>NC_090941.1:961788050-962413050 GCF_040938575.1 Ambystoma mexicanum | reverse complement strand
ACGAGGTTGCTATCATACTAGGTTACTAGGTCCAGGGACAATTCTGATACAGTCTGCACTCTACGCATTGCACAGCGATTTGAAGTTATTTGTAATACTATAGCGTTTAACGCCTAAGAGCTTCAGTAACATAATCGACAGCACAATAAAATGAGTACGAAATAACTAAGCCAACATATCAAGTAGAAAGGAGGTAGGCCTTCAGTCTATTTTTGAAAATAGGAAAGGATGAGATAGAATGCAAAGAAAAGAGGAGGGCATTCCAGTGGTGTGGTGCCAACAAAGAAAAGGAACGAAAACGGGAGAGGCACAAGGGAGGCGTGGAACTGATGGAAGAAAGAGGGATTATGAAATGAGGGAGCGTGTGGGGGGAATAGAAAGAATGAGATAACGAGGAGTTAGGCCACATAGGTATTTAAAGGCAATACAGAGGAAAAGAAAGAGCATTCGAGATTCAAAAGACAACCATTGAAGAGAGTGCAGTTGCGATAGAAGCCCGAGGGGACAGGAGGCAGAGGACACAAACATATGAGTGATAGACAGAATGAAGAGGAGCAAGATGAACAGCAAGTAGATCAAAGAACATGGAAGAACAGTATAAAAGTCGGGAGAAGACATGAGAAGATCTAAGCTGTTTGGAAGCAGAAAAGGAACTGACAAGCCTTCTGGATGGTGTATAAATGTGGCACGAGCTTAAAGTTAAAGAAATATGAGGGGAGAAAGAAAGTGAAGAATGAAAGACAACACTCCAGTTATTGCCCCCCGAGGAAGCGGATACCGACATGGCGCCTCCGGGCAGAAGCGCTCAAAGATCCAGTCTCTAGAGATGACATAAGAGATGAGATTATTACTTATTTTGAGGTGAATACTGGTAGTGTGCAGTCTGCGGGTACTTTATGGGAAGCCTTTAAGGTTGTGATGCGTGGGGTTGCCACTGCTAAGTCGAAGGGATTGCAGGGTGGAGTTCTAGCTGATCTGCAAAAAGCAGAGATCGAGCTGGAAAGAGTGTTAGAAGGGTGCGGGGCTGATACGGAAGTAGTACTCAAATTACAGCAGCAGTGCGCGGAATACTGGGATAGGCTCTGTAACCTCAATTATAAAAAGTATATAGAGAGGCAGCATGCGGGAGGAGATAAAACGGGCCAGCTTCTAGCGTGGTTGTACAAGAGCGAAACCCCTAGATCCCCGATTTGGACTGTAACCAACGGAGATGGCGAGACGGTAGACACCCAGGAAGGTGTAAATAGGGAATTTGCGGAATACTACAAGGTGTTATGTGAGGATGGAGAGGGGGGCAGCCAGGAGGAGATAAACAAAACACTAGAAGATATAGGTCTGCCCAAGATAAGTGACGAGGAGAGCGAAGAGCTGGATGCACCGATTACTTTGGAGGAACTGAAAGGGGTTTTAAGGCAGTTACCCACTAGCAAAGGTCCAGGAGCAGACGGGTTTCCTAGTGAATTTTATAAAGTGTATGGGGAGGAAGTGCTCCCCCCCATGCTAGAAATGCTTAACGAGGCGTTTGAGGTGGGACGGCTGCCGGAGTCGCTCAGGGAGGCGATCATAATACCACTCCCCAAGCCCAATAAACCAGGACACAGTTATGGCTCCTACAGGCCCTTGTCGATGCTGAACCAGGACAGTAAGATACTGACAGCTGTCCTGGAAAACAGAATGCGGAGAGTAATTGGCAAGTTAATTCACCCAGATCAAACGGGCTATGTCCCGAGCAGGAACATAACTCACAATCAAAGACGACTCCATCGAGTTGTCGAATGGGGGGGTGCAGCAATGAAGGTGAAATGGCGATTGTGTCATTGGACGCAGTTAAAGCGTTCGACTCTGTTGAGTGGCAGTGGTTGTTGGCGACCCTAGGTGGATATGGAGTAGGGCCATGTTATATTAAATGGGCTAAGATGCTATATAGTGAACCGTTGGCCAGAGTTCGAACAGGTTCAGTGATATCTGAGAGATGGCAGCTTGGCAGAGGTACTAGGCAGGGGTGCCCCTGGTCCCCGATGCTTTACATTGTAGCCATGGAGCCCTTAGCAATATACCTCAGGCAACAATATGATCCAATCGGTATTGAGGTGGGAGGGGAAAGACACTTAATATCCTTGTATGCAGATGATTTGTTACTATATCTGAAATACCCGGAAGAAAATCTTCATTATGTATTGGAGGTGTTGGAGAGGTATGCCAGGCTGTCCGGTATAACGTTGAACCCCCAGAAATCCAGCATATTCCCGCTGGGTAGCTATGTGGGAATCCCTGTAGAAAGATTGCCGGTGCTACAGATACCGTGGGCAGCGAGCTCCTTCCGCTACCTTGGGATAGATGTGTATCACACGGCAGAGGAGGAACATAAGTGTAATACTGAAATAGCCATTGGGAAAATCGGAAATGCATGGGGTTTAGGGAGAGGTTGCCCTTAGCAATGATGGGCCGAAGTGCAATGCTTAAAATGGTGGTCCTACCTAGGCTTTTACATTATTTTAACAATATTCCATATATGATACCTAAGAAGTTTTTTGTTAAGCCGAATAGTATGTGCAGGGAATTCCTGTGGCATGGTACCCGGAATAGAGTTGCATTATGGAAGCTGCAGAACTTCTACGAGAAAGGCGGTATTAAACTGCCTAATTTTGAGGCTTACTATGTAGCGGCGCAACTGAAATATGTGGCTAAGTGGCTCTCTGATGAAGAGACCCCTGAACATAGGTTGTTTTGGGCGGAACTGTACTCCTTTCTACTTGCGGGAAATGATCTGGGTAGCTAGCTCAGAAATGAGGGAGCGCCCTGGAATGATGTTGTTGGGGTGGAATATGTGGCGTCGAGCTTGCCGGATGATGGGGGACCCTTTTCCATGTGCCCCGCAGATACTGTTGGTCGCACTGGCAAAGGGAGATAAGCACCCGAGGGTAATTATTAGGACCTACTGGGAATCAGTGGGACTAGTTACGTTGGGGGACATTTGGCAAGATGGGACTTTTATGGATTTTGAAGGACTGGGGGAAGAAGCGGGATTACACATAGGCCAATATGTTACTTATCATGGAATAGTGCAGAAGATTCGAAGTATGTGGCCTGAAACTATTTTGACAGAGGAACCGGATGCTACTGTTGGGGTAATATATGACATATCAGAGGGGGGCATGAGGTCTCTAGATTGTATGAGATGCTGATGACTAAGGTTGGGAAGGACTTGGTGCATTTGAGACTTGAATGGGAAATGGAGATGGGAGCCCCGATGGAGGATGGGATATGGGAACGTGCTTTGGGATATCACAAGAAGGTGTCAAGAAATGCCAGGTTCAAACAGATACAGCTATATATAACGCACAGGGCTTACATGACCCCCCTGAGAATATCAAAGTTCCGAAATGTTGGGCGCCAGGCGTGCCCTAAGTGTGATGAGGAGAATGCCGACATGATACACATGTTTTGGTCGTGCCCGGTAATGAAATGCTTCTGAGGCGAAGTGGCACAAAAGCTAGCGGGGAAGGGGGTCACACTCGTAATAGACACGGCCTGGGCCTGTTTGCTACGAGGGTATCCCAGAGCACGAAAACTTAAACATGTGGGGAAATTGAAAGATTTGGCATATGTGCTTGCAAAACGAAGGATTGCTTTGGGATGGAAGAAGTGCCATAAGCCACGAGTGGAGGCCTGGTGGAAAGACCTACAAAAATGGGCGGAGGCGGAAGCAATGGTGTGGCAAGATACTAGTAACATGAGTGGGGATGAAGAAATGGGCTCCCTCATGGCATGGAAATTATTGATAGCTGAAATGTTTGGAGTAGTACTGGATCCAACAGAATCTGAGGGCAGCGAAACACTGCCACACGGAGCAGATATTGAATGCAAAGAACAAACAGGCTCATAAAGGGGGGGGGTGGGACTGGGAGAGCAGTGTTTATATTGTAAAATGTGCTTAATTGAATTGTCATAAATTACACTGCATATTTGGTTTGTTTTGTTGTTTGGTTGAATAAAATAATTTTAAAAAATAAATAAATAAATAAATATAACATGGGCCACCAAGAACAACAGTAAACTTGTGGGCGTCCCAACTCTGGCCAGGGCCGTGGTAGTACAAGCAGAATACGAAAGAAATGCCCTACCAGGAAGTATTTTTATTGTAAGAAATACAATCTTTAAACTTGTTTAATGTGGTGGTGGCAGAAACACTTAATGTTGTTCTGCCCATATAGATCGTGGGCAATAGACTCGGGGGCTAGCAAATTGATGAGCACCATTTTCGGATATGAGACAAATTCTTCTGCATATAGAGCGGTGTGCCATTTCCCCAGACTGTTAGGCCGGGTGATGACAATACTTAAGGTAGGTACCGCTCTGATAGATAGGGGAGCTGACGCATTCTGTGAATCTCGTGCTTCGACCTTCTCTTCTAAATGTCCCCGTTCTTCTCTTTTCATCCCACATGAAGCCCTTCACGTTGGGCACTTCTCCAGGCCTGTGATATATATGACAAGGGAGTCCTAGGTCCATCCCACGAAGAAGCACCGCCTATATCAGAGGGTGAGTGCATTAATCAGGGGGTATTATCACCGATTATATAGAGAAACCACTCAGGAGACTAAGGTTTAGTGATGGCGTTGGTGACCTTCTTCTTCCTTTTGAGGAGGACTCACTGGAGAAACTCTTTTGGGCATAAGGTGCATTTCTTAGTTGCAATCACGGTTGTTACATTTGATTAATTAGCCACTACTTTGAGCCGTTTTTACATATCCATTTTATCTTTGGGTACTCAGCGGTCGCCCCATTTTGTTTGGTCGTGAGGAAGGCAGAACATGAATATTTAACCACTGAAATGTACAGCCTCCTGTGACGCACTCTCGGCACACAGATGTGTGGCAGTGATAACACACACTACTGTGATCTACGTAGACCCCTGTTCCAGGATTAGTTTTTCAGGCCATGTCAAAGATTAGCTAGATAGCAAGGGCTATGATGTTAGAATATACCCTGCAAACCTATAACTAATGGTACTCCCATTCATGTATTTCTTTCTTCTAGTAAATGCCAAAATAGGAACCAATCATGCTTATATTTTTGTTTTATATCGTACTATATATATCCATTGTTGAACTCATACAAAATGACGTGCATATTTGCCTATTTAGAGTGATATTTACATTTGCTAAATTTAAAAAACCTTTAATTTAAAAAAAGGTACAGAAATATGAATTTTTGATTTTTTTATCATCATTACAGAATTGAGTGTTTCTGCCACCACCACAATAAACAAGTTTAAAGAAAGTATTTCTTTCCATGTAAATACTTCCTGGCGGGTCGTTTCTTTTGTACTTCACCAAGAACAACAAGCATTGGCAGTGCCAACAGTTTGGGCTTTTGTGGAAGCATGAAAAGGGCACTTTTCAGGCGCAGTCTTAGTAGTATTAACTGACCATTGACGGTAGCAGGTGCAAAATGATGCGAGTACCTAGGTATCTAATGCCTGGCAAATGCCTAATACACATAAGCAAGTCAAAAAAGGGTGGCTTTGCCAATGCTTGCATTTAAAGGGGCTTCAGTGAAGGACAAGCATAGTGCTTATAAAACGAGTGTCTGATTGGAGACCTGGTAAGACATTTTTATTACACCAGTAGCGGGTTTGAAACTCAAATTAAGTCATTAACTCCCAGAAGACGGTTTTGAAAAAAACACTGGCAGGCCCTTCAAGTGCAAACTTTGATGATAAGGCTTGATTAAAATGAACTTAAAGAGTTGCCATGAGAAGGTGTTTGGGCGATAATGGGCACGAATTGGGTTGGGAAACCCATATGGATTCGCATGGCCAAGGGCAGTCAATGGGTGGGGAAATAACCAAACACCACCTACTGGGTGTGTGTCTCTCTCCATGTGCCATTCATTGCTATATGTACTATAATGCAATAGATGTGGCAAGTAACACCAATAGCCCAAACTAAAAAGTAAAGACAATTACAGTCATACAACACTCACGACACTCACATACGAGAAAACCAACAACCAGTGTATACAAATTCCATTAAAAACAAAGCCATTGTGCAATGAAAAAGTAAGAACATTTGACGTGAAAGGGTTGGGGAAATACAACCTCTAAAATCATTACAAAAAGTTCAAATATCATTTGAAAAATTGCAAACAAAATCCATCCAATATGACATGGATAAACATTTCCTTTTATATTGTTCACAGAATATTACTTCCGATTCTCGGTTTTCCATAAATCAGCACTTATTTTGCCACATATGAGAACTGTGCGTTTCATATTAAATATTTGGTAAACATTAAATTAGGAACCCTCTTTGCACTGAATCAATTCACGTACGTAGCATACTAAGTCATTTAGGAGTTTAAAGAGCCCAATCAATCAGTCAAAGTGGCCAAATTCCACCGGTTTTATGGGTTTATAACGACGACTGAGGTAAGAGTTCCTTTTACCCCAGAGGTGCAAGGCCCATTTAAAGAAGAGCAGTAGTCGAGGGTTCAAGAACCGGCAGGCCATGAAGAGCTGGTTTAGGATTGAGAACACAGCCTACTGTAAAGTATTGGAAGTTTACTGTCCCGCAACTTCAGTACTAATGGAGCAGGAAGTAGCAATTCGGGCCCATAATTGTCTGAAGAAGAGGGATCACGTTTAGGCTTGGCTAGCAGCAGTCATGCCCTCTGAAGTGGGGGAGACTCAGATCCACGACTCAAAGATCAATGCGACGAGCAACAAGCAGGATAACTGAGCATATGTTATGTTATTTGTCATTTATATAACGCCTTATGTATCATTGGTGATCTCAAAGCGCTGGTAGGTTGAACGCCCTCGGGAACCGTCGTTCAGGTCAGTAGAGAGAGAGTCATAAGGTGCGTGGGTGCACCGGATAGGTGTGCAGCTGGTGTGGCAGTTGCATGATAGCTGCTTCTTAGCGGTAGGTGTGGTGGTGGGGTGGTGGTATGCGTGTTCATTCTGGAGGGTGGACACCGAGACTGATTTCTGGCTGCATTAGGCCGGAGGAGACGCTTAAGCTAGTGGTGTGTGCTCAGCTAGCTGTGTTTAATTAGGATGATGGGGAGTATGTGGCGGGTGTTCGTATGAAAACAGCTATACCGAATGTATCATAGTATCGCTGTGTTCTAGTCGAGTGGTGGTGTATAGGAGAGAGTAAGCGTGGTAGTGTGGTACGGTGGTTATCAGTAAAGCGCTTGAGATTGAGCACTCCATCTACACCATCTATTCTATCCGTTTTATTTACTATGTACATTCATTCCACTTCGTCTGTTCATCCATTTCGTCCGTTACAACCATTTAATCTACTAGTCCTTCTATCCATTCCATCCACTCGACCCTTCATCCACATGATCTATTCTATCCATTCCGTAGACCCGTTTCATCCTTCCCATCCGTTTAATGTGTTCAATCCATTCCATCCTTCCTATTCATGCGATCCGCTCCGTGTGTTCCGCCCACTCCGTCCGTTCCATCCACTCCAATTGTTTCATGAACTCCATCCCTCCCGTCTACTGTATCCGGTTCATCCACTGCCTCCGTTCCATCCACTCTATTCGTTCCATCTATTCCATCCTTTTCATCTGTTCCATTCGTTAAATCTACTCATCCTGTCCCATCTGTTCAATCTGCTGGTTCGTCTCATCCGTTCAATCTACTCATCCGTTCTATCCGCTCCATCCCTACCATCTACTCCGTCTGTTTCTTCCAGTCCGTTCGTTCCATCCAGTCTACGTGTTTCATCCATTCCATCCAGATTTATGTACTGCATCCGTTCCATCCACTGCATCCGTTCCATCCACTGCTTCCGTTCCATCCACTGCTTCCGTTCCATCCACTGCTTCCGTTCCATCCATTTCTTCCGTTCCCATATGCTCCATCTGTTCCAACTTCCATTTGTCCCATCTATCCCTTTTGTTCCATCTATACCATCCGTTCCATTCATTCCAACCAGTACGTCCATTCCGTTCCATCAGTTTCGTCTGCTCCATTCGTTCTGTCGGTTCCATCTATACCGGCTAGTGCTTCCACTCCAGCTAGCACTCCGTTCCATCCATTTCAGCCAGTACGTCCACTACGTTCCATCTGTTTCATCTGCTCCATCCACTCCGTCTGCTCCATCCACTCCATTCAATCCGTTCGTTCTGACCAGTAGATTCAGTCCAACCAGCTCTCCGTTCCAATCATTCACCCTTTCCATCCATTTCATTCCTTTATCCATCCACTCCATCCTTTCCATACATTCAATCAACTTTTCCGTTTAGTCTACTTCATTCGTTCATTACATGTCATCCGTTCCTTACATTTCATCTGTTCAGGATACTTCTTCTATTCCCCCCTCTTCCTCCGTTCCATCCAATTTTTCTCTCGTACCATCCACTTCATCCGTTCCATCCACTTCATCCGTTCTACTCAGTTTATCAGTTTTATTTACACTGGCCGTTTTAGTTTTCTGATTGTTCCATCGGGTCTCTATGCTGGATTGTTATCTTTGTTCAACAACCTTGGGTTTCTGTTTATTGTGGTTGTTTATTCTGTTTGTGCTAAGTCGATTTTTAAGGGAAGAGCCACGTTTTTAGTAATTTGCGGAAAGACGTGAGGTCTTCGGGGAGTCGAATGTGGGGTGGAAGTAAGTGCCACAGGGTGGGGGCCCAAGGCTGAGAATGATGATCCACCTAGTCGGACTGCGTTGGTGTTTGGTATCTCTAGGAGGTGGGCAGAGCTTGATCTGAGAGTACGCAGTGGATGGTAGGGTTTTAGCTTGTCCTGAAGGTATTGAGGTCCGGTTTTATGCATTGCTCAGTGAAAGATGCATAAGGTTTTGAAGGTCACCCTTCGGCCAACCGACAGCCAGTGGTGAGATTTGAGAGCTGGGGAGGTGTGATCTCTTGGGCCAAGTGCTAGTAGCAGTTTGGCTGCAGAATTTTGTGCTCTTTGTAGTTTAATCAGGTGGTATGCTTGGACTCCCAGGTAGAGGGAGTTAGCATTGTCCAGTCTCGACATTATAATTGGACAGCAGCTAGTCTGTTGGGAAAGGAGAGGAATGGAAAAATGCGCCTACGAATTTTGAGGTGGCAGTGGCAGGAATTAGAGCCGACGTTGACTTGGTGCGAGAGGGTTAGGTGCATCCAAGGTTCTTTACTGAGGTTGAGGTTGTCAGGGACTGCCCATTGATGATGGCCAGGGTAGAGGGTGCGGAAGAAGATTGGTGTTGCCACACACCATGATTTCAGTTTTGGTGGGGTTTAAAAGGAGGTGGTTTGTGGTCAACCAGTGATCATTGTCAAGGAGGCAGGCAGCGAGGTCGGGCTGGGAGCTGGGTTTTGAGTTAATGAGTTTTAGGATTAGTTGGGTGTCGTCGGCATAGTAATAGCATAGGATATTGTGCAAGCGGATTATTCATAGGAGGGTGGACATATATAGGTTGAACAGGAGGGCTGATAGGAACGCTCCTTGTGGAACTCCGGTATTGACTGGCCGGGCGGCGGAAGCAAAGGAGGAGAAGAGGGTCATTTGGTTCCTATTGTTGAGGAAGGATGCTACACACTTGCGATCGTTTCCACAGATTCCTAGGGAGTGGAGGTGGTTGAGGAGGATTGAGTGGTTGATTGCGTCAAAGGCGGCAGATAGGTCAAGAAGGATTAGTGCAGCGTATCCCGCAGAGTCTGCAGTGTTTTTAAGGTCATCCCAGATTGAGGTCAGGGTGGTTTCGGTTCCGTGTCAGGGTCTGAAACCTGATTGAGCGGGGTCTAGGAGATTGTTGGCTTCGACAAAAACATTTAGTTGGGAGTAAGCGGTTCAATCGATGAGTTTAGCAAGGAACCTGGTGGTTGAGATGGGGCAGTAGTTTTTGGGGTCGAGAGGGTTGAGGGAAGGAATTTTTTTTCTTTTAGAAAAGGCTTGACATGAGCAGTTTTGAACGCGTCAGGAAAAATTCCTGAGGAGAGCGAGTCGTTTATGATAGTTCTCGCGTATTCTTCTGCGCAGGTAAGATGCAAATATTTCTTTTAGGGTTGAGGCTGGGCAGGGGTCTAGCGGGGAGCCGGATGGTTTCCGGGCAGAAAGAAGTTTGAGAAATTGGTCAGTTGATATTGGTGTGAACGAGTCGAAATTCGGTTGGGTTGCAGTTGCATGCAGTGGGTTGGCAGGTAGGGTGGATTCCATTACGTGGTGGGTGCAAGAGGTCCAGTTTGTTGATTAGAGAATTTGTTCTTTCAAAAGCAGTGGCGTAGAAGTGGAGAGAGAGTGAGTCGCAGAGTGACTGAGATGGGGTTGATTGGGTGGTGGTACATGATGGTTTGGTGAATTCAGAAATGATCCTGTGGAGTTCCTTGCTGGGGTTTTCACAGTTGAGGATTTGAGAGTTGTAATGGGCTTTTTTGGCTTTCTGGATTTGACCCATGACACAGAAAACTCTGCATCAAAGAAGACTGAGACAAAGGCATGATTGCGACTAAGGCTAGGAAGGCTCCCCACCTTAAGACACTTGGGCCAGAAGGTGTTTCCGAGGAGGCAACACTACAGGTTAGGATGATGTCCCAGCAAATAACAGCCAGTCCAACCAGTTAGCCAGCCAGCAGAATGACAGGAAGCTAAGTAAGAGCCAAGGAGTGTAGTTCACCAGCAGATGAGATTGGAACAAGGACCAGGTGGCCAGGGTGCATCCACTATGGCCAAGCTTCTCAACACCAACTTACTGTACTTCAGGAACAGAATCTGCTGAATTAACAGGTCTACCACAGATAACGCATTCACTCAAGGGCAGGCATAAACCAGCCCTCCAAACATCAACAGTCAAACACACAAAGGTTTTGTCGATCAGGCTATCCCTAAAAACTGCCAAACTCCCTGGCCCACCCACACTGTGTGTATCTAGGGACATCTATAGGACTTTAAAGAGCAGTCTACTGCACGGGTGGCATAGGTGCCCACTAGAAATCTCAAGAATGTTTGCGGGCGCCTCACCAATGTGCCCCAGAGGTTGTGGTCTGGTGGGTTCCCTCGCCCACATGTGGTGGCAATGTCCCAGAATGTGTATCTTCTAGCAGGAGCTCCTTAGCTGGACCTTGTGGGAACTCAGCTTGCCCTCGACCCGCTCCAGATACTGTTGGGAGTCCCGACCACCTAGGGTGTGTGAGGCTATGTTACGGGCCAGACGACTGGCAGTGGCCCAACACTGGAAGGTGGGGAGAATGCCCACAAGACGGAAATGCAGGAATGGGGGCTGCTGTTGTCCAAGTTGGAGGGTGTTAGAGACTGACGGTGAAGTTGGGAAGGGGCAGAGGAGCAGCGATGTGATGACTTAATAGAGGGGTGCCTATCTAAAACACGCAAGAGAAAATCCAACGCGGATGAATAGGATGCTGTTTTTGCAGGATCTAACCCATGTATTACATGGCAACATACAAAGACCATGGATATTTGATGTAATGAGCCCTGATTTGATAAAGGCAAGTGGCCGAAATACGCGTTATCAGAGGTGCACTATTTATTCCTTGAAGTAGCATTAAACAGGCATTGATGAATCACCACTTGGCGCATGGTCTCCACGAGTATATGTTTGTTCCAATCTAAAACACTCCAGTCCACTCAACTTAATATTGAGCTCTGAACATCCATCCCTGAGAGGTTCTACATTGATTGAACGTTTGTTCCCTGAATGCACTAAAAGATGGGGGGGGGCAGGGGAGGACCACTTTTGTTGGAAATGGTTGTAAGAAATGATGTGTTATTCATTTCCCAAAATGCAAATAAAAAACTAAGTGAAAAAAAAGAGCAGTCTACACCAGTTTAAACCAAAATCTAGGGTGCCCTTGTGGGCTCAGGAAGAGCCTACATCAGCCTTAATGCCATTTTGACCATGTCTTGTGGTTCACATGGGCAAAGGGGGGCCCAAAACAAAAAGGTATAGAGCAGGGCTTAAAATATGCATTACAACCCATGTGGCTACCACTTGGGTGCATTTGGCTACTAATGCGATGAAGGTGGCTACAAACCTGGTGTAGCCAAATCGAAATTCACAGCCCCCAACATACCGTCAGTCTAATGGAATCACCATGGAGCCAATTTGGGGTACTTAAAAAGAACCCCAGCTCTGTTAGCCATTTAGGCTACTAGGGACAGCACATCAGGCGGCAGGTGGACTTCAGGAGATGCATAAAAAAGGAAGCCAGCACAAAGTTTAGGGGACCCAAAAGGCAAAAATGTACTTCTGCCCTAAACACGTCTTTTCACATTTCTGTCAAATTACTTTGTTGGGGGATAAAAAGCCAATAAACAGCAATCACTTCATGAAAAGGGCCATAACGCCCATTAGCAACCAGGGGGGTGGTGGGGAATAGGAGTGGGTGGGCAGCCAATCAGGTTCCTAGGTTCGTAGGCAGAAATTGGTAATCTCAGCCTGCGTTCGATGGAACCTGGAGGCTGCTTCCCCTGCCTGTAGCCTGCGTCCCGTTCAATGAATGAAAATGCCTTTTTTTTTTTTAACACCCCAGGTTACCGCTTTTTTAACCCGGGCTGCTAATGGCCTTAACACCCTCTCCGGGGGTGCCGATCGGGTGTTATAGGCCTGAGACCACTCGGGCCGCTGGCCGATAACACCCGATCTGGCCTGCTAGAGGGTGTAAACACAACATAGTAGACCTAAAAAGAAACCTGGTGAGCAGACTCTACACCAGTCAAGCCCCGAAAGATCTTCCCACTTCCCTCTGTTAACAGGTTTCCTTAACAGCAGTCCAGATCGGGAATGACTGAAAAGGATGGATTACATAAATTAACTTCCAGAAGAGCCCAGCCTTAGCCCAAGAGGAATCCAGCCCCCCACACCACTATACCCCACTACCCCAATAAAGCACCTAGCAGGCTTTAAACTTCAAGGCAGCCCAGCTCAGGACATTGCTCCTGGAGGAGCCACAGTTCAAAGCCTATCCTCATTAGCAGTTCACAAATGTAGGTGTACCCACAGTTCCTCATAGCATTCATGTCTATAGAACCTCTCTAATTGTAGCCTAGGATTAGAAGGGTGAGTACTGTCACATTCCCATGTGCTTTCGTCTAACAAGCCCATGCTAACAATGCATGCATACGTTTTGGTCGTGGCACAATTGTTTGTGGCCGAATGACCGTGGTGTGTTCCACTATACTAAGCCCTCCTCCGACACCCGCTTGGGAGGGCTTCAAGTTATTACTTTGAGCCAACTCCTCCAGTCTGAGCAACTATTATTTGGAGAATATCTTCCTAACAATGTCCAGTAAGGAAATTGGCCTACAACCATGATGGGCTGGTGATCCAAGGATTACTTGGCTAAGGAGATGGCATAATGCCAATCTCGACAGCTGCATTCAACATAGACAACTTAATGTCAGTTGAACACATGCCCCACTCTAAAAGCTCCCACTGTTTCTCAATAAAATCAATACAAAAATGTTTTTTACATGCCCCTTTGAAACTATAAATCTGGTCAGCCATGTACACACCACTCTTTAAATCAGGGTTACATTTTAATTTAGAGATTCCACATTCTGCATCAAAACCATAAGACATTCTTACTACAACCTGGAGCTCTTGAACTGGGGGATGCTGTTTGCGGATATCTCTGTCTCAGATAGTTTCAACAAACGCTCAAGCAACTGACATTTCCTTTGGGGCCTCTAAACTGTTTGAGAGTTTTAAGTGAAAATCGTTTAATTTCTTGTTGGGTTTAGGCAATGCCAATCAGCCACTCTGGTTGTCGGACATCTTCTTGGTGTCTGCCCCTGGCCATTGGAAAATAAACTCGAGGATAGTGATCACTCTTTGTTCAATCGGAAATGCATAACATTCCTGAAGAGAAAACAGTTCATAATACACTAATGAATGACTGAGGAACAGTATTACTGGTCTCGTATGCTTAGAAATGCACCATTTGCCACTAAAGATCTGAGGAAATACCCAGGCAGTAACTCAACACTTGAAAATCAGTGTGCCATTTGTGACCAATTTTACAGTCCAAATATGTGTACTAAACTTCCTACAAATATTTTGCCTGAGAACCTGAAGCTCCTGGTAATGTTTATTTAGCCCTACTACATTTTTTAACACCTTGACTGTTCCCATCGGTCTAAAAAATGTCCTTTTGACCACTCAATTTCCTCATTTCCTGTAACTAACCACTTACTGTCAAATGAGGTTATGGCCTTGCAAACTTCCTTTGCTAGGATTACACATGGTCTAGATAACTGTTAAGTACTGTTAAGTATTGCAAATTAAAATATTCTGTTAGCAGTCTTATGTTTATTACATTTCTAATTTATGTAGCAATCATTTTAATGCCAACGGTGCACCGATATGCTCCGCTGAAGAATGGATGTTTCTTACCATTTCATTTCATATGCACATTTTGCCCATAACACACAAGAGGTTGGGGACCACAGGATTAGATGGATTAGCAATCAAATGGGTTAGAATAGAATTGTAAATTTGGGGTTCTATCCCATTTTAAAAAGGGACCAAACTTGTTGCTTTTTCCCTGCTGGTTTGCCGGATATTTGACTATTTGTATGAAGAGAAGTCATCCTGTCACTGCAATCATAAGGATCCTAGGACAGGGATGCTTTTCTTTTTAAGGACGCCATTTTGACCAACGGTGATTTCTTTACCCTACAAGTGTGTTATGAAGTAAGCTGGTGGCAGCTGTAATTTCGTGTTGGCTTCACAAGGGTGCCGTTGATTAAACTGCATAAGAAGCACATGTCTGTACATCAGGGTACTAATATTTTTTAAGCCCTATGAAGTGTGTTGACATGATAAAGCCTGCAGACGGTAAAGATGTCTGATGAACGCACATGCATTTCTTAGCAGCTTGCTGTAATGTATGCATGTAATCAGATACTGACCATTCGATGTAATTATGTAATCATGACGCATTTGGGCAATTTACGCCCGTGTTTGGTTTTACACATATGCAGCAGCGATCTTCTTTAATAAATGAGAATCTCATTATCAGACCTGAGTGCATTTGAGTGATTTGCGAGTTTCTTACTTCCCCTGAATATTGCTGGGGTTTGGAGAGGAGGCGTTTGCCCCCCGGCATTATCAGAAGGATTTCCATGAAGATGGGCTGCTGCTGGGGACCAGGTTTGGCCATACTGACAGGCCCCTGGCCCTTTTGTCCTGCTTCCCAGGCTCTACTATGGCTGTTGGAATCCCTTCCTGGGCTGGTCTTTGTCACCCTATTGGTCCTCCTTGCGGGCTGTACTGGTGGTCCTATGGTGGAACTGCTTCTGGGTTGTTGCTCTGCTACCTCCCTATTAAATCCTCCTGGACTAACCGTCTTGTGTTAGGGAGGCTCCTTCACCTAGGTGTTGTCGGTCAGCCCTAATCCACCTCAGCTCAGTCTTGTGCTGTCCTGGGTTGCTCCCCTCCGCTAGCCCCATATCAGGTGCAATCTTTGTTGGCTGGCTGCCAAGTTTTGGCCCTCAAGCTGCCTGGATCTCCTTGGTCAGGTTCCTCATCTTACTGGTGCTTTCTCAAATCACTGCTTTTGCTTCTGTTTGGTGGGCCAGATTCCTCATATTACTGGTGCCTTCACAATCACGGTTTTTGCTTCTGTTTGGTGGGTCACCATTAAGACAACAACAATGATTCTTCTTTCCGTCTGCCTGGGTCGTCAGTAATACAGGATCCCATTCCCGTCCCTGAACACAGAATACGAATGGCACAACACCTCAGGACCATTCCATTGTGGTTTAAAAAAAATAATGTATGCTAGAACCAAAAATGCCATAATACTACTTATTTTAGGAGCACAAATTAGGTAATATAAGAACTTAAAGCAATGGGGGTTTGGCTCGGCTTCTGATAGTTACAAACACATTTAAAGATGTACTTCAACTAGATGCAGAGAACATTTGAAATTTCTACACTGCAATAATGCCTAATTTGTGCAAATCACTTCGTGAATTTATAATAAATATGTAATTACTTTTTGCATCATAATCAAGAGATACATTTGTAGCTGCAGTATTTGTGTACATTCATTCACTTTGAGATACTGGTTCATATGAATCAAACTTTCCTTTTAACCTAATGTTCTTGATTTTCCTTTTCCTTTGGTCTCCATTTTATTTTGTCCCCTTAAACATTTATTCTTTGTGCATGTTCTTCCCCTTTTTAAGTGTTTTTAATCTTTTGGATCTTCTTTGCTTTCAAACTTTTCTCTTTTAATGATTTGCACAGAAGGTACATAATGGAAAGTGATAATAAAACAAGACATAAATGTCATCAATGAATAGTACATAAAATATACACTTAAACATACCAATTCTTTTATTCGCTTTCGATGTCTGCTATATGGATGGCCCAGATGACTTGTCAGATCAAAGATCGTAGGGATAGCATTGTCTCTCAGAACGGTTCTGTATGGACTCTGAAATAAAAAGTCAAAAATTGTCAACATAACTTCCAAAACAGTGATCCTCGCCCATTTAAAAATACGCTCACATATTTTTAATAGGTGACATTCTCCAAGATATATCATGCAACACAAATCCCAGCATAAAATACAGTAAAGTTAGTTAACTTTTCATTTGTTAGAAATCAGGGTTTTTTTAACAAGCGAAATCTGGCATTGGTAACATTGAACTGCCGGTGTGGAAAATGTTTACATCCTAATATACCACTAGTAGAAATCATCAAAATAGAAGCACAGCAGTAGTTGGTAAAGCAATATATGTGGGTACAGATATTGAAATTGCCCTTTGTTTGCAAATATTGCAAGCAGACATTCCTCAATAACCCATAAACCATTATATTTGGACTTCTGAGCTATAGAAAGCTACTTCGCACCTAATTTGCAAAGGATAATCATGATGAATGGTTGATTAAAGCATATTGCAGCACCCAACCCATTTTGACTCCCACAAGTCAGCTGTGCCAGATTACGTCTCTCTATTACATAGTGGCACTGGATAACAAACTAAATGTTCATACTAGGGGAAAATAAGAGTTACCATGTGGTAGACAAAATACTCTTAATTTTCCTCCAGACGAAAAACTAAAGCTTCAAGAGCATCCGTAAAATAAATGTCAGTTGTATAGAATTTTACTGTTTTTAATTCCCCTTGAAGTAATTCACTAAAATATTTTCACTAATTTGTACTCGCCCCAAAAGATATCTTGAAACTGGCATACCCCCATAATCATTGCACTACCTCTATACTTCAGTGCCCACCCCTCGCTGCACTACACTTTAACTTAGGTGGTTCAGGCATATATTCGTTTTCAAAAACTGATTAGCAAAGTTTGCTAATTTAAAATGTTGTAATTAGCAAACAGCCCCATTTGATTAGCAATGTTTTACGAATACAGTTAATGTCAGCATAAGCTATTTGTACCCAAGACATGAAATGAGCAACAATACAGCAGTTTTGCGAACCGCTGAAATAAGACATTAGTGAGAGGAGTGAGGCCTTGCAAATTCTTTACCCTTCATCTAGACCCACAGGTCGGGTAACTTAGTTTACCTATTCAACCTAAGTGAAATGCAATTGACCCATGCAATTTCTGTAAAAAGGTGCATGTCACTACAAACCCACTTTATGTTTGGCACACTGCTGCCACCCAGAGGTCAGACATGCACAGTTAAACTTGTATTTGATTTACCATTTACTGTGTCTGTAGTAAATGTCAAAGTTTCAAACATGTCTTGCAAATGCTACTCACCCCTTCATAAAATCTACTAGACTATGCCAGTGGGCAAACAGACTGTGGCTGGAGCACCAGTTACAAGATGTATGCAATCTGCAGTTTACATAACTAGGTTAGCCATCAAAAGCATGTGGTCATGTGATCATGTGATCATTTACAAAAGTGTACACTCGTCAATATGATGCATCTTCCCCAACAAAATGTATATAATTGGCACTATGAAATTTAGATACACTAACATAAACCTTGCAGTAAAGCATGAGATGATGCAGTGTTTTACAGTATCAATACAGTTATTATGCATTATGCAACAACTTACATTTTAGGAATGGAATTGTATGACTGTCTTTTAAAAAAAAATATAAAGTTGACACAACAGTCTTTGCCAGACAAGCTATATAAAGCTTAATAAAAGTATCATCCTGATTATTTCTAGATTGCAATTTAAAAATAAAAATAAATTCTTGCCTAGCACTCCCACACATACCTTTGGCACTTCAGAGTGGAGGAAATGATTACTGCTGCACTTTCTCCGCATTAGCAGTTAAAGTGAACAGAGAACAGAGGGTCAAGACAGCACTGAGGGCAATGCGCTTTCATTGACGAGGGCAACATAAATGGCTAACTTTGCTACACAAGCATCCATTTGATTAGCAAACCTACAGAATTACATAGCAAATTGCTATGCAACACTGCTTATTTTATGCCTTGTGGTTACTTTTAGTTGAACCCAAGTGTGCTTTCTCACTGTCGCATCTAGGGTTCAAACTTACCTCCACCACCCGTCGCTCACTCTCTCCCTCTCCACTTGAGCACTCTTTCTCCACTGATCTGCCTTAGTCTTCTCTCCATACTCAGTGCAGGCTCTTCCCAGTGACTCATTTGCTCCTTGTTGCCCAGTAGTACTTACCTGGCGAAAGTCACCCTTTCCTATGTGACAAGGTAGACCTTCTGAGGGTGGGTGCCTGTCACAGTAGGGCCTCAGGGACCCTCTTTTTGAGTAGGTTTACAGCCACATGTGACAGAAACACAAGAAGAAAGCAATTATTTAGGCTTCAGAGTTGGAAGCTTCTCCTAGCCATCCCAATCTCCAGCCGATAAAACTCAGCCAGTTTGCTTTAAAGAACCATAGGCAATGCAACAATCCAAACATTGGGTTTGTCGCTTAGTTTTTACGACAATAGTACAGAGGAAATTGGAGGAATGAGCTGGCGGGACCAGTGAAGAACACAGAACCCGCATAAATACAATGTATCTACTGTACAGAATGATGAAAGGGAAACAATGGGCCTCAAGTGTGGCAGTATTTTGGTGGTCAATCTGCTGAAATACAGCTAAACAGAATTACTGTTACCCACACTCGGACCTGAGGATTTACAGCAGGATTGCAAGTGGTGGCAGGCGGTAATTCGACTGGTGGAAATGCTCTAGATTTTTGCAGTAAGGTGGAGGATTTACAACCAGGACAATCCTCCACCTTACCACCAAATTTCTTGTTCAGTGGTGCAGTAATGCGGCATTTCCACTGCATTACCACCATTTGTTCCTGTATCGCCGTACTCCCAATAAGGCACATTTTTCTCCCTCTACATTAAATGTAGTGGGAGATGGAATGTTACAATACACATGCCTAAAACAACTATAAAAGTAGTACAAAGTCTCAATTCCTTCCCTAGCCTGCCAGGAGTGCTTCTACATATTAACAAAAACACAACAGTCTTACCGAAGAGAACAGAAAAGCAGGCAGCATCAGCTGAAAGGGTAACAAGCACAGCAACCAGGCCAGTATTAAATTCTAAATGGTGGCTGCCCATTATATTTCTTGAGGCCAAACACTCCCTTCCAGAGGGACCACCTGACGCAGAACACAGAGACCTATCGGGAAGCTGCACAAGACACAGGTGCAGGCCATCAAGAGGAAACCACCCAACAGGAGGAGCAACAACCCTTTAAAACTCAGCCAGCCCAGCCAATGCTACAATGCTAGCAAAGTACAAGCTGTACAAGATTTGGCCACCCCTATTACTCAAACCCAAGTGAGAGCCTTTCTAGGTCTCACAGGTTACTATAGGAACTTCAATTAGAACTATGGGACCATAGCTTCTCCCTTGAATGTGATCTCCTCACCCACATTTCCCAAGAAGATACGGTGGAATGAGGAATGCACCAAGGTATTTGAAGGACTTAAGAAAGCCCTTTGACAAGCTCCAGTCTTAAGAGCTCCTGACTATGACCACTCCTTTATTATACAAACTGATGCTTAAAATACAGGAATAAGTGCAGTTCTGAGTCAGATGGATGAGAAAGGCAGGGAACACCCTATCTGCTTCATCAGTAGGAAACAGAAGGACAGTGAAACAAGGTGGGCAACAATTGAAAGAGAAGGTTTTGCAATTGTGTGGTCTTTGAAGAAGTTTAGACCATACTTGTATGGATCTACATTTGTAATTCAAACAGACCACCAACCATTGAGATGGTTAATGCAGATGAGGGGGGCGAATCCTAAGTTATTAAGGTGGTCAGTCAGCCTTCAGCGGTTTGTCAGGGTGTAATCACCAAAATGCTGTTGGTCTCTCCAGAAAGTATGACCAACTGGAGTAAGTAGATTCATCCAGGAGTGGATTAAATCCTCCTGTCCCTTAAGTCTGGGGGGACGAGTGTTGAGATTTACTCTGCGCGCCAAACCACGTTTGGTCCCTTTGTTCGTTTTGTCTTTGGCGGGGTTCAAATGTGTATCGACTGATTTAAAGAAACAAGAGAGTGTATTTTGAAGTATATTTTTGTGTTACATATATTTGCTCCCTTCTAAAGAACTGACTGTTAAATTAATAAATAATTGTTTAATCACGAAACAGTGTTTATTTGGATACTTGTCATTGTGAATCTCCATGTTATAACTCTACAGCTCACATTGACCCATCTTGAGATAAGCCTGGCTGCTCAGTTACTCTATGAACATGTGTAGTACATGCTTATACCAAAGGTTGGGTTAACTAATGCCAAGAGGACAAGGCTGGTGCAGTCTCCCACAGGTTACTGCATACAATCTTGCCTAACAAACCCATTGCTTGTTTTCCGATAACACCCGGAATTGAGCTGCTCTAGAATACTCATAGATGTCTGGATAAGCCATGCCCCCCTTGTTTTCTGTAAGTATCATAGTTTTGTAAGCCTTTCGGGGCCTTTTCCTTCCCATAAAAAGGTTAGTAGAGAGTGCTTAATGTCTGTGTGGAAAGACTCTGGGTGTGTTACCGGGAAATACTGGAACAGGAAGAGAAGCCGCCATAGCACGTTCATTTTAATTGTTGTGAACCTCCCCGCTAGTTTCAACCTTTTTTGGATGTCCCTTTTAATCATTGTCCAAAGCGGGGCATGATGGGGGGCTCTGTTGCGCAGGATCAAAAATGGCCACAGCCTGATAGCGCTCTGCTGGAGACTTACAACTCCTGTCATACCGGAGGCTCACGACATGCTGCAACTGCTTTAATTATCTGCCTTGCTGCGGCAGAACATCCTGGGATCACTTGGTGTACAGCTTGGGGTGAGCTGTCGACGATTTGCGGCATTCGGCTCCGGGGCCTGGGACGGCTTTGGCCGCGTGGTGCTGGTGTGCCCTTCCCCCCGCCCTGTGGAGTCCTGTGTGGTGGAGGTTCCTTGGTGGTCCCGTGGACGGAGCGGTGCCTGGCGCTTGTATCCCGTGGCTCCAATGTGTACTGTCTGTGAGGCGGAGAGCGATCGCATTGCCGGGGGCCGCAGTGTTGGTGCCCGCTTGACATCAGGATGGAGCCGACCTGTGGGGCTCTCCCAAAGTAGGTCCGCGGTGGACTCGTGGTCGGCTGGCGCTCCCTGGAGCCTGAAAGGAGGTGGGGGCGAGGAGGCGAGGGACCTGTGGAGGCGAGTGCTGATCCCCCTCCTCGCACCCAACATATACGCCCAGTGGAGATTACTGCGGGCCTGGCTCCGGTGCCCGCTCCCACGGCAGCACCCTACAGTGAGGGACTTTGGGGGTTCCTGCCCACTTGGACTCGGCTTCCTGGGTCCATGTGGGGGGGTGTTTGAAGTTTGGGGCAATTTGCGCTGTCATGTGGGGCAGCAGCCTTGTGGGGGAAATGGCGATGTAACCCCACTGCTCCCTGTCTCTGATGTGGAGCGAGTTGCCCCCCACCCCCTGTCTGTAGAAACTCTGGTTAGGGCAAGCGTTTTTTTTTCTTCTTTCTACGTGTGGACTGGTGGCCACTGGATTACATGAAGCTCTGGACCGGATTTATGGTGGATCGGACTGTGGGCTGGACTTCGGGGCTCAAGCTCATCTGCCCCAGCTAAATAGTAGTCGCATGGTGTGCAACCTGTGGGTGGGCCTGGGGGCCTGAGAGGGGGGGCTTGGATCTCAGCCCTCACCCTCGGTACATTGGCTCCCAAACACTGGTGGGCCCTGGCTTATTGGAATCCCTTCTTCCTGTGCCTTGTGTTGAGGCGAATCAGGTACATGCCCTGACTGTTACTCCCTGTACCCCCCGGAATGGGTAATCAGAAACGGCAATCCAAGATGGATCAATTTCCGAAGGCAGACCGTTCCTCTGCCTGTCAGGAGGACGACCCCGGGGACGCCCGCATTGACATATCTGCATTAAATCAAACCCTGCTGGCCCACAAGGGAAGCACTGACAGCCTGGGGGCAAAAATTGACGCCCTAACCTGTAATGTGGATGTGTCAACGGTACAAATTGAGAAACTGTGTGGTAGGATGGCGGAGGTAGAGCAAAGGATAGGGGAAGGGGAGGATAGGATCTCCGTTCTCCAGAGAGAGGTGGCATCCCTGCAACAGACGGTTAAGAAAATTACTGCCAAAAATGATGACCTCGAAGGGAGATCGTGGAGAAACAATATAAGGATTACAGAGGTGGCAGAAACCACTCACATTGACAATATGGAGCTCTTTGTTGAACAGCTACTCAAAGAGGTCTTGGACAACCCACCAGTCACTAATCTGTTTGTGGTTGAAAAGGCCCACCGCTCGTTGGCGGCTAGACCTCCCACAGGTGCCCCGGAAAGAGCTATCATAGCTCGAATTTTCAATTACAGAGATCGAGATACCCTGCTGCGCGTGGCCAGAGAAAAGAAGAACCTGCAATGGGGCTCATCGACAATACGCTTATTTCCTGATTTTAGCCAGCAGGTGCAAGATCAGAGGAAAGCGTTTCTAAGTGTCAAGGCCATGTTGCGGAAGAAGGGGATTTGCTATTCCATGATGTATCCCGCTAAACTCAGGGTGGTACAGGATGGCAGGGGATCCTTCTTCACTAACCCTGAATCGGCTGAGAGGTTTGCCTGAGCATTCCGGACCCCATGCCCCCTGCTCCGGTGACCCCTTGACCAGGAGGAAGCCAGCGTGTGCATATGGCTGTATAATGGTGCACGGCCGGACTCACTCGACGTCCGATTAAGACATCCCACTGCTATATGATCTTAACATGTAATACTTTTCCCCAGTGGGCGATCAAAAATGTCATGTAACCATGTTATTGAGCCTCCAAGCTTTATGAGCCGCAGATGCCGCCAGCTCCCCCCAAGCCCTCCCCCACTCCCCCTCGCCAAGACAGCGGCAACTCAGCTTGGTTTTAATTTATGTTTCAGGGGTTAAGGGTGGCGGGTGGGGTTAGGGAGCCAGTTGATTAAGGTTTCTGGTGTGGGAGGGGGATGGGGTTCAGGGCCTGTTTTGTTATTCTGTTAGCATTATTGGCGAGTTGTCAGGGGGTGGGGGGTGCCCAGATTGTTGCATGTGCAGATAGAGACCCAAGAATTGAATTATGGATGGGCATTACCCGTTTCCTAATTTTCCTTGGCCTAATTTCACACCGGTCAGTGTTCACTCCCGGTCTCGGTCATGGACATTTTGTTACACTTGAATCTAAGGGATGGGAGGGACAGGTTTTCCCTTTGGGAAGGGCAACGCTCTATGAGCGTCCTAGTCAGGTTAGACACTTTCATGGCCTTACATCAATTGACATC
Source organism: Ambystoma mexicanum (assembly GCF_040938575.1). NCBI lineage: Eukaryota > Metazoa > Chordata > Amphibia > Caudata > Ambystomatidae > Ambystoma > Ambystoma mexicanum. Next base: position 962,389,348 of record NC_090941.1, on the reverse strand, counting down.
TCAGCAGCCGCAGTTCCTTCAAACAATACCCACAGAGCCATATCATGAGTTGTTTCCCCGGGGGAGGTCCCCATGTTACCCCTGACATGACCTTGCTTACAAGGAATATTCGGGGCTTTACTAATGCAAAAAAGGCGCGACTCATATCCAACTACGCGAGGAATCACCAGGTTAATGTGCTATGTTTACAAGAGACACATTTAGGGAAAGGTCACAAGCTCCCTGCCCTGTCGGGCTGGGGGATTCACAGGTATGGGTCCTCTTACGCTACACACTCCCGGGGTATTGCTACATACATACACCGCTCCCTGGGATTCAAACTTCACAAACAGGTGGCGGACGGGGAGGGAAGGTTCTTGTTGGTGGCTGGGGAGATTGCGACCCACTCCGTTCTATTTATAAATGTTTACGGCCCTAACTACGACTCTCCCGATTTCTTCCAGGCATGCTCGGAGTATTTACGATTGTTCCCGAGATACGAGGTGGTGTGGGCGGGGGATTTTAATGTAGCCCTTTCCTCCACATTGGATAGATCAGTGTCGACCCAAAGTTCGTTTCCCCGCGCAGCACAAAAATGGCTGTTCACCGCGTCCGATTATTCCTTGTCTGATGTCTGGCGTCAGTGTCACCCTGACCGCGTCAGTGTCACCCTGACACCAGGGAATTCACGTTCCACTCTAGTGTGCATGGGAGTTCGTCCAGGATTGATTATGTGTTTATGTCTGCGGACCTGACCTGTGTGGTGGACGGGGTGGTGATTCTCCCCCGAACCCTTTCGGACCATTCCCTGGTCCTGGTAAAATTCAGGGACCCCCATCCTACCCCGGGCAGCTTCGTTGGAGGTTCCGGACCAGGGCATTGGAGGACTTGGTGTTCCGGGAGGGGTTGCGTCAGGCCATTATAGAATTCTTTCAGTTCAACGCGGCGTCTGTCCCTGGTCCAAGGGTAGTATTGGAAACATTTAAGGTGTTCCTGCGAGGCTGTGTATGTCACAGGGGGTCCTTAAAAGTATTCGCAGAGCCATTGAGCGTAAGGAGAAGGAAATTAAGAATTTGGTACTCCTCCAGGAGAGTGCGGATTCTTCAGATCTTCAGGCTGATCTTGTAGCGAGATGGCGGGAGATCCGTGCTCTGATGAATGGAGAGGAGCGATTCTTGGGTGACCCAATCGCTGCAGCGAGATATGGGGAGGGAGATCGCCTGACTAGAACCCTTGCCTGGGCCATTAGGCAGGAGAGTCGACTGGAGCCTAGATTAGAAGTGGAGGCCCAGCGGGGTGCACCTACCAGGGATGTGTTGGAGACAAATGAGATATTTCGCCAATATTATGAGCGGCTGTATACCGCCCATAGCAGGGCTGGGCATGATGATATCATGCAATTTCTTGATAGGGTCGCCTTGGGATGGATTGATTCAGAGGTGGGTGGGCTTCTTAATGACCCCCCCCCCACAGAAGAAGAATTTCGTAGGGTGATAAAATCACTCCCGAATGGTAAGGCTCCGGGAACGGACGGGATATCGGCTGAACTATATAAAACATATCCTGATCTGCTAATCCCCCATTTATGTAAAATGTTTGAGGAGGCGGCATCCTCTGGAGTGATCCCGGAGTCCACGCGGACAGCCCTAGTCACGGTGTTACTCAAGCCCAATAAAGACCCCAAAAGGTGTTCTTCCCATCTCCCCTTGTCACTGATAATAAAACCATTGGAAAGTTACTCGCGGACCATCTTCTCCCGCACATGCCTGCTCTGATCCTTCCAGATCAGGTGGGATTTATCCCAGGGCGATCCACCTAGAATAATCTGCGTAGACTATTCACCTTAATGCACAATGTGAATCCGGAGGTCCCTATTGCGGTAGTGGCCTTCGACGCGGAAAAGGCATTTGACTCTCTGGAGTGGCCTTTCCTGTTTGAGGTCCTATGCCGATCGGGCATCAGGTCCGTGTTTCTTGGTTGGAGTCGCCTTCTTTATTCGGCACCACTAGTGAGGGTTTACACAAATGGTATTCAATCTGCTCCTATTTATCCAACTCGGGCACTAGGCAGAGTTGTCCCTTTCTCACCTCTCCTATTCGCCCTGGTGATTGAACCATTGGCCTGTGCACTGAGAGAGTGTCACTCCCATCGCGGAGTGATAATCTTCTCACATGTATCTATCGTCTCTCTCTCTACGCGGATGACATGCTTTTATATATAAAACATCCTCGGACAAACTTACAGCCTGTGATGGAGGAGATGCATTTGGCGCTTTGTCCGTGCTACAGATAAACTGGTCCAAATCGGAGGTGCTCCCACTTACACCAGGGGTTGCCCCACAGGATGTGGGTGAGGTCTTTGCGTGGCGTCCGAAGGGAATCCGATATCTGGGTATAAAAGTGTCCACCTCCCCTGCACTTCTGTATGAGGAAAACTATATTGCCACTGCAACACTTAGAACATCAGGTAGACACTTGGGTTCAGCTCCCCATTCCTTAGCTAAAATGGTTGTCTTAACAAAACTTTTGTATATTTTTAATAACGTCCCGGCAATGCCCCCTGCAACGTTCTGGAGCCGCATAAAATCCTTGATGACTAGGCTGATTTGGGCGGGGCAACGATCCCGCATCTCCTTGCGTACTCTATCCTACCCATATGCCCAGGGGGGTATGGAGGTTCCCAACTGGTTTCTTTACTATTTAGTCACTCAGATCCAGTACTCGATCTGGTGGTGGTCACCAACGAATAACTTGCCACATTCGCAGCTGCCCAAACAGAGGACCTTAGAGGCTTTCTTTGGGCCACTCGGGAGCGCCACTTGAAAACCGAGGTCCAACCTCTAGATATCACGCTCAAGGCTTGGGATCGCCTAGCAAAGTGGGTTGGGATGGGTCTGTGGTATTCACCCATGATGGCCATATATAGAGTCCGTGGGATCCCTCTTACATTTGAGCACATCTTCATTCGATGCTTTCAGAATCTGCGCATCTACACCTTGGGCGATGTGGCACCACAAGGGAAATTTATAACGAGGGACGACCTTAGGGCCAGAGGCGACTGGACTCCGGTCACCCAGTTGTTGTATTTCCGCCTACGCAAGGTTCTGAAATCGAGGTGGCCTGATTTTCCTAATGCCCCAGAGACATCCCTAATTCTAGAGTATACTGTAGCCCCGCCCTCTCCTAGAAAGGTGATGTCCTCCTTGTACAGCTTGGCTTGAGGGCTTCATCTTCCTCATATAGGGTCAAATGGGAAAGCAGTTTGGCTCGCTTACTGTCTGAGGCTTAATGGAAATTCCTTCTAGCTCAGACTGAATCAATCTCCCGCAATAACAGATTTCGCTTGATTCACTTCAAATTCTTACATCAACTGTACTACTCTCCCCTTTCTTTACACAAACTGTTCCCACTCAGGTCTCCAAATTATAAGAGATGTCATCAGTCCCCTTCTGTTTTTTACCACGTAGCTTGGTCCTGTTTTGGGTTTCTGTCCCGAGGTGGGACATTGTTAAGCATTTTTTTTCTTTAAGTTTTTTTGCTCGGCTGTGTCCGAACTGTTGAATGTTGAACTGTTGAATGTTGTGCAAGTGAAAAAACTAATTAAAAAACAGTTTAAACAAAGGGGGGCATACTTAGTCCGATATATATCTCCTAGCTGTTTTGTGATGGGTATCGGATGCCATCGTGGACTTGCTTCGGACTCCAGGTTTCCGAGAGACTGTCTGAGGGGGTCCGCCGATACTTAGTGGTAGGACAACTGTTTTGCTTTGATTAAAACAGAAACTGAGTGGGCCCGATATTCCTCTATTGCCACTAAGAGTGCTGGAATGGACTGGGATGGGTGTGTCAGGTAAACTAGGACATCGTCAGTGAACAGTGCTAGCTTGTATTCCTTCCCAAATTTAATAATCCCAGCGATTGAGGAGTGTTTTCCGATGGTTTGGGCCAAAGGCTCCATGACCAGTGCAAAAATCAGCGGCAATAACGGGCAGCTGTGCCTAGACCCCCACTCCACTCTGGGCAAAGGGGAGGGGGCGCCAACCCATTAACCACAACCGTTGCCATTGTGTTGCGATATAAGGCTTGTGCCCTCGTGATCCAGCGTGTCCCCAGGTTGGCCCTCCTCAAGACTTGAAGCATGAACGGTCACTCCGCCCAGTCAAACGCTTTTTCTGCTTCCACTGAAACTAGGGTGGGGTCTGAGTCCAGTGGGTCAATTAATGCCAGTAGGGACCCTTCGCCCTTTCACGTAACCAACCTGGTCGTTATGTATAAGCCTCAGCAGCACCTCACACAGTCTGTTAGTGAAGATGCTGGCGTAGATTTTGGCATCAACGTGAAATTGGAAAATTGGCCTGAAGGAACCACACTCTAGCTTCTCCCTTACTTCTTTGGGGAGAACGATAATTCTAGCCTCCGTGAAGGACCTGGGGCCTGACCGGTTTCCATGATGTCATTGAACAGAAGGGTCAAGAAGGGTGCTATAGCACCACTAAAGGTCTTGTAGACAGCTGGGGTGAAGCCATCTTGTCCTGGCGTGGATCCTGCCTTTAATTTGGAGATGGCAGCCCTTACTTCCTCTGCTATTATTGATGCACTCAATTTGTCTATGTCTGGGCTTTGCAGTTGTTTAAACGCAGCTGTCTCTAAGAATTTGATTATGTTTTCTTGGGTGGATGCGCATTCGGAGGAGTACAGTTATTTGTAAAACTGAGCAAAGTGAGCTGTGAGTTCAGTGGGTTCGTTCAGTGTTGCCCCCTCTGGGTTTCTACTTTTATATACCACTCTTTCGGCTCTCTGCCCTCTTCGTCTAGCTGCTAGTAGGGAGTGGGCTTTGTCTCCTCTTTCATAAAATGTTTGCTTCACATACAGGAGGGGAGTTAACGCTTTCTCACTCCACACTTCCTTACGTTCTTGCCTGAGCTCCTTTACATCTGCCAACGTTTTAAAGGCGTCTCCAACCCCACCTGACAGGTCAGCCTCTTTGTGTGTTATTTCCCCCTTCAGGTGTGTATCCCGCAGGAGTCTAGTTCTCTTCGTAAATGTCCTGTGCGCCATCTGAAGTCCCCTTGTCGTAGCTTTGGCTACTTCCCACACAGTCCCTCGGGAGGGGTCACCTATGTCATTTCACTTGAAGAATTGCCTAATTTCAGCATCAAGGGTTTCCCTGAAGACACTGGTTTTAAAATGTGTGTTGTTCCAGATCCATCTTTTGTCTGTGTTCGTGCCTGGGCCCAAGTCGAGATCGATAGTGCTCATGTTATGATCAGTCCAGCCCACTAGTTCAATAGTTCAATAGCATAGATACAGACGATAAACAGGGGATATACCCATTACGAGAGCTGACGGCAGCAGAGGGGGATTCAAACCTGACATACAAAATGCCACCATGTACTTAATGAAGAGGGACAGAGGGAGGTAGGGCAGCCGACCCATGAGAGAGTGAGGCAAGCAGCGGGGCGCAGAAAGGCATGAAGGAGGGGCTAGTAGGAATACGGGTAGGGGGACAGATCCTCCTGAAGCTGGAAGGGAAGACAAACGGGGAGCCAGCGGGAGCGACAAGAGCAAAAGAAGATCCTGAGCAAAGTAGTGAAGCAACTGACTGGGCTGAGATAATGGAGGAAACGGATAGGAAGAATAGGGAGAGAGAGGAGGCTGGAGAAGGAGAGCAGGGAGAGGAGAAGGGATGAAGAGAAGGAGCATAGGCAGAATGAGCGTAAAGAGAAATGAGATGGGGAGCACAGAGAGGGGAAGAGAGGAGCAGGAGCTGCACGAAATGAGGAGAAGAGAGCAAGAAGAGATTGAGAGGAGGCGGGAAGCACATGAGAAAGAAAAGCAAGTGTTGGCAAAAAGAGAACAGGGGAAGTGGTAAATAGAACTTCTAGCAGGAGAACGCACATGACAGGAGGAGAGGGACATGCTTAAATGAATAAGAAAACCATGGGCACAAAGCACGGGGGACAGTGCGAGCATGAGGGGAGGAGGCAGGCGCACAGAGCCAGATAGCACAACCCTGTCTAGCACAGTAACGACTGCGGCAGGAGGCATGAAGGTGTACTCGTATGGAGATGGGGGTGGCATAGATTTGACTGAGCTAAAGGACAAGACTGGGGAAGACACGACTTCTAGGAGATCGATCTTCGTGGAGAATTTCTGTAGTGACATGGAGATAGACTCTGAAGATGAGGTAGGAAGAAGTGGGGATCAGAAAAGGGGACGGGCAAGGTATAGGTCTCCGGGGGACAGCGCAGGAAGGAGTAGAACATGGGACAGAGACAGATGTGCAGGAACGACGAAGGACGGCCGAGACGGTCAGACACCACAAACCATAGTGGCATCACACAACACAGACAGTGTAAAACCATATGTTGAGAGACTCAGAGACCTCCCTGGATGAAGAAGGGGGTGTGGGGAGACAGCCATAGTATGTTCTAGAGAAAGGATCATGGGGAATCCGACTGTAAGAACCCATAGATGCATACTCGGGCATTGAAGAAACCGGCAGGCAGGTCAGGCTGACTAGAATCACAAATGGGAAGGTAGGACGTCCACAAATGCACTGACTGGAAAAAGGAGGGGGGCGTCCTTCGTATATACCATGGAAACACACCAACAAGGAGAATGTGAGATGCAGGTTGCCTTCATTGAGTCCGGGGGCTGGGAAATGGATATATGAACTAGAGAGAATGGCAGCGGGACAGAGGTTAGCAGTGGGAGACGTAAGGGGATTACTAGAGGCAATCCTCAGGGATGCTGCTGACGACGTATGGAAAAGGGCGGGATTCCCCAGAGTGAAAACCGAAACCACAGCGCACAATGGTTCGCTATTTGCAAACTGCAGAGCTGCCGTATGGCGAGCGCCGAGGACAATACATCAGACATTGGGGCAATTATGTCCCGGAAAATGGAGTTAGAGCCAAGAGCTTTAGCGCCTTGAAAACGCGAGAACAGTGGGACGAAACAGTAGCAGTATTTTACCACATATTATGCTTGGAACTGCCCGTCCAGAAACAGCTAAAGAGGTTAGTAGGCATGGAAGCAAAATCTTGGCCAGAAATACAGCTTATCGTTCACCACTGTAGGCTATTGCAAGAGAAACTTAAGAAGGCAGCTGAGGACAGAAAGATTGATGAAGCGAAATGATGAGTGCAGAAAAAACTATTGAAGTACGCCATGGTAGGGGCGGTACTAACCAGAGTAAGCACACAGGTGACACAGCAGCAGCAGCAGTACCCATCAGCGCCGATGGGGCAGGGGGGATTTATAGGGTGGTGAACATGCAGCACGGATTCCGAGAAAGAGGGGGGCCACGGAGAGGACGTGGGTATGGGCAACACATACATCACAACCAAGGGGGATTTCAAGGATGCGGGCCACATGTGCAGCAGGGCCCAGGGGATTATGCAGGGAGTTTCCAGAGTTAGGGCAAGGAACCATGCTTGCATACGGGCAGATGGGGCACATTTCAAGGGTGTGCAGAAGCAGGGGGATGCAACAGAATTGGGGAACACAGTACCAGCAAGTATAACAGGGAGACTAAGACAGCTATTACGCACAGGACCAACCACAACAAGGACCGACGCCACAAGCACACCAGCCCATGACAGATACCACAGATGCAGGCACCCATATCACAGTATTTGCAATCACCACAGAGTAGAGCCAACACACAGCAGGCGTTACAAGTACAAAGCAGCATGCAGACAAATGACGGAACAATGGCACACATGGACTCCACAGCAATGACCCCCCCCATTAGGAAATTGGGAAGGGTCACAATGGTGGGGAACAACCCATTTTCTGGGAATGGCAGGTCCTTGTACCCTCAAATAGGACAGCCTACAGACGGACTTGATGTGTTCCATCCTGCCGATCACACGCAACCCTGCGGAGGAACCTTGCATAAGGGTGGCAAAGGTGACAAAAGGTTTCCCTTCCTTGTAGACACAGGCGCGACTATGTCCTGCATTCAAGAGTTAACATTTAGGTTGGCATCAGAAGTAGTTCCGTTTACAGACAATATCTCCCTTTCTATAGGGGAACATGACTTATCTTTGCCTTTACTCTACTCTCGACAGACACCTGTAAACATATTGGAACAAGACATTATGAGCAGAACATGACCGTCTCATTCACAGACAAGGGAATAGTGTGCTCCACACCAGGGATACACATGCTCAATGTGAGAGAGACCATTCAAGCATATTGTGGACGGGGGGGGGGTTAGGGGAACTGTTCCAGTACGGAACTGAGATTGCAATTGCATGACTACCAGGGATTGCAGGGAAGATGTGGCGAGTTCCAAATTAATATTTTTTCAGACCAGAGATACTAACGGACGAGGCAGAAGGGACAATAGTGACAATAGAGATTGAGGCAGTAATTGTGAGGGACGAGTGGATAGCCGTGCATGGGATGGATGACACGGGACGGTCATGGCGAGCAGTTATCATCGTAGCAAAGGATACAGGCTAACCACAGTGACAGACAAAGAACTATTCAAAGACGAACGGTCAGAGCATGAGATGGTGTTCGAGATGAGTGTGGCATAATGGTTAAAGATCCACTACAGAGATGTACCACAGAGGATGGCAATGGTGCTGGAAGCACCACCATCCTTCTGCAAGTAGGATCTTACCAAGGTACTTAGCATCCTATGGACTACAAATCCCTATGATGTGGGGCTTCCGAAAGGAATACGGGAGGTGAAGATAAAGTTGAAACAAGGAGCAATTTTACCCTGAGTCAAACAGTACCCACTCTCAAATGAGACAAACAAGGGCATTTACGAAACAATTGCAGCACTAATTAATCGAGGCATTCTAGTTCCGTCAAAGTGCCCATAGCTGTGTACCCTGTTAGGAAAGCAGAAAGGGGGTTATGGTGTTTTATATAGGATGTGTGCCCCCTAAATCACATTGTAGAAGCAGAGTATCCTCTAGTTCCAAACCCAGCGATACTTTAGTGCAGCATTCCGGCGGAAGCTGCCCGTTTTATGGTCATAGGGCCTCATTACAAGGTGCCGGTCCGGTAACAACGGTGCCGGTAGGCTTACCGTACAGGTTTGCGGGTCGGAAGCCCTCCCGCCTGCTATGTCCAACCTGGTGGACAGAGCGGCACCCACTCGTAGACTTTGACGGTAGCACCAGCACTATTATGAATGGTGCCGGAGCTACCGTCCTCCTCATTCCCATTGAGCCCAATGGGACTCAAATGGGAATGGGGAGTTACATGTTCCAAAGCCTGGCTTCAAAGACCGCCGGGGCTGTAATACCCCAGTGATTCCCTAAAGCCAGGTGCCAGAAAAAAAATAAAAAACTCTGGCGGCAGCCTGCCTTTTTTACCCGCACGGCTACTGCCGGAGTTGTAATGAGGCCCATAGACTTTAAAAATGCATTTATCTCAGTACCACTACGCCCAGACCCACAAGACTTGACCTCCTTTATGTATAGAAACCGGAAGTGGAAATATACAAGACTTCCTCAACGGTACTGCGAGTCACCCTCTATATTCAATATGGTCCTCCAGGTGGATTTAGGCAATGTAAAGATGGAGAGCACGGTCCTGCAATATGCAAGGGATACAAGGTGGACAAAGCCAAACTACAGTATTGTCAGAAAGAAGTGCTATGCGTTGGATAGGTGATTTCCCAAAATGGCAGACAGATCACACAAAGGCAGAGACAATACGCAAGACAGCCAAACCCATGACAGCGAGAGGGATGCAGCAACGTGTGGGTTTGTGTAATTACTGCAGAGCATGGGTCTTTGATTACAGTACATATACAAGGCCTTAACTGAGCGCTCTGAATGAAGCACAAAAGGGATACAAGATAATGATCTGGACCACCGAAATGACTGAGGCATTCAATGAGCTGAAGGAAGCAATTTGCACAGCTGCAGTATTAGGGATCCCAGACTACAAAAAGGAATTTTTCCTGTTCTCACACACCGATGGAGTGGTGATGAAAGCAGAACTGACACAAAAGACAAGTTTGGGGCACAAGCCCAGAGCCTATTAAAGTGGGAAATGAACAGGGATTACCATGGGGTACAGCACCACTCTTTACGTGGAATAGACCCTTTTTGTGATATTGAAGAAACCAAAGAGCACACTGACAACACAGAGAGCATCATGTTACGAAGTGTTACTATCCAATTCATCACTTATGTTGGTGAGGTGCAGACTTGTTAACTCGACAATTTTCCTAGCAGACATTTTTCAAGAAGGAGACTATGCACACAAATGTGCAGAAAACATACAGGAATTCAGTGACACCTGCAATGTACAGGAGGACGCACTTGAGGGGGGAGACATGCTGTACATTGACGGGTCTTCAACAATTGACCAGACAGATGAGGTCAGGCATACAGGAACTGCAGTGGTGAGATTGAGGGAAGAACGAGTGAGGTAGTGGCCAGTGAGGGATTACCATCACATTATTCAGCACAAGCAGCAGAGTTAGTAGCTTCAATACTAGCAATGGAACACAGCAAGGGAAAGGAAGTGACAGTGTACTCAAACTCTGTGCATGTGACATCAACAGTACACTCAGGACTGGCGCAATGGATGAGGAGAGGTTACAGGAGAGCAGATGGGTCACCTGTACAGCATGCACTTTTATTGGGTAGATTAATTGAAGTTATATAGTACCACGCACAGATAGCAATAGTGAAGTGCCAGGTACACACACACACACACGAGGGGAAGATCCCATCTCAAGGGGAAAGGTGGCAGCTGATTCAGAAGCAAAATGTGCAGCATATTTTGGAGAGCAACTAGAAATGGAAACGGCATCACACGCTCAAGACTATGCAAGAAACATAGTACTGAAGGAAGGGTACAATGCATTACCACAAACACAAATAATGGAGTTGCAGGGCGATGCACCCAGGGGGGAGAAGGAAATATGGACTAGTAGGGGACGTACATTATTTTCAACAGACGTCCTATGGCAACAGAACAAACATGGAAAGTGGTGATGCCACTCGCATTATTGAACACTACACTGACACAGTTACACTATCCAACGCACACAGGAAAGGAGGTAATTGCCGCCCATATTGGAGAAATATGTTTGTCCTAATTTGGCACAACACGTGGCTGAATTTGTAAGCAACTGTTTGACATGTAAGCAGTTCACTGCAGGCCATACATTGAGAGTTATGAAAGGAGCCATACCTCGCCCGGCAGGCCCATTTCAGCACCTACATGTCGACATGATGCAAGTTTGTCAAGGATACCGCTACATGCTAGTAGTTGTGTGCTCATTCTTTCGGTGGATTGAGGGAGGCCCATGTTCTCATCCTGACACCCTCAGGGCAGCAAAGTTTTTGGTCCGGGAATTGGTCCCACGATGGGAGTGTGTAAGAGGTCCTTCGCCAATGAGATGTTCAAGCATGTCACTACGTTGCTGGCCATTCAACATAAATTCTCTTGGGCTTACCACCCGCAAGCAAATGAAATGTGTGAATACCTGAATGGCCTCCTGAAGGAGATGATCTCAAAAACTAAGCAGAGCACAAAGAAGAACTGTCTCCATTGCCTGCCCCCTCGCACTCTTTGCATTGAGCAATAAGCCAGGGTCCAACCACCATTTAACGTCCCAAGAGGTGGTGACAGCACGGCGCATGCAACTCCAACTGGCTCCTCCCACTAGAGCACTGAAAGACAGTGAGAGTAGTGCAGTCCAGGAAACTTATGACATTACTTCCTTTATTGCTAGTGCCTCATCTCTCGCCAGATACGACGACACTGGGAGGCCCAGAAGACAGCAGAGAAAGCAACAGTGACAACGAACTGAAAGAATCTTGGACAAAAAGGCATGTTGGCGATGGTGATACAGTGCTGCTCAGAAATTTTGTAAGAAGGTGGGACGCTACCAGATTCATGGGACCCCACATTGTTGAGGCAATAGCAGACAAAGCTGTCAGATTGGAAGGAAAGACTGTTTGGAACCATTTGGCAGATGTCAAGTCCTACCAAGCAGCTGCCTTGCCGGGCAACGAGAGCGACAGCACCAACGATCAGCAGTAAGCAGAGCAAAACGATAATTCTGAACTTACACTGCCGAGTGGAGGACACCCAATGGTTTCTCACTCAAGGGCAGTAGAGCTAGGGCAAGGACTGCTGGTGGCTATGAGACCAAAGAGGTCCAGAGACCAGATACTATCGTTAGGAAACGGTCAGGGGGAAGCGGGGGTGGGGGGGACTTGGAGATAGTCAAAGGGTTTAATAAATTCTATAGGCAGCTGTACTCCTCCCACATGCACCTCCCAATCGGAATTGGATAACTATCTAGAACAAGTCGCATTATACTGGTGTACAGATGAGGACAGGGAGTGGCTGGGTAGGCCCTTGGCAGTGGAAGAGGTATTATCAGCCATTAGCTCCTTACCATCCGTGAGGTCTCCAGGGCCGAATGGCTATACACACGAATTCTACAAGCATTTCACCGGAAAGCTGCCCCCCCCACCTACTTCGGGTATATCAGCGTAGCTTGGAGGACGGACGACTGTCGGACTCCAAGAGAGAGGCAGTGGTGCTGCTTAAGCCAGACAAAGCAGCAAATGAGTGCTCCTCCTACCGCCCCATATCCCTTATTAATATGACAAAATCCTAACCAAAATATTGGCATCCAGGCTGGCTCCGTTAATGCACAAAGGGTGAAAGCTGATCAGTCTGGGTTTATCTCGGGACACTCTACCTCATACGGGTTGCTTAGAATGTTTGGCTTAATGTCGGCGGTGCGACAGGAGGACCAGGTAGTTGCCGTACTACTGGATGCGACAAAAGCGATAGACTGCGTGGAGTGGACATTTATGTTTACGATTCTACGCAGGATGGGTATGGGGGACCAATTTATATCCCTGGTCTGCTGCTCTATGCATCGCTTACTGGTAGGGTTCGGGTGAATGGACACCTAGCCCCCCACTATAACACTAGAAAATGGGATGAGGCAGGGATGCCCCTTTTCCCTGCTGTTCACCCTAGCGATAGAGCCGCTTGCCGAGGTTATCAGGGATTGGCATCTACATAAAGGGGTACAGGCGTGTCGGTACAAGGTGGTTGCGCCATCTATGTGGACGACATGGTGCTCTGTCACAGAGCCAGAATGGAACCTGGACCCAATCATGCGCAGCGTGTTAAGATTTGGTGACTTCTTTGGGCTTTTTAATTAACGCTGCAAAGTCGCTCCTCTTCCCGCTAACGAATGAGGCCAAACAATATGCAGACGGGATGGGGTTTCAGTGGCAGGGGGACTACCAGATACTTGGGAATACACATTGCACGTGACCCTGCCCATCTATACATGTTCAACTATAAGAGGGTGCTGGTTCATGCTAAGTTATCGCTGGACCGTTGGATGAATTTGCCACTTAGCCTGTATGGCAGGGTCTCCCTGGTGAAGATGGCGCTCCTGCTGCATTTTATTTATTCCTTAATGTGCAGGTGGTGCTCCCTGGGGAATATTTCTGAGAGTGAAAGTCCACAATATCTAGGTTCATATGGGCCTGGAAGCAAGCCAGGGTGGCGCGGAGAGGCTGAATGCGCAAGTGAACGAGGGTGGGCTGGCACTGCCAGACTTTGAAACCCATTATGAAGTAGCCCAGGCAGGGTTCCTCCTCTACTAGTATGGGGTTCAGTCAGATAGAACACACATAGAAGTGGAGTGGCCATTGCGGCACTATTCCTCCTGCGGTCCAAGATACCGATGGCACCGGGTAGGACACCTAAAGTGAAAAATATGGTGTAACTGACTTGTAGGGCATGGACTAGGATTAAGCACAAATCCAGGGGGCGAGGTCATACACACCCCAGAATTACCAGTTATTTATTTACCATGGGTCATGCTCACTAGCAAAAGGGGTTATGTGGCCTATGTAAAGCAAATGGGCGTAGCCAGTTTTCGTGATCTCTTCCCGAATGGTCAGTTTATAACACTGGTAGAGATGCAGAATAAAGGGGAGCACATGCCGTTGGATATATTTACATACTTTAGATTACAGCAGTGAAACAGGTGTTCACTACCCTCTCTAAAGAACCTGAAACAGCCCTGATACTCAACAAAATGCTCACAAGCCCACAATTGGGGGTGGTGGGTCTCGAACGTATATGCTATGTGCCTTAAAGATAGGGTGAGAACCGGCAGATCTCCCCGGACGAAATGGGAAGCCTCACTGGGCGGTGCGATATCGGAGGGGGTGTGAGGCTATTGCTGTGGGGAAACAAAACGGGTAGCACTAAACGCAAACTTCAAACTGATGCACTTTAAATATCTACACCAGTTCCATTACACTCCAGCCCTACTGCATAGATTCTTCTCAGAGGTCTCGGATAGATGTGGTAGATGCGGCACACCGGCAGACTTTATCCATTTGGCGTGGGGATGCCCTGTGATATTCTCCCACTGGGAGGATGTCTTCAAAACTGTCTAATATCGTGGGCGAGAATATAGAACAATCTCGGATGACTGCACTGTTGGCTTACACTAAGCACATCCCCAGAAGCACCAGGAAGCTAACGGGTCTGCTCCTGCTCCTGGCCAAGAGGAGGGTGGCCATGGTGTGGTGGGGACCCTACCGCCGGGTCTGAAACAGTGGCGGGTAGATGTTTTACACTGTAATGACATGAAGACTCAATATGGTAGACTTCTGCAACTCCGCGCCATACCCAAAGACATGTGGGGCCCATAAATTCAGTATCTGATCACCCAATCCGGGCCGCCTCAGGATGGTACTGACTGTCACAAAACCCAATTGGACCCAAACCTCACAGATACTCCGACGCTTGAAGCTACTGGGTGTGCGTGATGACAATAGTACAGCACCACTCCCTTGCTGAAACAAACTCAGCCTTCAGAAACACAGCGTGCATGCTCTTGCTCTGCGAAATGTAAAGTGTAGTTCTACTGTGGTGCATTGGTTGAATTGTTCACTGTGCTGCTCCTACCGTTTTGTTCTGTGCTGGTTGTTGCACCGGCTCTGGTGCTTTTTATAAAATACCAAATTTTTAAAAAAAATACATTTAAAAAAAAGTACTTGTGGGACATCTTCTGGGATATGTTATGTGCCAAAGGAGGATTTGATGAAAGGGCATTCAAGTTATGTAATGTTGATTTATAACGTGTGCCACTTCCACCCAAGGGCAGCCTCCACGCTCTACCAGCCAAGGGCAGTCTCCAAAGTTGCCTGGAGGGGGTCCAGGGCACATTTTTCTGCTTTGAATTGGCCTCTTTCTAGAAACAACCAGAATAATAAAACATAAAAACGAGAAGTGGGTGAACACTAGATTGTCTAAAAGAAGCAGGGAAACAGATATTTTAAAAGCATTATATTTTTAGTGTCAGTGTTAGGGTGCAGCCACGTTTAGTAGGGATAAAATCATAGATGGGTAATTACGAAAACAGACAAGAATATTGTCCTCTCTATCACCATCCTATGAATTGACTGAAATGGTGACTGCATATACGATGCATGCCACACGGTCCGGATTAAAAAACTATTTTGACTGCTTATTGATGCCACTTATGGTGTGAATTATGATCTTTAACTAGCAGGAGGTAAAGTTAAGCATTTGAACGTGTACAAAGATGAAATGTCACTCCAAGTTGTCAATAGGCTTCCTAGTATAAGCCTGTGTTTAATAGGGTTCCATGTTCATTCATCAACCATGTTTTTGGATGGGTATTTCGACACAAATGTATTTTTCTGGGTGCCCCCAAATTCCTCCCTCTATTAATATTACACTATTCCCAACCCCGGCCCCTCATATACCCTTACCCACAACCCCCTATATATTTTGAGAAAAGGAAATTTGTCAAAAAACCCATTAAAAAAACCCTGTTGATGAATGAACGTCGTACCTTTAATAGCCCTGCTTGAAGGCTTCATAGGCCAGGGACTTGAGTCTGCTGCAAATGTCTGCTTTTTCGATTGAAGTGATCACCAGCCAGCGCTATAAGAGCATTACCTAAATAAAAATATGGCTATGAAGAATCTCATGTTACCAGTGTTTAACTTACACTTCTGCAGATCATGGAGGACTCAAAATGCTGGGCACAAAGCCTGTAGTGCTTGTTCAGTTGATCTGGGGTCTTGGTCTCTAAATCGGTCCTTCGACAGCACTCCACCCACTTCATACATCTGAACAAACAAGTATAAAATACATCAGTACATTTTAAAATAAGAATCTATCGGATTACATATTTCAGCTATAGGCTCTTAGCTTAAATTCCTGTTATTAGAGCCAACACTATTAATCCCTATACATCAATGAAAAGGAAGAAGCTGTAACGTTGAGGGTACGCAGAAATGAACTACGAATGTCATGGTAACTTCTCAAATTTCCTTAAAAACACAGAACATCACTGAAAATGTCAATAGGCCTGGAATTTCTCAATGCTCAAGGTACAAATTAGTTTTAATCTCAGAGCACATGCATTCATAGACACACAAACGCCTACCTTAACAAAGTGGGTAATTCTGTCCTTAGGAAAGATTATACTATTGTAAGGGTAGATTATATATCCAATAACTGGCCACCAGTTACGGCATACCCAAGCATTCTGGGAGGTGTGTCACATACAAAGCACAAAATCCACATTCTCCCCAGAAAGGAATCTAGATATGCCAGTCAGAACTGGTTCAGGTTGATACAGCGCCAGCTGAGGTGGACCGGGATGCTGTGGCCATCTAGGGCACCCCTTCCTTCACTGCTCCTCCCCAACACAAACACAGGTACAAGATATGGTAATACGATCCTCTTAGGACTTTTAGCAGAACAAAGTAAAACCTACATTTTAGATATCTTGATGAGTAGACCAAATGGGACACCAACTACACAAAATTATTTGATGTGGTGGTGGCCATTTAGCACAAAGGACAGAGGACACCTGCCCAGCCACAGGACGGGTAAGGAAGATAAACCCATTCAGGGGCATTCTGGGGACTCTTTGTAGTACCCCTGCCTTAGGTGTCTTTAGGAGTCCTAAGGTATCTGAAGGCAGAGCATAAAATAAGAAATACAGAGAAACTCCTACAGAGATTACTTTTGCCTGGCTGTGAAGAAAAAGAGGCCATCAAAGAATCCATCAAAATGTGGGTTGGTGGGGTGGGGTGTTTGGCGGGAGAGGGGGCCTGCTTTGACAACAGCGCAGATTTCTTGGAATAAAAATAACATGTTCCCAGGGGAATGATATTCCTTTGGGACTTTGCGTAATCCTGTTTTCCTATCAAACCAGAACCGTAGATATGAAAATTCAGGTTTAAAAAAATAAATGTATACGTTTATGGTGGAAGTGTTAATTGATAGTTGTTTTAGTAGCTCTTTGATTTCTGGTCTTCTTTGTAGCATCCACTTCAAATTTGAGAATGCAATGGACTATCTTTCTCTGGATCACAAATGTACTTTATATGCAATACTGCCAAATGTAAAATAAAAGTCTCAAACTTACCCATACTCGCCAGCAAGGACGAGTACCATGCAAATGGTCCTCGCCCTTCGTAAAATCTCCTCGCCAATGCGAGTGGGCTAGAAGATTTTGCGAGTCTGGAATTCTTTACATGAGAATTTTCAGATGAGTTGGCTGCGTTTCGGTTTTCCTGTTTTGCGCAAGTTAGACGGGAAGAGCTTTTCTCTCATCCCTTCATCCCCCACCCTTTGGCGTGTCAGTCATCTGGCCACATTGCTGGTGGTGCCCAGCTAAAAACACTGCTGCAGAGTATGGCTCATTGCAATTATTGGTGATGAGGTACAAGGTATTCACGAGCACGGCCAAATACTGCCGTCATGCAGTGGAGAACTGCTCTAAGACAGTAGAGGGCACTGCAGCTTGGATGGCAGTGATTGCAGAATGAACACTTCATCACACACCAACCTAGATTTTGCTGGTGCTAAGCACATGCTCCCTCTATGAAACCGAGCCACTTGGCATAGGTTGATCTCAAACTTGGGAACACTGATCCTCTGCTCTGAATGAAGTGCATGGGTGGCTTTTGGGTGACAGCATTGCACACAACATGCAGTGTGCTTATCTATCTACCTATCTATGTTCTTGTATTGCGCCACTAACCCAAGGGCCTCAGGGTGCACACAGGAGAAGAAAGAAGACAGATAACAAGGACAAACAAAGAAACAAAGAGCACAAAAGAACCACAGGAATCCAGTACTCACAGAAGCCAAAAAGATGGTCAAATATGGCGGGATACGAGAATCAGTGTAAAAGCACTGTGCCAGAAGAATAAATGTGTCCTAACCTTTGTCAAACAGGAAAGTCTTTAATTGTTTCTTAAAGATAAGCAAGGAGTCACTATTAGCAAGGTGTTTGGGAAGTGAATTCCATAAGGCCGGGGCCCAAGAGTCAAAACATGTACCTCCAAATCTTTTCAGAGTAAATGGAGGTTGAACCAGGACAATATTACTGCTTGAGCGCAGAGGACGACCAGCTAATTTCTTTTTCAGCCTTGCAGTAAGATAGGATGGAGCTTTGCCATAAAGGCATTTAAACACAATGGTTAAACCTTTATGTTGTAAACGCTGTTGAACTGGCAGCCAATGTAGGCTGCGCCTAGCATCGGTAACATGCATATTGCACTTAAGGCCCATTACAGCACGTACTGCACTATTCTGTATGACCTGCAAGGTTTTAAGATTAGCCTGCGAGGTACCAATCAGCAGACGGTTGCAGTAATCCAACTTACAGTTTACAATTGCAGCTGCAATCAGAGCAAGATTTTCTTTGGACAGATATGGATGTATCTGCCATAAAAGCTGGATATAATAAAGGCAAGTAGATTTAAGGTAATTGGTCTGACGAACAAAGGATAGCTGAGGGTCAAAAAAGACCCCAGAGTTTTTACAGATTTAGATATAGGGATAACATGTTGACCAATCAGAAAGTTGTCATATTTTTTGTCAAGTTTCTTTAATCTCTGCTGGGTACCTAAAATCAACAGCTCCGTTTTGGCATTATTGAGGGCTAGAGAATTGAACGCCATCCATTTCTGAATTTCAGCAAAGAAGTGATTAATATGCTCTGCATATTTTAGATATTCACCAGTAAGTTTGATGACAATCTGCGTGTCGTCAGCATAATTGGCGAAATAAATGCCCATGGCTGACAAAAGCGCACAGAGAAGACGTGAGTAGATATTAAAGAGTAAAGGCGAAAGACATGAGCCCTGTGGACCACCACATATAATAGGGATGCCATAGAATAAGAATTATCCTTTGTTACCTTCATGTTCGTATTATGGTGACATGTTCGTATTATGGTGACGTGCACCATTTTACAGAAAGCACTGGAGAATATGTTGTCATCCGTCACCATGGAGCAAGTCAATTTCCCTTAGATTGAGTATTTAAACTAAGAAACACGCCCTGCAGGTGTCGTGAGATTTGAATTTGCAAGGCCAGAGTTCCTATGCCTCAGGCCACAAATGTAACATATTTTATAAATTCAGGCTAAGAAAATTTCAGTGTGGCCCTTGGTGCTGAGATATAGTTGCTTAGTTGCATTATTATCTGTACGTTTTTTCCTTCTGTATGTACTCTTGTTATTGCTACTACTGTTCAAATTAGCCAAAGAGAGGAACAGACAAATAGGGCAGAATGAGAATACACACAGGTTTCTCATTTAACAAAAGATCCTAGAATCCTGACATACTCCCCACTAGGATTTCCGAACATGCCTCAATTTACATGTACTTCCATATTCAGACTTAGACTCTGCTATGTCATCAATAAAGAATGGTAAAGCCAGTCAGCAAAACGTATGGGACGCCTAGAAGGCAGTCATGCATTTAGAGGTTAGGAGTGTAGCAACAACCCTTAAAAAAACAAAACAGAAGCAGATAAAATAAGATTAATTAATCACAGTCATTCTAGGCCTGGAAAAACACAAACTGTTTTGCACCAGCTCACAGACTCAAGAGACCCACACTGGCTACTTCAAGCTTCCCAAGTAGTAAAGGGCAAAGGTGAAGCAACAGATTTTGTTGGCAATGTCACAAATACAGGGAGGTTTTTTATTTTTTAAACTAATGTTATCCCTTTTTCCAACAATTAAGTAAACATACAATAACTCTAAACGTAATCCTTCCCCATTCAACATTGATTAAACCAAAACCCTCCCCCCGATCAAAGTCTACAATAAAGACTCAACCCAATTTCTAGAATGGAAGGCACAAGAGGAAAGAAGAAGAGAGAAAGAGGAAGGAAAGAAAAAGAATAACAAATGAAGAAAAAAAAAAAATAATTTAAATATAAATACTGTACGATTATATCATTATACTACATAGAAATCTGATATCCATTTCAGCAAATATACATAAAGAAAATCTTAATAATCATAAATGTACTTGAAATCGAAAATGTACTTATCTGATCTTCTAACTTCTTCTCTTGAAACTAGTTCAATCCAGCTCCAAATTTAAAAATCCACCCCACTTTTTGTGAAAAGCAGCTTCTTTCTGCTTCGTTAACACCAGTTTTCCAATGTTGCATATTGAAAACATTTCTTCCAAACATGAGGCCACTGTCGGAAATCCAGTTGACTTCCAATTTCGCAATATTAGCTTTTTGCCACTAGTGCCCCTTTTAAAATCCAGGTTATTTGATGGTGTCCCAAATATTCCAGGATCTTATCTTCTTCTAGAATCAATGTCTCGAAGTCAAAATCCAGATCCTCATTCACGACTTGGTTCATTAATTCGTTTATCTATTTCCAAAAATCTTTCACCTTTTAACATTCCCGAAACATAGGTTCTAATGTTCCTCGAGCGTGGCCACAACACCAACAAGTGTCCGTCAAACTTAAGCCTTGCTTAT
Source organism: Ambystoma mexicanum (assembly GCF_040938575.1). NCBI lineage: Eukaryota > Metazoa > Chordata > Amphibia > Caudata > Ambystomatidae > Ambystoma > Ambystoma mexicanum. Next base: position 962,368,541 of record NC_090941.1, on the reverse strand, counting down.
GCATTCTTGCAGGTGTCCAAAATACTCTGTTCAAGATCTTTACTTGACAGGCTCCCTCTCCTATATTAAATGGCATTCTTTTAATATTTCCACAGAGAGCCTCCCATCTTCCTTGCGTCATTTCCTCTTTAGGCAATCCGACCATGCTGTCAGGATCTTTTCACTTCCTTCCGAATTCCAGCTTAACAGGTTGTACATCTTAGATGCCATATTATCTTGATCGCCTATTATCTTAATGGTATTTATTAAATCCGAGTTATCTAGTTTTGGTAAATTCACTGCACGTTTCGAACTTCGATACTCGCCATAAGTGCAGTCAAAAAAGTTTCTCCACCTTTCCCCTTCAAACAGGTCTTCAATTGTATTCATTCATGCTAGATTCCAACTTATCCAGAAAATTGTTCTGCTTTTAATTTTCATTTCAGGATTCAACCATATTGAAAAAGTATTTATTCGTCCTAGCCTCAATTGCATATCCACTTCAAACGCCCTCCACGTTGTTCTCAGAAACTCAGTCAGGGTAGAGCGATTCCAATAGTCTGCATTGGTAGATGATAGGACTGCCCAGGTGCTTAAGGGTCCTACCATGCTAGTCTGTGCGACCGCCCATTCACCCACCTCTTCTGCAATGAACGACATAATGTGTCGCAATGTGAATGCCTGATGGTAACGCTCAAAGTTTGGATGTTTAAACCCCCTTTATCCAAAGCTTCAGTCTTGGTGTCTTTTTATCCCACAAATATGATTGGATTATACTATCCAATTTCTTAAGAGTTGATTTCTTTACTGGCAGAGGGATCATACGCATGATATAGGTTATCTTTGGTGTTTACATCATTTTAATAGCATTCACCTTACCTCCCAATGAAAACTTTAGTGAATCCCACAGCTCTAACTCCAATGTTATTTTTTGTATTATCAAATCCATATTCAGGCTCATCATCTCCTTGATATCCTTTGTGATCCAACTCCCTAAATATTTCAACTTAATAGGGCACCATTGGAAGCCAAAGTTCTTTATCAGCTTTCCGCTGGTTGACTCGAGTACATGGCAAAGCTTCTGATTTGTTCCAATTTATCTTATAGTTTGAGACAAAACCAAATTTCTCAATCAACTTCATCAGGGCTGGGTTTGAAGTTGTGAGGTCTCAAATAACCACTAAAAGATCATCGGCATACAGCCAAAGTTTCTGATTGACTACATTAACGTTGATTCCTATGATTTTATTGTCCGCTTTTATTGCCTCAGCCAGTGGTTCGATTGAAATCACAAATAGCGAAGGAGATAGTGGACAGCCTTGGCGTGTCTCACGCTGCAAGTCAAATTTGCCTGAAATTCTTCCGTTCGTGTTAATCTCTGCCGTGGGATTTATATAGAGAACTCAAATCCAATCCATGTATTCAGAACCGAAATTCATTTTCTCCATAGTTCTCAGCAAAAACTCCCACCAAACCCAATCAAAGGCCTTTTCTGCGTCTAATGGCAAAGCCACTGAGTGTATTTGCATTTTTCTTGATTCTTCCAGGTAAGCAAAAGCTTTCACACGTTTGAAGCCGATACTCTCCCTTTAATGAAACCTGCTTGGTTCGGATGTGTTTCTCAGAAGAATCTTTTCCAATCTATTTGCCAGAATTTTTGATAATATAATCAGAATAATAGGTCTATAACTGCCTGGTTCCAACTCCGGCTGACCTGGTTTAAGGATCAGAGATATTGTTGCATGCCTGAGCGTCAGAGGTCAAATACCCCGTTTTTTACTATGTACAAACATTTCCCTGATCAGACTTGGAACATTTTCCGGTATTTCCCTATAAAACAAATCAGTTGGTAGACCATCAGACCCTGGACACTTTCCTAAATTCAAGGTCCAAATTGCCTTAACATCTTCTAAAGATATTTCAGTATCTAAACTTACTTTATCTTCCTCTGTAATGCCTTTCAACTGCAGGTTTGCAAAGAATTGTCCCACCCAGTCTAAATCAATTCCCTGGGATTCACTGTATAGATCTGTATAATAATGCTTAAATACGTCATTTATTACCCAAGGGTCCCTTGACATTCCATGATCCCCATTTATTGCACTAATTGTTCTGTTCGCCTCACTTACCCTCAGACAGTCGTCCGCATTTCTCATCCCCTTCATAATATCTACATTTAGTCCTGAAAACTGCAAATTCAGCCTTTTCAGTTATAATTTTGTTCAAATCATATTTCAACTTGAAAAGTAATCCGGGATCTATGAACCCTTATCCACTTAAAAGGCAGCGCCAAATTCAATAATACTCCACACAGGAAGATTGTGAAAAGTAAGAGTGTATAAGATGTGCCCTATTCGAGACACGCGTTTCGGTGACAACTCTGCTTTTATCAATCAGGACTATATGTATTAAATTATAAATAACATAAGCACACAAAATTGCATAACATAATTATATCAGAAAAAGAACAGTCAAACAAAAAGTGCAAAATGATTATGATATACATTGTAACACAGAGAAAGAGGAGGGGGCAAGGGGAGGATTGTGTTGGGTGAACAGATAAGATGACGGTTGGAAACAAGAAAGAAATGAAATGGATTAAACATTAGTTGAAAAAACATAACCGTTCTGAGCTTAATATCTTTGGCAGAAAGCATTAGTATTAAATGGTTCCCAAGGAATGACGGTAGAGGTCTTACCTAATAGATGTGACAGTAAATGTTTATCTGATTATAATTTGCTGGTTGCCCTGGTCATGGGTTAAATCCCACCTGTGGAAAGCATAAATGGTTTAGCTATTATCGTCCGGGTTGAGGGAAATATATTACTGGGTAGAGGTGCCATGGTAGATCATTGCTAATGTGCATTTGGAGGCTGTGAGCCTTTCACTTGTACTAAATGGCCATATTGCTCAGAGAGTAATGCGCGTGTTAAGTCCAAAACATTACGCCATTGTAATCAGAAAGAACGTTGCCGGGAAACGGTGGACAGCAGAAAATCTGGTGCTGGCCCCGAGCGACCGGAGCACACAGAAGCAGTAACCCAACACGCCGACCCGGACTACACCAGATAACAGCGCCTTTCAGGGGTGGACAAAGTCGCGGATTGTCAGCGTCCACCCCTAACATTCTGGTGACGGAGGGGCAGTAGTGTGGTTGGAGCCGCTGCAGCCAGCTAGCAGAAAACCTGGCGTGCGCCAGAGACCGGATGACCCGTCTGTAATGAGGCACTGAGAGGGAACGCGGGGTAGGACAGGAGGGCTCGACATCCCGGGAGGCCTACTATTGCGGGCCCGCAAATCGGACTTTGGAACTGGGTGTGGACGATCCCTGGCAGAGCACCACCGCGAGGCTCTGAAGGAGACCCGAAAGCTTGACACCCAGTGAGACAGAGCGTGGAGGGAGGCTGGAATCCCAAGCCGAAAGGAAAACTGCCCAGATCAACTGCATGAAGAAGGTCATAGCGGTCTGAGAGGAACAGACGCTGAGGAAGGCCGGGAAACACAGACATCCATGGACGCACGGTTTGGCTCCGGAGGTCCCTCCTGGCAGTAACACCGGTGCTGAGGGGGGGGGGGGAAGGGGTCGAGGCTTGAGGTAGCCTCTGGCCCCCACCATTCCACTGAACACCCCGAGACCTCCCACTCTGCAGGTGGCGAACAAGGCCGGTACGGGAGGCGCGAAGATATGGTGACAGCACTAGTGCGACACTTGAAGGGACGCCTAGCACTCGAACACCGACTTGCGTAGCCCGCTCCCGGGGGGGGTTGCACACGTCGACCGGTGCAGACCCAGTGCGAGCGACTTGGGAGAGTGGCCCTTGACAACGCGGGCAGAAGCAGGGAGGCATTGCAACCAGAGCTGGGACGCATATGGTACGTGCCCTGTCCTTTGGTCGAAGAGCCCCCCGCACATCTGCAGCAGTAACGGCCCATGAGGCAAGATCCTTAATGGTACAGCGCACCCAAAGGTCAGAGACCCTGCAGCGACATACACATAAAGGCGCCCCTCGGTTTACTGACTGACCAGAGCTGCCATAGTGAACTGCAGACACACAGTGCTTCTGGTCCCCACTCCTGTGGGGTGGGCAAGCAATTGAAGATTTGTGAATCCCTGACACCCAGGCAGGTAACAACAGCAATTGCGCCAGATACCATACTGCGCTGCAGAAATTGCTGTTTGTGGTGGGCATCTGTTGTGACATGCAACCTCTGACCCAACAACTTGCCCACCTCAAGGAGAGCGAGCCCTGATCATAAGAGACACAGAATAGCCATACAAGACTAACGATAAGGGGTAAACGTCCCCAACATCACAGCGGAGCACTCCGCCTAGGAGACATTACCCAGGCAACCAGGGGGTCGGGGGGGTGGTCATAAACGCCTGCCTGAACACTGCAAGACACGGAGCGCCGGTAGAGGGACCCCTCAAGTGGAGGCAACCAGTTCTGTGATGTAGAACTGGAGTTCTACACCACAAGGTAACGCAAACTTCTTCTGGTATATCCTAAGGACACCTGGTTAAATAGCACACATCTGAGAGACGGCAGAGGGCGCAAAACCCTGTGAGAGGATAGCTGACTCTGGACACAGGTACAGGAGTTGTACACAACGGCCTGAGCTTTAGTCAGTGACATTACAGAGCACAGAGTTGGCCATCACGAAGAGAGCGCAAGGGGGCCGTCTCACTGAATTGAAACACTCTACGAAGATTTCGCTAAATAGCACCCAATTGTTGGCCATCAGCCAAGTGATGCTGACTGCCCCCAATAGCGGAGCGAATGGCCGGGTGGCAATGTGCAGACGGGGGCCCGACTCCGCTCCGGTGCCGTGGGTGTGGATGCGACCTACCTGTATGGAACCTCCCACTCAGCACATATCCGCTTAGCAACACCCCACCGAAATTCTTGAGACCTTTGTGCCCAGGAACTATACGAGCCGTCGGGCAAAGACAAATCTAAAAAAGCCTCTATACAAAGCAAGATGAATCAGTACACAATCAGCCAACACTTCAATGTCGACAGAACCAGCCCTACACCCTACACCCTGAAAAAAACTAGCGCAGAAGAAACCCTATCACTTAAGGATGTGATGGCGGCCGTAGCCAATTCCCGCTCCTCAATGGAGAAGAAAATGGACGGCATATCGGCAGAAGTGTCCTTTCTCCGTCACGATCTATAGAAGCACTCCTCACGAATGGGAGAGGCGGAACAGCGCATTTCAGGAACCGAGGACAGGATTAGAAACATGAACGAACAATTGGCGCAAGCACCAACTCGTCTGAAGACCCTTGAATCACGGGTGGACGAGGGAGAGGGCAGATCACGCCGAAATAACGTGTGTATCCTGGGGCTCTCGGAAGGAACAGAGGAGGACTGCACAAACTGTTCCTGGAAGAACAGCTGGCTGACATCTTCGCACCCAAATCCTTCTACAGATTCTTCTCCGTGGAGAGAGCCCACCGGATGAACACATCCCGGGTGCACCCCCCAGAACAGTTATCGCAAAATTGTTAAACTATCGGGACAGGGATGCACTTCTCCAGATGGCTCGCACAAACGGAACGATTACTTACAACCGTTCTCGAATAGCCTTCTTCCCGGATTACACCCGTGAGGTACAACACACCAGGCAATCATTTGAACGACTGAAGAGGCAATTATCCTTAATGAACATAAAATACGGACTATTGTTCCCAGCTCAACTGAAAATTCACCACAAGGGTACCACGGTACACTTTACTGACCCGCGTGAGGGCTGGAGGTAGGCCGAGACCCACATTGAAGGTGACTGGACCGCACCGGCAAAGCAACGAGGGAGAGCTCACCCCCGACCAAGCCGCCCCTCTCCCGCGGGACTACCAGAAGCACCGGAGCAAGCTGCCCCAGATCAAGAAACGAACCCAGAGGAGCCATCACCTGGATGATGATGATGACACGATTGAAGGTGGTGAAAGGTGCAGCTTGTCAATAATCCTGTTGACAAGCTCTTTAGAACTTGAAAATGTACGAGCAGCGGAATCAACATGGCGGCCCAAAGGGCTGCAGAGATTGTAAGATCTTACCAAACCCCCCCACCTCTTCCTCTTCCTCTTCTTTGAATGTGATTTGGTGCCTCCACTAGGGGCACTAAGTTTTTGTTGAACTGTAGTTGGGATCATTTAAGATACCAAGTTAACGCTGACACTCTAGTTCTCAAGCGCCAGCAATGTTCGGGCGACAGATACTTCATGTTGGAGCAGAGTATAGGGAGGGGGGGTTATTAAATGTTTAATGTTGCTTGAGAGCTACCGTACGTCCACATGGCAAAGCCAACATAGTTACCTATCTCACACTATCCGATACCACTATGTACTCATGAGACACGTCCGACGCGTTCACCTAATGGGAACAGTCCACACAGTCACCTCACACGGAACCGACAATCCTAGCTCTATATACCACAGATGTCGACTAACATCCACTGACAGCCCCAGGTCCATTAAACTACTTGGAATGTGAACGGAATGGGCTCCGGGATTAAGAGACGGCTAATCACCCAGTTTCTGAATAGATACTCTCCCGACCTTGCCCTCATCACCGAAACACACTTAAGTGGTTCGACATGCACCCTCTTCCGAAGGACAAACTACCGCTCTGCATTCCACACAGGGTACACCAGGACCCCAGAGGTCGCTATGTGATATTTCTAGGCACACTCTGGGGGGAGACAATGGCTATCGCTGCTATATATTCCCCACCGGGGCTTGGAGACAAACTCCTAGATGAAATGACCGGGCTGATAGCAAAACATCAACCCGACACGTGGATCCTGGGAGGGGACGTCAATGATGTGATGTGCAATACATTGGATCGCACTCATGTCCGAGGCCGCAATCCGAATGTCCCGACAAAGCTAGCAACATTCACGTCAGCATTGGGCTTCTGGATGTATGGAAAGAACTCCACCCCATGGACAAGGGCTACTCATTCCACTCAGGGGCCTATGGTTCTCTTTCCAAGCTAGATTACCTCTTCCTTCCAGCCACAGACGCGCACAGGGTATTCACTGTGGAATTACTCCCCCGAGGCATCTCGGATCACTCTCCACTAGTGATGGAGATGCGTGTAAACGGGTTGACTCCCCCTAAAACGTGGCGGTTGAATAACTATTATCTGGGCTTCCCTGATTTTATCGACCATCTCACCGAAAAAGAACAATGAATACTTTGAAACAAACTCTGTAACGGTTGACTTTCTGGTGGTGGTATGGGAAAGCTACAAAGCTGTGCTCAGAGGGGAGAGAATATCTCGGACGTCCAAAAAAATTTAAAAAAAATCTATGTAAAGTGGCTGAGAGGGAGGTGGGGAAATCGGAGACTAAATACATTCTTGATTCTACCCCCAAGACGCATTGATCCCTTCTAAAGGCTAGGGAATATCTCTGTAATATTATGTTAGACAATGCCAAACACCAGCATATAGAATCGAGGGCTTGGATTTATGAATATGGGGATAAGGAAAGCAAAATGTTGGCCTGGCTGGAGAGAAGGGACGAGGGTCAGCAGGACTGTTGGAGAGATTGTAAAGGAACAAGATGAGCGGACCCAGTCGGATAGTGAAATAGCGGAGGGCTTCGCTAGCTTCTACGCTGCCCTTTATCGTAGCCTGACATCCCCAACGAACCCCTCCTACCTGGATAACGTTACATTGCCATGTCTATCTGAGCAACTGAAGGTACAATTAGAAGCCGCCGGTACCGAGGCCGAAATCGTCGAAGCCATTGCCCAGCTGCAATCCAGGAAGACGCCAGGTCCTAATGGATTCCTGGTTGAAACCTGGAAGAAAATGGACAGGGAGAAAATGGCAGTCCCCCTTCACAAGATGTTTCTTCGGGCCAGAGAGCAGGGTACCCTCCCACCGGATCTACGTAAAGCCACCATCGTAGTCATTTCTAAACTGGGAAAAACCCCTGAACTGTGCGCCTCCTATAGGTCTATATCATTTATCAACGGGGAGGCCAAGATTCTCGCCAAGCTACTAGCCAATAGGTTGCAACGGGTTGTCTCCTCCCTGGTCCACCCTGACCAATGAGGCTTTATGCCACATAGGTCTATGCGAATTAATATACAAAGGCCCCATTTATTAATGGAGCGGGCCCCCATTCTTGATACGCTGCTTGCGCTACTGGAAATTGACTTCGAGAAAGCGGTTTATTCAGTTATATGGGACAGTCTCTGGGAAACTATGAAGCGTATGGGATTTGGTGAAGTCTTTTCAGGCTGGATGCAACTATTGTATGCGGCTCCACAGGCAGAGGTGAAGGTAAATGGGTGGCCCTTTAGACCCTTCCCACTCGGCAGAGGAAGACGGCAGGGATGTCCTCTTTCCCCCCTCCTATTTGCACTGGCGATTGAGTCACTCGCATTATGGCTCTGACAGAGCAACACCTGGAAGGAGTTCAGATGGCCAGAGGGTAATGAAGATAAAGTATCCCTTGATGCCGATGATCTTCTAATATACTTAAGCGAACCAGCCCGCAGCTACCCGGTAGTTACGCAAATGCTAGCACGCTTGGACGAGTTTAGTGGGCTGTGAGTCAACTAGGGGAAATCCATCTTCTTCCCGGTGATAGGTGGGCAGCACGCAATTCCCCCGAACTGCCATTACTGTTTAGAGCATAGTGTCTTCCGCTACTTAGGAATTTGGGTCTCCGGAGACCTCTCGAACTACGCGACATACAACCTGCACCCGATTACAGACCGCCTTTGGCACTGGAACCTCCTCCCCTTAACACTAATGGGCAGGGCTGCACTCTTCAAAATGATGGTGCTACCGCGCTTCCTGTATGTATTACAAAATGCCCCACTTAGGATCCCTGATCCCGAATTTTACCGTGTCAAACGCTTCCTTAGGGAACTTATATGGGGAGGAGGGCAGCCTCGCATTGCACCGACCACATTGCAAAGATCGATATGGTAAGGGGGTATAGGAGTGCCACGCCTCCAAACTTATTATTGGGCGAGCCAAATGGCAGTGGGCAATGACCTGCTCCATGGAGTTGTAACGCTCACCAGGCTCCCACGGAGGCGCTGGTCTGGTCTGGGTTGCTGTGGCCTCTTCAAGCGTGATGCGCAGAATTCGGACCACCGATTGAACAGGACCCCCAAATCTTGCTTGTCTGGCCCGTAGGAATATCCTTCTACAGATGAGAAAGGGGATTCTTCTCGTCTGCTGAATAGTGTGCTTGCTCCCCCTTCCCCCCCTTCGTTCTTCTCCGACTTCCTCCAAACCCCCGGTTTAAGCTCACCTTATGGTTTGGAAGGATGAACTCTCCATCCTGCTTCTGGTGCAGGGGCGCGCTTTCGTCCAGTTACTTCACTGGTTTTCAGAATGGCGCTGGCAAATCCACTTGACTTTTCTGAGCGATACGCCGTAAGTATGAAGATGCAAAAGTTCAAGTGTGAGCCTCCTTTTATGTTGTTTTTCCTAACCTGTGATCTGTCCTTTATTTCAGGTGCAGAACAAAGGCGATGCGTTGAGGGGTTAAATTGCCGGTGGTAAAATCTGGTGAGTTAGTGCTGAGGGCGACCCCTCTAAATGTCTTTATAATTCCCCAGTAATGTCTTTTGTCCTTTCCCCATAGGGGCCGGGGTGCGGTACCTGCCAAAGATGCGGCGCCGACCCGAGATGTGGAATGGTTCACCAAGAGAAGCCGGTAAGTAATATGGCTGAAAATTCGGCTTTCCTCCGGTGTTCCCTTGCTCACCTTTTGTCTCTTCTTCTCTCCCCTAGGTGCAGAGACGTGGCGACCAGTGCTGAGAGCCGCGATGGAGCCGGGCGGCGTCTCGGGAACAGGTGAGTGAAGCGCGGCGCTGCAGCGAGCAACGCGGTGCTTTCAAATGGAAGTCTTCCTTCAGGAATGTTGGCGTGAAGATTCCGGATGCAGGTAAGAAGGTTGAATAAGTTCTTGGTTTTCACCTTTCTCTTCTCTTCTTTCCTTACAGGTGTTCTAGGTTCGAGGCGGGCGTGGCTGGAGTCCAGGTGCAGGAGCAGACACGGTGAGCGTTCAGCTGCTGGGATGCAGAACAACGCAAAGCACGTGTGGCTGTCCGGGCGTGGTTTAAATAGCCTTGGAAGAAGTTCCAGGTGAGTGTTCTTCCACAGCCCCACCCAAGTAACAAAATAGTTCCTTCAGAAAAATAGTCCCTCCTAAGCCTCATTTGGCTTGGTTCTTCATGCAGCATGGTCTGCTTCAGGTAAGTGCACCCAAACACTTCCCCATATGAGCCTGGCGCCAGTGGCGCCAGGACAGAGTCCAAAGAGCCCCGGGGGATGCCTGCTCCCGGGGGTGCTAGGCCTGGCCTGGTGCTCCGGGGGTAGGCATCATGACAGGAGTCCAGGAACTACCACACATCAGGGCAGAGTTCACCAATTCCCACAACACTGACCCACTTCACTTGATTTATCAACCCCTCACTAAACCCCTCCCGCATACAACGGGAGCGCATATCATCGTGGTTTGGAAGCAAGCACATATCTTTATCGGGTGAGGGAACAAGGTGACCACAATGCAACCCCTGTGGGACAATAGAAATCTGACCGAATTAAGAAAACTTAGATCATGGCCCATGTAGACGAAAACAGGGATCACTAAAGTAGGTGACATCCTCGCGTAGCCCCATTCGAAACCCTGCAACAAAAATTCCAGCTCCCAAACACTGAGCGCTACCATCATGCGCAGTTGACTCATGCTCTGAGGAAACCCATACCAATAGACACCAATGTGCCCGAATGCACACCCTTAAGAGCGTAACATATTCATTGAATGCATCCCCACCAGACTCACCTCTATCCTGTATGCCACGACAGCCTTTGCTACCCCGGAACTGGCCAATCTCAAAGCTAAATGGGAAGCAGATGTAGGAGCTATAGAACTGGAGGATTGGATAGTGGTGCTGATGCACCCACGTGAGATCGCAATTTCCTCCAGACTCCGTTTGATACAGCTTAAAATACTGAATCAAATCTATTATCCCAGAACTGTATTGTATGGTTGGAAATGCGTCCCAAACCCGAAACGCCTAAGATGCCGATTAGAGGAAGGCACCTTCATACATAGCCTATGGGAATGCCCCCGAATCAAAACCTTCTGGAGCAAATGCTGTGATAAACTCTGAGGTCCTTGCCCGCACCATTTCACTGGAGCCAAAAACACTGCTATTGGGTATCCCCAATCAGAACAATGTTAACAAATGGGAAGGACTATTCCTATCTACCGCAGCAGCCCTCATAAAACATAACATTGCTAAAAAATGGGGCGCTCCAGAATGCCCGACCCTGGCTCAATGGGCCGCCGATATGGACATACGTGCTGCCATAGAACATAGAATATACACAGCAAGAGGTTGCCCTACAAAGGCCGATAAGATATGGGGGAAATGGGAGTTAATGATCTTTTGTGTACCACGGAGACATGGTGTGTGGTGACATATAGCTTTTATGTGGTTTAGGTCATCTGTGCAATTTATTATTGTAATATTTACTTTACTGTTTTCAAAACATGATTGAGATTAGGACGTATGATTGTAGACGGGTAGATGCAAGTTTCTTTTCCTTTTGTTTTGCTTTCAAAACCAATAAAAAATGTTATATTAAAAAAAATATATTATATTTCAACTTCATTAACCTCATCCGTTTCCCACTATGCCGATCCCATCACCTCATTTTCCAAATCATTAATTGAAACATTCAGTGCTCTAATTTCATTGTCACTTTTCCTCTTTTAATTCCAGATACTCTCATGGCTACCCCTGGCCTAACAAACTTGAAGCTCTCCCACGTCATGTCAATTCCCACTTCACCATTCATGTTTGCTTTGATATATTCTTCTGCCCCCTTCACCAAAATACTCCTCAGTTCCTCATCTCTCAAAACTGTGGTGTTCATTCTCCAAATCATTATTTTGCTAGTGAGCAATTAAGTGAGAGTTCCAATCTAATGGGTGCATGGTCTGAAATGTCGATACTTTCAATCTCACAACTCCTGAAGTTCTGTGTCACCACCACTGAGGCCAACAGATTGTCTACCCTTGAATAGTTATTATGAGCCCCCGAGTGAAAAGTGTACTCTCTCCCTGTTGGATGTTCCAATCTCCAAATATCTAACAGTCCAAGATCCTGCATAAATAATCCGAAAGCTTCTCAATCTTTTTTCGTTCCATTCCTCACTATCTGGCTACTCCTATCCAAAAGTGGGTCCACCACCAGGTTAAAATCTCCCCGACCAACAAGTTCCTTCGCCCTATATCTAATAAAAGGTGACCGAATCCATGTTTGAATGGCCTACTGTTCATGTTAGGAGCATAAATGTTACAAATTGTGAAATCCAACTCTTTGATCTGAATTGAAACTCTTAGCCAGCAAACTTCTTTAACTGCTTTTGATCCTGTAATAGTTCCTGGAAAGTTATTTTTAAACAATGTCACAACCCTTGAATTCGAAGAATAATTAGAATGGTACAGCTGCCCTACCCAACCTCTCTCAAACCTTGCCGACTCCGAATCTGTTAAATGTGTCTCTTGTAGTAAGATGATGTCTGCTTTCAAATGTTTTAAATGCACTTTTTCCTTTTAATTGGGTTATTTATTCCAAGACACTATATGCAAATAGTAATAACATTTTTCACCAGAGCTGCCATAACCCATGAAATGTCCCTGGATGAGCTTAAACCAAATTCTGATACAAAAACAAAAATATTAACCAATACACGACAATCAAAGAATAAGAATTAACTCAAACGTAATGTAAAAACATACTCTAACTCAGGGCTGTACTGAGTTTGCAAACAGTTACTTTAACTGTATTCAAACTGTACCTAACCAAGCCCACCTCTCCCCATATCCTTAAACCAATTATCTCATTCTGAAAATGGATTCCAAAAAGGATTATTTTATTGTCTTCACTTGATAGTTCCTCTTTCAGAATCTTCTTTTGCAAAATCAATAAACTATATGCAATATATGGTAATGTGTTTACAAACTCCATAGGTAGCCTAATATATCTCTTATATTGTTTGGATCAATATTACCTTCTCCTCTATGGATGGACAGTAGGAGGACTTACCAAAAAAATCTAAAATGTATATAGTCCCTTAATCCCTTGGAGAATCATCCGGATTAGCTTGCACATGAGGAATTCCTGTTAATTGACAGAGCTGGTACCTGTAGAGCTATTCTGTGGATTCCTACCGAGGCAAGGTCTAGAAGAATAATCAGTCTTACTATAGCATAGGCCATGGCGTAGGGGTGGAAAGAAAGGGAGACTAAACGGGACAAGCACCTGCACTTCCTGCCTCTCACCCCAAACAACGCCATGGTACCCGAGTTGGTTATGGGGAATAGAGGAATTTCCGCACATATAAATAAATCAAATACCTTTCCACCCCGAAAGGGTAGGTACAGTCAAGGTTAGGGTAAATTGGAGGAAGCTCAAAGTCTAGATAGAAACCTGTGTGGGTTCCTGTTAAAGTTAACCATTTGTTGCAATGCTAAAATAGTAATAAGAAGCCAACAGAGGTTATGGATGTGCAGAGGTTTATGTTCTCAGCTTGTAAAACGAAGGGCTGGCCAGACTCTAGAGACCGGGGCGAACTATCCCAGCACAGGAATCTTTCCCAAATGTGGCAAGCAGTCCAAACACTCTTCTCGATTCCCGTACAATCTGCGGTGTATACGGATTATGATATATAGTATGCTATAATAGATCCGCCCAGTGAACCTTGCGATCAACCTGGCCTGCTCGCTATTGTTTACTTCTGTGCATGTTGTTCCCTTAACCAGGTTACAATGGGCTGTGCATGTTGTTCCCTTAACCAGGTTACAATGGGCTGATTAGGAAAGTATTAGTATAGCCTCATGTAATCGGACACAAATCTCCAGTAATCCGCCGGTCCAACTATCCCCCACCGCCGCCGGCCATCTTAAATATACGTTTTAATATAGTAACCGCTGTCTGCCTAAACTAACAATGGTGAACACCCCATTCTTGCAAAACTCTTCCAACAAACCCAAATATGAGCACTCTTCCGCACGAGTATCGTGTATTAGGGATAAGCAGTCTGAGGACGGCAGTCTCGAGTTTTCAATTTGCCCAAATACGTCTACGATGGCAGATGCTAAACATATGGTACATGCGCCTTCTGAGCTTCCAATTATTATATCAATACGGCAAAGACCCCACTTGCGAGTGTTAGGAGTGCATATCATTTGATGTAAATGGCTGCATGTCCTGTCTTGACAAATCATCCACATTAAATAAATAACACTTTTGAACCCCCCATAGGTATCTGTGCAAACTTAGATCATTCATGTGCTCACGCAGTTGCTTGTTTCTCGGTCATTCAATTGATATCATGTCCATTCAACAATTCACTCCTCCACTCCCTCTCTTATCTACTTCAACCCCTCACACTCTTTCTTGTTCACTAAAACATTCGCCTTTTCACCCAATAAGGTTGTGTGGCAAATTTGTTAAGTAAAATGACAAACGCTTTACAGGATATGTCACGATACCGCAACCTGGATAATGGTCTTTTGCTGAAATCGTAATTATTGAGGTCGCATTATGCCGGGACAATCTCCACCTTTTGTCCTTAAAAGCTTAATAGGATGCCCATGCGTCTGGTATTATGATTGTATACTGTTAATGACGTCCCCGGGTTGCCTTATAATATCAATGTCACTATATTTCTACATAGCGTTAGCATTTTAAAAAGTAATATCTTATTGTTAACAGTCACTCAACAGTGCTGCAATAATATTAGCGGCCCTGTACCCTCCGACACCAGCTGATCTCTCCAGTGGTATCGGAATTCTCACATTCCACCAGCAGAGGCTCGCCATTCACTGACTATTTTCAACAAATATTAGTGGTTTTAATCCTTCCGACACCAGCTAATCTTCAGCAGGCTTCAAAAAGCCTTCCGATACAACGGCGGTGGCAAGCGGTACATACGCGAAGCCTCCGGTGACTGTTTCACGCAAGGATCAACCTTCTAGCTTCAAACGACAATTGTATTTAGTCCTTTAGCTGTATTTTATAAAAGCGTGCATGCTTGCCCCGCATTGATCGCGTTATTAGCTACAGACGACCGTTGCATATTTAAACACAGCGATACGTCATAGGTAAGAATTACAATATTAACGTGTGCATGCCCCGCAATGATCTGTTGGTTGCAACCATAAACTACTGACTTTAGACGTGCCCGAGTGCTGTGTTACTAACCCCCAGTCTTACGCACTAAATCAAACATGTACTTCACCTGCCACTTCGCCGATTTCAGCAATCACGGCCGATTCATCGTGTCTGAACACGAAATCCGACACTGCATTCTACCTTCTCTATTATTGCCCTTATGTCTCTGCCAAGCAGGGGAAGCCTGCGCGGCCCCTCAGATCCAAACCGCAGACATCCCCAGAACACTTCCTGAAAGCTAGAAGAATACAGTTAGGTTGCTTGCATACAAACTCAAGCAAGACAAGGGGAGGGGTTTATTTGAACACAAAGACCAAGATGGCATACTTTACAAGGGTATGGACAAAGTAGCGTCAGTTCATTTTTCCAACAAACATTTACAAAGAAGGGTTAGACATACATTTAATTAAAAAATATTGAAGTACTCTATTCCAAGATGTGGAGGAACATATTTCAGAGCTGGTGGTCCCAACTAGGTCTGAAAAGGCAGAAGCAGCCATTAAACACAATTTCCCAATAATAATGTCACAGGCCATGACTGCTTTACAGAGTTAGTTTTTATAAAACCTTCAAAAGCTCCCTTACTGAACTTTTAGAATCACTCTTCAACACTTGAAACTGGCAGTATCACAAGATTTATGGCAGAAGCCAAAACATCTTATATAAAAACAAGAAATGGATCCATTGGATTGTCTATCATACCAGTCCATAATTATTTTTTTGTAACTCTTGGCCTCACGCCTTCAACCCATTGATTACTAAACTGGTAAACAAGATCAATATGGTCCTGGATGTGGTAGCACTAGCTCTGAGTATCTCTAAAGTCTATTTGATTTATTTTCTAACGTTGGACGCCAAGAAGGAATGCAACCGTCTAATTTGGTAGTATTTGTTTCTGCACAATCAGGTCCCGATTCATACTATCTGATGTATATTAGCCAACTGCCGCTACTGGGTGATTAGGCACTTCACCTCTAGGATTGTAACGCAAAGGGGAAACAAGGCAGGGGTGGCTCCCTCTCACCATTAATATTGTCAGGAGAGTGTAGAGGAGGTCCCAGACATGGCCTGCACCCCTACCCCTCATTTCAAGGTACCAGGAGAGTACTCACCAAGGTATGTGACGTATGAGGAACAAATGAACCAACAAAGAGCTGCACTGGGCCTCTGCCCAGTGTACATCAGAAGATCCATACCTGTTGAAGCGCCCATAACCAGACAACCCTGGGCAGCACGGTACCCTATCAGACAGCCGTACCAGCCGCTGATACGAAACGAAGAGTACCTACAGACGGTCCATGAAGAGACCCAAAGAGCCTTAATGGAAGGCCAGTGGAAATGACACAAGGGCCTGGACAGACTCATGAATGAACAAAAATAGCAATCGAAGACAAACACGCCAGTGCGAGTAGCTACGAAAATAAATGTAATGGACACAGAGAAGAGAATGTCAAAACGTAAGGAAACGTTGCTATGAGACAAGATGGAAGCAACTGACCAGTTAAACGTGTGTAAATAGGCTTGGAACGCAAGAGGCTAAAGAAAACGATACTGCTTGCAATGCTTCGTAGAAGATTAGAGCGAGCCTGCCAGAGGCCTAACAGGCCAGGTTTCGTAACCCAGCCAGAGGCAAGAGAAGGAGCGGAATCGAAACTCAAAGAGCGGCTCATGCCTAGGAAATCGAGGTCAACCAGAGAAAGGGAGGAGAGCGTCAACTAACAAGACTCAAACTTCAGAGCATACCAGCCTGCCCCATGAAGGTCAAGATAAGGGGGGGCCCATGCAGGTGGCGAGGCCGAAACAGAATCAAATATACTAAAAGCTGGAAAGTGAAGCAGATTCATGGTGAACTAGCACGTGATCAGCCAGGCGCGAAGAGGTACCACCGCCTGATGTCACCCAGAACCCGAGGATGCCATAATATTTCCTGATAAGAGGCTACAGTTTCGAGGCCATACCCAGCCAACTAATTGACACATAGCCCAAGATACTGATTGATGGAAGGGTGAAACTTGGGACACCAGGCACCTGGGTGTCCATTCTGCATGCTGCTAATTAAAAGTGGAGATTTATGTCTAGGGGTGTAACCTGCCCAATCACAATGGACCAAGTTATCTGGGGTCCTATATATCGTAGAACCAAAGTGACGTCGATCACGTGTGATGTAGAGGGAGGGGTGTAGACGCCCACCCGATAAGAGTTATCCAATCCGCATGTTCCATTATCATATACAGATATAGCACCTATACTTAAGTTACCTTTCCTAACCAATTATATTGCATGAAGAGTTTTGTAGAATTAGACGTCAATGATGACAAGATTGGTGCATAAAAGTTACTGTTCACCTGAAGTTCGAGGAAGTCGGAGCAAGACAGGTGGTCGCAACAATGCTGATTCCCAACTGCTTCCCTGTTTGATGTACTTGTCATTAAAAGGACTTCCCTTTGCCAACCTACTGAGTCCTCATTATTGAGTAGTGTTGGAGAAAGTGAATCCTGCACCCCCATCCCTCACATGGTGCAGCTATCTTGTCTTACAAGTACTGGAGGGTGAGCACCGACCTATGGGCCCGTTGGTGGTCATCTTGCCCCCTTGTACACTTGGTAGAGTGAGGATGGTTTCGGCCATCGATTATGGATTATTGATTAATATAGTGATAAGATACCTATAGACCGATTGCACGAAGTAACTCTAGGCCTTCGGCAATATCACAAGTCCTTTCGCCATTCCGGCTGAGTAGGCGGAGAAGATTCCCATGGACAATGATGGAGTAAGTCCATAAAAATCTGCAGTGGGTCTGAAGGAACCCGCCTTTCCAAGCATAACCCTTCTCATTCCCACGGGCAGTGAATCGGACGAAAAACCGCGGGCAGTAATTACGAAGCTCCAGAGAGGAAAAGATGCGGTCGGTAAGTGAAACAACAAACTCGTTACTTTGGCAAATGTCTTGTAGGCATTAGAACAAGTAAGGGAAAGGTAACTGAGGGTGGCGGAGAAAAATAAAATAGTCAAAAGTAGAGAAGATATATAATTTATGGGGCGAATAACTCGAGTATAATAGAGAAAAACTTAAGGTTACCAGGGGGGCACCCCGAGAGAAAAACGCAAAGATACCGAGGGGGCACCCGAGAGAAAAACGTAAGGATACCGGGGGAGGGGGTACCCGAGAGAAAACGTAAGGATTCGCCTTGTTCCTGCGCTTTAATACAGCGGTCAGAAGAAACGTGAACTCATAGCCCATATAATAGCGGACAATAACTACGATGACGTTTAAAGACGGATTAAAGGAGTTTGTTTAAACTCCATGACAGGGTATTGATTAGAAGGCAGGTATATGTATGACCAGCTGGTGTCCGTCTAGTCTGTCAAGTGTCTGTCCTATGTGTTCTATTGTGTGTTGAATTTAAGAGAACCGTATTGTTGATTGAGATGAAATTTGATTTTACGCGATTCGGTGAGGAAGAGGGAATCGCCAATGAATTGATGGTTTTTAGTTAATTGATAGTATAAATTTTGGCGGGAAAAGATTGGAGCTTGCGTATCTGGTGCTCGCTCATACTAGTAGAAGGATAACAAACTGTATAAATATTGTTGGTAACGGAATTAAAATGGAGGTCACCCCACTTGCGCATCTATGCAAGCAACTACCTAAGCATGCACCTAAATTAAAAAAGTATAGCACAGAGTGGGTTAAGGGTACCGCCCACAAGATGTTTATGCCTTGGCCACAGAATGGGTCCCTATCAAAAGCCGTCTTACAACACATGACGACGTATCTACATGTCACATATACAGGCAAGAAGCTAGAGAAATGTCTTGCTGTTCTAGAACTATGGAAGATGTTTGAGCAGACGAAGGAGGAAGAGCCTCCTGCAGATTGGATATTAAACATATGCACGGAGGGGGGTGAGACGCCTACCGCGCCACCGGTCCCGCCTGAGCCAGCCATCGAGGGTAGTAAAACAGAGGGGCTCTACCCGCTAAGAAAACTAAAAGGCAGCCACGGGGTATAGCAACCCCGCATAGGAGTCGCCTACGTATAGTAGCAACGACAATAAAGAAAAGGACCAGGAAACTAATCTTGCCTCTGCAGTCCCGAGGGACAAGGAGAGACGCAATGATGAAGGAAAGGATCAGGCACAGAGTTGTGTATCTCTCGTTAGGGAGAGAGAGGGAAAGAAACAAAAGGAAAATTAAGGTAGTACTGATGAGATAACATTTGCAAAATACGAATGGATGGGAGGGCAGATATTGCTGAAATTAGATGGAAAAGGAAGTGATGATGAAAGGCCAAGAGAGGTCTGATACGACGCCAAGGAGAGAGAGAGAAAAGGAATTAAGGGATGAAACGACAAGAAGGAAGGATAGGCTGAAGCGAGAACAACTATATCGCGAAGAGCAAGAAACACAGCTTGATCGCAGCCAGAAGGCAACCTACAACCAGTACAAACAAAATAAGCAAAGGTTGGAAGAAGAGCAAAGGGTGCGAGAGAAGAGAATGAAGAGAAGAGAAGATGAAGAAATTAGAAGGGCAAAGGAACGTAGAAACGAAAGGATGAGAGAAGTAGACAAGGCTAGAGAATAAGCGAGGAAGCACAAGGGAATAGATGAGGAAGCAGAACGTAAGCGCAGACAGAGGGCACGAGATCTTGAATATTTGGAGCGGGAAGTTAAAAAAAAACAATCCTGTTGTAGAATGGGAAGAAATAGAAGAATTCTTTCCTGCACATGACTCAGTACTAGGTACGAGTGGGACAAATATGGAGGATGACTTCGACACCAGAAGCATCGGGTAACGATTGATAAGATATACGATGAGATGGGGCTAGAACAGAGATCCCATGGGGGAAGGGAAGATGAACGCCTGGAGAGCACTCAGCTATATGACACTGAGGATGTCACCCGAAGCAGTGGGAACAGGAGACTGTCCCTAGACAGACTGGAGATTGGGCAGGATGAAGAAGATGCAAGGAGTTGTATAAACTGGGAGTATTCAGAATCTGACTCCGGTGGGAAAACGGAGGATGAGGCACACGAGGAAGGGAGATGGTGCGAAATACGGCTCCCAGGGGACCGAGGGATACAATGGTCAGACGCTAGCGAGTCCGCAAGTAGGACACCAAAGTCTGCCACGCAGTCCGGCCGACATGAAGGAACACCGCACGGTCAGAGGGGGGCGTCAGCACCTGCCTATGCAGATAGATTAAGGGCAGTGCCAGGGAGACGGCAAGGCGGAAATACCACCCTGGCAGTAGACAGGAGAGCTATGGGGAAAGAAAAGGAAGACTGCGCATTCCAATTCCCGCTACTAGAAAAGGACCACAATATATTCCATGGCCACACATAGACCGAGAGAACCTAAAAAATAAGCTTCCAATGCTGACATCGGGAGCCGGGAAGTGGATACATGACTTAGAGAAAATGACGGGGGGTGTCACCTTAGCTATAGGGGACATTAAGGGCCTCCTAATTGCCATACTTGGTGAAAGAGCAGACTATGTATGGAAACGGGCAGGCTACCCTAGGGTAACCCTAATTAACACCTCCCATGATGGAGCGCCATTCAATAATTGTAGGGTAGCAGTGTGGAAAGCACTGCAAACGCTCTATCCAGACACAATGACTCGAAAAATGAAAGTCAGAGGATCCGTTGATTTATATCCAGAATTTTCAAGACGCAGGGGTGCTCGAGTCTTGGACGAAATCTATCCCTGTATTCTACCATATATAATGCCAAGGATTGCCCGAACTAGTGCAAAAACAGCTCAAGAAATTGGTAGGAATAGAAGCCAAACCATGGGCTGAAATACAGTTGACAATTGCACATTACTGTAGATTGTTGCAAGAAAAGAATCGGAAAAAGGAGGCAACTCGTAAGAGTGAAGAGACGAAGCTGGTGCAAAAGAAACTCTCAAAGTATGCTCTTTAGGGAGCCATGCTGACAAGCCCAGCTGAACCGCGCGCACAGCAAGTGACTAACCCATCGCTGAATAATCAGGGTAGCGTGGGATTTTACCCCAGAGGAAGGGGTTTCGGAGGAAGAGGATGGCAGAGTAATCGGGGTGGGTTTCAAGGTAATCAAGGTGGCTTTCAGAACATACAGATGGGCAGTCCAGCTACGCTAGATGGACAGATGGCCCGACCACCGCCAGTGTGTTGGCTGTGTGGAATGATAGGACATGTGGCGCGCATGTGCGGGAGCCAAGGCATGTGGCAAAACGGCCAAGGAATGGGGGCAGGCATGGTGAATCAGCCAGCCGTCCCGCAACAGGGCGGTGCACAAAAATCCCACAGTGCAGCAGCAGGCGCCAGGCTTGCAGCAAGGTGCGCAGCAACTGGTTCAACCCTCGCACATGGGAAACTTACTGCAGGGACAATCCCAGCAAGCACCACCGCAAATGTCGCAGGGCACTAGCTCCGGAGGGGGAGTCAACCCTGGAAATGGGGGAAATCAGCAAGTATACAGCGGGCCAAACTTATATATGAAATAGGACAGCTCACGGGGACTCTGATGTGTTCTATCCTATCAGTGACAACAGACCCTAATAGGGAACTTAGGGTGAATGTCGTCATAGGGGGTAAAGAATAGTCCTTCTTAGTTGACACGGGTGTGACGCTCTCGTGCACACGAGAAGGGAAGTTTTCCTTGTCCGGCAAAGCCATAGATTTCACGGGAGCTCACAGTAGAGTTCCCTTTACGGACGCGCTCCCAGTCTATGTGGAAGCGCGCAAAATGAATGTACCCTTATTATATTCACGTCAGACCCCAGTAAACATCCTGGGTCGGGACTTAATGACTAAATTGAATATAACAATCTCATTTACCGAGAATGGTATAGTGTGGTCCACTCCAGGAATGCATTATTCGAACGTGTGCAAAATTATCAGAGCATACTCCGGACGTATAGCCATGAGAGCTACACCCTTAGAGCCGGAAGTCTTCGCATATGGCGTGCGGGATTGCCAGGACTCGCAGATAGAACTATGAGGACACCTGGTGAGTTTCTAGTCAGACCCAGAATACCTATGCACGAAGAGGAGGGACAAGTATTTCCCTTAATGATACAATCTGCCGCAGTACGAGGGAAAGTGGTATTGGTCGAAGGATATGACGACGAAGGCAGACAATGGTGTGCGATTATCGCCATCGAAGAAGGGTATCGAGTGACTGACGTCACTGATGACGATTTGTTCGCAGAACACCCTGACCTAGAAGAGACAAGGGTGGAAGTGAGTCTCATATTTTGGGTCAAAATTATCAAACGGGAGGTGCCACAGAGAATGATGTTGGCGCCGATACGTCCAGAATACTTTGATGACGACATGGCCCAAGTGCCTGTCGCGGTATGGACTACAGGGCCCTATGACGTAGGCCTCCTGAAGGGGGCAGGTGAAGTGAAAATTAAACTGAAACCAGGAGCAATTTTACCAAGAGCACGACAATATCCTATGTCCAGAGAGGCAGATAAAGGGATCGCGAAGACAATTTCCGCCATGATGTAGCAGGGCATCATAGTGACGTCAGAACCACCTTGCAAAACGGTGATTTACCCTGTCAAGAAATCAAAGGGAGGGTCTTGGCGTTTAATCCAAGATTTAAGAGCATTGAACGATCTAGTTGAAGCCGAGTTCCCTCTAGTCCCTAATCCATCCACAATTCTATGCAACATACCCACTAAAGCAAAATATTTCACAATGATGGACTTAAAAAATGCATTTTTCTCAATCCCGTTGAACTGTGACTCACAAGATCTGGCGTCATTCACTTTCAGGCAAATGCGCCTGAAAAGCACGAGGCTGCCACAGGGATACTGTGAGTCTCCATCCATTTTCAACAGAGTCCTGCAGATGGACCTAAGCAATATTGCAGTAAACAGTGTTGTTTTGCAGTATGTGGATCACATTCTAATCTGCAGTGTCACTGAGGAACAATGCAGGCGTGACTGTCCAGCTATTGACTATCCTGGCTGAGAAAGGATATAAAGTTGACAATGAAAAGCTACAATACTGTCAGCAAGAGGTGTTGTACATAGGACAGCTGATCTCACACGAAGGGAAAAAGGTATCCCCAGAAAGGGCTGAAGCTATCATGAACACGGCTAAACCGCTCACGATATAACAAATGCAAAGCTTCTTAGGCCTGTGCAATTATGCCAGAGCATGGGTCATCGACTACAGCTCGTATACCAAGCCCTTGCTTCAGGCCCTAAAGGCGGCCCAGGCGACAAGGGGAAAAAAAAAAAATCAAATGGACTGAGGCAATGGAAAAGGGGTTTGCAGAACTCAAGGGGGCGATTTGTAAGGCCCCAGTTCTCGGAATTCCTAATTATGCAGAGGAATTCTACCTGTTCTCACACACCGATAATAATCTTATGATGGCAGTGCTCGTGCAGCGAACCTCACTTGGGTACAAGCCCCTAGCATATTACAGCGGGAGTTTGGACCCGGTCATGAAGGGCCACTTCCCATGCGAACAAAATCTAGCTGCTGACGCGTTCGCCATTGAAAAGGCGTCATCCATTGAGATGGGGTGCTCCATGATATTGTATGTCGAGGACTCGTTATTCGCCATATTAGAGAAGCCAAAGGGCAGGCTGACATCTCAAAGAGCATCCGCATATGAAGTGATTATCTCTAAACCATCGATCAAAATAGTGCGATATAAGACTGTGAACCCAGCTACGTTCATAGCTGAGCCGGTCACGGAGTGAGAACCCATACCTGACTGCGCAAATTATGAGGAATTCTATGATGAAATCCCCAAGGTAAAGGAAAACGCCCTGGCAGGTGGTGAGATCGTGTTTATTGACGGCTCATCAAGAATTGACCAAGAAGATGGACAAAGATACACAGGCGTGGCCGTGATAAAACACCTAGCGAACGGAGAGTTCCAGATACTCGTCAGTGCACGAATATCATCTCACTATTCTGCACAAGCTGCAGAACTATTGCCGCTGATACTCGCCATTGAGAATCATGCAGACCAGGAAGTAACGGTGTACAGTGAGTCTGTCTAATTGACATCTACCGTGCACGCAGGCTTAGCACGCTGGAAAAGGAGGGGATAATTCCGAGCGGATGGCATGCCAGTGCAACATGCAGCCTTAGTGGACAGGTTGATAGAAGCACTAGAACTCCCAGTGGGCATAGCGGTCGTGAAATGCGCGGCCCACACCAAGGGGACAGATTTTGTGTCACGTGGAAATCATGAAGCGGACACGGAAGCCAACCGCATGACATGCAAGAATGAAACAATCATGGACGTGGCACGTACCCATGAGCGTATGATGGTAGCACAAGCCACACCCGAAGCCTATAGCAACATGGGGCAGACTCAGCTAATGAAGCTACAAAGGGAGGCACCTCAGGAGAAGAATTTGTGGAAGCGTTGAGGGTGTTCCTTTAAGCCCTCTGACGGGTTGTGGAGGCAAGACAGTACTGGTAAACCAGTAATGTCCGTCGCCCTACTGAAAATAGCATTGGAGCAATTACACTACCCTATACATATGTCAAAAGAAAATCTCGCTGCAACGCTCTCAGAAGACTGGTTTACACCGAATTTATCAGAGCCTGTTGCATTCTTCATGGTGAACTGCATAATCTGCCAGAAATTCACTGCTGGGCACACACTAAAAGTAGTAAGAGGAGTTACCCCACGGCCAAATGGGCCATTCCAGCACTTGCATATCGACTACGTCGACGTGATTCAAGTGTGCAACGGGTACAGGTATTTAATTGTGGTGGTGTGTCCATTCTCTAGATGGATAGAAGCAGGTCCCTGTGCACACCCAGGCTCTACCTGTGCTGCCAAATTTCTAGTGAGGGAAGTGTTGGGGGGTGTGTGAGGTAATGAGGTCAGACAACAGGGCACATTTTGTTAATGCAGTTTTTGAGCAGATCAGCTTGTTGCTTGGTATAAAGCACAAGTTCTCGTCAGCGTATCATCCGGAGGAGAATGGCATATGTGAACGGCTCAACGGCTTGTTAAAGGAGAGGATAGCCAAGCTGAAACTCAACATTAAAAAAGGGATGGTTGCACTGTCTACCACTGGCATTGTATGCACTTTCGGAACCAACCAGGCTCCGACCATCATCTCACGCCACACGAGATAGTCACAGGCAGAAGGATGAGGACCCCTCTTACCCCTGCCCCCACCCCCCCCACCCCGAGATAGAGCTAGATGTGATGCCCAGCCAACCAATGAGGTCTTGGGGACAGAGATGCAGGAGTACTTGAATTGTATGACATCCAGCGTCTCTGTCATTTCAGGCCAGCTGCAGCAACGGCGAAAAGGGTGCAGCGCAGTACAAAATACAACAGGAAGTGCTGAAACAGACGCCGCGCAAGGGTTATGCGTGATTCTCATCTTCCCTGGGGACGTTGTTCTCATAAGGAACTTTACAAGGAAGAAGTGGGATGAGCCACGATTCAATGGCCCTTTCATCGTAGAGGACTGCACTCCTTCAGCCGTCAAAGTCCAGGGCAGAAGGGCATGGCTCTTCCTGAATGACATTAAACCTTTTATAGGAGAAAGCCCTCCAGCTGCATCCAACCACAAAGAAACCACAGACAACGGGGAAGAACCTCAGCACGTGCAGACAAGATCCATGGTGACGAAGGAGGACGCATGAGCAGCAAAACAATGACAAAAGAACTCCGTTTCAATTTGTGACTTTTTTAAATAAGAACATTTCCCCAAACCAGAGAAAGGTGATAAGGAACAATAATATGGACACTCTGTGCACCACAGTTGCAGAATAAAGAAGAGAACTGCATACACAAAGCCACACCAACGCTGAAAAAACAAACTTTTGAAATAACGTCATGCTCAAGTAGCATAAAGAATCAAGACTCTGATAGACTGGAAAAAAAAAAGATACATTTCTTGAGAGCATAACACAGCATCCTGAAAGCAACCAGTGTCGAGACTTTGTTCACAGAACTTATGGTATCTCCCAGCAGAGACCTCAAGTGGGAAGTGTTAACCTACTTTCAACTGGTGGTAATATCATATCCGTCACTCATAGGGAGAGAAACCAGTGTCACAGACTTTATTCAAGATCCTGCGAACGAAAATAATCTGACAACTGCTGAGTGTCATCACGGAAGCCTTCGCCAAGCTGTCAGAGCACAGTGAAAAAGACACAAATGCTTCCACCACCAACAGACATTGAAGAGCTCACATACACTTTGTTTTTTTCAAATAATCGAGAAATGCCCAGGACTCATCGGGAGAACAACTGACACACGCACTTTCATCAGAGACCCAAGAAACCTAGCTCAGTCGAACCAGCTGTGGACTAAACTAAATCACCTCATGGCAGTCCACGCAACAGGAAGGTGCAAAGACTGTGCAAATCAAAAGAAAAGCTCATGACCAGGACCCAGCCAAACAGGACAGATGTCCCCATCACCCGAGGACACCCGGCTGGCGCACAACGTCCTGCTTAGACTAGTCACAGACTATCCGGAAATGGTGGGGAGGGCTGCAGATGTTGACGTCATCACCTTCCTTATAGATCCAGCCAACGTCCCACACATGGGCACACTCCTCCACGGCATAATGCTCCAGTTGGAGTTATCCAACTTCCAGTGAGAATACCTTAGGAGGTTCCAGTGAGATCCACCGTGGGACAGATCGTGGAGACAGAGAGACAATGCTTTATCTTTTCGTTGTGGAACAAATCGAGGACAGAGACACAGTTCTTCAATTTTCCGCCATAGGACAGATCGAGGAGAGGAGAGACAAGAACCCCACCATCCTATTTTTTCCCTTTACTTTTTCCTCTATTTTTCCTTATTTTTGTTTTTCATGTTCACTTTCATTTTTATTTTAACATTTGATTTTTGTGTGATTTTTAGCAGTTGCATCTTTTCATTCCTTCGAATTGAACAGGTTCCAGCATGTCCTCAGGACCAAGGCAAATTCGAGGAATGCACTGGGTCTTTACCTACTGCAAATATGCATTTTGAATGTGATGTACCAAAGTTGCTAGTCTAACCCTTTTCCATAGCCTAGCACAGGAACTGTACTACATGCCCAGAGATTACCAACAGCAACCGCACGAGGGGGGGAACACACGAAAAGCACTCGTCACTTTAGTAGTAATAAACTCATGAGCTACGAGATCAGAGCAAGAAGAGGAATAAATAACTGACTATGGACTTGTTTGAAATGGGGGAACAGAGCAGTAACCTGGTTTTACCACCAGCACAGGGACGCCCCCGCTTCCCTTGAAGGAAATGCTGCCAGATGTTCTACAAGTCTATTATGTGTATATGCGTAGTAATTATCATTGTCTTTCTGTCGTTAACTATCAGAACTGCTTTCTGTATTAGTGCACAAAGTGTCCCAATCTCAGTGCACCCACCAGATAATGAACGCCTGGGGCCTACGAAAGCATCCAGACCCTATATAGTCATCCCAGTCCCAAGAAAACCTGATAGTAAAGTTAACAAACTAAAATTAAATATAATTAGCGGTGACTCAGACACACTTGAGATAACGAATGACGAGAAAAGCTGGAGACAGGGTCAGCACGGAATGAATGAAAACACGGCACTGACCACTGCACGCACCCACACACAGGATGCACACAGACAAGGGCAAGTGTCTATGGCTACAGGGCCTCCAACGAAGGCAGCAGAGAAGAGAAGACTGCCTGGCGAACAATCAGCTCAAGAAAATAGTGGAAGCAACCAAGGAGAACCAAGTGAGAAACCAAAGAAAGAGGGCATAGCAAAATCCCTCAAAAGAACAGAAGTAGCCACAAAGGAACTCGCAGAGAAAACACAAATACTGATAGATCACTTGTTCCCATGCATAGTCAGAGCAAAGAAACTGCACGAGGAACTGAGAAATAGAACTACAGAGACTATAACAGTAAGCATGCCAGCTCAGAGGCAAGGAACAAGCACCAGACCTACGACACGGCCACGCGTTGGGGAGTGGTGAGCCAACGGCGGTTAGAGAACCTCTATGGAAGATTACAAGAGGAAAGGAAAAGAAACAAAAAACCTTCTCCTACCACTGCGATACAGCCAAGGCAGTCTGCCCTACCAAGAGGCACAGAGTGGAAAAGCAGCACAGATGCTTTTAAAGACATAGTAATAGCAAACTACAGAGGAACGCAGAGAATCAAGAGAAGCCTGCATGAAGGTAACAATGAGCTCAACGATTACCTGGACAGCACAGCCCACCCCGGAAACAACATATGGTACCAGCACATGAAGAAAGTAGGACGGAGACAGTCAGAAGGAGAATGCTTCGTCTGTGCCCTCCTACCATATAGCATGGGACAATCCAAGATCTTCGTGGCTGTAGAAATTAATGTACCCACCGCACACTGTATATCACATGTAGCAATATGCAACACCAGAGGACAATTTATGGGAAGAGACACCTCTCGTTGATATGGGCCAACGAAAAGGATTACCCGGATGAAGATGGCTACGTCCAGGACATTAAAACAAGAAACAGGGCGCACACAAGGAATTACGTGATCAGATACGAGAATCCTGGTGCAAAGGATCAGGAACACGTTGGGTAATAAACCCAAGATTGAACGTTCAAGGAAAAACTGCAGAAGAGGCTCAGACCTGCAAGCACCAGACCTACGACACGGCCACGCGTTGGGGAGTGGTGAGCCAACGGCGGTTAGAGAACCTCTATGGAAGATTACAAGAGGAAAGGAAAAGAAACAAAAAACCTTCTCCTACCACTGCGATACAGCCAAGGCAGTCTGCCCTACCAAGAGGCACAGAGTGGAAAAGCAGCACAGATGCTTTTAAAGACATAGTAATAGCAAACTACAGAGGAACGCAGAGAATCAAGAGAAGCCTGCATGAAGGTAACAATGAGCTCAACGATTACCTGGACAGCACAGCCCACCCCGGAAACAACATATGGTACCAGCACATGAAGAAAGTAGGACGGAGACAGTCAGAAGGAGAATGCTTCGTCTGTGCCCTCCTACCATATAGCATGGGACAATCCAAGATCTTCGTGGCTGTAGAAATTAATGTACCCACCGCACACTGTATATCACATGTAGCAATATGCAACACCAGAGGACAATTTATGGGAAGAGACACCTCTCGTTGATATGGGCCAACGAAAAGGATTACCCGGATGAAGATGGCTACGTCCAGGACATTAAAACAAGAAACAGGGCGCACACAAGGAATTACGTGATCAGATACGAGAATCCTGGTGCAAAGGATCAGGAACACGTTGGGTAATAAACCCAAGATTGAACGTTCAAGGAAAAACTGCAGAAGAGGCTCAGACCTGGAAGAACAGAGGCCAAATGCAGATTTGGGGGAACAGTGGTCTCCCCAGACGGATGAGAAGAAGGAGTAGTAATCTGCCAAGCTTGGATGGTCTTTGGAGCCTGCCAAGAAGCAATAGAGAATTCACAGAGGTTGTGCAAACCTCTATGGCCAAAACTGGTAAAGCTGCTGACATGGGTCGAAGACAGAGGAGGACCCCGGCAGATAGTACAACTGAAAAGCCCAAAACTATGCTTCCGAAATAATGCCACGAGGAAGATGGGAGAGAAAGTAAACTGCGGACAAATCTTTGAAGCCCCAGGAATGACACAAGGAACCGCAGTTATTATGGACCACAAGGCATACATAAGACTACCGAAAAACTGGGGAGGCATATGCACACTGGTGAACGTCCACGTTCCTGCGCTAGTGATCCCTAAGAATTACCTGAAGTTGGACAGTTTCCTGAAAGCAGATGCTCATCTACGGAGAAGGAGATCTGTGGAATTGGTGTCCAGGATGAAGAGAGAAAATTACTTTTCTACCAAATCAGAAGAGGCATTCCATGCAATCCCATACGAACACAGGTTTTTCAGCCTCACCTCAACAGTGTTCACCACGATGCTCTTGCCACACATCCAAATTGGAGTGAATGCTAAATGGTTGCTGATAACCAGATGGGAGTTATTGCAGACCATCAATACCACTATAAAAGGATTTAACGCGATCAAAAGAAGAACTGAGAGCAATCAGACTGATGACCCTCCAGAACAGATATGTGCTTGACATGATCACAGAAATGGATGGAGGTGTTTGTGCAAAAATCAGAGAATCATGTTGCACATTTGTACCATCGCACGATGAAGAGAACGGAACCTTAACAGAAGCCATAAGTATGTTGACAACCTAGAAAAACCAGATGATCGATGAAAATGATGTAGCGGACGATGACAGCTGGTTTGGGGACCTATTCTCGTGGGTCCCACAATGGATGGCAGATATATTCAAGTTTCTGGGAGCACTATTAGCAACGTTACTGCTAGCATCCTGTGTTATCAAGATAATCATTGCACAGTGCCAGAAAACTGTGAAGGAAGCCATAGGGTTGAAATTAATGGCTGATGTCGAACAAGGGTGGAAGCCCAGAGACCTGACTGATGAAGAAATAAGAGACTTTGTGAAGGCCAGCAAATTTGCGCCAGAAGGAACAAAGTTCACATATCCTAAGAAACGAAGAAGGTATGAAGGAAAATGGATCTACTGCAGCCCAAATGGACAATGTCAGCTAATGACCTGGAACAGAAATGAGCATG
Organism: Ambystoma mexicanum; assembly: GCF_040938575.1. Classification (NCBI taxonomy): domain Eukaryota; kingdom Metazoa; phylum Chordata; class Amphibia; order Caudata; family Ambystomatidae; genus Ambystoma; species Ambystoma mexicanum. The sequence continues at coordinate 962,337,747 of NC_090941.1, read as the reverse complement.
TGAAAACGGCAGGGAGTTTGAAAGGGGTGATAAAAATATGGACCCCGAAGACTCACACATTCACACCATCATGTACAAACCCTGAAGATGATGAACATGGCACCACAAAGAATCAAAGGAAATAAATGCAAAGGAGATCGCAGAAGTGGTCGATGAACCGACCAAAGGGGGGGGGGTGTAGAGGAGGTCCCAGACATGGTCTGCACCCCTACCCCTCATTTCAAGGTACCAGGAGAGTACTCACCAAGGTATGTGACATATGAGGAACAAATGAACCAACAAAGAGCTGCACTGGGCCTCTGCCCAGTGTACATCAGAAGATCCATACCTGTTGAAGCGCCCATAACCAGACAACCCTGGGCAGCACGGTACCCTATCAGACAGCCGTACCAGCCGCTGATCCGAAACGAAGAGTACCTACAGACGGTCCATGAAGAGACCCAAAGAGCCTTAATGGAAGGCCAGTGGAAATGACACAAGGGCCTGGACAGACTCATGAATGAACAAAAACGGCAATCGATGACAAGCACGCCAGTGCGAGTAGCTACGAAAATAAATGTAATGGACACAGAGAAGAGACAATGTTAAAACGTAAGGAAACGTTGCTACGAGACAAGATGGAAGCAACTGACCAGTTAAACGTGTGCAAATAGGCTTGGAACGCAAGAGGCTAAAGAAAACGATACTGCTTGCAATGCTTAGTAGAAGATTAGAGCGGCAAGCGCTAACCATATATCTACCTCAATAAGGCACATTGTACAAGTGCGACTCCATTTTGTAAAGCAGAAATATTCCCATGCTGCAAGAGGCCTAACAAGCAAAGTTTCCTAACCCAGCCAGAGGCAAGAGAAGGAGGGGAATCGAAACTCAAAGAGCGGCTCATGCCTAGGAAATCGAGGTCAACCAGAGAAAGGGAGGAGAGCGTCAGCTAACAAGACTCAAACTTCAGAGCATACCAGCCTGCACCATGAAGGTCAAGATAAGGGGGGCCCATGCAGGTGGCGAGGCCGAAACAGAATTAAATATACTAAAAGCTGGAAACTGAAGCGGATTCATGGTGAACTAGCACGTTATCAGCCAGGCGCGAAGAGGTACCACCGCCTGATGTCACCCAGAACCCGAGGATGCCATAACTTTTCCTGATAAGAGGCTACAGTTTCGAGGCCATACCCAGCCAACTAATTGACACATAGCCCAAGATACTGATTGATGGAAGGGAGGCAGGGCGAAACTTGGGACACCAGTCACCTGGGTGTCCATTCTGCATGCTGCTACTTAAAAGTGGCGATTTATGTCTAGGGGTGTAACCTGCCCAATCACAATGGACCAAGTTATCTGGGATCCTATATATCGTAGAACCAATGAGACGGCGTACTTGCAGTGACGTCTATCACGTGTGATGTAGAGGGAGGGGTGTAAACGCCCACTCGATCCAATCCGCATGTTCCATTATCATATACAGATATAGCACCTATACTTAAGTTACCTTTCCTAACCAATTATATTGCATGAAGAGTTTTGTAGAATTAGACGTCAATGATGACAAGATTGGTGCATAAAAGTTACTGTTCACCTGAAGTTCGAGGAAGTTGGAGCGAGACAGGTGGTCACAACAATGCTGATTCCCAACTGCTTCCCTGTTTGATGTACTTGTCATTAAAAGGACTTCCCTTTGCCAACCTACTGAGTCCTCATTATTGAGTCGTGTTGGAGCAAGTGAATCCTGCACCCCATCCCTTACATGGTGCAGCTATCTTGTCTTACAAGTACTAGAGGGTGAGCACCGACCTATGGGCCCGTTGGTGGTCATCTTGCCCTCCTGTACAAGAGCACAGGTCAAAAGATAATAGGTCAGAGTACACGCTGTAGATAAGGGGCGATCGAGGTAACGCTTGGTATATAACAGAAACAGGGTACATAACAGATTGATATACGTAGAGACAGGAACTTCAGGTTCAGGAGCTGGCTGTAAGCAAGAGACAGAAATAGAACGTAAGCAAATATACTGCGTCCAAAGGATTGATCAAAAGAAAGGATGTACAGGAATATAAGGGATCTCCAGGGAGAGGAAGGAAAGCCTTTGGGATTGATAGCAGATTACTCTAAACAAATGTAATATAGCAGATGTCTAGGGCGTGCCGAAGAGACTGTTGTATTCAGTGGAAGGGTAAAACTGGCAACCATATACCGAGACAGGTAAGAATCCAAGGGACTAGACAGAGGCACCAGATATCTTTCTCTTATCTCATCTTAATAGAAACCAACCCAGGGGTCAAACTGTAGATGGAAACAGAGTGGATATAAATACCGAAGTAAAGGACATGCAGAAAAAAGACAAGCAGTTTAATACACTATATACAAGAATGCAGAGAAAAGAGCTGAATTTTAAAACAAATATATGTGCGCTGCAGCCTGTGCATTGCATCTAAAAATACGTGTGTGAAGAAATGTGTGATGTAAGCAGCCCATCTACAACAAGAATATGTCCAAAATAGCTGACAAAGCACACAATAAATATTACCAGTAACAGAAAGTATCCAGCAACCTTTTAGTAAAGGGAGAACAGTACACTCTGGGATGAAAAGCACAGCATTTCATTACAAAAAATGAATTGGGCCCTGCATTGTGCGTGTCCCTTTACACGACTGAGAATCTGATTTTGTATAAAGAAACATACAGGGATATGTAAAATAAGTATGTTTTGTTCTGAGTATCTTCACCTGAGGGAAAGATACTTAAAACCTCTATTCCAAAAAGAATTGCTAGGACCACCGTCCAAGTCATGGCCCTATGCTGTCACTATCCAGGGATAGTTTGGCTGTTCATTCAGTAGCCAACTACCTTTATAGGGCTTGGAAGAGAAGATTGGCCAAAATTAAACAATTACATTAAAGATTATCTAGTCTCCCTTAACACCTCATTGAATGGCGTTTTATGAATACACTAGGGAATAATGGCTCTTTGATCATAGTCTAATTTCATGTTGTTGTATCTAGTTTTATTTTAAAGGTACTGCACTTTATTGCTTCTGGATTTTATCGATGTATGAATTATTGACAATTGTTGTATTTTAATTTTTTTATATGGAATTGTAATTATGTTGTCATGCATCGTGCTGGTATGTCATGAACATATACTGAGTTAGTCATGGGACACCTATGAATTTTATGTGTGATGGGTCCTTGTGCAAAAATAGCAACTCAACCAGAAATGAATCATGGGGAGACTAAATATTATGGAATTGTGTTCTACTTTTATATTTTTATGATCATTTGATGTTTGTATATTTTATGCATGTAACAAGCGTTTGGACATAATGCTGAAACAAAGCAATATTTATTGATATATAAGTCTTTGACAGGAGATTGCAAAGAAAAAGGCTCTGAAACACATGTGTACGAGCGCGATACAAATAAAACATCAATAATGTTGTTCTATTTAAAGTAACAATTGCAGCATAAATATCAGCTTTGATCCTGGAAGGCAAACATTGCACCCAGCCACAGCACATGGCCTGAACAGAAAAAATTACATTCTTACCACCAACAGTTACAAGACAGGGGTGTCTTGCTCCAGGGCCTTTGAAGCTGATCTATAAAGTGTTATGACTCAGCCTGGACCACCAAAGGACCAGATGTTTTGCTTTTGTTCTGCAAACAGGCCTTCCAGGGCAAAACAAATGCTACTTATTAACAACCCATTTTGCCCTCTCCAAAATACCCTAAAAATACAACAAATGGGTTCTGAGCAGTGGTCTTGCCTCGAATCATCAAATCTTCCCATCAGCCAGTAAAATGAAATTCGCACCGGAGAACTGATGTCTGACACAAAGGACAGGCAGCGGCTGGAATCACTCAAAGGGGGGCACAACTGGGTGATAAATAACCTTTGCCAGCAACTGGAACTTCAAAAAGCAGTTGGACACTAGTCCCATGACAACCACCTTTTCGGGGTCAAAGGTCTAGCACTGGGTTTCAAAAGGAACCAATATCAGATGGCTGTTACCAGGCCAGGAACTGTAAATATCACTGATATTTTGTTAAACAAATTACAAAAATGCACTATTATTATTATCTATTTGTTTAGTTTCAAAGAAACTTTACAAAACATAAAAGTGCATAAACATTACATATCAAAAACACAATATTTCATTAAAACAATCACAATTCAAATCACCTATGCATTACACCACATTTGAATATTAATCAAGGATTCAACTTTAAAAACAGGGACAAATTTACTCTTCTATTCACTTCATTCTTATGACCCTATCTAGCCTTTTTTAATGATTGCCCACAACTGATTCATAGCAATATGCACCTTTTGGATATCCGTGTTAAGACAGTAGGCCCAAAAATGATCACTCTTAATGGATTCATACTCATGCACAAAAGGCCCCAACAGAGTCATGTATTCAGGGCCAATTGTTCTGCACTCTGTAAAAATATGTTTAGCAGTCTCATGACATTCAGGTTTCTGACACATACAACAATATCTATCTTTCTGTGGGAGTCCCAACTGTGGACCAATTAAGGAAAGAATGTGTAGCCGATTTATCCTCAGCATCAGTCTGAATTCACGCACTTAAATATTTGGATACTGTCTAAGATATACTCGAGGCTGAAGGTAGCTATGCATAACACCTGCCAAATGTATAAAGCTATGTAAAGACTCTACATGTCCGTAGTTAGCAGCCCAGTCCCATTGTCTAACGTTTTTCGAAAAAACCCTATTCAATGTTTCATATGACATACCCCTTGCATAATCGGGATACCAATCCAGATCATTGAACAGGCCATGTACCAAACTGCCAAAGCTATCTTTTCCTTGGCCAGAGACAGCCAATAAACTAAGATGTTTACATCTGGGGTTAGTTTGAGTTTTGATATATAGTAAACCTCGTCTACTCAAAAGCTCCCCTTTAAGCAAGGTCAAGCCAAATTCAAGTCTAATATACTGTACTGTAACCGAAGGCTTGGGCCTCAACCTTTGTTTGCCCTCCAAAATATCTAGCCAATTTAGATCAGCCATTGCCAGTGCCTCTAATCCATAGAGCACTGTCGGGCAGAAACTTTGTTTATACAAAGTTATTATTGCAGCACCTTTATTGAAGATATTACTACTGTTATCTCAGAGAAGTTAAAAAAAACCTATCCTCACAATCCCTAGTGCTAGGAGATTTTAACCTAGGGTATGATGATATTAATGATCACCAGGCTACTTCCGTAGCTAACATCCTGACAGAATTAGGCTTCACTCAGAAAGTGAATACGTCCACCCACACCAAAGGGAGAACTCTAGATTGGATTGCCAGTCACAACTGCAACCTCTCCATTACATCCATCTCCCCCAAATATGGACTGACAACCACCAAATCTCCTTTACTCTCAATACTAAAAGACCTACTGCACCAATACCTCCTCTCGCCTTACCTACATTAACTAGAAACAAGAAAAATATCACAGCTGAAATATCCTCCCCCATATCCTACCTATTCTTAACTCCTTCCCAGACCATACTGACCCAGGCTCCTAGTGGAGGAATTTAATAAGGCTATGACTACCGCTCTCGACAGCATTGCTCCACTAAAACATAGGAATAGCAAACCGAAAAAGCACCTCAACTCTTGGTTTACACCCCACCTAAAAAACATAAGACTACAGAAAAGAAAATGTGAAATGGCATGGAATCTACATCCCACTGTAGAAAATAAAACCAATCTAATAAGTATTTCAACGCAATACAAAAAGGATATCATCTTGGCCAAACAGGAAACGTATAACAGGATTACACAAGCCAACTCTAGCATGAAGGCACTCTTCTCTATTCTAAAAGAATTGGAAACCCCAATTGCAGTACAGGATGACTCTATTAAAGATAAAACCTGGTGCACTGACATTCAGTTTGCACTAACTAACAAAGTGGCCAACCTCCAAAATAAAATTGCTCTAAAGAAAGCCTCTCTATCAGCTCAAACCCAAACTCTCCCGAACAAAATACCAAAGTCTAAACCCAAAAAACGTACTCAATTTAACTTATCTAAGGTCTCCGTGATCAAGGTAGAGAACACGATTCTTGCGCTTAAACCATCCAATTGCAAAGGTGACCAATGCCCAGCACAACTGATCAAGGACGCTGCTAGAGATTTGGCCCCCTTCATCACCAAACTTATCAACACCTCCTTCACCACTGGCACCATCCCGCGCAACCTAAAGGAATCTTGGGTACTTCCTCTTTGAAAAAACAAACACTGGACCCCAACATACCCACACACTACAGGCTTATCACCACGGTGCCATTCCTACTAAAAATCCTAGACAAGGTAGCATATACCCAAATTCAAAACTTCCTTGAGGTGAACCTTCTCTTAGGCGCACGCCAATCTGGTTTCCGACCTCAACACGGCACAGAGACAGCCCTTATCGATTTAAAGGCCCAAATAGATTCACTAGGAGATGAGGGAAAATTAGCACTTCTCCTCCTACTAGACCTTTCAGCTGCCTTTGACTTGGTGGACCATAAAGTCCTGTATAATCACTTGGACTCAGCGGCCCACTTCTCAGAGGAAGCTATAGTCTGGATACAGTCTTTCCTTAGTGACAGGACTATGAGGGTCTTCTCCCCATCGGCGGCAGCAGACCCGATGCCTATTACTTGTGGAGTGCCCCAGGGATCATGCATCTCGCCAACACTCTACAATATCTTCACCAAGCCACTCTTTGACGATCTTGACAACCTGGGTATCACCTATCCCAACTATGCAGACGATGCCCAGATTCTCCTAATCACCACTAACTGGGGATTATGGGGAAGATCTGGCTATGGTGAACACAGTCTATAGCATCGTTCAGGCATGGATGGCCACCCATGGCCTATGTCTGAACGTTGACAAAACATAGCTCATCATCCTGGGCACTGCAGCTCGCATTTCAAAACTCAACCTTAATTACTCGACCTTCATTATTGATGGGAATACTATCAAGGCCGCTAGAGAAGTAAAAACCCTAGGTTTTTACCTTGATTCAACCTTATCCCTTACCAAACAGGTAAACTCACTGGCCTCCTCTACGGCCTTCACATGTAAATTAATACGAGCCGGAAAACAATTCCTATCAGTTGACAGTTGCTTAATCCAATCCAGAGCCCTCATCCTATCAAAACTTTTATTGTAATGCTCTCTACATAGGGGCAAACAAACAACCATCAACAGAATACAAGTGCTCCAAAATAATGCGCTTAGGGCAGCCTTATGTATTCCTAGAAGAGGGGGCGTGGCTAACCGCCATGTGAAGAAGACCGATCCTTGTGGAGCTCCGCTAGATGTGTCCACGATTTGCTGCCATTTCGGCTTTTTAAGCTTCTAAATCATCCCGAAGCGTCTCTACATGTGCCTGCATTCGCCCTCACCACCTACTGCGATTCCTGGGTCTGTCCACACTTTCGCCGCAGTGTAATTCCCGGGCAGCAGGGAAGCGAAACGACGAGCTGGAAATGGCGCCCGTTGTACGGGACCTCGCGTAACACGGCACGCGAGTGAGGAAAGCTGCTGATCGAGCCCCTGGGGACGGCGGAGCAGACGGGGGCCCCTGTGTGTGCCCCGAGACCAGGGGAGGAGTGCGGGCTGCGCTGTCTGTGGCGGCGCGCCCGTGTGCGCTGGCTGCCTGCGGCGTGGAGCGGCCCTGCTGGGTAGGAGGTGCTCCGCTGCAGGCCTCGAAGACGACAAGCATAGCGGTGCGGCCGCGGTACCAGGCTGCATCGTGGTGTGCTGACCCGGTCCCGAGCAACGTTGGACCAGTGAGGTTAGTAGCCCCGCCGCGATGATACGCGGTGCTTAGGGGCGCACCCGGGGGGGAGGGGGAATTCCTTCTCATCTCCCCGGTGTCGCTGGCGAGCACCCCTCCAGGAGTCACCAGAACGGAGGGCCTAGACTGCAGCCCAGCGAGGGGGAACATTACTGTGCACTCGGAATAAACACGCACACGGCGACTTCCCGCTGGGCCCATCACCAAGGCGAATTCGGCCCAACCCCCTGAAGGGGGTCCTCCTGCCCATGTGCTGGACATAAAACCCCAACGCTAACAGCCCCTCAGGCACGGGCATACACAACTACTGGCCAGTTTATAAGCCTGCCTCACAGGAAGGGCACACTGAATAAACCGACATAATAGACTTCCACTTCGATTCCATTCCCCGGCAGAACACACCCACGGGGCTCTAACTCTGGCACTCCACCACGGTGGGAGCAGCTACGTTGCGGCCCGTTAAGTAAGTCGCCTCAGTGGCCCACAAACAAGGCGTACGCAACATACCCTGGGCGCGCCTAGGCTCCCTGTGCCCCCTCAGACATGTCCTCAAAAGGGGCGAGATCTAAACAGCGCCAGACCACCATGGAGACATACACTGCCGGGGGGTCCGCTGGCCCAACCACTGCCAATAAGAGCACTGCTGAGGCATTACCTGACCCCTCTGCTGTGGCAGACGAACCGAACAATTCCCAACTCCTCGAAGCCATCAAGGCATTACAGACAACAATGGAAAATAAAATAGACGCTGTGGCCATCGATCTGGGCCTACTGCGTCAGGATGTACGGACCATTGCAGGCAGGACTGACGCACTTGAAACACAGGTCCAGGAAAACACGGCTGCCAAAACACAGCTCCTTAAGGACGTTGATGAACTGCAGCAAAGAATGAAGAACCTCGAAGACAGAGCCGAGGAGGCGGAAGGGCGGGCGCGCCAAAACAATATTAGACTTTTAGGCCTGCGGAGGGCACCGAGGGATCGAACCCGACAGACTATGTAGAGAATCTCCTCCTACAGGAAATAGGGGCCGGAAAACTCAAACAAGGCTTCACAATCGAGAGAGCCCACCGATCCCTTGCAAGGCACCCCCCACCACCCCCCCGGTGCTCCACCCCGGCCACTAATTGCCAAAGTGCTCAACTACAAGGACAGGGAGACCATCCTAGCTTTTTCCAGATCCGGTGGCCAAATTCAAAGGGGTTCTGCAAAAATAGCCATTTACCCTGACTACATCTTTCAGGTCCAAATGAAAAGAGCGCAATTTATCTACTCCAAAGCCAGACTCAAAAATGCTGGATTACGCTACATGCTCTTGTGCCCGGAAAAATTAAAAGTGATTCACAACAACAAAACGCTCCTTTTCGACAACCCCGAGGAGGCCCGCGAATGGATGGACGGGATACAGCTTCCAGACATCGAAGTAAAAGGACGCAGACCGCGCCAGGCCACACCAAACTGACCACGGATGGAGTCATGCTCCACACACACATGGGAACAACGCGGCTAAACTCTGAATGCAGCAAGATTGATTCTTTAAGCGAGCTACACCGAGGATAGTTCGTTCACTCTTCTGACCCCTGAAGTTTCTCTTTTTTCTGGGTAGTTCTACCCACCCGTAGGGCATCCGAAGACCAATGAATGGTCCAACGGAGCGGAAACGGGACTGTCATAACGGGAGAAACCCCGCTGGATCTGTTCAAAGTTTGGGGAGTTTACAGTTATCGGGGGGTGGGAAACGGGATGTTGGTGTCATGGAGGGGGGAGGGGACACAGGGATTTACTGTTATAGTTGGGTACCACGAACTAAAATTACCAAGACCACGGGAACTCTTTATACGCAATGCTGGAACAGCCGGACCTCAAGTTCAGATAGCCTCAACCGTCTGCCCACACAGCACCAATGGATGACATAGTCAAGATCGTTACTTGGAATGTTAGAGGCCTGAATAGTTTTGTTAAAACAAAGACGTGTTCAATCCTACCTCAAGAGATGCAAGGTCGGAATCGCCCTACTACAGGAGACCCACTTGACAGCTAAGAAGCTCGAAGCCCTGTCCAGGTCCTGGCGAGGCACCCTGATAGGCTCCGCTTACTCCTCCTATGCCAGAGGGGTCTTAATATGGATAGCCCCTTCGGTCCCCTTTAAGCTTACTAGCTCCAAATTAGACAACGAGGGGAATATGGTCGTGGTATGTGGCTCTATTGAAGGCAGAGAGCTGTGTCTAATTAGCACCTACGCACCCAATCATGACGCAACTGTTTTTTTCCGCTCTCTTTATTCACGGCTCACCCCTTACATGAACAGAATCATAATTTGGGGAGGGGATCATAATTGCACCCTCGACCCTACACGGGACAGATCCGACACTAAACACGATCGCCCATCCCCCCCGGCCAAAATCCTGTCCAAGTTGGTCCAACAGCTTCAACTCTGATATCTGGAGGGATCAGCAAACTGAGAAACGCGACTATTCCTTTTACTCCCCGCCGCACGCCGTGCACACCAGGCTGGATTACATATTTCTTAGCCAAACACATCAATCAGCATTTGTTGACGCACATTATTTGCCGCGAGTGCTATCGGGCCACTCCCCCCCTGCTGATTACTTGGGAGGTGTTCCCGTCTAGGCCCCCTATACCCACATGGAGACTGAGAGCAGAGGCCCTTCTCGACACTGTCTTCAGAGAACACATTAGGGATAGCTCAGAAGAATATTGGCAACTTAACCTCAAAAGCATCAAACACATGAGCACCACCTGGGAGGCATATAAAGTAGTTATGAGGGGGGAAATGATTGCTGCGGTTGGGGGTGCCCAGAGATCCATCACAGCCCTGTTGGAGCAGGCTGAGAGTGACCTGAAGGCCCTGGAATCGAAGGCTGACTCATCCCCTGATTATTTACGTAGGATCACCGAACTTAAACAAACTTGCCTGACCCATTGGGAATCCCTGGGCAAATTAAGTCACGCCAAACACACAGAAAGAATCCACGCCCTGGGGGACAAACCGGGGAAGCTCTTAGCGTGGCTTTATAAAAGGGAAACCCCCAGACCACCCATTTGCCACATAATCACACCTGACGGCACTACTGTGCATACCCAACAGGAAATAAATTCGGTCTTCTCCGACTTCTATTGTAACCTGTACTCCGAAACCCCGCTCCCTTCTGACACACAGATCGAGGATGCTCTCAAAGCCATTAACCTGCCCACGCTGGACTCACACATGGCTGAGACCCTTGACGAACCTATTACCCCTGACGAGGTCAAGATGGTAATCAGATCGCTGCCTGCTGGGAAGACCCCGGGCTCTGACGGCCTCCCCGGGGAGTTTTATAAGACTTATGAGGACACACTCGCCCCCATATTGACCAAGGTCTATAACGAGGCCTTCGAGCGTGGCTCCTCCAGGACTCCGAGTGAGGCCGTGATAATACCCCTGCTCAAGCCAGGGAAGGTTGGAGACGAGTGCGACTCGTATAGGCCCCTCTCTATGTTGAATGTAGACTGCAAGATCCTCACGGCACTGCTTGCCAACAGATTACGCAGTGATCCCTTTGTTGATCCACCAAGATCAGACTGGTTATGTCCCCGGACGTTCCATTACTGAAAATCTGCGCAGGTTACATCATGTCATTTATAGTACAGAGGGGAGCCCACAGAAGCTCGCAGTGGCGTCACTGGACGCCACCAAGGCTTTGGATTCTGGTGAGGTGGGACTGGTTGTACGCTACTATGGCTAAAATGGGGATAGGTCCTGTATTTCTGAAATGGACGCAGTTAGTCTATGCTAACCCCACCGCAAGGGTACGCACCAATAGAACTTACTCTGAAAAGTGGCCCCTGTGCAGGGGCACCCGACAAGGTTGTCTGCTGTCTCCCATGCTCTACATCATCGCTGCAGAGCCTGTAGCGGCCTACCTGAGACAGGAATACGGGGATGGAGGCATTCATATTAACGGAGCCACTCACCTTGTCTCCATGTACGCCGATGACACCCTCTTATACCTTCAGGACCCCGAACACCTCCTACCGTATATCCTGGAAACTCTGGACTGCTTCCACAAGCACACTGGGATCCAAATCAACAAGAGTAAATCCTGCCTCTTCCCCCTAGCTGCACTACACAGTGAATGTTACGGGTCTCTCCCTCCCCTTGATCTGAAATGGCAAGCAACCTCCTTCAAATATTTAGGGATAACTATACACAGGAACCCCGCAACAGAACATATCCTTAACACCGTTAGGGCCAAGGACTCGCTTTCTAAGTCTATGGACTTATGAGGCCGGCTCCCGCTCTCAATGGCAGGAAGGGCGGGCCTCCTCAAAATGGTAGCCCTCCCTCGCTTACTGCATACCTTCACCAACGTTCCCTACTACATCCCTCCCTCGTTCTTCAGGGACCTCAATAAACGTTGCAGGGGCTTCCTTTGGGGGGCTGGCAGACACAGGGTGGCATTAGAGACCCTCCAGCGGCCATACGAGAAGGGCGGACTGAAGATCCCAAACTTCGAACTATATTTTCTCGCTGGTCAATTGAGCCATGTTGTGCAGTGGATGGCTGACGAGGACACAATAGATACACGCCTTCTTCAGCCAGCCCTCCCCCAGCTACTACTCAGGGACCTACTCTGGACTAGAGGGGGCGCCCTTGAACACTGCCCTTACCTCGCCAAGCTTGGGACACGCCTCTGGGAAAAGGCCTGTAAGCTGGTAGGGCCTAAAGACCCGTACTCCCCACAGATCCCTGTCGCAGCACTCATGTTTAACCAACCTTGGGGGCACCTTGAGACTCGCACACTATGGGAGCCCTTTGGTGTGGCCACGCTGGGAGACTTGTTTCATGAACAGGAACTCATTGCCTTCCCCGACCTCTGCGACGCCACTGGTCTCCCCACCGGGCAATTTGTACTGCATAGAGCATTCACACAGGCCTTGAGTGGTAGGTGGCCTGAGGCTACTGAGCAAATAGAGGACAATGTATGCATCGAAATGATCCTGAACGCTGCTGAAGGCGGCCATGAGACCTCTCGTATCTACGAAGCCCTACTACAGGGCTCTACCAAGGATGACTTGAAATGCCGGAACAAATGGGAGGCTGAGTTAGGCCTTGTTTTCGAAGACTCCGATTGGGGGGACATTATCCATTACCACAAAAAAAATCTCCCGTAATGCCCGCTTACAGCTCATCCAACTGTATATAATCAACAGAGCGTACCTCACCCCAGAAGCTATATCTCGATTCATCGGCGCTGGCACCCAACTTTACCCCAAATGCAGCGAACCCGAGGTTGGTATGACACACATGTTTTGGGGCTGCCCAGTGCTCAGAGAGTTCTGGGTACGAGTAAAGGTAAGAGTGGCCGGAACGGACATTGACATTGAGGTGGAAGACCCCTCGGCATGTATCCTGGGCAGGTTTAAGCGCTGCACGAAGAACAAACCACTAAATAAACTCAAAAACCTCATATACATCACGGCCAAAAGGCGCATAGCCATGAGCTGGAAAAGCCCCAGAGGCCCGCCTATATCCTTATGGTGGGGCGACCTTTTAAAATGGACCAAGGCTGAAACGGCGGCATGGGAGACGGCGATTCAGGTGCAAAGATTGGACTCTAGCGACGAGCTACAACGTTGGGTGGCCCTAACAGTACCCTTGCTCTATCCTGAGCCACCTGAGAAGGAACCAGATGGCGATACCGACCAGAACGTCTGTTAGAACTCTTGAGGAACTTTGTTCTTACCGTGGTCTTGGTGGGGGGAAGAAGGGGGGAGTTGGGAGTTTATTTTCTCAGGTCATTTATGATATGCTTTTCTGTTACGAATGATGATGTTCCTGTTACTTGAGATACGGAAAATAATAAATATATTTAAAAAAAAAAAAGTATTCCTAGAAGAGTACACATCTCTGAAATAAGAAGACAACACAAATGGCTCTCCACCCAAGAAAAAGTGAACCTCAAATCGGCCTCCCTCATCCACAAATGCTTAAACAAAGCCCCTTGCTACCTAACAGAACGATTTATTAGAAAAACCTCCATCAGACCGCCAAGAACTGCCAGCCCCAAGAGTCTTCTAGTGCCCAGATTTAAACTGATCACTGTTGGAGGGTTCAGCTTCCCAGTTAGGGCAGCACAATTGTGGAACTCCCTACCTTACACACTTGGATCTGACCAAACGTTTAACAAATTCAGAAAGAACACAATTAAATGGCTCATTGCGAAAGATATGTAACCCACACTCTCCTACCGTACTAACCTAGCTCTGCCTGCATGTAATGGACCTCTGATATAGACTTGCCAATATGTGAACGTCTGCTAAATGATGATATGTTGTCTCCTTATGCATGCTCTTATACATGTACTATACTGTTTTACCTTCATCCTGTTATGCCGAAGAAAGTTGTTTTTCCTTTTGCGCTGTAACTTCTGTAACTTAGCTGGAAGCTCTCTTTTCACCTGCGCACTGATACCCCCGGGTCCGGCGCGCACAAATAAATAAACAAACAAATACACAGCCGTATCCCTAGCGAATCTCAAGATAGATCGAGTCATGTTACGGGCTTTAGACTTTTTTTGTTTCCACAATCTGCCTGTATGTTTTAGTACTATCAATCTCTAACCCTAGATATGGATAAGAATCCACATACTCAATTGTTCTGAGCGTACACTTAAGTACTGGTCTTTACACTTTCTTTGCCGATACGGCCAAGACTTTAGTCTTTTCCATATTTTTGGTTTCCATATTTTTGGTTAACTTGTTGAGAGACGCATAATTGCAGAGTGCCATAAACATATATTTCACACCCAAAAAGGTGTGATTTAAAAGCATGAGGTCATCCGCATATATTAAACAAAGCAGGGGACATCCCCCTACCTTTGGGCAGCACCCAATCTCTGTATTTAACCAATCCGGCACATCAGACATGTAGAGATCATACAGAGTCGGCGCCAGGGTACAACCCTACTTGACGCCTTTCCATATTTCTACCATGTCATTGACCACACTGTCATCCGTAAGTCTGAATGCCGCCTTTGTAGACTGATGCAGGTCCTGCAATATACTAATAAGCCATGAAGGGCAGCCGGCTTTGATAAGTTTCTCCCAAAGTCTAGGCCGGTCCACTGTATCAAACGCGGCTTTAAAGTGCAGGGAAATTAAGTACAGTGTCTGTTTACCGGTCTCCAAGGTGTCACAGATTAATGAGTCCAGCATCCTAAGGTTATGGCTCGTGCCAGAACCGGTACGAAAACCAGTTTGGTAGTAGTGTAAGATCTTAGATTCCTCAACCCATTGTTGAATAGCCTCTAATATAAAAGTTGCGAATATCTTTCCCGTCACATCTAATAGTAATAATCTATAATTTTCAGGGACCATCCTGTCACCTTTTTTAATAGACAGGAAGTAAGATCGCTTGCTACCAGGAATCTGGGATATACTGATTTTGTCAAACCTTTTCAAATAGAGCTCTCAAAAAACTGTAGCCCACTGATCCGGATTCCTTTTTAACACTACATTAGCCAGCCCATTAGGGCCCAGGCTCTGGAGTTTTTCGACTTAAGGATTGCTTTTTTTTACCTTCTCAAAAGTAAAGGAGAGAGGCCAACCACCCTCAACAATGTCAGGTGTTATATTTTGTGTGGGCTCACCCCCTCTTTTTTCTAAATAAGCCTTCCAAATTTGACCTTGTATGGGGTTGGCTATATGCTCTTTAACTTCTCCTTTAGCCTTTGACAATATAGACCATATTGCCCGAGGACAATTTCCACGTAATGTTTTAATCATACGCTGCCAGTTGGCATTACAGATTGAGAATTTCCAACGTCTGAGCCAGTCCTGGTATTTTCTGCTAAACTCTCTACATCGGTTCCCGTCTCAGGACATTTACCTGTACCATATGGATTTGTCGTCTCATAGTTCTTTTTGTATCCCGTATGTTTTTGTCATAGCCATGGGAGTGTTTGTTGCAGATAGCCAAACCCACTTTACCAACCTTACCCACTCTTCTGGTGAGTTGGTACATCCATTTTTCTATTCCTACTACAGTCATGGCATCTATTTTACCTATCAGAGTACTTGGCAGATCACTCAACATACCATCGAGTTTTAGTTAATTATTTTCTGTCCACTGAACCCAATTGCCCGCATGGTTTACCTTCAAATTTGTGACACCACAATTTTCCACCTCCTGACTAGAAATGTCAATTTCCAATAACAAAGGGTCATGATCACTATGTTCAGTACTAACGAACAGGATTATACCCGTTTGAGGCAGGCATTGTTACCAAACAGGTAATCCAGGGTTGCCACACAGTTATTACCTTTCCAGGTGTACGCCCCTGGTATAGCCCCCCCATCGTCCTGCCAGTCAACATCCACATATCACACAGACCCAAAAAAAGGGATCCATTTCCCACCTTTAATGTTCCCTTTCCCTTGGTGCATAATGCTTTTTGGCTGGACATTTCTATAAGTGGCTCTAAGAGTGGTGTCAACGCACCGAGCATTCAAATCCCCTCCAACAATTATCAGCTGTCTCTCCCCATCCTTTACATTGGTAATACAGTCCTCTAGGCAATTTTGGATCTCCTCGGGCCATTTAGTGCCCGGGGGGGGGGGACATATACATTAACTATTAGCAGCTCCCAATCCAACACACCCTCTTTGTCCACCACAACAGCCATCAGACTTCCACCCGCTGAATCCATAAGGACTTAACTGGAACGAAACTTAGTTCGTACTGCAATAACCAGGCCGCCAAATGGTCTACCTCGGTCCCCCTTGGAGGCTAATGAAAACCATCTACTACCAAGGAACAGTCTAACCAAGTCTCCTGCAGCATAAAAATATCTGATGATACAAACAATTGGAGTGAACCCGAATTATTCAAAAGGTGGCTGTACCCACGCGTTTTCCAGCTAACTAGCCGCAAAGGTCAGGTGGTGGTCTTCATAGTTCATTGTTTTACTGTACACGTCGATGCTTCCCAGGGGAGAGCAGCATAACTTCAGACATGCTGGCCCTTGCCATGGCTAGGCTTAGGGCAAGACTGAATACTTCTCATTGCACGGCCCCCTGATGCCATGTCTTCTTGCTCTTGGTCCCCCTCCCATACTGTTGCTTTCCCCCTGTCCCACTGTCACCCTGAGCCCTAGTTGTGCACTCAAGGGGGCACAACTGGGTGATAAATAACCTTTGCCAGCAAAATATCAGAGTGTAAAAAAAATAAAAATCTCTCCCACTTAAATGTTATGTGCCGAAATCAGACTAGCCTTAAGAAATTCACCTCAGTGAGAGCAATCTAGTGATATGATCACCTGTTAGAAACAGGTTTCAGAAAAAGCCTGATTATATGATGTAGAATTATCCAAGATGCCATCACATTAGATGGGAGGGAAATTGGGTGTAGACGTGGTATTGTACGATCGGACCAGAACATTTTTAAATTAAAAAGTTACAAAAAAAAGGTCCGACCGTGCAATACGACTGAAAAATACTACCACCAAAAGGTAAGTAAAACACTAGCAAAAAAGAAAAAAAAGGAAAAAAAATGGGGGCTGCAGGGGTTTCCCCCACAACTCCCACTCACTATACTGTGAGGTTCGGGGGAAACCCCTGCAGCCCCCATAGTATGTAAGTGTGTTCGCATGAGAAAGGTGCAAACATTTGGTAGTTCTCACCTTTCTCATGCAAACTTTCCGGCCGCGGCAAAATCAGCCGTGGTCGAATCGTAGACGTTACTCCTGTTATACTGCCATCTTCATTAATATGCCCAATGAGTACAAAGGGTATGGTTTAGTGTGGAAACATTATCCAATCACACACAATGACCAATTATACCCACTTCTAAAGGGAGGGGTTTTTAATCTATTGCTTTCCTTTTGGATTACTAGCAGTACACTGGAAGAGAGGCCTGCCTGGAGCTAAAGCCCCAGGCCTTCTTCAATGAAAAGGACAGCAAACCAGGCTATGGAGGGACGCTGACCCCCAGTTTTCTGACTAATACCCACCTGCTCCTAGAGAGGGGAAAATTAAACACGTCCTTAAGAGAGTACCCGCCTGTCTGTGAGACAGGCAGTAGAAATGTCTGTGTAAGTATAAGGTCAAGTGGAAATAGTATTGTAGGGAACTATAAATCAAAGGGGAATAGATTAAATCCTGACACCTTTTATTTGTGAAAGTATTGAGGAGTGAATGACTGAGCTTTACGCAGTTTTCCCCCCTCGTTATTTGTTTTCCTTCTGGTGCCAGAAGGAGAGGTGTGTGTGATGTTGCTTGTGGTATGCGTGTTGGTGAATGGTTTTCCCTCGTAGTATGTTTTGACTAAGTGGTTGATTGAATTGAACAGAACTTCTTTGGTTTCCATTCGTTGCAGTTGTCAAGTTGTGTTGTTGGCCATTGCTGTCGCTCCAGTATGGCTCGTGGTCAGGGTATATACACCCCTATGTCTGGTTATGTGTTCCAGAGTGGCAGGCTCGAGACATGGGTGGCAGACCAGGTAAAAGGTGTTCTGTACTATTTACGAGGGTTCAGATTGTTTTGTTTGTAGCCCAATGTTGTTGCAGTGGCTAATGCTTGGCCATGGCAGGGCGAAGATCCGAGAGGCAGGAAGTTGGTTTGTTATGCAGGCATGCTGATGAGGTCTGATTTTTGGCCACAAGATCTCTTTTGGTGCTTGCTTCAGGTTGTGTTTGTTGAAAAGAGGGAGATGTGTCAAATCCTCTTTCCCTGTATGCATGAGTGAATGAGGTCACTGAGAGAAAGTTGAGTGAGTGGTTAGAATGTGTACTTGTAAAGCTGGTTCCACTCCAGGCAGTTGGCGAATGTTAAGCCTGGGCTGTGGGTGCCAGTGGGTCCCCTCTGGGTCTCTGCACCTTATCCAAGCTCCTATACTTGTTACATCTTAATAAAAGGAGCTTGTACCACCTACATGGTGTCTGGAAGATCCATCTTTGCAACAGTTTGTAACATGTATTCAAACAAATATACAAATTGAAAGAATGTCCAAACTAAGCGAGCCTTACAAACCCTACATTTCACTACCATTGCTAAACACCAACAAGAGGAGCAGCTTTTCACATTGTGATTCCTTTGGCGAGGGGGCACATTTTGGGTACGTGCAAGGCAGCTAGTCAAACGAATACAAAAAATACAAATTGAGGAAACGCTTTGTTTTTTTTCCGTAAAGCCAAGTATGCCCTACACACAGCCCTACAGATAAGGTGCGTATCTTGGCTTTATACGCATGTAATTAAAGCCATTACGGAGCATTTAATTTTCTTCTGCGTACCGTTTACGCTGTATTTATTTTCATCAAAAAGCATACTTTCCTCCACTAGATGGCAGCAGAGGGCAATAATCTCCATATCGAGTGTATTACACAACTTCTTTTATTAAATCACTGAAAGTACAGTGGGGTTAACTAGATTGTTGGCACTAATAGCTTACCATTCAGGCTTAACATGTTGATGTAAGGATTTACATGTTGCCATGTGGTGTTATTATGGAAATTGTGTTTTTGGAATTAAACTCTTTAAGACATCATTACTGTAGGCCTTGAAATCCAAACTATGTGTACTGAGTAACGCTTGGAAGGTATGTGGTCAAATTTGCAGAGTGGATTAAAATCCCTGCTTCACTGTTCAGCCAAGGTTTGTGATCCAGGTCCCCTGTCCCTATACTCCACCCTGCCTCCCACCCCATCTGTCCGGCCATCCTACTCCCTCCTTTTTGGATGCAACCAGAGGACCACTAGTTCCTTTTTTCCACTTCCACCACTGATGCGATTAGCGTTCATGGGCTGAATTTGCTGTGATGTGTGTTATGTCCGAGATGCAGATTCTTGGCTATCTAGGAGGAAACCTATCGGGCAATCAAGACTGCTCTCCTAGAATGGAAGTAGAAGATGGGGGAAGGTACAGACAAGTCTTTAATACTCGAGGAGTTCATGTGAAATTATATTAAACAAGCAGCAAGGAGTAAGCCAAGAGACATAAACTTTGTCATGTGCATTATATAAATGGTCACTACTATTAATGCTACAGGTCGAACAGTGGAACAGAGGCCAGTCAGGCTTTTTTAGTAGTAACTAATTGGAAATAAATCACTTGTAGTAGCAATTTCTATTTTTGCTAAAAAGGCACAGTGATAAAAGTATTTGTCCAGGATCACACACTTAGTGTTGAAGTAGGGCTTTGGGAACAGTATTCAACTTATGCACTTGCCTGCATTTCTTCCTAACAGTAATTGCCAGAATTATGTTTTTTGGCTTTGTACACAAACAATAAACCAGTAAAACTATAAATATGCCGACCATAATGCAATTCAGCTTGCATGCACGTTTTGGTTATTTGAAGTGATATTGCTAACTAGTGTCTCGCGATCCACATTAATTTCGTGCAGCAGACAGCGGGAAAGGTAGATTAGCAGTTTGTGACTTTTGCTAAGATTATGTGTGCAAGTTACTGTAAGTAAATCATATGCCAACAATTGCTTACTCACACTCCCTCTGCAGGCAATACATCAGTCTGAATCTATAGTAGTAGTTCTTAACAGAGTTTCTAGGCTCTAGAATTTTGAAAATGAAGCTGTGTAAGTAACAGGTACTTGTAAGTTATTTTATGGCAGAATATTTTCCACAAGTGTAATAAAGTGGTTAAAGCCAAGCCAGACAACTTTGATCTACAACTCTTTTGGGCTACGGGTCTGATTTTACATATGCATTGGGTGTATGTTGGATACGTTTTACTCTCTTGTAGAGGAGAAAACTCATTTTTACTCTCTTAAATTTGCATTTACGCTCTAATTTGAAAAATCATGCATAAAATACACCCACATCAAAATCTTATCTGGAGCACTGCCTACACAGGACCCATATATAATTTAAAAGCTCTATCTTTGTGTTTAAGTGTATCAGAGGCGTAAATAAATATAGTACTGTAATAAGTAACAAACGCAACAATACTTTGTCGAGTATGCCCTATACAGGACTCATACATAATTTAAAAGCTCTATATTCGTGTTTAATTGTATCAGTGGCGTAAATAAATATAGTACTGCAATAAGTAACAAACACAACCATACTTGGTCCAACATTGGTATGAAACGGTATATACAATATTTTTTTTCTCCATCTTCCCCTTCCCCCCGTCTTGTCCGATTTCTCCATTTCGTCAATTCATTGTGTAAAGTTTAAGCACATTTTTGACAAAATGAATTTGGTTATGGTTTAATATATATATACCTTACGATAAAATACAAGATTCGCAAGCATGAGGCTTATTTCAAATCAATTAAGTCAAACATTCTGATAGCGAGTAGGATTGAACTCCAAGGTAAGAAATCTGCGAATGGATGAGGTTGGGTAATAATAACGATAAACACCTTACGTGGTTCCAAGTAACCTCATAACAAAGCAAGCACTTATCACACCTGCATACTTGCCAACATTCTGTGGCCAAAAAGATGTAGGATTTTTGAAGTTTCAAAAATAATAATCCACATAACAATGACATCACAGGAAATTGCAAAACATACATTGTTGGCACCTTTGAAGCATTCTAAAATACACAACCCATCAAACAGCACAGCATGGAAAGATGTTCAAATGTTAAAAATGTAAAATTCTGAATGGTAAATTAACACCAAATTCAGTTATCTAACTTCACAGAAGGTAATCACACAGAGCTGGTAGGCAGCGTTTGCCACTGCTCTGTAGCAGCAGCCTGGGCAATACATATGTATTCCAGCAGTTCAAGTTGAACACTGAATGATATGGAGACGGATTCGACCCTCAGTCTGATAGGCAGATGCTGTGATGGTGGTACGCTCTGCCACTTGCCTTCACTGGTGGTTCACCTAAGGGTTGTCCAGGTAAGAGCTGTCAGGACAGTGGATTGGTCTGAGCCCAATCAAAGTAATCACCTACCAGTCCACTGTATAGACAGACTAATTAATGTGCTGCACGCTTTGTCCTGGAGCCCGCCTTAGTGTCACATAAATTACCTACCATTGTAAAAAGCAGTAGGATCTGTCACTCAAATATGTAGGCAGTAGGACTGCTTAAAAAGCAGTAGCTTACTGCCTAAATCTGTAGGGTGGGCACGTATGCACCTACCACGTTACAGTGGGCAAGGCACAATGTCGTATAACCAGGTACCAGTGATTTATATGCTACTAAAGTAGGGGCATCTGCATAGAGTTTTCAATAAAACAGCGTTTTATCAAGTTAGCGCGTCAGTAAAAAATGAAAGAAACATATTTGCAGCCCCGAGACTTCATCCACACCCAAGATGCCCGCCATGCAGGCGCACACCGCTGTGATAGGCAGCGTAGCGGTTGGACTGTAGTGTTTCAAATACGCATGCGTGGCTGTCATCGCTTACTATCCTCCTAGGTCTCGTAAGGATACCAGCGTTTTCCAAGCGGCTCACCTGCACCGCAGCGCTAGTTTTTTTTATTTGTTATTCCTGCACCAGCGCAGCATATTTACCAGTTTCCCCTGACGTGTTTTTCATGCAAGCTGTGTTGAGCGACATATGTAGCGTACAGCCCACCATCTGCCCTCCACCCCCGCCCCATTGGTACAGCCCCACGTCTCACCGCTCGGGGTCCCGCGGGAATCTGAAGAAGGCCAAATCAGACTGCGTGCTTTTCTGAGTGCAGTTAGGCGCAGCGCAGAAGTTGGGCATTGTGTCCCTCTACCTCCCCAGGGGAGCGCTAACACCACTAAAACTTGTAAATCGTAGGCCCATGGACGGTGGTCTGTGTTTACACTCCGTCTCTATGCCCCCCCCCGCGGGGACAGACAGGCACTGGTCCGCCACACTGATGCGGCGACTCCACAGTGCTCGGAGCGGCCTGGAGGAATGAGCGCCAACTGGAGGCAGGGAAGAAATTGATCACTGACATAGAAGAAAGACAGAAAACCAAACCTTTTGTCAGATAGACACAGAGGAAAGACTACATGACGAATTTATATAAGAAATACGCAGATTTCTCTATTAGAAGCATACATGACAACTTTTCACAGTGGGAGGGAGGGGGCGGATTACTTTTGCGTTGCGCCACTACCGTGCCCAGACTCCAAAATTGTGCGTAATGTGCATAGCTCCAACTTAACCTAAGAGGAGAACGTGCTGTAACTCACCACATTTAGGACAATTGCTCTAGAATTAGAGCAACACATTTTACTTATGTTTACCTTTTTATAATAGTGTATATCTTATTTATTTCATTTGTATAGCGCGCAAACAGCTCAGAGGCATCGTGGTCCTGTTACAGGTACAAACCAGCTCCAGCACCCGAGGAGGAGAATAGACACCCAACCCACACTATTCAATCCATCAGCATTAGAACTCCTACAGAGATCGCTAGAATAGAAAGGCGAGGAGCAATTAGAACAGTTACAGAGCATGTTAGAAGAGCACAAGGAGCGCCTCACACAAACCTAAAACCCTTCCAGGCTTAACCCCTTCGCCCACCCTGATGAGTCTGGGAGGATTGGCGAGTGCCATACTCGGACAGGGTTCTGAATGTTAGCATGTTAAACTTCATACAACCAACTAACAAAAAAACTCAGCATTTCTGCAGACTTATCTCACACAACCACCTCTTGCACAACAACCCGCACGCACTTCACAACACTGCAACAACACATAAGCCGCACCAACAGCACACAAGGACTGACATCGATCCGACACTCGCACCAAAGCTCAGCACCCGGTGTATAGCGAGTTGAAGCTGCCAACAGAACACCACTCCTCTCACTATCCTACTCCTGCTTCACCTACTAACCCACCCCACCTTCTCGTTTTCAGATCCGCCATTGCGCCTGGGGACCAACTCTGTTTAGTGATGGTGCGCGGTACAAATACATTTAACATGTCATTAGCATTAGGTTACAAATACAGTGTAAATGGGTGTGCTGGAGCCTTCAGGATTACAGCAGTGGTTAGCGATAAGGAGAACTGCGTTTTGAGTGCTTTTCTGAATACCCAGTAAGATTTTTCTGCTCTGGGTGCGGAGGGAAGCGCGTTCTGTTGTTTGGCTGCTAGGTAGGGGAAGCTTGCCCCGCCTGCTTTGGTGCTTATAACCTTGGGTAGGACTAGGCGGTCAGTGTATGGTGTTCTGGTGAGTCTTGTTGAGTGTGCTTTGATTAGTTTTTGAGAGAGATACACAGGGCTGTGGCGGATAGGCACTTGTGGGGGATTTAGAGGGTTTTGAAGGAGATGCAAACTTGGATGGGAAACCAGTGGGCCTCCTTTCTCACTTCTGATATGTGTTCTCTTCTTGGGATGTTCAGGGCTGCTCGTCAGGCATTATTTTGAATTGTTTGGAGTTTCTTGATGTTGCCGGAGGAGGTGCCTGCAAAATGGACATTGCAGCAGTCGACCCTTGAGCCGATGATAGCTCAGGCCACCGTTAAGCAGCTGTTTCTGGATACGAAGGGTCTGGCAGCATTTAGGACTTTGGTTGAGTAAGCTGCTGACCAGGCGATTGCATTCACAGGCATCGGTTTTGACCGAAGTTGAGACGGGAATGGAAATGTTGGTTAAATGCGATTTTACCAACCACAAAAACAAAGTGGTACATAACATCAAAAAACACTGAATAGATTTTTTTTAATTTATTTGGGGGGTTACATAACAGAGCAGACAAAACATCGAAAACCACCAAATTGTTTTTGTTTTTTTTATTTGGGGAGGCTACCCCCCAAGCCCACCTTTTTTCATCCTTTTAAAGCCACCCCAACCCAATCCTGACCCATTTTAACCCCTTACCCCACTACCCTTTATATAGTTATTTAATCTTTTCAGTGTTATTGTCCACTCTGTTTTGTTCACAATAAAATGGCTGGATACTGGAAATGTTAATCTGGAATGCAGAGTAAAGTTTGGAGAGATTATTTAGGGCTTTAGGGGGTCTGACAGTAAGATTTTTTTGTTGTTTTTTTGCTTATGGTTAAAAGAAACCTTTACAAACAATTTCATTCTAAATAGACTAACAATTAGCATATCAAAAAAGGAAAAGAAAATCATAGGAAACCACATTAATAACAACCATCTCAATAAATGGCGGTCATCAATAATTCATAATCCCACATTTCTTGAATTCATATAAAGGCTTTAAACCACCAGTTTACAGATCACAATTAATTTTGCTATTAATAAATAAACAACCTATTTACAAACACAACCATATTCTATCACCCGATTTAAAAAACATAGCAGCGGATCGGTTCGAAATAAAAACAAAGTAACACATATTTTACATCACAGGCAAATTATAGTAGACACCTTTGTGCTCCTCATTCATTTCATACCAGATCCGAAACCGAGGTAAACACTGACTTTTCAGATAATTTTCTTTCTAAAATTGTTAAAAAATTGGTTAAACTCAAAATAAGGCTTTGCGACCTACCCCACATACACCTTTGCCATAGATGCTCCCTATTCAGCATGAAACCTGCGCAGAAATATTCTCTAAACATCACTTTCCTTTCAGATTCAAAATTCACACAATATACAGTTAAGTGTTTGAGTGATTCTATAGTATTATTACTCTTACAGAATCTGCAGTAACCAGTATTACTCTCATCTTTGTACTGATTCCGATTCATCAATTTTTCATTTGTTTGTAACTGATTCATACGAAATCTCAGATATAGTGTCCGAGCTAGACTGCATGGAAAAATTACGTGGTACTGTGGACGATAACCCCACTGCTTGGGGAATTTTGCAAATTCAGAGAAGGATTTATAAGTATGTATTTTATCCATCAATAGACACCAATAGTAGCGACAATATTTCAATTTACATGAAGGGAGTCCTAGTATTAGATCCTCATGAGTAATCAAAGTAGAAGCTAGTATTTCCTCCATCCTATTCCTAAATTACAGAAGCGATGGCGGATAGCCTTGGACAATCATCATCCCTAAATCTACATATAATTAATCTTTAGGGGGTGATAGCATTTTAGCATAATTACCCAGTGATCTCCAATGCCATTTAACAGATAACGGCAACAAACTTAACTCATGGCAGATGATTACATTTGGCGTGGACATGGCCAAACCCAGTACTTTCTTCCACATTTTGCCCTGGATTATGTCTAATATTCCCTCTATATCATGAAGGCATATATCCAAGGCATAAAGTATAATCGGCTCAACTTTCTGTAGATAAAATTTAAGAATTGGAAGCAAAGAAAATGTCCCCAATCGATTATAGATCAGTTTCATTTGAACAGTCAGTGATTGAACTTTGGTATCTATGATCGTCTTCCAGCCAGCGAGTGAATAAGTAGTTGATAGATGGTAACCCAGATAACGAATGGAATGTAACTTTGGAATCGCGATACCATTTAGGCACCATGTAAATCTAGCCGATCTTTTGCGTCCGTTAGCAAAGACAATAATAAAGGACTTCTCAGGGTTCACTCGTAATTTATGTTTGTTAGCAAAAGAATAGAATAAACCCAACTTAGTCTGGGGCCCAAAGGGTGTCAGATCAAAAAACAATAGGTCATCAGCAAAGCTTATCCAATTTAGTGATAAAACTCCCAATTTTACGGGAAAAATACAAGCCTCTTTCCATTCTTCATCTAAATCCAATAGATATAGATTAAACAGTACCGCTGCAAGATTGCAGCCCTGCT
Organism: Ambystoma mexicanum; assembly: GCF_040938575.1. Classification (NCBI taxonomy): domain Eukaryota; kingdom Metazoa; phylum Chordata; class Amphibia; order Caudata; family Ambystomatidae; genus Ambystoma; species Ambystoma mexicanum. The sequence goes on along the minus strand of NC_090941.1, from coordinate 962,311,286 downwards.
TAAGACCTATTGACGTAGGTATGGAATCAGTAAGGGCACCAGCCTTTGTCAGACGAATCCTGTAAGTAGTTTGCTTATGTAAGGCGGCAATCGTTGCAACCAGTTGGGGAGAAAAACCATATTTAATCAATTTCACCCACAGTAACACTCTAATAACTGAGTCGAATGCCGCCGTTAGATAAAGCGCTGCCATATAAATTGGCCCAGAACCAGATAACCTAGTCAGCTGGTGTAGATGAGCAATTATTGTAGCATTTAATTGGCAGCCCATATAACGGCGAAACCCAATCTGGAATTTAGGCAGGAGATTATGAGTGCTGATGTGTTGGTGGACGGATTGTAATAATAACCCAGTGTAGATTTTTGCAGCAGAATCCATCAGAGCAATAGGCCTAAAATTGGCTGGCTCATTCATGGGCCCCTTCTTGTAAACCGGTATAATGATGGCGGAGCACCAAGAATTCGGAATTCTACCTAAATAATGAATAGCATCGAATTTGATTTTAAAAATCAAAGCCCACAATTCTGGATTAAGTTTGATTAAACATGGTGGAATACCGTCAGGACCGGCTGCTCTTGAACCATTGGATTTAACAATAGCCATACGTATATCCTCAATAGTCCAAACACAAACATCAGCAATTGGATCAGACCAATTCATATAGACGGGAGATTGAAAATCTTGTGGCATAGCAAACTTAGATTTAATATAACTAACCCATGTGGATGAGGGAATAGATGGTTCTTCAATAATTTCCGACTTGCCAATCAGGGTGCGCAGGGCACCCCACACCTGTCTTGTTTTGTTCTTAAATAATAATGCTAGAAGATTCTGGTTATCAGTATTAATCAACTCATGTCTCATGATTTTTATTTGTCTTCTGTATGTCGAAATAATGTGTGCTTTTAAAACATGATACTTATTTTCAGCGTATGCACCCAAGCCAAGTTGTCTCAGCTTGTACCGTTGCTCTTTACGCAAGTTAACCACCATCTGATTATAAAGATGTCAATGGTTTGGCAGAGAATTGATTTCATTAGTACTCATAATGTGTGCAACATGTACAGCGATTCTTGTTAAGTTCTGTATCTCAGCAAACACACAAGCCTGACCACCCAAGTTCGTCCCCAATATAAGTAAGTGATCATCTTGCATATTCACTATAACTTTTTGACATCTCTTTGAGGCCCACTTTATGGATAATCGATTTCGATCAAATTCTATAGTGGAAAGTATGGGATCAAGTTCAAAGCTACCAGTTTTGACTCTGAGTTGTAAATTCAAGGCAAGGTGATCTCCCCTAGCTATATTAGAAATGATTATCGGTCAATAGACTGCTTCAGCTTGGAAGAGGCAAAGATATAATCAATCAAGGAGGTCCATGAGCCTCTAATCCAAGTATAATTATAACTTCCTAATCTAAACGGAACCATCTGGATATCCCAAGTCAGGAAATATTCCAACCACTTTTTGCCATTCATTATAGATTTCTTATTCTGGTCAAGCTGACAAGGTTGCCCCTCCTTGTCCAACACTAGACAAATGGAATTAAAATCTCCCCCAATAATAACATTTAAACTTGGGTTATCCAAAAAAGCCTGTTCAAAGATAAGGTCCAGTTGTGTAGTAATTGTTACAAAAGAGGACTTAACTGGATTCCAATAAAGGTTGATTACAAGAAAGCCTTGATCTAACACATCTTTGTAATTAATTTCAACCACCAGCAATGAATCATCAGCCCACTTCACAAAGGACTCTAACCTCAAATGTTTGGCATTTAAAATAGCGAGTCCCCCTGAGGGCCGACCCATGACTCCCCTGACAGCAGGCTGCTGATGAATATAAAATCCGTCGAAATCCAATATACCTACAGCCATGGTTTCTTGGATCAAGCATATCCCTGGCCGCATTACATTGTCAAGAGAAGAAGTCCATGCCCTCAAATTGGAACTACCACAGGAGTTCCATGTCACAAAGGTCAGCGCCTTGGTTTCATCCTACTGTCTATCCATTGTTTTAGACTCGGCAATTGGATTTGGGGGCCCTATACCCATCATACCCGAGAAGGAGGCTGCGAGGTTCATAAATTGTTTCACAAGATCCTCATTAATCAATGGGAAGGTTCCTGCCCCACTTGGAATTACAGGAGGTTCTGGTAGAGTGGCTATAAAAAGTTCAGCAAGTTCATCAGAACTGAATAAACATGGAGTTAAACCCAATGATTCCAAGTCATCGTGTTGTTCCCAAATTAGTCTTGTGATGATATGTGAGTGGTAGCCACAAATCATTTGCGTCGGATTATTATGTGATAGTCTTACCCAGTCAATATCCATTGCTTCTAATAGTCCGCAGGGATGGCTTGAAAAGCCTTGAGCATAGCCGATCGATTCAGACTCATTTTTACACTGGTTGGAGATTTAGATTCCCAACCCATAATCGGTGGCATATTAGGAGTTAAGATCATTAAGTCAGCCTTTCGCATAAACTCGTATACACTTGAATTAAGTTCTTGTGTACGAGCATGAGGCTCTATAAAAGATCTATCCACTGCCCTATTTGACTCATTTTTGCAATGATTAATCTCTCGTAATCCAACACTTGTGCCATCATCATTAGGCAAGGGCATTTCAGGTCCTTTTCCCATATTATTTAATAGCAGTCGCTGAGGGGAAGTAGATTCGGGTAGCTCACACTCCTGAATAGGTTGTGAATTTTGGGCCTTATTATTAGGTTTATCTTGTTTTGGTTTACTGAATAAGGAGTTATTCGACAATTTGACAGGACCAGCCACTTGAATTGTATACAAGGCTGGGAAGAAATTTAGCAAGACAGATTGTTTTTGTTTGCCACCACCGACAATTTCGTCATACATTGGTTCTCTGTTTTCTTTCACAATAGATTGTTTCTCCAACACTTTCAGCTTATCTACAGAGTCGTGAATAACCTCAATGTTTAATAATGCTGTAGACTCTTGATTAAGTTGCTGGAGATCAATTCTCTCCTCTTCAATTGACATATTTTTTGTCTCAACTTTAAACAACTGTTTGCCATCTATTATTGCATTTTTTTCTTCATCTTTTTTAAGTTTTTTGCTTGCTGCACCTTACGTTTGGTCGATCTTACCAGAAGTCTTTTTTGTTTTCTGGATAATACTGGTTCGTAAACCTGGTCCTCTTCTTTCTCTACCTCTTGTAATCCTATTAAGCCATGAGTTTTCTGCGACTCATCTTCAAGATCAATTAAGTTGGTTAATACAGAATACAGATGGACTATATGGATGTCATCCATACATCCACCAATCGGGTGTGGGACTAACTCAATCCTTTCTTGTGCAATAGGCTGGGTCACTCCAGCCAACTGCACATTAAGGTTATTCTTCGTAGTCCCTAGCAAGATCTGTTGGACTGCTACAGCATTTGCTGATGCCATCAATATCAACTGATCTAATTGCTTAGGTTCATTTTTTTTATCGTTAGTAGCAGTAACAGCAGCAAAAGTTGTCATTGATTTTGGCCCCACTGTGGAGTCAACTCGTGTTTGCGTATCTTTGTCAATCATTTGAGTATGCAGATTTTGTTTTCCTGCTGTTAAAGCAGCCACTGCATCGCAAGTAAATAAGAGACCTTCAATCCTATTAACCTTAGATATAACCTCCATTATAAGGCTCTGGGAATAGGTAATTTGTGCATGTGTTTGTCCATGACCTTTATCTAAAAGGTTTAAAATTCTGGTCAGAACCGGGAAATCTACTCCAAGAGCAGACGTCCCCAATAGATTACGTTCAACTTCTTCCTGTAGTTCATAGAGACTTGTCCGATGTTCAGCAGGAACATTCGAGTTCTCAGGTTCCGACCCCATGTGCGCCCCACCAGAATCGATGCTATTTCTAATTTCAGAAGGGGAGCTAGTTTCAACCTTTTTATACCCACTGGTAGCCTCATCTAAGTTGGGGTGGTCCTTAAAGTATGCATGTACCTGAGCTTGACTAGATATCAAATTACTGGGAGCAGTATGTACATGCACATCTTCCATGCAATATCTACTCACTTTCACGGGCGTTGACGGCCCTCTTGAGACCGCATCCTTTTATCTAATAGTGCCTCTATCGCAGGCACAATTATAGATACATCGTGAATCTTGGTGTAGTTGTAGCGATACCCATCTGCATTAACAATTCTCCATTAACCGGCCCTTCCCTGTGCCCACTCCCAACACCAGCACCTTCATCCTGATTCATCTCTTTGAGCTTATAAATCTCAGGTTCAATTGAAGGGTCAGGAGTCACTTGGGTTTGAATAGGCAAGTTTGGAGGGGTAAACTCATTTACAGAGACTCCCTCCTGTTGTACTATTAGCCTACTAGATTCCCCTTGTAATTCAACACATATGGAGATGCCAACATCATTAGAGAAATTAATTTCATTGTTTACAGGTAAACTAGTATTTTCCATAATAGTATGGTTAATTGCAATACCATTTCTCATATCAGTATTGGAATCGTGGATCTTACGTCCACTCCGTAACCTGTTCACCATTTTAATTACCCGTTCAGTATGGAAATAAGCTGTGCATTCACTGCGTACTCAAGCAACAGTCCAACAATCAATCGTCTCGGAAACCAGCAGCCCGCCGCTCGCCCCGCACGATGAACAGTCAACAGTACTTTCATGTACTTCCACAGGTGCGCGCGTGGGTGCGCAGGCTGCTGGGTATTTGTTGAAACAAAAGAGGGGCGGCTACACCAAGGGGCGGGCTCCCAGAGCCGAGACCTTTAAATCAATAGAAACAAACAGGGATTCAGAAGTTCGGTAATTACAGCACGGCTTACAGAATTATTCAAAATATGTACGAGCACAACGCACACGTTGAACCCAACGTACACGTTGAACATAACGTGTGTACAACAGTCACCTTTGTTAGTTTCTGTGAGCCAGGCAACTATCAGTGTGCAGAAAAAAGATGTCCTCCGGTCGTCCGTCGGAAAAATGTGCAGATAGCACTTCTCTTGTACTGCAGGCAGTTCACAATCCAAGTTGCTGGTTAAATCAGCTGTGTTTAGCAAAGGTGGTTCTCCGCCATCTATGACTGAATCAGCGAGTAAGTATTGTTGAGGGTGTTTTAATCCTCTGCATAGTTACTTGTGAGAGGGATCATAATTTGGGTATCATCAGCATAGTTATTATAGGCTATGCCAAGGGAGTCTAAGATGTCTAAGAGGGGCCTGGTGAAGATGTTGTAGAGGGTGGGGGAGATACATGACCCTTACGGTACCCCATGGGGCACGGGGGCATTTGCGTTTTCTGCCAATACCTTCATGACTCTTCCTTCCAGAAAGGAGGCAATCTAGGCAGTAACCCTCGGGGAGAAGTTGGCCGAGGCCATGAGGTGGTGGCATAGAATGTTATGGTCAACCAAGTCAAAGGCGACAGATAGATCAAGGAGGAGGAGTGCCGTTTTGCCCTCATCTCTGATCTCATCCAGCTGATTTTTAAAGTCTAGGAGGGCTGACTCAGTGCCATGGCCAAGGCGGATGCCAGATTTACGCATTCCTAGGATGTGGTTTGCTTGTAGAAAATTCTGTACTTGCAAGTAGGCTGCACGATCGAGGATTCTTAGCAAGAAGGGGGCTGTTGTGATCGGTCTGTAGTTGGTGGGAATAGCAGGGTCTAAGGCTGCATTTTTTAGGAGGAGGAGGACTCAGGGTTCTTTGATGCTGGCTGGCACTGATCTCGAGGAGAAGGAGGCATTTATGAAGGTGGTGATGATAGGGGTTAGAATTTCAGCAGAGTCTTTGATGAGGGTGGCTGGGAAGATGTCCCCTTTGCATTTAAAGGGTTTAAGGGTGTTGATAATTCTTAAGGTTTCAGTTTCTAATAAGTCTTTGAAGCAGAACTGGGGGAGTGAGGGGTCGGGTGAGTTGGGGGTATGCTTGAGGCGGGGGGTCTTAAAGTGTTTAGCTGTGCGACTGAGAATTTTCCTGTTCAGCGTGCCGATTTTGTTTAGCATAGCCTTTTGGATATCGGTGCACCAGGTTTCATCTCTGGTGAGGGTAGGGTAGGGGGTTTCCAGTTCCCTAAAGACTGAGAAAATCTCTCTGGTGTCAGATTTTGCGTTACAGATTCAGGAGTCGAATGAGTTGGCTTTGGCATATATAATGGCCGATTTGTATTGTTTGGCAAGTTTGGCGAAGAGCTCTTTCAAGGGGACGACAGGATTTTTTGCCATAGTAGTTGTGCCTGACGTTTAAGGTTACGCAATTCTAGGAGGTCATGGGTGAACCTAGCATTCGAGTACCTGACGGGTTTGCTTTACGAGGGAGTAGGGGAGCTATTGAATTTACTGCCTTGGATAGGGTTAAGGTGTAGATATCCATTAGTGCCTTAGGGTCGGTAGAGAATGGGGCTTTGAGACTTGGGTTATCCAGCCAGGGCAAGATGTTGTCTTTGGTGAGCTGTGGGAAGTGGTGTGGAGGTATGTTTGGGTTTAGATGGTTTCGGGATGGTGAAGTATGTGTTGGTCAGACCATGGGCAAGGGATGTTGGAGCTAATAGTGACTTGGCAATTGTGGTCGGCAATCCAGACTAATGTGCAACCCTTGGCATGTGAGGGGTTGGTGATGCAGTGTGTGAAACCTTGTGTTTCAAGTGCTTTGGAAAGCACCATATAAGTGTATTTGCTGACCATAATGCACCTAAATGGCTTATTTATTTAAGAGATGAGGCAGCAAGGCCATACTTTGTATTTTAATCTGGGCTGTGAAATCTGCAAACTTAAAGAGGTCACATCTCTGTGATTGTTTGGCAGAAGCAGACCTCCGTAAAGCCATTGTAGATGAAAAGCTTGCTTTTCATCTAAAAACATCATCACTTTAACAACTGTGATCACCTCGTTTCACTGCCTGCCCTGCTTGTGGGTTTCCCCAACACTGTGGCGGCCTGGAGGGTTTTTTGTTGTATTTGGGGCCAATCTCATGAGTCATGGGTCAGTTACGTGCTATGTACAACCCTGTGTGTTAAACATATAAAAAGGAGTAGTGAGCGGTGTGAATTGTGCAAATTCAAAATCATCACCTCTTTGTCCCTCTTCCTCAGTCTTTCAGTATGGGTGTCGCACCTTCTCAGACTGGAAACCACAAACTTAACATATAAATGGCAATATTCTGTAGTACCTCAGAAGGAGATGTTGTCACAGAAGGCAGGAGAACTAAATTTTCCAATTGGATTGCATTGGGGTTAGAATTATTTTAGGTGGGAGAAAGTAAAAAATAGTATTTTTTTTAACTGAAAAACCAGGAGGGTTGACGTGTGCAGTTCATTAAGTGGAACACGAAATCGAGGGGATGTTGTGGAGAGGCATTTTCCAAACTGCTAGGCGTGGCCTAAAGGAGGGGCAGGAGACTTGTGTGCATGTGTGGCATGTTCTATAGATGTGTGCTTAAACTGGAGCTTGCTACCGGGAATATGTCACTTCCCTGTAGTGTGCAGGGAACAAATGGTGGCTGGGCCTTTATGGGTATTTCCCAGTGGGCGGTGTGTTAAAGTTTATGTTGGGGAAAGTTTGTTCAAGTTACAACACAGCCTTATCAATCACATGGGTGGAAACATGGTAGAAACCCAGAAGTTGGTAACACGATGGAAAGGAACCTGGGAGCTCTTTAGTGGGAGATGAGGGGAAACCAGATGGCAGAAACACTTAAGATCTCCTTCTAGAATGTACGGGGACTAAATAACTATTTTAAGAAAGTGCGAGTTGCTACATACCTGCGTCATAAGGGGCGCACCTCACACCAACAAAACAATCCCATGTACTGAAAAAATGGGATGTTACAGGATTCGGATCGGTGTATTCTAATTATGGTGCAATGGTTCAGAATAAGTTACTGCAATTGATTTCCCAGTCTAGAATTTTAATTAAAAAATTAGGTAAATTCTCCCTGAAAAATGTGGTGGACTTTTAGAGATTCTAGGCCTGCTCAAGGCGGTACCGATTGCGCTGATACGTTATGAATTGGGGTTGTCATCCCTGCATGCACAGGCAACTTGGAGACAATGTGCCCTGCTACGTAAGTGCTTGTTAGATGTAAATAGTGGCACAACTTTAGAGATTCTTGCTTCTGCCTTGTTAAAATCTAGAAACACATTCCTGAGGAATTGGATGAAGTGTGTATTGAATTACATGCTGGAGGCAGATGTAATACTTCAACTGTTGATCCAGAATCCGGACCGTGCAAAAGTGAAGAGCTATCGCGCAGACTGGGCTAAGACACTATCTAAATGTATATACTGTAAAGATTTTAACACCTGGGCCTTTGGTGTAAAACCTTATGGAATAATGGCCCCTTATTTGGTGAAATGCCCATCGCCGGCCATTCGGGCTGAGTTCCTGAGGTTCAGATTTAATTTATGGGGCACTCGCGATGTATTGTGTAGACGTAAATTGATCACCATAGACCGTAATTACTGTAGATATTGCTTAGATGCACGACAAAAGGAAACTCTTCAACACCTGGTGGTCGAATGTCTGATTTTAAAGACGGTTCGGGAAAGATGTTTTCAGAATGTACTTGCATTCTTCAGGTCTCAGGACAGAAAAAATTGCAAATTCTGTTCTCATCTCCAAGAGAAAGAGTACAGATTGCAATAGTGCAATTTCTGAGACTGGTTCTCCCAAGGGATGAAGACATTCATTAAGATTCACTAAAATGCGCAGGGATTATTCCACTAGTATAAATTGATGATGTCTGTGCCTAGCAATGGTGGGTGACCTTAAGTGTTAAAGTTCGCCCCAGAGGTTTTGCCCTTTTATGTATGAAGTGGTATTATTTTATATTATTTTATATTGTATTGTATTGATGTATAAATTAATTGTGTTGTTAGCTTAAATGAAAAGTGCTCCTTTTGTATTTGTTTTTTATGTGTTTAAAATATTTGAAAAGTTGTGTATCAACTAAATCAAATTAAAATAAAAAAAAATTTAAAAAGTATTCTAATTATTCAAGGTGTGTCCTTATTTGGGTGGCACCCACGGTGCCCTTCCAACAGATAGCAGTTCAAACAGATACAGAGGGGAGACTGGTACTGGTACACGGATCCTTGACAAGAAGGAAGTCTGTCTGATCAATACTTATTCACCCAATCACAGCGCAGCCACCTTTTCTTGGGCCCTATATGCTAGACTGGCCCCCTTTAGAGGCATGACATGGATTTGGGGAGGATACTTCAATTGTACACTGGACCCGCGGTTAGACAGGTCAGACAAAAGGCATTATCTCCCCCCCCCGACTAAGTTCCTGAGAACACTGATGGAGGACTTAGAACTGCATGAGGTCTGGAGATGAGTGCATGGACAGGATAGAGAGTTTTCATTCTATTTGAATGTGCGCAACATATAATCAAGAATAGATTACATCCTCAAGGGGATAGATCAGCAGGGAGAATTTGTTAGTGCCTCTTATGAAGGGAGAACCCTCTCAGACCACTCACCCCTAATAGTTGTGTGGATACTCAGAAACCAACTCGCCTGATACCCACGTGGAAACTGAGAGTAGAAACCCTATGAGATGGTCCCTTCAGGGAAGAATTGGGCCAGCAGATAGAAGAGTATTTCAGCTTCAATATGGATTGCGCTCTAGGTATGCGGACTGTGTGGGACGCTTTCAAAGTGGTGATCAGGGGGGCAGCCATAGCCAAGACAAGGGGGGTGGTCCTGAAAGTCTCAGAACGACAATAGGCAGACACGGAGGCTAAGATTAAGAAGATAGAGGGATCCAGGACTAAGACAATGGAATCAGAAGGGAGACTCATTGAACTCAGACAGGAGTGCCTTGAGCACTGGGAAAGGTTGGGGAGATGCAGCCACGCAAAGTTCTGTGCACGGACAGGGGATAAGCCAGGTAGGGTGCTGGCCTGGTTAACTAGAAGCACAGTAACTCGGGAAGGGATTGTCGAGATAAACGATGAATGTGGTGAAAGCTGGAGGTCGCAAAAAGAAATTAATGAGACCTTTCAGATCTTTTACCAAAAATTGAATGAGGACTCAGGAGTCACCAAAGAGAGTGAAATAGCAGAGACCTTGACAGATATTATCTTGCACAACACCAAATGCAGAGCAAAAGGAGATTCTGGGTGCACCACTCACAGCAGAAGAGCTGAGGAATGTGATAGCCATGTTCCCCAGAGGCAAAACTCAGGGAAGAGATGGCCTCCCAGCAGAATTTTATAGGGAATTTGCAGATGTAGTAGCCCCGAAATTATTTCTGACCCTCAAAGAGGCGTATAAGAACGGGAAACTACCCAACACCATGGAAGAATCCATCATACTCCAGATTCTGATGCCCGGTAAGGAAGGGAAATTTTGTGAATCCTATAGACTGATATCATTCATTAATCACGACACCAAAATCCTCCCGGCAGTATTGGCCGAGAGATTAAAGAGGGTTATGTCCCAAGCAGAGCAACAACAGAAAACCTGAGAAGGTTACACGTAGTAATAGACAGAACACAGAAATGGCCAGAGGGCTGCGCAGTGGTGGCACTAGATGCCATCAAAGTGTGTGACTGGGTCAGATAGGAGTGGCTGTTTGCATCCCTGAGAGGCTTAGGCATGGGGGACAATTTCATGAGGTGGGTCCAAATGCTTTACTCTAGCTGGACTGCGAGGGTACGCACTGGTAGACACATATCAAAACAGTTCCCAATCCACAGGGGTACAAAGCAGGGTTACCCCTAATCCCCTTGTTGTACATTCTGGCACTAGAACCCCTAGCAATAATTATGAGGAAAACATTCAAAGATACTGGACTCTATGTAGATGGGGTACATCATGTGCTATCCATATATGCGGATTACATTTTGTTATGCATTTTGTTATGCAAAAAAAACACAAACCTAGAGGTGCTGGAGAATTTTGCAACACTGTCAGGAATCTCCATTAGTAAGACAAAATCCTGCCTATTGCCTCTAGCGGGATGGGTGGGGATAGATGAGGGACGAGTCCCATGCCTAGGACTACACTGGACAGTCCACACCTTCAGATATCTGGGGGTTGATATATATATATATATATATATATATATATATATATATATATATATATATATATATATATATATATATATATATATATATATATATATATATATACCATGACACAAAAGATACACACCGAGACAATACACTGCAGGCGGAATCCGGATTAGAAGCCTCCATCAAATTTTGGGGGAAGCTGCCCCTCTCAGTGATTGGCAAAATAGCACTCTTAAAGATGGTAGCCCTCCCAACTACTATACCACTTTGTAAATATTCAATACCTCATACCCAGGGCCTTCTTTACGGACCTAACGTCAATCAAAGGTAGTTTCATATGGGGATGCAGCAGAAGGATAGCTCTGAATATCTTATACAGGGAGTACGCGGATGGAGGGTTGCACCCTCCGCACTTCAAACTCTACTATTGGCAGGACAACTTCAACATGTGGCAGGGTGGCTTGTGGACTCAGAAACAGGCGAACACACCTTGAGGAGCCCAGGTATAGCCCCACTCTTTCTAAAAGAGGTGTTGTGGCTCAGCAGGTAGAGGGTTGAGGAAACCCCCGGACCTCCTACATTTAGGCATAAACCTATGGACCAGAACCAAAGCAATATTAAAACTCAAAGAACCCTACTCCCCCAGGTCCCCCTGGCAGCCATATACGGGGACTATGGAGGACATTTAGCACAGAACAAAATATACTGGGAGGACACATTTGGCATACACATGGGCCAGTTCATAACATAGTTCAGAATACTACATGCATTAAAAAAAAACGCCAGACTTACCGAACCAAGGGAAAGAGAATAAGGCGCTGGAACTGCTATACGACGTGTCAGAGGGCAGACATGCAGTGTCTAGATTGTATCAGACTGCTGGAGGCATTACCCAAAGCTCTAACCAAGGGGAAAAGGGCATGGGAATCAGACACGGGCAGGGAGCTCACGGAAGGGGAGTGGTTGAAGGCACTGTTATACCCCAAGAAGGTCTCACGAAATGCCAGACTAAAACTGACCCAATATTACATACTCCACAGAGCATACATGACCCCACAGTTGATATTGTGTTTTTCTGGCACAGAGGTAAAGAGGTGCCCGAGGTGCGGAGCAGAAGGTCCAGGCATGGGGCACATGTTCTGGTCCTGCCCGGTACTCCGAAGGTTCTGGCAGGGTATGGAAGCCAGTTTGAAGAGGGGCTTCATGACAGGATATGAATGGTCACCTGAAGCATGCCTTCTTGGGGTGTACAAACGGCACAGAAAAGCTAAGCCAGAGAATAGGATGATAGATCTGGCCAGGGTACTAGCAAAAATAAAAATTGCGATAACTTGGAAAGCACAGGAGGGACCAGACATAGATAGATGGTGGGAGGATCTAAAAATATGGTCCATGGCAGAAGCTGTGGTGTGGTATGAAGCACTCCAACTGGGTAGAAAGGAGAGCTCAGACGATATAACAACCTGAAAAGCCCAGTACATGCTCTCTTCAACTCACCCAATGACAAACCCCCCTGATACATTAGGTTTACCAGAAATGGATTCTGAATTGATGAAGGATGGTGACTGGGGATAGGGCGAGGGGCCAAAGCTCAGCAGAGGATCTCAGATACCAATGGGACAGAAAGCAAGAGAACTTTTAGAATGTGATGGCCGTGTTTTTAGTTGAGGTTTGGGTTGGGGCTAGGGAGGGATCGTGAGAAGAGGGTGGGGAAGAAAGGGAATGAGTTATATGCAAAATGTGAAGATCTAGAAGATGACATTGCAGTGTAAAAACTTGGATCTTTTTATAAAATGGATAAACAAATCATAAAAAAGGTTTGTATTTAAATCTGACACCTCTAGTAGACCTAGAACATGACACCATTCGAATATTTCTGGATAACAGAAACCCTCGAAGTATCACTTTGGGTGCAGACACCTTTATTGGAATGGCAGTTGATGCCTAACATTCTATTGATTTAGATAATGAAATCATGGGACCAATCCCAAATGACTGTTTCAACATCAGCGACGGTATTCCTCCAGAAAAGACTTTTACTAGGCATTGGGAGGATTTCATGTTATACTCTTCCTGCCCCTGGTATGACTCCGACGTGGCTGCCCTTAAACGCAAGTTTAGGGCAGCTGAGCGGGAATGGAATTCGTTGGGCGTACCATCTGACAAACTGGCCTGCCACCTCCTTCAAAGGCAATATCGACTATGCATCGGCACCAAGAAAAGAGTCTTCTTTCAAGCCGGCATCTGCACGGCATAAAACAACACCGCCAGACTCTTTAAAGTCTGCAAGGAGCTGGCCAAGCCTGCAGCTGCATCTTCTTGTATCACACCCACCCAGGACTTTTGCTCAGCCCTGGCTGCACACTTTACCACAAAAACCCAAGACATCCTTGCCACCATCTCTTCCACACCACAGCATACACCAACACCGGAGCCTCGGTTACCCCCCTTCAGTTACCATCTCTTCTCTCTCACCTGTCACACCGGATGAGGTTACCAGACAGGTACGATCTATGAAGGCTTCATCTATACAGGTGGACCCCTGCCCCGCAAAAACCATTAAAGACAATATCAACTCCCTCGCCCCAGCCTTGGCTGATCTCTGCAATCTCTCCTTCTCCACTGGAGTTTTCCCAACTGCACCGAAGCACTCCTTTGTGCACCCTCTGCTCAAAAGACCCTCTGCCGACCCCTCCATTCTGACAAACTACCACACTATCTCCATCATTCCCTTCCCGGACAAACTCCTGGAGAAACTGGATATCTCTCAGCTGACCCTACATATTGAATCTATTGGTTGCCTCCACGACCATCAGCCTGGCTTTAGAGCACCCGCAGGCACAGAAACTGCTCTTCTGAACATCCGTGAAGACCTGCTCTCAAATCTTGACCCTAACACCCCATTTCTTTTGTATTTATTTATATCATTTGTTACACGCCCAGACCCTGGGGTATCACGGCGTGGTTACAGACAGCTTTGGCATAAGTCATACAATTTGTACAGTTTACATAGGTTATTTACAGACAGCAAATCAGTATAGTACAAATAATGAGGTACTTAACAGATTACACCTGTGGGCTTCGGTTGGCAGATCAATGTGCTAATATTGGTTGAATAACCAAGTTTCTAGTTGTTTCTTTAAGCCGGGTAGAGAGGACTCTTTTTTGATGTTGAGTGGGAGGGTGTTCTAGTGTTTAGGGGCTAGAACCAAGAAACTGCTGCCCCCCGCTCTGGTAGATTTGTAGCGAGGCGGCACTAGTAGTAGATTGTCGTTGGATCTCAGTGTTTTGGAGGGTTCTTTTTTCTGAAGGGTGTTGTTTGTTGTATCTGGCCCCGAGGCCCACGCACACAGACACGGACCATAAGAACATGCGGGACGCGATGCTGCTTGCTCCGCGTCCCGGCGGCAACTGCCGCACGGATGCACTTTATTCAACCACGCATGCGCGGGACCATAACGAGGCCCGCGCATGCGCACCAACAAACCGGGACGTCACATCCCTTTTTAACTTTAACCAAAACAAATTAAACAGCTAGGCGTGCCTCCCCCCCGCACGCCGGGTACCCGGGTGGGCGGACATATGACCACCTGAGAGTCTCACCTTGCATCGCTCAGCTCAGTCACATGAGTCCAGGACATAGTCCTTGAGATGCCCGGGCAATCGCCGCTCGCGGCGGATCGGGTACCTTGGTGATGCGGGAGGTGGAGTCGAATCCTCACGTTCAGGTCTCGGGGAGTCCCTGCCCTGCTCGCCCTCCTGATCTCCTGGCGGACCATCCTGCCCTACGCCTTCCTCTGATGTCCCATTTTCCGTCGGTCTTTCAATGCGTTTGAAGAACGACCGGTTGCGCGTGACTGTTCCTCGGTCGCAGGCTGCCGTCACCATGGTGCCCTTAACATGCGTTACCTTCCACGGGCGCGGCTCGAAGGGCAGGGACAACTTCCCCTCGGGGTGCCTGTTCCTGACCAACACTGTGTCCCCCACTCGCACCTCCTTTTCTTGCAGACCCCTTCTTTCACTTTCTTTGTCGTTGCACCTGGCCCGTTCTTCCCTGACACCAACATTGTCTATTACTCCGGGCAGACGGCCGTCCTCTTCCGGTAGCATTCCCCTCGGGCATCTCCCAAATAGTGCCTCGGCTGGAGCCACTCTCGTGGACTGGTGGGGCGTCGTGCGGTATTCTCTCAGAAACTCCACGAGCTTCCTCTCCAGGTCTTCACCGCCGCAGGCGGAGATCCTCAGGACCTTGTTAAGAGTCTGCATCATTCTCTCGGCCTCGCCGTTGGCCCGCGGCCAGAGCGGGGACACCCTGCGATGCCGGATCCCCCTTTCTCGGAGGTAAGTTGCAAATTGGCTGCCTGTGAACGGTGGCCCATTGTCCGAGCACAGGAGGTCTGGGAATCCATGGGTGGCAAACATTTTCTCTAATGCCTTCGTTGCGAACTCTGTCGCCGTCGACTGTACCACCTCCACCTCGGGGTACCTGGACCATTGGTCCACTGCCACCAGAAAGTACATTCCCCGACCAGTGGAGCCAAAATCCACATGGACAGTTTCCCATGGTCTGCAGCTACGCTCCATCGACCTTATCGGCGGAGCTCTGTCTCCCGGGGCCGCTGCTTAACATGCGATACACCTCCTCACAAAACTCTCCACTCGCCCCTCCAAGTCCGGGAACCATACTTTGTGTCTCAGCCGAGCCTTCATTTTGACAATCCCCTGATGGCCGATGTGGGCTAGTTCGAGGACCCTTGACCTCAGTGCCCGTGGGATGACGATTTGCCGCCCTCGAAGTATAAGCCCATCGTCCGCGACCGAGAGTTCATCCTTCACCTTCCAGAGCGCTCGGAGGTCGCTCTGAGCCTCCGCTTGACGGCGGGAGTTGTCGTGAAGCACTTCCCTCCACTCGCCGCTCCTCACGGCATTCTTGACAATGGTAAACACCTCGTCCTTGGAGCATTCCGTTGCCATCTCAAGTCTCGATATTGCCATCGGAAGGGACCCTTCCACCACCTGACACAAAAGCCCATGGCACTCATTCGCCCCAATGTCGGTGACAGAGTTCTCCTTGCTGGGGTGGCGCGACAGGTAGTCGGCCGGGTTATTCATGCCTGGTCGGTATACGAGTTTCACCCCGTACTCCATCAGGGCTAGCATCCACCTTTCGATCCTGGGGGGCGGCTTGGACGACCCCCCAGCCAGTATGGGCAGGAGCGGCTTGTGGTCAGTTACCACCACGACAGGTTTGCCCAGTATGTACAACCGGAAAGGGCGACAGCCCCACAGGATGGCTAACGCTTCCCGTTCAATCTGTGAGTAACTCATTTCCGTGTCCGAAAAGGCCTTACTCGCATAGGCGATGGGGCGCATGTCCCCACGTTCGTCAGGTTGCAGTAGCACCGCCCCTACTCCCACTGGACTCGCGTCAACCACCACCTCTGATTCCACTTTGGGGTTGAAGTATGCCATGGTGTCCCCATCGGATAGGGCATTTTTCAGAGTCTGGAATGCCTCCTGCTCACTGGCTCCCCATTTCCACACAGCGTCGTTCCTCGTTAGCACTCTGAGTGGTTCCGCCAGCGACGCTAGCCCCTTGATGAAACGCCCACAATAGGTCACCATCCCCAGGAAGCTCCTCACATCCGTAGGGGACTGCGGGGGGGTGGCTTCCTTCACTTTGGCTGGGTCGGGCGACACACCGGCCGCGTGGAAGATGAACCCAAAGAAACCAATACGGTCCTTGAAGAACTTGCATTTTTGTCGATGAAGGGTGAGCCCTAAGTTCTTCAACCTCAGGAGCGTGTCCTCCAACCTCTTCATGTGCTCCCTTTCAGAGTCCGCAAAGACTAGAATGTCGTCGCTCATGTTCAGCACCCCTTTTAGGCCAGCCAAAGCCCCTCTAATGGTGTTCTGGAAAACTTTGGCGGCCGATGAGATGCCGAAGCTCAGTCGTTTGAATTGGAAGAGGCCGTCATGCGTCGTAAAAGTAGTTATGAACCTGGAGTTCGGGTGCAGTTCGAGCTGATGGTAGCCCGCTCGTAGGTCCAACTTCGAGAATACTCTCGCCCCCTGAAGCTCTCCGATAATGTCATCTAGTGTGGGTGTAATGTGCCTCTCCCTCTTAATTGCAGCGTTTGGGAGGCACATGTCTACGCAGATCCTCACTGCCCCAGGCTGTTTTGGCTTGGGGGCCACCACTATTGGGGACACCCAGGGCGTCGGCCCCTCCACTCTCTCAATGATGTCCATCTCTACTAGTGACCGGAGTTCCTCCTCCACCTTTTCCCTTAGGTGGAACGGGATCCTGCGGTGCTTGAGGGCTGTCGGTCTGATGGACTCATCGATGTGCATGCGCACTGGGGGTGCTTTAAGTTTCCCTATGCCCTCGAAGATGCCCGAGAACCTGTCCAATAGTGTCTCAATGTCTATCTGGTATACACCATACGCAAAGTGAACCAAATTGAGGGCCTCCGACGCCACGCAACTGAGAAGCGAGTGAGGGCTCACGTCTGTGACAAAGAACTTTGCCTTGATGGTACTATCCCCCTTCGACACAGGTGACACGAACACACCCTTGAGTGGCAGTGGGGTGTCTCCTCCAAAAGTAAATATCTTCGCCATGGACTTGTCCAGTGCAGGCGGGCCTGGAAGTTTCAGGTAATCTTCCTCTGCCAGCACGCACACAGAGGCTCCTGTGTCTATGAGTATCTGAGTCGGCACACCCAATATGTCCACCAAACACCTGGGTTGCCTCCTCCGTTTGTCTTTCGAGGCAATGTTAGAGATGAAGAACACCTCTTCTTCGTCCTACTCCTCTTCTTCCTCTTCCTCCGCGAGTTGTAGCCTCCGTATCTCCTGTTCGAGGGCTGCAATGCTGCGTTGCCTTCTGAACCCGCCGCCTCTCATTCTCGCGGGGCCTCTCTGGGTGGGTACAGGGGCCGATGCGCGGCACATGCGAGCATAGTGCCCTAGTCCATTGCACCGTCCGCACGACCTCGCCTTGGCGGGGCACTCCTCTGCATGTGGCAGGTCATATCCGCAATCTGGACAAATCGACCCAGGCGTGGACGGATGCCTGTTCTCTGATGCCTTCGGGGCCCACTTCTCCTTCAGTTTGTTCTTCTGTAAACAGCAAAAGCCTCCTCCCTTGCATTCGGCCTGACCGCCGCGTCCATGCTAGCACCTCTGGATTCCGCTAGCTCATATGTCCTTCCACTGTCTAGTATCTGCTGCAGTGACCACCCCGGCTCCCTCAGCACTTGCCGCTGCAATTTGCCCGAGCTGCAGCCCTGGAGCACCTGGTTCCTTATCATCAGCTCGTCGTTGTCCCAGCGACACGTGCTGGCTACCAATCGCAGTCTGGCACAGAATTGATCGAGAGATTCTTCTTCCCTTTGCTTCTCTCTGCAGAATAGGAACCTTTCGTAGTCGACATTTGATTGTGGGATGAAATGGTTTTCAAGCGCGGTCTTGACAGTGTCATACGTTACCACTGGTAGGGCGAGTGATTCATAGATGCGCATAATGTCCAGGCCAGCTGAATATAGAAGGGTCACCCTTTTTGCGTCGTCATTCGAAGTCCCAGTCGCAGTAAAGTACATTTCCAACTTCTTGACCCATAGGAGCCACCTGGGTCCCAGCTTGGACGGGGGCCCTGACATGTCAAACTCCTGCATGGGCAGCAGCGATCCCTGTTGTGTCCTCACCACTCTTGTCGCCACTTCCGTTTCATCCTCGCTGCTTGTCATCTTCACAGGTCGCACAGGCACCTCTCGGGGTGGTCGAGGCCGCAAACCTGGCTGGTGTGCTCTTCGACGTACCTTCTGCTGTGGTCAGCCGCTCTAGCCTTGTGTCCGGCTTTTTTTTTTGATTGGATTGTCCCCAGGTTGCTGGGGACAATCAGGAGTTCCAAAAATGTCCTTCGTGGCAGCGCACAAGCACCTTTGCAGGTCGCTACTGCCTCGAGGCGAAAAACGTTCGCACTCGATCCGCGTCGTGCACTCGCGTGCCGACGATGTGTATAGTGCGCCCACGTCCGTTGGGCGAACGCTGTGGCAACGATCCCGCCTCGTCGCCAGTTGTTGTATCTGGCCCCGAGGCCCACGCAGGCACACGCACACAGACACGGACCATAAGAACATGCGGGACGCGATGCTGCTTGCTCCGCGTCCCGGCGGCAACTGCCGCACGGACGCACTTTATTCAACCACGCATGCGCGGGACCATAACGAGGCCCGCGCATGCGCACCAACAAACTGGGACGTCACATTGTTGAGGTAGATTGGGGCTTTTTTGGAGAGACATTTGTGGGTGATGCAAAGTGTTTTAAAGATAATTCTAGCTTTGATTGGTAACCAGTGGGCTCCTTTTCTTGTCATAGAAATACAATCAAACTTTTCTATCCCTAGTGCTGCCCGTAGGACTTTATTTTGCAGAAGCTGCAGTTTGGAGAGGTTGGTGTTGGAGGTCCCTAGTAATAGTACATTGCAGTAGTCCAACTTGGATAATACCAAGGCCCTGGCCAGGTTGAGGCAGTTGGTGGGGGTAAGATATTGTTGACTTAGTGCAATAAGTTTGGAGGTATAGGCCATGGATGAAGAGAGCGTGCTTATGTGTTTAGTAATGGTGAGATTGGCTTCTAGGTATACACCTAATGTTTTCACTTGCTTAAGTACTGGGATCAGGGTTCCGTCAATATTGATAGAGGAGTAGTCTGGGTGGAGGGCCGTTATTTTGGATGGGGATCCCACGATGAGAACGTCTGTCTTCTCATCGTTGAGGCAGAGGCTGTTCAATGCCATCCAGTTTTGGATGAGGGCATATATTTTATTAATGGTCGCTGTGTCCTGGTCATAGTTACCAGAGATGGGAATGAGGATTTGGGTGTCATCAGCAAAATCAGTGTAGATGACACCCATATCATCTAATGCCGAGAAGAGGAGCTTTGTGTAAGCATTATATAGTGTAGGGGAGAGGCATGAGCCTTGGGGTACACCGATGGGGACTGGAATGGGGTTGGCCGCTTCTTTGCCTATGGCGACTCTAGAAGTGTGTTCGGCTAGGAAGGATTTAACCCACATTGTGGCATCCTTGGAGAAATTGAAGTCCTTTGCGAGTGAGGTGCACAGTTTGTCATTGTCTACGAGGTCAAAGGCCGCAGAGAGGTCTAGCAGCAGTAGTATGCATAGTTTCCCTGAATCCCTGTGGATAGTGGATTTTGAGATCTAGGAGGGCAGTTTTCGTGCTGTGATTTGGCCTAAAGCCTGATTTTCGTGTTCCGAGGAGCTGGTTCTGTTCAAGGTGTGCTTGGATTTGAGCGTAGGCTATTTTGTCTATAAGTTTCAGTAAAAAAGGGACCGTAGTTATTGGGCGATAACTGGTCGGTATTGTGGGGTCCAGTGTTGTTTTTTTTAGAAGTGGGGTGACCCAAGCTTCTTTGATGCTGGCTGGGACTGTGTTGGTGTTGAAAGAGGAATTGACAAAGTTGGTGGTATTAGGGGTAAGGATGGATGCGCATGCTTTGACTAATTTATCTGGAACACTGTCCCCTTTACAATTGGTGGCTTTTAGCTTAGCAATGGTGTCAAACACTAATTCTTGAGTGACTGGGGCGAAGTGGAATAGGGAGGTTACGTTCTCATTAGGGGGTGTTAGTGGATGGGACATTCTTGTCTGCTAATAATAGTTTTTTGGTAGATATTCTGTTTTAGAGCAGGGCAATTTTAAAGGCAAGAGCCTCTTGTATAGTGGTGCACCATTCTTTACTGGAGTTGACAGCGGTGGTGATAGGTATAGGATTTTCTAATTCTCGAAGGATAGAGAAGAGTTCTTTAGAGTCTGAAGCTGCATTACTGATACGCGTGTTGTAGTAGTTAGCTTTATGGGAGATGATGGCTGTTTTATTGGTTTTGTTGGCGTCCTTGAAGGCTTTGGCAGTGTCAAAGGAAGGATGTTTATTATAATTGTGTTCAAGTGAGCATTTGATCCTTCTTAGGGAAGCTAGTTCGTCGTCGAACCAGAAATGCGTTTTTTTGTTGGCACGTCGCGTTTTTTGGTTGTGATGGGGGCTACTTCGTCTATGGTAAGGGTGAGGCATTTATGGTAGTAATTGGCAATGATATTTGGATCGTTGCCAATGACTGAATTTGTTTCTAGTGTTTTGTTGAGGGTATGGGTGAAGTTCCCTACCGTGAGCTTTCAGGGGTTTCTACCTTCAAACAAGTCTATTACTTTGGCTTTGGGAGGGCAGAGTTGGTCAATCATTATGGTGAATTCTATGCAAGAGTGATCTGTCCATCCGAGGGGAGTGATTGAGTCTATGGTAAGGCTGGTGTTGAGAGAAAGGATCCAATCAAGGGTTCTGCCCTTGATATGAATGGGTGCATTGACCAATTGGATGAAGTTCATGTCTTTGAGTGCTGAATGAAGGGCTGCCGCTTTAGGGTCTTGGTCATCATTGAAGCCTAGATTCAGGTCTCCAAGGATAATGCATTTCATCTTGGGTTTAATGATGGGTGCAAGAAACAGTGGGATGTCTGTTTCTGGGTGGCTATTGGAACTGGGAGTTCTGTAGATCACCACAATATTAATCGTGGTATTCTCATTCATGGCGAGTTTGCCTAGCAGTAGTTCATACCCTGCAATGTCTTCGATGGAGCTTGATCTGATTTGTAGGTTACTCTTGGCTATGATGGCTACGCCACCTTCTGTAGATTTGTTTCTGTCGGCTCTAAGGATGGAGTAGTCGGGAGGGATAGCCAGGGCTAGCAAAGGTCCTGAGGCTTGGTGAAGCCAGGAATCTGTGATTATTAATCGGTCCAGATTTTGTTCAATAATTAAGTTGCGGATTTCGATAGTGTGCGCTCCTAGAGATCGGGAATTGATGAGGGCAATTTTGAGGCTAATGGGTGGCTTGGGTGCAGCTACAGGCGCAGACTTGGGCATCTGGGGATGAGGGGCATCGGAAGTTTTTTTTGGGGTCGGGCAGGGAGGGGGTTGTACTTTTGGATTTGCCAGGCGTTATTGTACTTGGGAGGTTTGGGTATCATGAGGGTGGGGGTAAGGCTGCGATGGAGTTGCTTGCTGCGTGATCCTTGGCGGAGCATCCTATCATTCCCTTCGCCATCTAACCTCATTCTTCTTGACCTCTCCTCTGCTTTCAACACATTTTACCACAACATCCTGATCGCACGTCTCAGCAACACCATGGGAATCTCAGGTCAGGCTCTGGCATGGTTAAACTCTTTCCTCTTCGACTGCCCATCGCAGCTGGAACTCGGAACCTTTCACTCGACTATCACTCTCTCAAACTGTGGCTTTCCCCATGGATCTAACCTATCCCCATGGTTCTTCAACATCTATATTGCTTCCCTGGCACGGGTGATTGCCACCTTCACCTCTAACTTCCAGTGCTACGCGGATGACCAGGATCTATCTTTCAGGCTACCCTCAGCCGCCTCCTCCTCTTCGCTCATATCCGACCGTCTGTCCTCTTTTCAGTCGTGGTGTGCTGCAAACGACCTGTGCCTCAATGCCACCAAGACTGAGGTTGTTTGCATCCGAACCCCTGCTCCCGCTTTCCCACTTTCACTCTGGCCGGCCTCCCTTGGCCCTGCACCTGCACTCACCTGCGAAGCAAGAAAACTTGGGGTCATCTTTATTTCCACTCTCTCCTGCTCCTCTCACATTTCAGACATCTCTAAAACTACACCTCCTCAGGGGTTCTCTACCCTTTCTCACTTTCCCCCAGAAGCTCACTCTCTCTGGAGCCCTGGTTCTCTCCAGGTTGAACTACTACAACAGCCTCTTCCTCAAACTCCCTTCTTCTGCCATGTGCACTCTGCAACTCATTCAGAACAGAACCGCAAGACTTATTCTTGGGCTCAAGCCCAGGGACCGCATCTCTCCGGCGCTGAAATGTCTACACTGGATCCCTGTGGCTACAAAGATCAAATTCAAGACCCTTTGCATTGTCCACAAGGCTTTCTGGGGCCTGGGACCCACCTACATTCAATGCTGTCTAGCTAAATTCTGTCTCTCACGAGAGCCTCCGCTCATCTACCTCCAACCTTCTGCGAATGACCGGTTCTCCAAGCAGAGATTTGGTAGGAGATCCTTATCCTCAGCAGGTGCCTCCCTCTGGAACAGCCTCCCTGCCACCCTACGTCTTGAGCCGGAGCACCAGAAATTCTGGAAACTCCTCAAGACCTTCCTCTTCCTCCTCTCTCCCTCTACCCTGCTAACCTAGCTCTCTGTCCCCTCCCTCTCTCCCTCCTACTCCTTACAGCATGCTGACTGGCCGCCTGGTGGACCTCAGAGACTCAATGGTCCTGGCACGTCCTCCAGTCCTCTCTTGCATTTGCCTCAACTCAACGCACTAAGAAATGAACCCAAGAGAGTGGCTCTCTCTGCACGTACCCCATTCTCAACCAACCTGGTGCACTTGACCCTCCCCTCCCTGTGATCCTCTGCCTCTGTGCACTTGCTTCCATCCATACGCACCACTCCTGAAGGTTGTCTGTCTGTCTCTCCTCTGTCGTCACCCTTTATTGTACTATTAAAATTGCACAATCGCTGTCAGGCCTATGTGCTATACCCCATACTGTTTAAATGTATTTTAAGCACTTACTTTGGCTGGGCAGACTATTATCGTCTCAGATTTTCAAGGACTCTGAGCAACTGTTGTTTTTTTCCCTGTGTTCTCACCGCCCTTCTTGAGCACTTTGAAACACTTGCCTGTATATAGGCGCTATATAAATAAACAATACCATACCATACCTATGGGGTGGAAGAGGTGACCTGTGACATTAGGAGGGAGGAGGTAGTGTTCAGATTTAAGGACCACTACCTCGAATCTCCTATTCAGGTCATCACCATCAAAAGAGATCTCTCCAACCAACTGGAGGATACTGCTGAAATTGCCAAGCCCAAGGTCTTTCCATGTTTCAAGCAGATGGTCGAGGAAAGGATCAATCTTGCTGATGCCTTTGAGACTGAGGAGCAAAGACGAAAACGAAAACAGGTCTTCCTGGAATTCCAAGATATCTTTTCAGTGGACTCATGCGACTGTGGAAAAAACATCCATTCATTCAACCACTATACCAATGAACCCTGAGATGGCTCCAGTGTTTGTGAAACAATACCGGTTACCTCTCGCGTCCATGGAGTCACTCACAGGAATTATTAAAAACTTAAGTTCCTGTGGGATCCATAGTACCTTCAACAACCTTTCAAACTACCACCACAGTGCCACTCCCTCCTACAACTAGAGCGCAGTGTGGGCTTCCATGCTCTAGTGATGTTCTTAACTCTATTCCTCCTCGCCCCAGTATCTTTAACCCCTTAAGTGCTGAGGACAAGCTACCTTCAACTCTCTCTTCCTAAATATCTCCCTTCTCGAGCTCTTCGCTCATCCGCCTTCAACTACCTCAGGGTCAACGAGCAAAGAGTTGGTGGTAGATCTCTTTCTTCGGCTGGTGCCTCCCTCTGGAACAGCCTCCCTGCCTCCCTTAAACTTGAGGAGAACCATCTCCGGTTCAGGAAGCACCTCAAAACCTTTCTATTTTCTTCTGATTTTTCTCCTCCTCTCCTGGCTGTAAACGGAACTGCACTGGCTACCTGGACACCCACTAATCTTGGGTCCAGGTCCCTCCACCACCAGTGTCACACCCGCACTGCCCACCTTGCAACCCCCACACTTGTGGGACTGTTTCTGTATCCTGATGTCTGCACTTACCTTTGCACTTAACCTTGCACTTGCTGGCCGTTACTTACTTATTGTTATTACCTATTCCCATGTTCTGCACTGTCCCTGCTCCCCCTTCCATGCACTTTGCGCGATCTGAATGACACCTGGCCTAGTAGGATCGTTGTCCGTCCTCCCTTTGTTCCCCTCCCTTGCCTTGTCACACCTTGAAACACTTGTGTATAGGCGCGTTATAAATACCATATCATATCATATAACCCGGTACTGGTGATACTCAAACCAAATGGCCAATGGAGACTGTGTGCAGACCTAAGGGATTTGAACAGATGGGTCACATGTCAAAATGGCCCCTTCCCTACATCGATCAGGGACTGACCCAGATCCAAGGGGCAAAGGTGTACACGCCATTGACCTGACCAATGGCTACTGGACAGTACGCGTGAGAAGGAAGACCAGTACAAGCTTGCCTTTACCTTTGGGGGCAGAAGTACACGTGGACCAGAACCCCCTTTGGATAGATAAACTACAGAAGGCCATGCCCGTTTTGGGCAAAAGGGGAAACCTGGCCTATGTGGATGATGTTTTCGTCAAGAGCTCAACTGAGGATGAACATATACCAGAAATCAGCTATGTCCTTACCCATTTGCAGAAAGCCCCAACAAAATTGTCCTTTCAGAAAGTACAGTGGTGTAAGGCTCGAGTAAACCTCTTAGTGCACTAGATGACCCCTGAGGGTCTTAATCCCCAGGCAAAGAAGGTGAAAGCCTTATTGAAATTAAAATCCTCTACTACACTGTGAGAATTAAAAAGCCTTCTTGGACTCACTAATTATAGTTGGAAGTTAATTTAAGACTATGCAGCGGTCACACGACCCTTGGTCCATTTATTAAAGACCAGAGTCAAGTAGGGGTGGGGCCTGGAACAAGCTGAGGCGGTTAAACAACTGAAAATAAGCCTTTCCAGTCTCCTTGTTTGGCTTAACCTATATACAACAAGGAGTTCTTCTTGGAGATGGGGTTCCCAGATAGTTGCCTAACAGCTGTATTGTATGAAAAGCATGACAAGGTCAACAAAGTCATCTTGTACGCAAGGAAGACTTTGTCCTCTGTCGAAGAAAAATTCAATGACTGCGAGAAGGCACTCCAGGCAGCGGTGTGGGCGTTAAGAAATTACCGCCCATTCATCCAGGGGGAGCATATCATTGTCCAGACTCCTCACCAACCCATGCAATATCCCCAAAATGACAGAATCCAGATTGGGAACGGTAGTAATTCCAGAATTACTTCCTGGATTTTGTACATGCAAGATTTTCCTGTGGAGGTCCGTTATGGCCAAAACAAGATGAGTCCCCTAGCACAGGGATTGGTGGACTTGCATGGTTGTGCTCAAGAAAACTGTCATAACGACGAAAGTCTAATGACCAACAACAACATGGAGGCATACTTAACTTCCCCACACAAGGTCTATGAAGAAGACACATGTCAGGGTATAGCCACAGTTTATGTGGATGGGTGTTCCTACCTTGTTGATAACAAAGGGGGAAAATAACTGGTGGCTGGCATTGAGAATGCCTGGGTTAATGATACCCTGGAACCCTCTGATGGTTATAAAATAGAACCCTAAAGTAGTCAGGTTGCAGAGTTGATGGCCGTTCATCAAGCCATCCTCTCTGCAGTGCACCACCAACACAATGAACTGGTCATAATCACTGACTCTGATTATGTCGGGAATGGGTTTGTGGAGCACCTGATTAACTGGAAAAATGGAGGCATGCTTTGAGCCAACAATTGGAAAAAGATAAGAGGTCATTCCAAGATAGAGGAACCAGATAAGACTGGGAATGACCTGGCTGACCAGCTGGCTAAAACTCTGCAGGAGGATTTCATAGAATCTGAATCCCTGCTGGGTGAAATCCTTATTGCTGCTGTCACCAGATCATAAACTTGTGTGAATAGCGAACTCTCAACAGCCCAGTGAAGTAAAGATTCCCCAGATGCAGATTTGATCACTGCACAGAAAGCAGACCCGATCATCGGGAAATGTTATCAACGCACTGAAGACCCTGTGAGCTTTCCTGTAACAGAGTCAGATTGTACCTGTAAAGAATATCTCTGGGTGTTGATGAAGTTTTCCAAGATGTTCTGGATCCAAGATGGTTTGTTGATAAGGAGAGCCCTATCTGGCTGTGACCAATGGGTGGTACCTACCTTATTTCAAAGCCTGATGTTGAACCACGCCCATGACACAGCCACTCCCGGTTATAGGGTGTTTCACACAACATTAGAAATCTTGTGCAAGGTTGTCTACTTGGCCACACATCAGCCAGGACCTCAGCACTTACCTAATGGGGTGTCTGGTGTGTGCTCAATTCCAACCCAGTTCACTCACACACAGAGCTCCCCTACAGAAAAGGGGAAGGACATTACCTTGGTCAGATTTGCAAGTTGTTTTAATCGGACCAGTGATTTGCTCCTCTAGAGGAAACAAGTACATGTTGATTGTGACATGCTTGTTCACAAAGTGGGTAGAATCTTTCTCAGCCCCGAATTGTAAGGTGGTGACAGCTGTGGCACCAAAGATCAACCACATATTATCTCATCTCGGCCTCCCACAAGGATTGAGTCGGACCAAAGAAGCCATTTTACCAGTGAGGTGATAGAGAACATGTGGGAGATTCTATGGGTAAAAGGAAAACTCCACATTGTCTACCACCTAGCCTCAAGCGGTGGGAGTAGAGGGATAAAAGAAAACAATTGTGAGTATCTTAAAGAAGTTCATGGCAGACTCTGGACACAATTCGGTCATCCGGTTACCGCTTGTCCTGATGGCTATTAGGTCTGAACCATCTTCTGCAACAATGATGTCTCCATTTGAGCTCATGACTGGCCAAAAAATGGTTTTACTACAGGATCTGCTTTATAGGACTCAGGAGCAGACCGTGGTAAATGCGTCCACGACTCATGAGTACATTTAAAATGGAAGGAAGCACCTCCAGCATGCTTTTGCTTATGCACAGCGCAATTTAGAAAAGTCGGCTGAAGGATGGAAGGCCTATTATAATCTAAAGACTACTATGAAAGAGTATGAAGTAGGGGACAAGGTTTACTTGTACAATCTTCAAAGTAATCAATTCCTCCCATTTTAGGTGGCCTCTGTACCTAATACGCACTCACTGTTCTGTAATGTGGTAAACTAGGGCTGGCCGCTCTCTTACTGCCTGCATGCTCTCGTTTCGTCTGTCCTCCTCCCCCACTCTCTCCCTCCTACTCCATGGTACTCTCTATCTCGCCTATCTTCTCTAACTGCTTCTCTATTGACTACCCTGCTCTCCTCACTAAATCTGGTAGGAAAAAGTTTAAAAAGGACATCCTGGTCTCCAACCCAGGCCTCCCTATCGCTGACACCTACACTAGTGCCTGCTCCAAGGAAACTCTCACTGACATCCTCTTTTTCATGCCTTCGCCTGACCTATGGACCCTTCATATGGTCTCTGTGCTCTCTCCTTTCTCCTCTTCTCCCATTAATGGTGGCACCCGTTGGGATGTCCTCTTGGCCTCCTTCCACTCCTCTAAGGCCATCATTAATGTCTACGCTAACGGGACCGTCTTGGTCCAAGGCCCTCAGGCCAACCTTCACCTCTTTGATAGACGCTTCCCATGCCTCATTAACTTCCTTTCCTCTCCTGCTGTCCCCCCTCCTCTGTCCTCGGCTACCTTGCCTCTACCCTCCCTCCCTGCCCCCTCTCTTGCTCCTTCTTCTACACCTCCACAAGGCGTACCTCTGATCTGTACCCCTCCCCGGAAGTCCTTCAAGGATGGCAACCTTCTCCACATTGCCACTCTTAACTCTCGCTCTGCAATCAAGCATTCTTCTGATATCTGTCACCTTCTTGAGGAGCTGGACCTTGACGTCCTCGGTCTCACTGAGACATTGTTCACGGCCAGCTCTGTCACCAGCTTTGACACACGCCTACCTGACGGCTACAAGATCCTCTCCGTGCCCAGGCCCAACCGTGCAGGGGGTGTGTTGCCCTTATCTTCCCTGAGTGGATTCCTGCCACTGTCACTCCTACGCAGTCCTACCCCTCTTTTGAATGCCTTGTCTGCCGTCTCTCTCTCTCCTAGCCATTCCCTTACCGTGGCTACTATCTATCGGCCACCTGGTCAAATCTCCTCCTTCCTCTCTGAGTGGGCTGACCTCTCCTCCTCACTCCTGCCCTCAACCACTCAACTCCTCTTTCTTGGTGACTTCAACATCCACTTGGATGTCTCCTGTCCCCCCACGGGACTCTTTCGTGACCTCTGCGACTCTCTCTCACTCTCTATTCTCCCGTCTGGGCCTACTCATTCTGCAGGGCACACTCTTGATGCTCTGATCTCTTCTGACCTTCCCCTCTCCCTCCCTCTCTCCACTCCTCTCTCCTGGAGTGATCACTTTCTCCTATCCTCCCACCTCACCCTCCCTACCCCACTGACAAAGCCACCCTCATCACTGCCACCCACCTTCTCGGTTATCCGACCCATGAAGCGCGTGTCAGTTGAGGCTTTCGCTGCCACCTTCGCACCCCCCCTCCCCCTTCGGCGGACTCCCACCCTGACACTGCCCTCTCCATGCTCCACTCTGCTATATCTGATACTCTTGATATCCTTGCCCCTGTCATGAGAATCCGCCTGAAGCCCAAAGCCAAATGTAACTCCTGGTATGACTCGGAGCTCGTCACCCTTAAACGCAAGTGCAGGGTGGCAGAGAGGAAATAGTGTGCTTCATGTTCATCCTCTGACAAACTGGCCTGCCGCCTGCTCCAAAGGCAATACCGTCCCTCCGTTCTCTCCAAGAAGAGAGCCCTTATCCAAGCCCGCATCTCTGCAGCATCTAACAACTCGGCCGAACTCTTCAAAATCTGTAAGGAGCTTGCCAACCCTGCTGCAGTCTCTACCTCTCCTGTCCCCTCCCAGGCCCTCTGCACTGCACTTGCCTCTCACTTCATCTCTAAAACTCAGGACATCATGTCCTCACTCTCCTCCTATCACCTCCCTCCCTCTCTTCCTGGCTCTTCCTCTGGCCCTTCTACAGCCACCCCTCCTCCCTCCTTCTCTGCCTTTCCCCTTTTTTCTGCTGACGAGGTTTCCAGACAAGTCCGATCTATGAAAGTCTTGTCTAAACAGATTCACTGCTGTTCCTCCAAAACTATCAAGGACCACATCGACGCCCTGGCTCCTGCCCTGGCTGACTTTTGCAACCACTCCTTCGCCTCTGGAGTCTTCCCATCCCCCCTTAAGCACTCCCTTGTGCACCCTCTTCTTAAGAAACCCTCTTCTGACCCCTCCTGCCCGGCTAACTATCACCCAATCTCCAACACTCCCTTCCTGGGCAAGCTCCTGGAGAAACTGGCCATCTCCCAGCTTAACCTCCATGCTGAATCTGTTGGCAGTCTTCATGACCATCAATCTGGCTTCAGAGCTGCCAGAAGCACGGAAACTGCTCTCCTGAACATCCGTGAGGACCTACTCTTGAACCTTGACTCCAACACTCTGTGTGTTCTCATTCTGCTCGATCTCTCTTCTGCCTTTGACACTGTCAACCATGCCTTCCTGCTCAACCGTCTCCGTGATAACCTGGGTATCACTGGTCAGGCTCTGGCGTGGCTGACCTCTTTCCTCTCCAATCGACCCTCCCAGGACCAACTGGGGTCCTTCCTCTCTGACATCTTTTTCTCCACCTGTGGTGTCCCCCAGGGATCAAATCTCTCCCCCTGGCTGTTCAACCAGTACCTGGCACTCCTTGCCCACCGCATCGCCGCTCTCTGCCCCAACTTTCAGTGCTATGCGGACGATACCCAGCTCATTTGCAGGCTACCCTCGGCCTCCTCCTCTCCTTCCCTCATCTCTGACTGTCTGTCTGCTATCCAGGAATGGTGTGCCGCCAATGACCTCTGCCTTAATGCCAGTAAGACTGAGATCCTACTCATCGGCACACCCACTCCCTCCTTCCCTG
Organism: Ambystoma mexicanum; assembly: GCF_040938575.1. Taxonomy (NCBI): domain Eukaryota; kingdom Metazoa; phylum Chordata; class Amphibia; order Caudata; family Ambystomatidae; genus Ambystoma; species Ambystoma mexicanum. The sequence goes on along the minus strand of NC_090941.1, from coordinate 962,280,560 downwards.
CAGCTCTCTGGCCGGCCTCTCTTGGCCCTCTTCCTGCTCCTACCTGCACGGCAAAAAACCTCAGGGTTATCTTCGACTCCACACTCTCCTTCTCTCCTCATATATCTGACGTCTCTAAGAAGTCACACTACCAGCTGCACCTCCTCAGAGGTATTCTTCCCTTCCTCTCCTTCCCCCAGAAGCTCACTGTCTCACGAGCCCTGGTTCTCTCAAAGCTGGACTACTGTAACAGCCTCTATCTTAATCTGCCTGCCTCCACTCTCCGCCCTCTGCAACTCATCCAGAACAGAACTGCGAGACTTGTCCTTGGCCTCAAGCCCAGGGACCGTATCTCTCCAGGACTGAAGTCTCTACACTGGCTCCCAGTGGCTGCGAGGATAAAGTTCAAAACCCTCTGCATTGTCCACAAGGCCTTCTGGGGCCTGGGGCCTAAATACCTTCAACTCTCTCTTCCTAAATATCTTCCTTCCCCAGCCCTCCGCTCATCCGTCTCCAACTCCCTCAGGGTCAGCCGCTTCTCGAAGCAACGAGCTGGGGGTAGATCTCTCTCCGCGGCAGGGGCCTCCCTCTGGAACAGCCTTCCTGCCTCCCTGAAACTTGAGGAGAACCATCTACGGTTCCGGAAGCACCTCAAAACCTCCCTCTTTGCTTCTGCTTTCTCTCTCCCTCTCCCCTGCTAATTCTTCGCTGAATCTGCACTGAATCTGCAACTGGGCCACTCTCTCCGACCTCGGTCCTGGGCCCAGCCACTCTCTACTTTCACTGCCTCCCTGGCAACCCCTGCACTGCGAGACTGTCTCTGTATCCCTACAGCCCCCGTTCCCAGCACTTGTCTGCACTTACCTTGCACTTGCCACCAGCTGGCCCTATTTATTTTATTCAACTTACCTTGTACTGCACTTACTCCCTCCCCTCGCACTTTCTCCCTTCCCCCTACCCCTGCACTTGCGCGATCTGAATGACACCTGGCCTAATAGGATCGTTGTCTGTCTTCCCCTGTTCCCCCCTCCCTGCCTCATCGCGCCTTGTAACACTTGAAACCCTTGTGTAAAGGCGCGTTACAAATGCCTTATCTTATCATATCATATCATATCTTGGCGTAGTGCTTTTGAAATTGTAGATACAATATCACCTATTGCCTACAAGATCCGCATCCCAAAAAGAGAACAGACAGACGGAAAATTGGTCCACATCAATCAGCTGAAAAGCTGTCATCCCAGAAACACTTTACAACTGATTGAGGTGCCAAATTAAAGTAGAGCAGTGGAACCATCTGAAGAATGAAAAGGAAGGATGAAAAATCGGATGAAAGCTGAAACAAATATATATATAACGGAGTTATTTACTTGTTGCTCATTGTTAAAAGGAAAAAAAATGTTTTTTTGTGAAATGGTGAACATGTCTTTTTATTCTTGTATGTGTTACGCTCACCTGGTTCCCACAGGGGTGTCGGGCGCAACTGGACAGCCGCGGTCTCCGCCAACGTGATGCGTAGTGCAGAGATGACTGACTGGACTGGCCCACCTAGCTTCGTCTGCTTGACCCGTAGAAGTAGTCTCCTAAAGGCAGAGAAAGGGAATTAGCTACCCGTGGAGTTGAGTAATAGCCCCTCACTGCGTCCCCATTTATCACCTCTGATATTCCCTTTCACCAAGCTCACCTTATAGTTTTGAATGATGAGCGCTCCATCCTGGGAGGAACGCAGGGGCGCGTTGATGGCCAGTTACTTCACTGGTTTGAGGATATTGGAAGAGTTCTAGACAATCTTGGCTCCAAAACTCCTGGCGAAGGGCCGTAAGTATATAGTTCTAAAGAGTTCAAAAATGTCTGAATAATCACTCTTGTCCAATTCCTTTGTTTATCTTGCAGCTTAGACCCAAATGAAGATAGTTCTGTGGCAGCTGAAAGCGTTCTGGTAAGAGTCTGTGCTATTCCACACTGTCCGTTAAATGACGCCAAAGTTTAACTCGCTGCTGTCTCTTTTCTTACAGGTGCGGCATAAGAAGATTTGGCGTGCTGATGAATAATACCTCCGGCGGTAAAATCAGGTAAGTATATGGTGGCAAGAGATTGTCCTCATTTGTTTCCCCTCGGCTCACCTTTTTGTTTTCTTGTCCCCCTTAGGTGCTGGAATGCGGCAACTTAATGATGGAGACAGCGCTGTATCATAGAGATGCTGCGATGAACGGTGAGTATGGCGGGGCGCTGCTGCTGGCGATGCGCCGTGTTTAAAATAAAGTATTTTCATCGTGCAAAGATGCAATGAATCCGGAATCAGGTAAGAAACCCAATAATGTTCTTGTTCTAACCTTTCTTTTTCTTTCTCTTCTTTCTAGGAGCTCTGGACTCGAGGTGGGCGTGGCACGAGGCTGGATGCTGACTGCAGGCAAGGTGAGCGTTACGCTGCTGGATGCAGAATAACGCGAAGCGTCTGCTGCCCTTCGGGCGTGGTTTAAATAGCCGCCAAAGTAGTCCCAGATAAGTATTCCTCCACCACCACACCCGAGTAACAAAATAGTCCCTAGGTAAAGTAGTCCCTTCCATGCCTCACATGGGCTTGGATCTCTTGCAGCATGGTCTGCATCAGGTAAGTTTTAACATATGAGCCTGGCGCCTATGGCGCCAGGACTGTTCCCCCATATGAGCCTGGCGCCATAGACGCCAGGACTGTACCCATATAGACCCTTGCAAGGGTTGCTGGGTTTTCTCTGGGTAACATGATACCTGCTTCCGGGGTTGCTGGACTTGCTCTGGATGCCCGGGGGTAGGCATCATGACAGCACTCCCCCCCCAAGGCCCCTCCTAAAGTCGTTCTTCACCTTGGTCCTGGTTTGTCTGGGAAATTCCGGTGGAATCTTCTCACCAACCTAGGTGCATGAACGTGGTCACTAGATTCCCATGACCTTTCTTGTGGTCCATAGCCTTTCCAGTCGATTAAATAAAAAAATTTTGACTTAACCATTTTGGAGTCCAGGATACTTTTAACTTCAAATTCGGGTTCCCCGTCTACAAGGATGGAGTCAGGTGGCTTGGTTAGTCTCGTTCCAGGTTGTACTGGCTTCAGAAGCGACACATGGAAGACGGGGTGAATCCGCATACTAGCAGGTAATTCCAATTTGACGGCCACCGGGTTGATAATGGCCTTAATAGAGTAAGGTCCCAAATATCTAGGGTTAAAGGTTCGTGTTCCCTTTAAAGGTATGTGGTTTGTGGCCAACCAAACTTGATCCCCAATCTGGTATTTTGGAGCATCACCTCTATGCTGATCAGCATTTTTCTTGTATTTTTCTTTCGCTTGCTTCAAATGTTCAGTTGCTTCCTTAAAGGCTTGTGTAATAGTAGCGTGCAGATGGTTCACTGCGGGCATTTCTAAGTGTTGAGGTGAGTCAAGTTCTGAGGTTCGAGGATGGTGCCCGTATATGGTATAAAAGGGGCTTTGTCCAGTTCCGGAATGTACATAGTTATTGTATGCGTATTCGGCAATCCATAAAATGTCCTTCCAATTACCTTCAGTCTGATGTAACATACAACGCAGGTATTGTTCAAGAGTCTGGTTGGTCCTCTCCGTCTGGCCATCGGTCTGGGGGTGGTGACTGGTTGATAACCTCACGTCGATTTGCGCCAATTGACAACATTTTTTCCAAAAATGTGAAATGAATTGACTACCTCGGTCAGACACCAATATGGAAGGAAATCCGTGTATGCGAACAATGTTTTCAAGGAACTCCTTGGCCAGGATTGAAGCAGAAGGTAATCCCTTTAAAGGAATAAAATGGGCCATCTTGGAAAAAAGATCCACAATAACTAGAATGGTGTTAAATCCATTACATGGAGGTAGGTCTGTAATAAAGTCTAACGATAAAGTGTGCCATGGTGTAGGCGGGACATCCAACGGTTGTAAAAGTCCAGCTGGTTTTTTCTTCTGACTTTTGTTTTGGGCGCAAATGCCACACGACATTACAAATGACTTTATGTCTTTTCGCCAGGTGGGCCACCAGAATTGTCTCTTAATTTTAGCTTCAGTCTTTGCGATACCTGGGTGCCCTTCCATCAGGGTGTCATGATAATTGGAGATGACTAGTTCTTGTAGTTCCTTGTGTGGCAGAAATAGACGCCCTTGATAATAAGGTAGATCATTGATGACTGAGTAGTCCAAGCCTTTCTTTACCCAGTCCTGCAGGGCTGTTGGATCGAAGAGTTGTTGGATCTTTACCTGAATATCCTCTAGTGTCTGTAGAGTAGTTATGCCAAGAATTCTTTGTTCTGAAATTATAGGTACCGGTTCTGGGTTCACATATGCTTCTCCCATCCCTATTCGGGATAAGGCGTCTGCCTTCCCATTTTTACAGCCTGGTCGATAAGTGATCACGAAATCGAATTCGGCAAAGAACAATGCACATCGAAGTTGGCGTGACGATTGGGCCTTGGCTGTTTTTAAATACTGCAAGTTCCGGTGATCGGTGATTACAGTAATGATATGCCTGGCACCGAGAAGATAGTGCCACCAAGCCTTGAAGGCGGATTTGATGGCTAATAACTCTTTATCAGTAACTGCATAGTTGAACTCGGGTGGACGAAAACTTTCTGGACCAGAATGCTACTGGGTGAAGTTGACCAGTTTCAGGATCCTTCTGGGACAGGACAGCTCCCATGGCTAAACTGGATGCATCAGTTTCAACTATGTATGGAAGTTCAGGGCGTGGGTGTTTTAATACAGGTGCAGACGTGAATTTCGCTTTCAACTCTTGGAAGGTGTTTTCAGCTTCTTCAGTCCACAAGAAGCGTTTGTTTTTTCGCAAGAGTGCTGTGATAGGGTGTACAACATGTGAGAAATCCGGAATGAATCTGCGGTAGAAATTAGCAAATCCGAGCATGCTTTGTACTCCTTTAACTGAACTGGGTGATGGCCACTTGAGAATTGCGTCCACCTTTCGAGAATCCATTCGGACTCCTTTTGGAGTCAGGATAAATCCAAGGAATTCAACTTCCGTAGCATGAAAAACAAAATTTTCCAATTTTGCATATAACTTGTGCTGGCGTAATTTGTCTAGGACTGCACGAACGTGCTTCACATGGTCTGATTCTGAAGAGGAGTACACTAGAATATCGTCTATGTATACGACAACACAGACGTCAATGAGTTCAGGAAGGACATTGTTCATAAAATACTGGAAGGCTGCTAGTGCATTGCACAACCCGAAGGGCATCACCTGGTATTCGAATAACCCATACTTAATGCGAAAAGCAGTCTTCCATTCGTCACCTTTCTTCACACGTACCAGATCATGTGCCCCTCAGAGATCTAATTTAGTGTAGATGCAAGCGTCCTTTACTTGGTCTAGTAATTCGGGGATCAGAGGCAATGGGTATCGGTTCTTAACCGTGATCGGATTCAATGCGCGGTAGTCAATGCACGTTCTGAGGTCACCTTCCTTTTTTGGCACGAAGAACAAAGCTAAAGATGCAGGGGACTTGGATGGACGAATGAAGCCATTGGCAAGGTATTGGTCCAAGTATTGTCGTAGGTGAAGGTTTTCAGGTTCAGTAAGGGCGTAGATCCTACTACATGGAGGTTGTGCACCGGGGATGAGATCGATTTGACAATCGTATGATCTGTGAGGTGGTAAGGTGTTTGCCTGTTCTTTTTGGAAAACATCCTGGAATTCTTGATATTCCTGAGGTAACTGCACGACTGGAGTAGCGACTGCGGCCAGACCTTTGTTCAAGGGTTTTTTTCAGGTAACAAGTATGTGCACAATCCGGGAAGGTTATTCTCTTCTCTCGCCAATCAATACAAGGATTATGTGTTTCCAACTAAGGTATCCCCAGTATTATTTGGAACTGCGGGGCTTTGATTAAATCAAACACAATAGTCTCTCAATGCCCATCCTGACCCAATAGTCTCATCTCTGCGGTGGAATGAGTTACAGGCCCAGAGGCAATTTCAGTTCCATCGACGGTGGTGATGATATCCGAAGTGGTCTTTCTGCAGAGAGGTAGATTCATCCTAGAAGCCAATTCATGGTCCACATAGTTTCCTATGGCCCCGCTATCAATCTATGCCCTTACTGTGTGCATACGTGATGGTTGCCTTGGATCTATTAGGACCATTGGTATGATAAAGTGCAAGGTCTGAGTATCGTTCTTCAAGTTCGGCAAGCGGACCTCTACGCTTGTCGGGCGTGGTCGTTTCCCGAGTCAGACTCCATATGGCTTTTATCAGCAGCTCCTACCACTTTCTTGGGTGGTTTTACAGGGCAATCCCGTAGGAAATGTCCCGAAGTTCCACAGTATAGACACAATTGCTTTTGCCGTCTCCTTTCTCTTTCCCTCTGAGTCAAGGGTCCTTTAACCCCTACGATTTGCATGGGTTCTGAGGCATCTGCTCCTTTGGAGGTAGAGTTGGGTTTAACCAACACCCGGTTCTCGAACTTGGCTCGATCAGCCTTTCTGTTCCGAAGTCTGTGATCTAACTGGACCACTAAGTCTATATATTCAGCACAGTCTTGAGGTGGGTTCACAACTTGAGCCAAAACATCTTTGAGTTCTCCTCGAAGTCCTCGATGAAATAACGTAATCCGTTTTACCTCAGGCCATCCAGTTTCCACCACCAACCTATTGAAGGTTGTGATGTATGTTAAAAGGTCCTGGTTACCCTGTCGTAGAGACAAAATTTCGTTATCCAGGGCCTGTCCTTGGGAGTGCCGGGCAAATAGTCTTTCCATGCTCATTTGAAAACCCTAAAAATCCCGAAGAATAGGGTCCTCCTGATGGACTAGTAGAATTGACCAATCCGCTGCACTGCTGCTGAGATATGAAAATACAAAGGCTGCTTTGGCTTGATCGTTTGGAAAGGCTCCAGGTCTGCATAAAAAGTGCAAGCGGCATTGGTTCATAAACACGGCGAACCTTTTTGGGTCCCCAGCAAAGCGTTCAGGCGGGCTAAAGGAATGCTCCTGAACCACTTGCACAGGATTGCTTGATAAAACAGGAGTTGAATTCCCCCTGAGTAAAGGTAATGGTGTTTGCCCAGCTTGGTTTTGCAATAATTGTCTAGCAAGATCATCAGTGCGTTCCTTAGAAACAATAATTTCTCTCCTGAGAGTATTAGTTTCTTGACGAGCGGCATGTACTTCAGCCCTAAGTTCCCTTAATAATAGGGCCAATTGGTCAGTTTCTGAGGTATCCATGACACCCGGGTGAGGGTATGTAGAGAGGCTTTGCGTTCTGTTACGCTCACCTGGTTCCCTCAGGGGTGTCGGGCGGAACTGGACAGCCGCGGTCTCCGCCAATGTGATGCGTAGTGCATAGATGACTGACTGGACTGGCCCACCTAGCTTCGTCTGCTTGACCCGTAGAAGTAGTCTCCTAAAGGCAGAGAAATGGAATTAGCCACCTGTGGAGTTGAGTAATAGCCCCTCACTGCATCCCCATTTATCACCTCTGATATTCCCTTTCACCAAGCTCAACTTATAGTTTTAAATGATGAGCTCTCCATCCTGCGAGGAACGCAGGGGCGCGTTGATGGCCAGTTACTTCACTGGTTTGAGGATATTGGAAGAGTTCTAGACAATCTTGGCTCCAAAACTCCTGGCGAAGGGCCGTAAGTATATAGTTCTAAAGAGTTCAAAAATGTCTGAATAATCACTCTTGTCCAATTCCTTTGTTTATCTTGCAGCTTAGACCCAAATGAAGATAGTTCTGTGGCAGCTGAAAGCGTTCTGGTAAGAGTCTGTGCTATTCCACACTGTCCGTTAAATGATGCCAAAGTTTAACTCGCTGCTGTCTCTTTTCTTACAGGTGCGGCGTAAGAAGATTTGGCGTGCTGATGAATAATACCTCCGGCGGTAAAATCAGGTAAGTATATGGTGGCAAGAGATTGTCCTCATTTGTTTCCCCTCGGCTCACCTTGTTGTTTTCTTGTCCCCCTTTGGTGCTGGAATGCGGCAACTTAATGATGGAGACAGCGCCGGATCGTAGAGATGCTGCGAGGAACGGTGAGTATGGCGCGACGCTGCTGCTGGCGATGCGCCGTGTTTAAAATAAAGTATTTTCCTCATGCAAAGATGCGATGAATCCGGAATCAGGTAAGAAACCCAATAATGTTCTTGTTCTAACCTTTCTTCTTCTTTCTCTTCTTTTTTAGGAGCTCTGGACTCGAGGTGGGCGTGGCACGAGGCTGGATGCTGACTGCGGGCACGGTGAGCGTTACGCTGCTGGATGCAGAAGAACGCGAAGCGTGTGCTGCCCTTCGGGCGTGGTTTAAATAGACGCCAAAGTAGTCCCAGATAAGTATTCCTCCACCACCACACCCGGGTAACAAAATAGTCCCTAGGTAAAGTAGTCCCTTCCATGCCTCACATGGGCTTGGATCTCTTGCAGCATGGTCTGCATCAGGTAAGTTTTAACATATGAGCCTGGCGCCATAGACGCCAGGACTGTACCCATATAGACCCTTGCAAGGGTTGCTGGGTTTGCTCTGGGTAACATGATGCCTGTTTCCGGGGTTGCTGGACTTGGTCTGGATGGCCGGGGGTAGGCATCATGATAGCACTCTCCCCCAAGGCCCCTTCTAAAGTCGTTCTTCCCCTTGGTCCTGGTTTGTCTGGGAAATTCCGGTGGAATCTTCTCACCAACCTAGGTGCATGAACGTGGTCACTAGATTCCCATGACCTTTCTTGTGGTCCGTAGCCTTTCCAGTCGATTAAATAAAAAAGTTTTGACTTAACCATTTTGGAGTCCAGGATACTTTTAACTTCAAATTCGGGTTCCCCGTCTACAAGGATGGAGTCAGGTGGCTTGGTTAGTCTCGTTCCAGGTTGTACTGGCTTCAGAAGCGACACATGGAAGACTGGGTGAATCCGCATACTAGCAGGTAATTCCAATTTGACGGCCACCGGGTTGATAATGGCCTTATTAGAGTAAGGTCCCAAATATCTAGGGTTAAAGGTCCGTGTTCCCTTTAAAGGTATGTGTTTTGTGGCCAACCAAACTTGATCCCCAATCTGGTATTTTGGAGCATCACCTCTATGCTGATCAGCATTTTTCTTGTATTTTTCTTTCGCTTGCTTCAAATGTTCAGTTGCTTCCTTAAAGGCTTGTGTAATAGTAGCGTTCAGATGGTTCACTGCGGGCATTTCTAAGTGTTGAGGTGAGTCAAGTTCTGAGGTTCGGGAATGGTGCCCGTATATGGTATAAAAGGGACTTTGTCCAGTTCCAGAATGTACATAGTTATTGTATGCGTATTCGGCAATCCATAGAATGTCCTTCCAATTACCTTCAGTCTGATGTAACATACAATGCAGGTATTGTTCAAGAGTCTGGTTGGTCCTCTCCGTCTGGCCATCGGTCTGGGGGTGGTGACTGGTTGATAACCTCACGTCGATTTGCGCCAATTGACAACATTTTTTCCAAAAATGTGAAATGAATTGACTACCTCGGTCAGACACCAATATGGAAGGAAATCCGTGTATGCGAACCATGTTTTCAAGGAACTCCTTGGCCAGGATTGAAGCAGAAGGTAATCCCTTTAAAGGAATAAAATGGGCCATCTTGGAAAAAAGATCCACAATAACTAGAATGGTGTTAAATCCATTACATGGAGGTAGGTCTGTAATAAAGTCTAACGATAAAGTGTGCCATGGTGTAGGCGGGACATCCAACGGTTGTAAAAGTCCAGCTGGTTTTTTCTTCTGACTTTTGTTTTGGGCGCAAATGCCACACGACATTACAAATGACTTTATGTCTTTTCGCCAGGTGGGCCACCAGAATTGTCTGTTAATTTTAGCTTCAGTCTTTGCGATACCTGGGTGCCCTTCCATCAGGGTGTCATGATAATTGGAGATGACTAGTTCTTGTAGTTCCTTGTGTGGCATAAATAGACGCCCTTGATAATAAGGTAGATCATTGATGACTGAGTAGTCCAAGCCTTTCTTTACCCAGTCCTGCAGGGCTGTTGGATCGAAGAGTTGTTGGATCTTTACCTGAATATCCTCTAGTGTCTGTAGAGTAGTTATGCCAAGAATTCTTTGTTCTGAAATTATAGGTACCGGTTCTGGGTTCACATATGCTTCTCCCATCCCTATTCGGGATAAGGCGTCTGCCTTCCCATTTTTACAGCCTGGTCGATAAGTGATCACGAAATCGAATTCGGCAAAGAACAATGCACATCGAAGTTGGGGTGACGATTGGGCCTTGGCTGTTTTTAAATACTGCAAGTTCCGGTGATCGGTGATTACAGTAATGATATGCCTGGCACCGAGAAGATAGTGCCACCAAGCCTTGAAGGCGGATTTGATGGCTAATAACTCTTTATCAGTAACTGCATAGTTGAACTCGGGTGGACGAAAACTTTCTGGACCAGAATGCTACTGGGTGAAGTTGACCAGTTTCAGGATCCTTCTGGGACAGGACAGCTCCCATGGCTAAACTGGATGCATCAGTTTCAACTATGTATGGAAGTTCAGGGCGTGGGTGTTTTAATACAGGTGCAGACGTGAATTTCGCTTTCAACTCTTGGAAGGTGTTTTCAGCTTCTTCAGTCCACAAGAAGCGTTTGTTTTTTCGCAAGAGTGCTGTGATAGGGTGTACAACATGTGAGAAATCCGGAATGAATCTGCGGTAGAAATTAGCAAATCCGAGCATGCTTTGTACTCCTTTAACTGAACTGGGTGATGGCCACTTGAGAATTGCGTCCACCTTTCAAGAATCCATTCGGACTCCTTTTGGAGTCAGGATAAATCCAAGGAATTCAACTTCCGTAGCATGAAAAACAAAATTTTCCAATTTTGCATATAACTTGTGCTGGCGTAATTTGTCTAGGACTGCACGAACGTGCTTCACATGGTCTGATTCTGAAGAGGAGTACACTAGAATATCGTCTATGTATACGACAACACAGACGTCAATGAGTTCACGAAGGACATTGTTCATAAAATACTGGAAGGCTGCTAGTGCATTGCACAACCCGAAGGGCATCACCTGGTATTCGAATAACCCATACTTAATGCGAAAAGCAGTCTTCCATTCGTCACCTTTCTTCACACGTACCAGATCATGTGCCTCTCAGAGATCTAATTTAGTGTAGATGCAAGCGTCCTTTACTTGGTCTAGTAATTCGGGGATCAGAGGCAATGGGTATCGGTTCTTAACCGTGATCGGATTCAATGCGCGGTAGTCAATGCACGTTCTGAGGTCACCTTCCTTTTTTGGCACGAAGAACAAAGCTAAAGATGCAGGGGACTTGGATGGACGAATGAAGCCATTGGCAAGGTATTGGTCCAAGTATTGTCGTAGGTGAAGGTTTTCAGGTTCAGTAAGGGCGTAGATCCTACTACATGGAGGTTGTGCACCGGGGATGAGATCGATTTGACAATCGTATGATCTGTGAGGTGGTAAGGTGTTTGCCTGTTCTTTTTGGAAAACATCCTGGAATTCTTGATATTCCTGAGGTAACTGCACGACTGGAGTAGCGACTGCGGCCAGACCTTTGTTCAAGGGTTTTTTTCAGGTAACAAGTATGTGCACAATCCGGGAAGGTTATTCTCTTCTCTCGCCAATCAATACAAGGATTATGTGTTTCCAACTAAGGTATCCCCAGTATTATTTGGAACTGCGGGGCTTTGATTAAATCAAACACAATAGTCTCTCAATGCCCATCCTGACCCAATAGTGTCATCTCTGCGGTGGAATGAGTTACAGGCCCAGAGGCAATTTCAGTTCCATCGACGGTGGTGATGATATCCGAAGTGGTCTTTCTGCAGAGAGGTAGATTCATCCTAGAAGCCAATTCATGGTCCACACAGTTTCCTATGGCCCCGCTATCAATCTATGCCCTTACTGTGTGCATACGTGATGGTTGCCTTGGATCTATTAGGACCATTGGTATGATAAAGTGCAAGGTCTGAGTATCGTTCTTCAAGTTCGGCAAGCGGACCTCTACGCTTGTCGGGCGTGGTCGTTTCCCGAGTCAGACTCCATATGGCTTTTATCAGCAGCTCCTACCACTTTCTTGGGTGGTTTTACAGGGCAATCCCGTAGAAAATGTCCCGAAGTTCCACAGTATAGACACAATTGCTTTTGCCGTCTCCTTTCTCTTTCCCTCTGAGTCAAGGGTCCTTTAACCCCTACGATTTGCATGGGTTCTGAGGCATCTGCTCCTTTGGAGGTAGAGTTGGGTTTAACCAACACCCGGTTCTCGAACTTGGCTCGATCAGCCTTTCTGTTCCGAAGTCTGTGATCTAACTGGACCACTAAGTCTATATATTCAGCACAGTCTTGAGGTGGGTTCACAACTTGAGCCAAAACATCTTTGAGTTCTCCTCGAAGTCCTCGATGAAATAACGTAATCCGTTTTACCTCAGGCCATCCAGTTTCCACCACCAACCTATTGAAGGTTGTGATGTATGTTAAAAGGTCCTGGTTACCCTGTCGTAGAGACAAAATTTCGTTATCCAGGGCCTGTCCTTGGGAGTGCCGGGCAAATAGTCTTTCCATGCTCATTTGAAAACCCTAAAAATCCCGAAGAATAGGGTCCTCCTGATGGACTAGTAGAATTGACCAATCCGCTGCACTGCTGCTGAGATATGAAAATACAAAGGCTGCTTTGGCTTGATCGTTTGGAAAGGCTCCAGGTCTGCATAAAAAGTGCAAGCGGCATTGGTTCATAAACACGGCGAACCTTTTTGGGTCCCCAGCAAAGCGTTCAGGCGAGCTAAAGGAATGCTCCTGAACCACTTGCACAGGATTGCTTGATAAAACAGGAGTTGAATTCCCCCTGAGTAAAGGTAATGGTGTTTGCCCAGCTTGGTTTTGCAATAATTGTCTAGCAAGATCATCAGTGCGTTCCTTAGAAACAATAATTTCTCTCCTGAGAGTATTAGTTTCTTGACGAGCGGCATGTACTTCAGCCCTAAGTTCCCTTAATAATAGGGCCAATTGGTCAGTTTCTGAGGTATCCATGACACCCGGGTGAGGGTATGTAGAGAGGCTTTGCGTTCTGTTACGCTCACCTGGTTCCCTCAGGGGTGTCGGGCGGAACTGGACAGCCGCGGTCTCCGCCAATGTGATGCGTAGTGCATAGATGACTGACTGGACTGGCCCACCTAGCTTCGTCTGCTTGACCCGTAGAAGTAGTCTCCTAAAGGCAGAGAAATGGAATTAGCCACCTGTGGAGTTGAGTAATAGCCCCTCACTGCGTCCCCATTTATCACCTCTGATATTCCCTTTCACCAAGCTCAACTTATAGTTTTAAATGATGAGCTCTCCATCCTGCGAGGAACGCAGGGGCGCGTTGATGGCCAGTTACTTCACTGGTTTGAGGATATTGGAAGAGTTCTAGACAATCTTGGCTCCAAAACTCCTGGCGAAGGGCCGTAAGTATATAGTTCTAAAGAGTTCAAAAATGTCTGAATAATCACTCTTGTCCAATTCCTTTGTTTATCTTGCAGCTTAGACCCAAATGAAGATAGTTCTGTGGCAGCTGAAAGCATTCTGGTAAGAGTCTGTGCTATTCCACACTGTCCGTTAAATGATGCCAAAGTTTAACTCGCTGCTGTCTCTTTTCTTACAGGTGCGGCGTAAGAAGATTTGGCGTGCTGATGAATAATACCTCCGGCGGTAAAATCAGGTAAGTATATGGTGGCAAGAGATTGTCCTCATTTGTTTCCCCTCGGCTCACCTTGTTGTTTTCTTGTCCCCCTTTGGTGCTGGAATGCGGCAACTTAATGATGGAGACAGCGCCGGATCGTAGAGATGCTGCGAGGAACGGTGAGTATGGCGCGACGCTGCTGCTGGCGATGCGCCGTGTTTAAAATAAAGTATTTTCCTCATGCAAAGATGCGATGAATCCGGAATCAGGTAAGAAACCCAATAATGTTCTTGTTCTAACCTTTCTTCTTCTTTCTCTTCTTTTTTAGGAGCTCTGGACTCGAGGTGGACGTGGCACGAGGCTGGATGCTGACTGCGGGCACGGTGAGCGTTACGCTGCTGGATGCAGAATAACGCGAAGCGTGTGCTGCCCTTCGGGCGTGGTTTAAATAGCCGCCAAAGTAGTCCCAGATAAGTATTCCTCCACCACCACACCCGGGTAACAAAATAGTCCCTAGGTAAAGTAGTCCCTTCCATGCCTCACATGGGCTTGGATCTCTTGCAGCATGGTCTGCATCAGGTAAGTTTTAACATATGAGCCTGGCGCCATAGACGCCAGGACTGTACCCATATAGACCCTTGCAAGGGTTGCTGGGTTTTCTCTGGGTAACATGATGCCTGTTTCCGGGGTTGCTGGACTTGGTCTGGATGCCCGGGGGTAGGCATCATGACAGCACTCTCCCCCAAGGCCCCTCCTAAAGTCGTTCTTCCCCTTGGTCCTGGTTTGTCTGGGAAATTCCGGTGGAATCTTCTCACCAACCTAGGTGCATGAACGTGGTCACTAGATTCCCATGACCTTTCTTGTGGTCCGTAGCCTTTCCAGTCGATTAAATAAAAAAGTTTTGACTTAACCATTTTGGAGTCCAGGATACTTTTAACTTCAAATTCGGGTTCCCCGTCTACAAGGATGGAGTCAGGTGGCTTGGTTAGTCTCGTTCCAGGTTGTACTGGCTTCAGAAGCGACACATGGAAGACGGGGTGAATCCGCATACTAGCAGGTAATTCCAATTTGACGGCCACCGGGTTGATAATGGCCTTATTAGAGTAAGGTCCCAAATATCTAGGGTTAAAGGTCCGTGTTCCCTTTAAAGGTATGTGTTTTGTGGCCAACCAAACTTGATCCCCAATCTGGTATTTTGGAGCATCACCTCTATGCTGATCAGCATTTTTCTTGTATTTTTCTTTCGCTTGCTTCAAATGTTCAGTTGCTTCCTTAAAGGCTTGTGTAATAGTAGCGTTCAGATGGTTCACTGCAGGCATTTCTAAGTGTTGAGGTGAGTCAAGTTCTGAGGTTCGGGAATGGTGCCCGTATATGGTATAAAAGGGACTTTGTCCAGTTCCAGAATGTACATAGTTATTGTATGCGTATTCGGCAATCCATAGAATGTCCTTCCAATTACCTTCAGTCTGATGTAACATACAACGCAGGTATTGTTCAAGAGTCTGGTTGGTCCTCTCCGTCTGGCCATCGGTCTGGGGGTGGTGACTGGTTGATAACCTCACGTCGATTTGCGCCAATTGACAACATTTTTTCCAAAAATGTGAAATGAATTGACTACCTCGGTCAGACACCAATATGGAAGGAAATCCGTGTATGCGAACAATGTTTTCAAGAAACTCCTTGGCCAGGATTGAAGCAGAAGGTAATCCCTTTAAAGGAATAAAATGGGCCATCTTGGAAAAAAGATCCACAATAACTAGAATGGTGTTAAATCCATTACATGGAGGTAGGTCTGTAATAAAGTCTAACGATAAATTGTGCCATGGTGTAGGCGGGACATCCAACGGTTGTAAAAGTCCAGCTGGTTTTTTCTTCTGACTTTTGTTTTGGGCGCAAATGCCACACGACATTACAAATGACTTTATGTCTTTTCGCCAGGTGGGCCACCAGAATTGTCTCTTAATTTTAGCTTCAGTCTTTGCGATACCTGGGTGCCCTTCCATCAGGGTGTCATGATAATTGGAGATGACTAGTTCTTGTAGTTCCTTGTGTGGCATAAATAGACGCCCTTGATAATAAGGTAGATCATTGATGACTGAGTAGTCCAAGCCTTTCTTTACCCAGTCCTGCAGGGCTGTTGGATCGAAGAGTTGTTGGATCTTTACCTGAATATCCTCTAGTGTCTGTAGAGTAGTTATGCCAAGAATTCTTTGTTCTGAAATTATAGGTACCGGTTCTGGGTTCACATATGCTTCTCCCATCCCTATTCGGGATAAGGCGTCTGCCTTCCCATTTTTACAGCCTGGTCGATAAGTGATCACGAAATCGAATTCGGCAAAGAACAATGCACATCGAAGTTGGCGTGACGATTGGGCCTTGGCTGTTTTTAAATACTGCAAGTTCCGGTGATCGGTGATTACAGTAATGATATGCCTGGCACCGAGAAGATAGTGCCACCAAGCCTTGAAGGCGGATTTGATGGCTAATAACTCTTTATCAGTAACTGCATAGTTGAACTCGGTGGACGAAAACTTTCTGGACCAGAATGCTACTGGGTGAAGTTGACCAGTTTCAGGATCCTTCTGGGACAGGACAGCTCCCATGGCTAAACTGGATGCATCAGTTTCAACTATGTATGGAAGTTCAGGGCATGGGTGTTTTAATACAGGTGCAGACGTGAATTTCGCTTTCAACTCTTGGAATGTGTTTTCAGCTTCTTCAGTCCACAAGAAGCGTTTGTTTTTTCGCAAGAGTGCTGTGATAGGGTGTACAACATGTGAGAAATCCGGAATGAATCTGCGGTAGAAATTAGCAAATCCGAGCATGCTTTGTACTCCTTTAACTGAACTGGGTGATGGCCACTTGAGAATTGCGTCCACCTTTCGAGAATCCATTCGGACTCCTTTTGGAGTCAGGATAAATCCAAGGAATTCAACTTCCGTAGCATGAAAAACAAAATTTTCCAATTTTGCATATAACTTGTGCTGGCGTAATTTGTCTAGGACTGCACGAACGTGCTTCACATGGTCTGATTCTGAAGAGGAGTACACTAGAATATCGTCTATGTATACGACAACACAGACGTCAATGAGTTCACGAAGGACATTGTTCATAAAATACTGGAAGGCTGCTAGTGCATTGCACAACCCGAAGGGCATCACCTGGTATTCGAATAACCCATACTTAATGCGAAAAGCAGTCTTCCATTCGTCACCTTTCTTCACACGTACCAGATCATGTGCCCCTCAGAGATCTAATTTAGTGTAGATGCAAGCGTCCTTTACTTGGTCTAGTAATTCGGGGATCAGAGGCAATGGGTATCGGTT
The DNA here is from genome assembly GCF_040938575.1 of Ambystoma mexicanum. Classification (NCBI taxonomy): domain Eukaryota; kingdom Metazoa; phylum Chordata; class Amphibia; order Caudata; family Ambystomatidae; genus Ambystoma; species Ambystoma mexicanum. The sequence continues at coordinate 962,263,646 of NC_090941.1, read as the reverse complement.
CTTAACCGTGATCGGATTCAATGCGCGGTAGTCAATGCACGTTCTGAGGTCACCTTCCTTTTTTGGCACGAAGAACAAAGCTAAAGATGCAGGGGACTTGGATGGACGAATGAAGCCATTGGCAAGGTATTGGTCCAAGTATTGTCGTAGGTGAAGGTTTTCAGGTTCAGTAAGGGCGTAGATCCTACTACATGGAGGTTGTGCACCGGGATGAGATCGATTTGACAATCGTATGATCTGTGAGGTGGTAAGGTGTTTGCCTGTTCTTTTTGGAAAACATCCTGGAATTCTTGATATTCCTGAGGTAACTGCACGACTGGAGTAGCGACTGCGGCCAGACCTTTGTTCAAGGGTTTTTTTCAGGTAACAAGTATGTGCACAATCCGGGAAGGTTATTCTCTTCTCTCGCCAATCAATACAAGGATTATGTGTTTCCAACTAAGGTATCCCCAGTATTATTTGGAACTGCGGGGCTTTGATTAAATCAAACACAATAGTCTCTCAATGCCCATCCTGACCCAATAGTGTCATCTCTGCGGTGGAATGAGTTACAGGCCCAGAGGCAATTTCAGTTCCATCGACGGTGGTGATGATATCCGAAGTGGTCTTTCTGCAGAGAGGTAGATTCATCCTAGAAGCCAATTCATGGTCCACATAGTTTCCTATGGCCCCGCTATCAATCTATGCCCTTACTGTGTGCATACGTGATGGTTGCCTTGGATCTATTAGGACCATTGGTATGATAAAGTGCAAGGTCTGAGTATCGTTCTTCAAGTTCGGCAAGCAGACCTCTACGCTTGTCGGGCGTGGTCGTTTCCCGAGTCAGACTCCATATGGCTTTTATCAGCAGCTCCTACCACTTTCTTGGGTGGTTTTACAGGGCAATCCCGTAGAAAATGTCCCGAAGTTCCACAGTATAGACACAATTGCTTTTGCCGTCTCCTTTCTCTTTCCCTCTGAGTCAAGGGTCCTTTAACCCCTACGATTTGCATGGGTTCTGAGGCATCTGCTCCTTTGGAGGTAGAGTTGGGTTTAACCAACACCCGGTTCTCGAACTTGGCTCGATCAGCCTTTCTGTTCCGAAGTCTGTGATCTAACTGGACCACTAAGTCTATATATTCAGCACAGTCTTGAGGTGGGTTCACAACTTGAGCCAAAACATCTTTGAGTTCTCCTCGAAGTCCTCGATGAAATAACGTAATCCGTTTTACCTCAGGCCATCCAGTTTCCACCACCAACCTATTGAAGGTTGTGATGTATGTTAAAAGGTCCTGGTTACCCTGTCGTAGAGACAAAATTTCGTTATCCAGGGCCTGTCCTTGGGAGTGCCGGGCAAATAGTCTTTCCATGCTCATTTGAAAACCCTAAAAATCCCGAAGAATAGGGTCCTCCTGATGGACTAGTAGAATTGACCAATCCGCTGCACTGCTGCTGAGATATGAAAATACAAAGGCTGCTTTGGCTTGATCGTTTGGAAAGGCTCCAGGTCTGCATAAAAAGTGCAAGCGGCATTGGTTCATAAACACGGCGAACCTTTTTGGGTCCCCAGCAAAGCGTTCAGGCGGGCTAAAGGAATGCTCCTGAACCACTTGCACAGGATTGCTTGATAAAACAGGAGTTGAATTCCCCCTGAGTAAAGGTAATGGTGTTTGCCCAGCTTGGTTTTGCAATAATTGTCTAGCAAGATCATCAGTGCGTTCCTTAGAAACAATAATTTCTCTCCTGAGAGTATTAGTTTCTTGACGAGCGGCATGTACTTCAGCCCTAAATTCCCTTAATAATAGGGCCAATTGGTCAGTTTCTGAGGTATCCATGACACCCGGGTGAGGGTATGTAGAGAGGCTTTGCGTTCTGTTACGCTCACCTGGTTCCCTCAGGGGTGTGGGCGGAACTGGACAGCCGCGGTCTCCGCCAATGTGATGCGTAGTGCATAGATGACTGACTGGACTGGCCCACCTAGCTTCGTCTGCTTGACCCGTAGAAGTAGTCTCCTAAAGGCAGAGAAATGGAATTAGCCACCTGTGGAGTTGAGTAATAGCCCCTCACTGCGTCCCCATTTATCACCTCTGATATTCCCTTTCACCAAGCTCAACTTATAGTTTTAAATGATGAGCTCTCCATCCTGCGAGGAACGCAGGGGCGCGTTGATGGCCAGTTACTTCACTGGTTTGAGGATATTGGAAGAGTTCTAGACAATCTTGGCTCCAAAACTCCTGGCGAAGGGCCGTAAGTATATAGTTCTAAAGAGTTCAAAAATGTCTGAATAATCACTCTTGTCCAATTCCTTTGTTTATCTTGCAGCTTAGACCCAAATGAAGATAGTTCTGTGGCAGCTGAAAGCGTTCTGGTAAGAGTCTGTGCTATTCCACACTGTCCGTTAAATGATGCCAAAGTTTAACTCGCTGCTGTCTCTTTTCTTACAGGTGCGGCGTAAGAAGATTTGGCGTGCTGATGAATAATACCTCCGGCGGTAAAATCAGGTAAGTATATGGTGGCAAGAGATTGTCCTCATTTGTTTCCCCTCGGCTCACCTTGTTGTTTTCTTGTCCCCCTTTGGTGCTGGAATGCAGCAACTTAATGATGGAGACAGCGCCGGATCGTAGAGATGCTGCGAGGAACGGTGAGTATGGCGCGACGCTGCTGCTGGCGATGCGCCGTGTTTAAAATAAAGTATTTTCCTCATGCAAAGATGCGATGAATCCGGAATCAGGTAAGAAACCCAATAATGTTCTTGTTCTAACCTTTCTTCTTCTTTCTCTTCTTTCTAGGAGCTCTGGACTCGAGGAGGGCGTGGCACGAGGCTGGATGCTGACTGCAGGCACGGTGAGCGTTACGCTGCTGGATGCAGAATAACGCGAAGCGTGTGCTGCCCTTCGGGCGTGGTTTAAATAGCCGCCAAAGTAGTCCCAGATAAGTATTCCTCCACCACCACCACACCCGGGTAACAAAATAGTCCCTAGGTAAAGTAGTCCCTTCCATGCCTCACATGGGCTTGGATCTCTTGCAGCATGGTCTGCATCAGGTAAGTTTTAACATATGAGCCTGGCGCCATAGACGCCAGGACTGTTCCCCCATATGAGCCTGGCGCCATAGACACCAGGACTGTACCCATATAGCCCCTAACAAGGGTTGCTGGGTTTTCTCTGGGTAACATGATGCCTGCTTCCGGGGTTGCTGGACTTGGTCTGGATGCCCGGGGGTAGGCATCATGACAGTATGCTGTTTTTGTTGTCAATTCTTTGTAAATCTTCTGCAGAACAATGTGAGCAAAAAGTACTGAACGTCTTTTTCTTTCTGTTGTTAGAGAACTAACCACCTTAACTTCCAACCTGGAGGTGAGAGGGGAGTCCAGTGAGAGCCCCAGGGACCCCAAAAGACGGAAGAAAGGGGGTGCCATGTCACACACCCAACCCAAAGATTGAAGGGGAGGCTGGAGTGCCGGAAGAAAGGGGGTGCCGTGCCACACCCTCCAACCCAAAGATGGAAGGGGAGGCTGAAGTGCCCACTGCCTAATGAAGTAAGAAAGGGGGTGCTGTGCTGCATCCCCAAACCCAGTGACTGAAAGCGAGACTGAAGTACCCTCTCCCTAATGAAGGAAATTGAGCCGGACGAGCTCCAACAGAAAGATGAATATAAGGGGGAAAACAGTTCATGTTGACAAAAAAGTAATGTATATAATGTTTCACATACAAAATACCAGCAGACATTCAAAAAGAAAAGCCCACTTTATTTACATGAAAATGTTTCTGTAGGCCAGAGGGAAACCCTTTTGCTGGCTGTGGGACACATGTCACAAAAAACTCCCCCGCTGGAAAGCCTCGTTTACATCCCCCTAGCTATTTTACAACTGCAATAAAATGTGGCCTCTGGAAGGTGTGGAAACCAAGTGTCCTTTAGACTTGCTGTCTTTGCAGGACAATTTCTTTTGTCTGATGCATGACCCAAATGTGAGAAGGAGGCATGAAAACAGGAACTACCATTAAGGGAGGCTGAAATGCCAACTTCAAAGAGCAAACAACCAACTTTGTAGAGACTCATAAAAACTCTGGTCACAGGCTGTCCGGAGAGACAAATGGCTGGATGAAGTAGTGCTCCCATTTGCTGAACATACAGATTTAAAAGGACTATTATAATTTAGGCTTTTTTCCCAACAACCATAAGTCGGATTTCCTTTATGCATGTGTCAATTTTTAGGTAATTTCCATGTGATTTTGGAGATATAAAATTCCTCCACCTACGACTCAGGTAACTGTAATGGCCATCTAAGATGTGTTTCTGGCTGATCTGAAAATGTTCCAAATGTGAGAGTTGGTGAACCGGCGGAGGGTAAAATTAGGAATATGGGTAATAAATTACATGTTCCTAACTATTACGCTTTTGGTAAAAATGGTGGAAAATTGCCACACATGGGCGTGCAACAGGGTGTGGACCTGGCTGTTATCTTATTTAATTCCCCATGATTAACTGAATCAGAAAAGATACATATATTTTGGCAGTTACAACTAAAATTATTAACTTTTGCCTCATAACTAGACGCTTGCCAAAATCTGACATGAGAATAAATGGCAATTACAAATGGGAAATTCCATATGTCTGCTCCAGAGTTCTAAGCCAATCCATCCATACAGAGGGGCTGGAGTGGGGAGGAGAGAGAAGGGTAACTGTCCAATCCTATTTGCAAAACCTCTTGCAGGGTACTTCCCCAAGATTGTAAACTTGATGGTGTCATCACTGCTATATAAAGTGGAATGCACTATGACAAAGGAAAAGAGCTGCTGAAATATACCATCAAGAGGGCTGTTGAAACTTACCATCTGACAGCTGCAACAAAACACCAGAGGAGATTGCTGAGAGTGCATCTGGGTGAAGCTGTCTATTTCTGTGAAGGCCTAAAAACTGACTGGGTCATACGGTGGAGTGCTGGGGGCCATCCTTGAGAGTGGAATGACCAGGCCCCTGTCCTATCTTTCCAGAGGGTCCTGACATGCAGCTGGCTTTCCCTGAACTTTAAACAGAGGCTTTCTATGTAAGTAGAATGGAGACCTGTGAAACCAAACAGTGGGGGAATCTACCGGCCTTACATCCGTTCCCTTAATAGAGGGTGGGGGGAAACTGTGTAGATCCTTAGCCTATTAAACTAAAAATGCTAATTTAAGTAATTCCCTTTGGCAGAATACTAGGGGGTGATTTTGTTAAAATTCAAAAGTAGCAAAGCTCATTGCCTGTAGACAAATGGCTCCACACTTTAGAAACTGGGCCACATTGTATAATGAGTGAAAAATATATGCGTTTAATGGGTTGCCCTCTTTTGATAACACGTGTTTCGACACACAAGTGTCTTTTTCAAATCAGGGCTAGTCTTAGCTATCCTCCATATCAACATTTTTCAATTCAAGATGGCAACATGAATGGTCATGGGATAAATCCCCCTCGGTCTCGCTTAGCGTCTCCTGCCGTCTGGTCCTCAACTATAACGAGCAATCTGGCGCAAGGGCCTACAAGTTGGTACTAAAAAAAGCCCCAAAACGCTTTTTTTTTTACAGAAAGCTCATTGCCAGTGTGGGCTGAAAAACTATAGCCTATAATTTAATTGGGTAATCCTTTTTATCCTGTTGATCCCCCGACTTATTTAAGGAAGAGGGGTGTCGTTGTTCTTAAATCAGGACTGAAATCTCTGCACTGGCTTCCAGTGGCTGCGAGGATTAAGTTAAAAACCCTCTGCATTGTCCACAAGGCCTTCTGGGGCCGCAATACCTTCAACTCTCTCTTCCTAAATACCTTCCTTCTCGAGCTCTGCGCTCATCGGCCTCAAACTCCCTCAGGGCCAGTCGCTTCTCCAAGCAACGAGTCGGTGGTAGATCTCTTTCTTCGGCTGGGGCCTCCCTCTGGAACAGCCTCCCGGAAACTTGAGGAGAATCATCTTCGGTTCCGGAAGCACCTCAAAACCTTTCTCTTTGCGTCTGCTTTTTCTCCTCCTCTCCCTTGCTGACTTCCTGGCTGACACTAAAACTCCACTGGTTACCTGGCCACCCTCTGATCTCAGTCCCAGGTCCCCTCCCCCACCAGTAGCACTCCTGCACTGCCTTCCCAGCAACCCCTGCACTTGGGGACTGTTTTCTGTATCCCTACAGTCCCACTACCAGCACTTGACACCCAACGTCTGCACTTAGCCTTGCTCTTGCCACCTGCTGGCCATACTTTTACTTATTGTTTATTTTCTTATCCCATGTACTGCACTGTCCTCCCCACCTTTCCCCCACACTTCTCCTCCTTCCCCTTCCCATGCACTTGTGCGATCTGAATGACACCTGGCCTAGTAGGATCGTTGTTTTTCTTCCCTCTGTTCCCCCTCCCTTGCAACGTCGCGCCTTGAAACACTTGTGTATAGGCGCGTTATAAATGCCATATCATATCATATCAAATCAGTCCAATCTTTTTGTCCAAATTTCCCTGACACAGACCGTTCAGTTGAGGGGGTCTGAAATCCAAAATTCTTCAATCATCTTAATTTTTCTGTCAGACTTCCCCAACCCAAACCAAAGTAAGGGGCTGGGGTCTGAAAAACAAACATCTAAATCAACCTGTACTTATTTTAAAGCGAAAGTGTAGGTGAAATAATAATGGTCATATGCATTGGCCCACATTTATAAAACTAAACTGCTAGCCTTTACGCGTGCAGGAAAATTGAAATTGCACAGCACTACATCTATAAATTGTGTTCACTGACCAGCCCTAATTATTTCTTGAATTGAAATTGAGATAAAGTATTGTGATTTGTGTTGTTTTCTTAACTAATTTGTATAATTGATTTGTGTAACAAGAAGTTAATGGTGAGCCACAAATAAGGTGACGTGTGTAGTTTGTGCGATTATTCTTAACATTGAATTCAAATAAACATAAATATATTCCCTGTACACCAGCCTGGTTCTTGACTCATTGGTAGCTCAGGGGGAGGGATCCAAGGGCTATTAGATGAATTGGACATAGTGCTGAATAAAATAACCCATTAAACAGTTTGTTGCATGACACCTTGAGTGAGGTGGGGGACTTCTGTGTTGAGGGTGGCCCCTCGATAAACCGTTTGAGGACCCTGAAGTCTGAGAAGTTAAGTGACAGGGCTTCCAAACCAACAGTGGCCACTAAAAGGTCTCTTGGGTTTGATATTTGTAGTAGCCGAACAGAAAACATCCCGCCAAAAGAAAGGCGTCTTATCCCTACTGATCATGTTCTTATTACACCTCCCGGAATATACATCAGGTTGGCACCCAAGTCAGGACTTGCATGGAAGTTTGGCATCAATGTGCTGGCCGGGGTGAGTGACCCTGATTCTAGAGGGAATGTGAAGGTACTAGTCCAAAACCATGGGCAGGAGGCTTTTCAGATCCAGACAGGAGACCAAATAGCACAGGGAATACTTCAAAGAGTGATGTTGGACTGGCCACCAGGGGGCAGGTGGATGAGGTCTGCCTCTATGTGAGCTCCTCTCCCATGGTCCTGAAAGCAGTCTGAGCCCTCGCTAATGCCCCCCCCCCACCATCGGTGACATTAAAACCCAAGAGGCCCCCCATCATTTGGGAAAAAATCAGACAAAAATCGGAGTTTCCTTCACTGCAAAACAGCATCTCCGAGTGGGGTGAACAGCTACGCCACGTTGGAGGCACACGCCGGCGCTACACAGCCCGGAGTGAGGCCGCTGGAACCAGAGAGGCGCTGAATCCACCGAAGGCAGAAGAGGTGCTCCGGAGATGTCTCAAACGTCGGAGGCCTGGCATGAACCAGCAGACCCACGGCGACATGGGAGCAGCTAGACCGACCCCGTTGGGCAGAGAGGTGAGGTCTGGCCCCTGGAGGCTCGGGATTATGCGAAGTCCACCGCACATAGTCCCCTGCCCGTCCTCCCCAGCGAAGGTTGAGTCCCTGGGGCTCTCCCCATGGGCACACCCCTGCAGATCCCTGAGGGTCTCCGCGGCATGACATCTGCATCATATACCGCATCCAGCGGGCGCACAAACGATGGAGAGTCCCGCAGAGCAGATCTTCGCGCACCGCTGCACCGGACATGAAATAATAAAGACAGGCAGATGGGAGGAGGATCTTTCACCTGACACCGAGATGGAATCTGCGCTGTGCCGTTCACCAGAGGAATGGGCACACGGAGCCTTTGCCGGCTCCACAAACACCCAGGAGCACTCCGGTGCACACACTCTCCTTGCCTGTACAACATGCTCCCCTGAGAATAGGACCAAAGGAGAGAAGAAGCGAACGACGTCCGCTGGCACAGTGAGAGCGGGATACACGGAAGAATATAGCAACTGAAGGGGGGCCTGTGCTTGACAACTCCATGAGAGGAATGATCCCCAGGCAGAAAACCTAATGTGCCACAGAGGTATACATCAACCCCGAAACCCACACCTGACAGAAGACAGGTCCTCCACATGTACTGACCTGAAATCACGCGGATACAATACAGATATCCTCCACTTGCCTGCAGGATTACTGTGGACACTCTAAGCCCTCCCTATAACCGCGACCCAGGAGGCGAGTGGGGCTTCCCCTAATCTGCCCAAGAGACTCCATGAGAGCATACGACTGTTAGAGGCAAACAAAAAAGAAGGTACAGGTACGGACCAGGAGAAAGTGGAACTTTTTGTGGTACAAGGAAATAGTAATAGAAGCCGAACCTCTGGTTCCTGGAATCACTCTGAGGTCAACTGAATTACACGTACCTCGTCTGGTGTATTGGAGGCTGGGCGAAGATGACACAGACAATCTAGGGGCACAGCGAATTTTCACCTCGACAAAGAAAATAACAAGGGGATCAACGATTCCCATATAGTCAAACGCTACAGTGATTTACATACGGTGACACTTCTACACGCCAAACAAACCACCGTAACCTCACTCTCCCCGCACCCGGAGCTTATGGCCACCAAAGAAAAACTTGCATCTTACAGATTTATGCCACAACACGTTCCGACCATTCCTCCTCCTCCCAGTAGTGAAAAGGCGACCGCTGGACCTGAAGCTTCCGCTACATAATCCGATGTTGCGGACCTGCTTTCTGAAATGAAGAGCATGCGAGCGGACATAAGCGGGAAGATCGACAAAATAACGCAAAGAATTGACAAAATGGAGGAAAGACTCGAGGAAGTAGAACATAATCAAACCTCACTATCGACACTTGAAACACAAATGGAAACCAGACTCACCGACATAGAGATGTGGGAGGAAGAATTTCAGCTGAAGGTCGATGACCTGGAAAATCGAGAACGACGTAATAACATTTGTGTTTTTGGTGTACCAGAAAAAGAAGGTAAAACAGAACAAGATTTAAAGAGCACCCTACACACAATCTTGAACCTATTGTTTGTTGATGAATCTGTTGATGAACCCAATCTGTTGATGAACACCGTGCAGGAGGTGTCGCGGGCAGACCCAGGACGATACTGGCCAGATTTCATAATTACGCAGACAAGGCTCGAATCTTAGAAAAAGCGAGAAATACCACCCAGATCTCCATGGGCACAGCCAAGGTTACCTCTCCTCCCTCACCCTGGCTATGCGAAGAAAATGCCTTCCACTGCCTAGATTCTTGAAAGACAAAGCAATCAGATATCAATGGGGCTACCCTTTCTCGCTGACTTTCGAGTGGGAAGGAACCACAATTAAACTGAAATCTTTAAACTGAAATCTGAGAGAGATATTAACAGCTACATATCGGAAATACTTGGAGAACAGAAGGGCCTCTCGAGTTCTGAGGGCAATTGAAACAGAGACAGAGAATGGAAGATCAAAGGCCCAAGGTGACCGAAAATCCCTGGATCCTAAAAATTTAGACGGAGAAATGCCTCTTCCAACATGGAACACTGAACCACACAACAAACACTAAAGTCGTCAAAGCGGTTCTGAACAACGTGGGCATCTGGTGATTATTCCTGGAACTACTGTTCTCCCACGTGAAGCTTCGAACAATTTGACGACCAGCAAAGTTGAAAATAATGCTCCATTGCAAGAGTATCTGGTGAGATTGAATGCTCTGAATTGGGAAACGAAGGGGGGGCGGCAGGGTCTCATTGTTTATTAGGAGATGATAGATGATTGGACCAACGAGGTACGGTCCTTACTGGTGGTCCGATGCTGACTGGGTGTGATCAACCCAGATGGATCGGATGCTGTTCAGGGGGGTGGGGCAGAGAGGGGAGACGGGGGCAGGGGGTTCAAAAGGGGAGGAGGTATACAGTGATCCACGTTCACATGAGAGCTAACTTCTGCAACTACACAGTCAACACAGATTTGATAATGTCCCGAATGAGTGCACAACGACCCTTAGGAGGATGATGGCGGTACCTGTTACTAAGACTGAGGGTACTCACATGAGAATCTGCTCGCTCAATGTCAAAGGGCTTAATTCTCCCACAAAAGGTCCATGGTGGTGAGAGAATTTAGGAGATCAGGGATAGACATACTCTACATGCAGGAGACGAAGTATGCCAGGGGATAGGAGCCGAAGGTGATACCACCCAGGATGGGTTCGGAATACTGGGGTTCTGGAACTCTGAAGAGAGCAGGTGTGGGAATACTAATCCGAAAGAGTATTGACTTTAAAGTCTCAAAGATTTGGAAAGATGTGGAGGGGAGGGCCATGGTGCTTGTGGGTACCACGAGGGGCCTTAAGGTCACGTTAGCAACGCTTTATGCCCCAAACGTTGGCCAAGCCAAATTCATACAACGCACACTATCCAAAATAATGCTGGAGGCCGAAGGCCATGTTATTGTTTGAGGAGTCTTCAATTTATGGGCCGATGCTAAAAAAGACAGACAATCAGCTGTCCCTTGCCCATCCGAACCAGCAGATGCTGGTAGAAAGGAGGTAATGAGAATGATACAGACCTATAGATTGCGAGACACCTGGCGTGCCCTGCACCCAGACACTAAGGGGTTGTAAGAGAGCAGTTGGGTATAGACCACTCAGTACACAGATTGGCTTGAACTGCGTTTATTTCTCTAAATTCATAACTTTAGGAACAAAAGGTTCAACAACTAGACTTCTGTCTTGACTCCCTGCTTTGACAGCCAGTCTTTCACTTCTTTGGGCTTCCTGCTGTGATGATTATACTTGTTGGTGGTAAAGCGTCTTTAGGCCGTTACAAGTTAATCTTCATGTCCTTTCAGAACATGACCACTCATAGGAATGACTTTGTCTTTCATGAAAGTGCCCTTTCAATTTTCCACGTGGCTGAACGTGAGTGGCGATTAAGGGGTTAAAGGCAAGTACCCATCAGGTTTGAGGTATTACTGTTTTATCCCCATAGACCAATTGTTGTTAAAGTAATTCTCTATAATTCAAATAACAGCTCCCCTCCTTTCTGATCTTCACCTTTTCACTTTGATTTAACTTTCTCTGCCGCCCATTTAGGCAATTCAACCACCTCACCTTTCATACAGAGTCTCTGACTCATTCTGGGCACTTCCGAAGATCTCCTGTCCCTCCGCTTCTTGTGCGTCCTTGTGAATCAGCTGCCTGGCTGTCGGCTGCCTATTTCGCAACACCGGGCCTGGAGCGGCTGTGCGGAATCTCGCAGCTGGGCCCGACGTCTCTGATGGCTTTGCCGCGTCGGCTCCTCCCCCGCAAAGGTGGGGGCTGGAGCGAAGCAGCGGTGTCCTTCTCAGCGGTCCTGACAGCTCTGGGAAACTTGCTCTGGCGGCTCCTCCTCTACAGCGGTGGGGACTGGAGCAAAAGTGCGACGTCCCTCTCAGCTGCTCTGACAGTTCTTCCTCCGCAACGTAGGGCCGGAGATGTCGATCGGGAGCTTACAGCTGATCTCTTCTATTTCTCTTCAAGCATCCGGCCTTCGTGACGCCGTCCAAGCTCTACTCTCACCTCGTTAGTCTGTATAACTTCTCAACTCAGCTCAAACAGGTTTGTTGAAAAGACTTCACAAGACGCTCAACAGGAGCATATCTTGACTTACTCTTGGGCCATCCTCTTATCAATATGCCCATTCATAAATGACATCTTCTTCTGGGCAAACCCTGTCCTCCTCAACCTTTTCAAAACCCTGAAAACAATAATCAACAGAAACCCTGAAAACAATAATCAACAGAAGTCCAGTTTTAAAGAAAAGCACCCATTTGAGAACAACCTCTTTATCTCTCATTGGCCCACTCAAAAGTCTTTCTAACAGAGGGCCCTCCCTTCCTGACACTTCATGACATCATCACCTCACTCTTACTGGCTTGATGATGAAACAAAAGGAGATTTAATTATTTGATTGGCTCTGAACTCCCTCATCTTCTTCTGCCTTATCACAGGGGTACACCTTCTATTCCGCACCTCATGGTACATATACAGAAATTGATTATATTTATATCTCGGAAGAACTTATGGCAGTAACGGAATGCTCGAAAATCAAACCAATTACTTGGCCAGATCACGACATGGTCTCCACGGAATTAGAATTAGGTGCACTTCCGCCCCAGAGGGACGAAAAGGCGCTGCAATGACTCATTATGGAAAGAAAACCTTTCATGCAGAGATGATGACTGAAACAGAAAAATACGTGAAGTGGAACGACGATGGAGTAGTGCCCCTCCAAACTGTCTGGGATGCAGGGAAAGTGACCTGGCGGGCAGCATTGATAAGGGAAGGTGCGAACAAAAAAAGAGAAAGATCCCTGATAGAGAAAAAATTGAGAGGAAAGATAGCAGATCTACCCTTGGCAGCCCGAACAGCCACAGAGGGAAGATAAGAGCAGATCCTTTTATCTAGACAGAAAAGAGAGGAACTTCGTCTCCTCGAGGAAGCCCAAGTCATCAAGAAACTACAGCTTCTTAAACAAAAATACTATGAGAAAGGAGATAAAGCTGACGCCTTATTAGCGAGCAGACTTCGCGGGCAAATGGAAGAAAGATGGGTAACATCAATACAAAACAACCCAGAGAACCCCCTGAGCGCACAAGAAACAGACCTCCCAGAAGCTTTCGCCCAATTATACCAACTTCTATATAACTCAGAAGTGGAACAAAATAGTCTAGAGATAGAGACCTACCTGTCCAAGATTACGATGTCCATTGTAACAGACAACGAGGCGTGTATAATGGATGCCCCGATCACCGGAAAGGAAATTGAGGCGGCAGTAAAAAGACTACCATTAGGAAAAGCCCCTGGAAATGACGGCTTCACAGCCTGTTTCTATAAGGCATTCCTGTCCCCTTTGCTCCCCCTGTTAATAAAACTATTCAACGGCATCCTTGACACCGGGAAAGCTCCGGACTCGTTGTCCGAGGCCCTGATTTCAGTAATACCCAAAACAGGAAGTGACCCCAAACTTTGTGGCTTGTACCGACCAATCGCATTGCTCAATATAGACGCCAAGATATATGCCAGAATATTAGCAGCACGATTAGAAATATATATGCCTCGACTTATACATCCTGATCAAGTGGGATTCATAATAGGCCAGCAGGGTGATGACACAATGCGAAAGACCCTACACCTAATAAATGAATCACAGAAGAGAGGGGAGTAATCAGTCCTCCTCTCCATCGATGAGGAGAAAGCATTCGATAGGGTAGAGTGGGGGTTCTTGGAAGCAGTCTTAAGAAAGGCGGGTCTCGGGGAGGGATTCAGAAGAGAGATGAAGGCCATTTATACATCCCCCAAAGCCGCAGTGTCTGTCAACTCTGATTACTCTAGATGGTTCCCCCTGAAGAGAGGAACGAGACAAGGCTGCCCCCTATCTGCCATTCTCTTTGCCCTATCACTAGAACCACTGGCACAAAAAATAAGAGCAGATCGATCGGTCAAGGGGATCTTGGTCAATGAACAGGAATATAAACTAGCATTATACGCGTATGACCTCTTATTATATATCACAAACCCATTTGAATCCATTCCCAGAGCGATACAATTGATTGAACAATATGGCCTTCTCTCCGGCCTCAAGATTAACAAGAGCAAATCCATCCTGTTCCCCCTTCATGAACACACCCAGAATGATAAAGAGAAATACTCGACCCTAGGACTCACCATCGGCAGGCCCACATTGAAATACTTGGGGATCAACCTGGTTAACCACTTGAGTGCCCTTTATGATGCTAACTTCCCACAATTACTTGAAAAATTTCGCACCGACTTGGTGAAGTGGCAAAACCTAACGGTCTCATGGATAGAGAGTGTCAACGCAATTAAAATGGTATGTCTTCCGCAATTTCTATACTCCTTCCAAATGCTGCCCATCAGAATCCCCAAGTCATACTTCAATGAAGTCAAAAAGGCCATCCTGCGCTTCTTATGACAAGGGGAAAAAAACCAAGAATCGCATATGACGTTCTGACGCTACCCAAGGAAAAGGGAGGAGTGGGTTTACCAGATCTCGAGAAATACTACATGACAACACAACTTACAGTACTGATTCCACATCTCAGAAACCACACACACTTACAATGACAAGCCCTCGATTATTCCCACTTCGCGCCGGCCACTCTCTCAGAATGGACTGGGTCCCAAAGGGGAAACTGACACGCACAATACGGGAACACCCAATAATAGGAACTATTTGGGAAATTTCGAAGGACACTCCGGAAATGCGACACATCACAACTTGGCCATCCCCACTGAGCAATATTTGGGCACCGGGAATAAGAGAGGAAATCCCGGATCATGCACGGTTCCGATCATGGTTCGAAGCTGGTTTAGAGAGGGTAGGTCAACTCTGGAAAGAAGGGACATTTATCACAATGACTGATCTCGAAAATTCCCTAAACATTGACAAACTCTCAGTCTTCCAATTCCTACAGTTAAAGGGAATAATGCTAAGAGGCCCATGGAAGGAAAAGATCCAAAGGGACCTTACCCCCTTTGAAAAGCTTCTCGAACCCTTTCAAACACCGAAGGCTTAATCTCAGCCAACTACAAAGCTCTGATAGAAGCAGGGAGAGGTTCCACAGATAAGCTGAGGAGAAAGTGGGAAACCAATATGAAAACAGATATCTCCCCTGAATTATGGTCTAAGATATGTACAGGAACCCCGAAGGTAACAATAGCCTCCCAGTATAAGTTACATGCCGTAAAACTCCTCCACAGGTGGCAATATGACCCCCACAGACTATCCAAAATGTACCCGCCTGTGAACCCCGGGTGCTGGCGCAAGTACGGCCAAATTGCAACCTATTGGCACATGTGGTGTTAGAGTGCCCCAAAATAAAGGTGTTCTGGAATAAAGGTTGGGGTGGATTAAGGATATTGGGCCTCATTACGACCCGGGCGGTAAGTACCGGTCATTACCGGCATGGCGCAATTACCGTGTCCGTGCTGGCAATAGACCGCTAAAAGCGGCCCTTTACGAGTTCGCGGGCACGAGCTTTGTGCCATGCCGGTAATGACCTCACCGCCATGCCGTAAAAGGCAGAAAAATCCCCCTTTCCGGCACTGTGTGTAGTGGAAATAGCTCCTCCGGCATCCAAGCCATCGGCATTAGCGGTGACCACTAATAGCGGTCACCTCTAATAGCGGTAACCGCTATTAGCGGTGACCGTAAATATGCGGAACCGGAAGTAGCGTCATCGCACAGTAACGGGAAAGAGCATGGCGACCATCTTTAAAAACACAATCCATTGCCATCCACCACAACCAGGAGCCATCTGACCCCCAGAACTCGAGCACACCTCCACCATTACCTGTTGCATTTTACTATGCCAAAAGCAGTGAAAAAAATCGGAGATCGCCTGCGCAAGGAGCGCTTCTCCAGAGAGGAGCTCACCATGTTAGCGGAGACACTGCAGGAACATGCAGATGTGGTGTTCTCAAACGACATGTCCCGTCCAGCACTGCAGCGCAAAAAGCAGATTTGGGCAGAGGTCGCCCAGAGAGTCAGTGCCGTTGGCACCACACCCCGCACACCCAAACAATGCTGTAAGCGCTGGGATGACCTGCGTCTACGTGTGCGGAGCATACTCTCCGCCAACTGCAACCTTGGGATGGCGACAGGCGGAGGTGCAGAGTCCTCCATCAAACTGCAACCATGGGAGGAGATAAGCGCCACCACCATAGGCACCGAGGCAATAGAGGGAGTCGGAGACATGGAGCGAGGAGCCCCGTCATCAGCCGATGCAGGTAGGTGTCTAAATGAAACAATGCTAATACCACCACGATGATGTCCACCTGAACTGACAGTGCAATTATGTAGAGCAGGGTCCACCAGACACATAAGTACAAGACTGCCTACAGGCAGTGCAGAGCATCACCTTGTCCACATGCATAATGCACCCCATATGTGTTGCAACCCAGATGCCTCCATGCATCACCCACCCAAGAGTGAGGCAACCCGTATGTCACTCCCCCCAATGTTAATCATCTACCATTCCATATCAATGCAGCCACCCCAATGCATGCCCGATGCCTGTAGACCCATCACTAACCCTCTCCCTCCTTTGGTCCCCCACAGGCACACATTCTGACAGCGGTGATGAGGACACCAGGGAGAAAGATGCCACACCACAGAAGAAGGCCAGGGCCGAGGAGGGAGAACACCGCCCCTCAACCTCAAGGGGCAGAGGCCAACCTGCACCACCGTGGAAGGCCATGAAAACCACAGAGGCCACAGCACCAATGTGCACCACGGCCCCCACAACAAGACCCACACCAACCACCATCACCAAGGAGGCATTGGCAGAGGGCACACCATCGGCTGCCAGCAGCACAGTCGGCACAGTCGGTGAGACAGCTGCCACAGCAGCCATATCGGACGACAAGGGCGACGTACAGCTGCATGGCGCAACACCCACCACAGGCTCCCTGCACTCACCACAACTATCCCCATGCAGCGTGGTGGACGGCAGCATGCACGGGCTGTCACCTGGAGATTCATGGCCGGCAGGTTTCAGCCCCATGTGCCTGATTGTTACGCTCACCTGGCTCCCACACAGGCGTCGATCTGGACTGGACTGCTGCGGTCTCCACCAATGTGACGTGTAGGGCCGAGATGACGGACTGGACTGGCCCACCTAGCTTCGTTTGCTTGGCCCGTAGGAATATTCTTATGCAAATGGAGAAAGGGAATTAACCACCCGTGGAGTTGAGCGTAAATTCCCCCACCCCGCTGTTCTCCCCACTGATCACCTTGGATGTCCCCTCTTATAGTCTCACCTGATGATTTGAAAAGATGAGCTCTCCATCCTGCATTGAGCGCAGGGGCGTGTAGATAACCAGTTACTTCACTGGCTCGAAGGAATTGGTGAGTTCCAGGACAATATTGACTCCGATATTCCCGGCAAGACGCGTAAGTATGTAGTTCGTAAGAGTTCAAATGCCTGACTTTCACTCTTGTCCGATTCCTTGCAGGTTGCAGCTTGACCCTACTGAAGAGTTCCTCGTGGCAACCGGTAATGTTCTGATAAGGATTTGTATTATCCAACACAGTTCGATAAAATAATGTCCATATGTAACCTGTTGCTTTCTCCCTTATTCAGGCGCTGAGAGAAAGTATGATGTCTCGGGGAATAATGCCTCCGGCGGTAAAATCAGTTAAGTCTTTTGTGGTGAGGAGGGTTCCCCTTGTTAGTCCCTTGTTTAACCTTGCTGTCCTTTTGTTTCTCCTTAGGGGCCGGGGTTCGGCTAGGATGCAGTGGAAGCTGCGCCGACCCGTGAAGAAGAATAGTACCCCCGGTGGTAAAATCAGGTAAGTTTTGGGGGGGTTTTCCTCTGTGTATTCCCTTGGCTCACCTTGCTGTTCTTGTCTTCTCCTTAGGTGCCGGAGTGCGGCGGGAACATGCAGGAGGATGCAGTGAAATGTGAAGATGCTACGAAGGCCGGTGAGTTTAGCGCGACGCTGCAGCAGGTGAGGCGACGCACATAAAATAACTTCTTTCTTCCAGCTCGAAGGCGCGATGGATTGGGAATTCAGGTAAGGATCAAAGGTATTGCTCTTGTTATAACCTTTTCTCCTTCTTTCTCCCCTTTTCTAGGAGCTCCAAACTCGAGGCAGGAGTGGCAGAAGACTGGATGCAGACTTGCAGGCACGGTGAGCGTTACGCTGCTGGATGCAGAATAACGCGAAGTGTGTGTTGCTCTTCGGGCGTGGTTTAAATAGCCTCCAAAGTAGTCCCAGGTAAGTATTCCTCCCCAGCCCCACCTGAGTAAAAAAATAGTCCCTAGGTAAAATAGTCCCTTCCAAGCCTCATTTGGCTTGGAGCTCTTGCAGCATGGTCTGCATCAGGGAAGTTTGCAGCATGGTCTGAATCAGGCAAGTTTTAATCTATGAGCCTGGCGCCTATGGCGCCAGGACTGACTCTCCATATGAGCCTGGCGCCATAGGCGCCAGGACTGCACCCAAATAGCCCCTAGCGGGGGTTGTTGGGCTTGCTTGGGGTAACTTGATGCCTGCTTCTGGGGTTGCTGGACTTGGTCTGGGTCCCCGGGGTAGGCATCATGACACTGATGACCAAAGCATGGTGGAAACGCCTCACACTTCCACCCCAGTGACAACCAGCCAAGAGGGGATCATGGCTATACAGAGGCGCCAGGAGGAACTCACAGGGCTGTTGACGCAGCATATTACCGAATGTACCCATGCAAGGGATGACATTAGGGATTGTGCTGCATCCCTAAAAACAGCCATCGAGTCCACCTCAAAGGACATTTGCGCGGAACTGGCAGCAGTGCGGCATGTCCTCTCGGAAATGGTGGCAGCAATGCGGGACATGCATCCACCACAGTTGCCAGGACAATCTGGACCTTCATCAAATGCCAGCTCTACTGGGACCAGCCCTGTGCGTCGGTCTGGCAGGAACCTGCGCAGATCGGACAGGGGGGCACCTGGTGCTGGAAGAGGGGGAGGGCAGTAGGCACAGCCATGCATACTGGTGCCATGTGGACTACTGGTGCGCGCTACTGCACAAAATGTGTTGGGAAGTCAAGGGGGAAGGGGGAGAGGGTGTGTGGGGGAGTTGAGGGGGGCGGGGGGATAGGGTGTGTGGGGGAGTTGAGGAGGGAGGAGGGAGAGGGTGTGTGGGGGAGTTGAGGGGGGAGAGGGGAGAGGGTGTGTGGGGTGGAGGGCTTGTTCACTTTGTTATGGTTCTTTAATACACATTTTGGTGACTCATGATTCACATGTGTGGACATTGCTTATTGCGTACGTGTGCTTTATTGGTGAACAGTCTACAGTGTCCATGTCCCTGACACACCCAGTGCCCCGAGTGCCACATCCATGTCACACTCCCCGTCCATGTGTGCTAGAAACATTGGTTGATCAGAGTCTGACGCATGGCACGTCCCTCCTGTGCATCGCAGCCTCCCTGAGGTGCTGCCCCATCCCCACCCTCCTCATCCTCATCGTCACATGGTTGCCGTTCTGCATCAGGGGGCAGGGGCACATTCCGTCTGATGCACATATTGTGTAGCATGACACATTCCATGACGATCTTGGCCACCTTCTCATGGCGGTACAGGAGTGCCCCACCAGACCTGCTGAGGCAGTGAAACCGTGCCTTCAAGAGGCCAAATGTCTGCTCAATCACCACACGGGTACGTGCCTGTTCTGTGAGTTCCGGACTGGGGTAAGCAGCCATCTCTTCAAGGGATAGCATGCATCACCTGCATGTGGGCAACAATGTAGAAGTGTAAGTCATCACATCATATGTGACCTCGATCAATGAAACCATAGCATGCATTGATTTCCTGATTGCAACCACATTCCCAGGCATGAATGGAGACACACGATGTGACTGCTATGTGTGTATTCGTTTTATGGACTGGAATGCATGCCATCGACTAGTGGGCGCAGGGGCGGTCCAGTTCCTTGTGAGTGCTCATGCACTGTGTTAGTCCACGCCGGTTGTTTCCATGATCTGGCTGATGTCCAGTAATTTGTATGCTTTCATCCTGGCACCGTTGATGTCAGCCTCATGATGATGTCACTATGCAAAACAAATGGTGAAATGCACTTTTGTTGGACCTCTGTGTCAGTGTAGTGGTGCATTAATGTATTTGGCCCTCATGTGACTCCTTTGTACACAGTAATGGGGGACTGTCCTTTCAGTTGATGGTATTTGGTGCTGTGTAACAGACATAGTAATTGCTTGTAGCTGCATTGTGTTGAGGGGGATACGGTCTGATTAGGTACAGTGCACATGTAGATGGCTATGGAATGGTTGTGACACTGCATCATTTACATGTTAGGGCAGCTTTCATCTTGCATTATGTGGTCAGGTGTCAGGTCCAGTCTGGGCTGCTTTGGGGTATGAGCATGGTCCATTCTCTCAGGCACTCGCAGCCAGGTGAAGTATGCATCTCCCCCCCCATCTCAGCCAGGTGAAGTATGCATCTCCCCCCCCCATCTCAGCCAGGTGAAGTATGCATATCTCCCCTCCCCATCTCAGCCAGATGAAGTATGCATCTCTACCCCAATCACCTACCCACATCATATTTCCATGGGCCTAACATGCGACTCACCGAGAAGCCAGGATCTCTGCCCTGTATGTCGCTCCATGTAGCGTGGTCTTGTGGAGTTCCGCAGGACCATTGAATCATGGTGTCACGTCCCCCATTATCGCTGCTCCTCCCTCCTTACACTTACCTGCAAAGGCAGTCACAGCACACACACCAAGGCGGCAGCATCCTACCCAACGAGCGAAAACACCAGCATGCAATCCGGGTGTTTTCCGTCCTTCATTTCGTTGGCAGTTGCCATGGAGACTTACACACAACTGGCAACGTCCCCGGTCTTCACGATCATCCATGCGGCACATAGAGAGACTCCCACAGCAACCTCGCTCATCCTGCATGACGTGATCAAGATCACGTGACAATCCTCACACTGCACGCTTCCATGATTCACATCACGTGACTGCCTCAAACGAGTTCAAAAGCATCCGAAAACACGGAAGCAGTGCTTCACAGCTGATCTTGTGAGGATTGTTTGGCGTTTCTTGTTTTTCCCTTCGAATCACGTTTACTACGACCTCGGACTGCTTAACGGACCTGATTTTGCCTTCTCCCTGGATTTTGGAACTGTTTCCTGTACGACCTCGGATTGCCTTACGGACTCGATCTTTGTCTACTCCTCGGAATTCGGAACTCCTGTCCCTTACGACCTCGGACTGCTCAATGGACCTGATTTTTGCCTATCCCCTGGATTGCTTCTGATCAATCTCTCTGGAACTTTGGATCTTTGAACTCTGTATCTTGGAACTTGTGTTTTCGGGTCTTTGCCATCTGACCCAGGTGTTATCCTCCTACAAGCCGTGCGGAACGCCTGGTCTTCCCGCCCTCGACCTCCTGCTACCCACTACATTCAAGGCACTGCTGTCATACACTGGGGTAAGCCTTATTCCAATTGGTGTCTACATTGTATTTCCTTAGTATTGCACCTGTTTAAATAATCACCCATTGCCTTACAGTGGTCTGGGGTTCTTCCGTTGTTCCTGGTTCCTGATTGACGGCTCACAACACCTGTGGCCTCAAAGATTGCACAGGCAGTTTATTTCTCCTGCCTGTGCGGTACTTGGGGACAAAGGTACGATAATCTGCACGACCATCAAGTTCAGAACACATGGGTTGATCTGGGGTATCGGGCACAGCAATGTATGATGATCTTGTTTGAGTCACATACCATTTGCACGTTCATTGATTGGTATAGCTTACGGTTGTGGTACGCTACCTCCATGGCATGTGGGACCACCAATTCCACATGGGTGCAGTTGATGGCGCCAATGCAACCAGGGATGCCGACCAGTGAATGGAAACCAACTTTGGTGTTTGGGATCTCCTGGGCAGACCGTGGTAAGTAAATGTGGTCGCCTGTGTTCTCCAGGAGGGCATCAAGCACTTGGTTCAGCGTACATGAGAATAATGGTTGTGATATGCCATGCATGTGCCCCACTGTGTGCTGGTAGGTGCGTGTGGCCAGGAAGTGGAGCACAGACACTATCTTCAGTAGGGGTGGGATGGTGGTGCGTGATTCAATCAAGCTGACAATGTCGTCATGTATCATATCCACAATGGTGGTGATGGTGTCCCGGTCCAGATGGTACAGGGTGTGGATCTGCTCAGGGGTTAGGTTGAATGGACTGGCTCTGATGCGAGGGATTAGGGGCTGCCTGCGTGGTGGCACTGGCTGCACTGGTGGGGCATGCTGGCCCTGCCTCGCCCTCCTCCTCCTCCTGCGTCTCCTCTGTGCTGCCAGTTGTTGTTGTTGTTGTTGTTGTTGTTGTTGTTGCAGCAGTTCCACAGCAATCATGTCCTCCAGCCCCAGCATTGCTAGTAGTATTGGAATCATTGTGGAGTGTGACTGGGTGTGGGAAGGGGTGGGGTGTGGTCCTTTTGTGCTGACCCAGTCTGTATTGCCTCTACCTGCGCTGATTGTGTGCACCTGTGGCAGTTGGGAACACTGCACATGGCCGTTTACGGGTGTCCGCGATGCCGGAATTAGCTCCATGCTGGTGAGGTACTTTTCGGGCTTCAGTAGGGCGTTGTTTGCATGTCCGTCTGACTTGTGATGTTCCCCTGTTTGCGCCATGCTGGTATTGGCGGCATGGATGGTTGCGTGCCCGCGCTCCTGGCGCTATTAACGGCACTGTTAATTACGGTGCCGCTAATAGCGGCTAATCGTGTCCTAATCGGCCGGAGTGGTAAGCGATGCCGGTAATCCTTTACCGGCATCGTTGTTCACTTACCGCCCGGGTCGTAATGGGGCCCATTGAAGGGATACAACGCGAATGCACAGCCCTTTTAATACTGCTCGGATTGGAGCTGAATGAGGATGAGTATGTGAGAGTAACTGGTTTGGTCACCCCCTTGTTGTTAGCAGCCAGGGCCTGTCTTGTCATCAAATGGAAAGCTGAGGTAACTCCAAGTAAGGGAGAATAGGTGAATGTTGCAATTAGCATCTATGTGATGGAAAAGATTACAGCAGGTTTACACGCGAGATCTACCCAGTGTGACACCCTATGGCAGGATTTTGTAGACCAACACATAACCAGTCACTAGACCACAAAATGGCACTGAACAAAGAATTTAAGTGCTATGATACAGGTGATTAAATGTGTGCAAGGGTCTTTTAGTTAAACTTTATTTTCATCCCACTAATACCCTCAGCTTATGAATTCTTTATCATCCCCCAATTGCCCTGCCAGATTTTCACGAGCAATTTGGGGCATTCCTGGGTCCCCTTATCAAACCCCTATCTCCATTTATAGTGGCGGGAGACTTCAACCTATGGGCTAACAATACCACAGATTTGGAGGCATGCTCCATGTTGAACCTCATGGCAAATCTGGGCTTTAAACAACGTGTCAGCACTGCCACCCATCAAGGGGGGAATACATTAGACTGGATCTTGTCCAGAAACCAGTTGATTTCAACCACAGAGGTCAAAACCTGCTGCAGGTCGGAACACCATCTCATTTCTTTCCCACTTGTTATACCTATTATGGTGAAGTAAGCCTGTGTACGTACTAAATCCACCATGCGTAGATGTACAAGCAAGGTTACTCATGATGCATTTACTTGCCTTTATTATCTGGAAATTGATGAATCCAGTTTGCTAGATTCCTGCACATCCCACTTGCACAGTATTCTTAACCAGTCCTATGATAAGCTAGCCCCTCTTAAAGCGAGCTACGGAAGGAAAGATATACATCCTAGTGCAATCAATTCATTCTCTTCAGATGTCTTAGCAGCCCGACATACCAAACAAGCTGCCAAAAGAAGTTGGAGGAAAGCACCCAATAAAAACACTCTGGCCCTCTACAAAGAGGCAGCCAAACATTATAAGAATGTTATCTTGGCAGCCAAAATAGATACTCTGGAGGAACGTATATTGGGTGCTAGATCTAGCACTAGAGAACTCTTTAGTATCTTAGGTGAGCTAAAAGGGAAAGTTCATGAATAAAGCATGGTGCCAGAAAATCCATGGCTGCTTCACACCTAAGGTTAGGCTTAGGTGTGAACTGGTACTGGTACTTCCCATGCAGCACAAAACCAGATAGCCATTGTCGACGAGGTATTTACCTTCAGGCAGGTTACAGATGAGGATGTACTGTCAACTGTGGGAAAATTAAAACCTACCACATGTAAGGGGGATATAATCCCAGCAAACATGTTTAAGACATTTTTTCCCAGCATAGCAACTTCTATTACTGCTATTGTAAATCGCTCCTTTATGGAAGGGGTTGATCCTGTTCCTGAAAGCATCAAAGAGGTCTGGATCACCCCCCTTTGAGAAAAGAGGGGTTGGATCTGGAGGGCCCCTTAAATTACCGCCCGATAGATAACGTTCCATTTCTTCTGAAGATTATGCACAAAATTGCCTGCTCATAATACAATAAATCTGTTGAGGAGCAAGGTATTCTGTCTAGTAGACATTCCGGTTCCGGAAATACCATGGCATGGAGACTGCGCTCATAGATATTAAATCTATGCTTTGCGGGATAGTAGATCAAGGCAGAGTGGCCATGCTGTTGTTGTTAGACCTGTCCACCGCCTTTGATCTTGTTGATCATGGAAAGTTGGCGGACAGGCTCACGGAAGTGGGCAGATGCTCCGAGCCTGCCCTTGATTGGTTCCGTTCCTTTTTTGGACCAAGGAGGGCCAGGGTAGCCCATGGAGACTGTAAATCAAAGGAGGCCATCCTCGACTTTGGAGTGCCTCAGGGATCTAGTGTGTCCCCACTACTTTACAACATTTATTCCAAGCTATTCTTTAATCTCTTGGACAGTATGGGAGTCAGTTATGCAAACTTTGCTGACGACACACAGATAGTCCTGCAACGTGCAGATTCCTATGAAGAAGATGCAGAGCTGGTTTCAAAAGTCTTTTGTGCCATTAAGGCCTGGATGACTGATAATGTCCTAGCCTTTAATGACAAAAAGACAGGAAGTTTGATGGTGGGCAGTGCGGCCAAGCTAAAGACTCTTGACTATTGTTACAGTGCCTTCCAAGTTGGAGGGGCTTCTGTCGAGGACTCCAGCCAAGTCAAGACCTTAGGAGTAATCTTTGATTGCAACCTTAATTTTGACAAACATGTTGCGTACATAAGCTCTAGCTGCACTCATACTATTCATCTGCTATGGCAGATTAGGCCCTATCTTTCTGAAGAAAATTGAGCCTTAATAGCTGCAGCCACTATTAACTCGAGGTTGGATTATTGCAATGAATTACTGACAGGCACCACTTCCACCAATATAAAGAAACTGCAAACCCTGCAAAATGGTGCAGTCAGGGCTGTCTGTGGGATAGAGCGCAGAGACCATGTGACTAATGCACGGAGGAAGCTACATTGGCTTCCTGTGCCCAAAGGATTTGGTTTAAGTCTTATTGTCTTGTCTATAAATGCCTTGCTTGCACTGCCCCCGGTACTTACAAGATCGTATCAAGAAAATGCCTTTTAGACATTCTCTTCAGTCTAATGACAAAGATCTGTTGCAACAACCTCAGATTAAATTGTACAATGACCTTAGCTTCAATGCATGGGGCCGAAGGTCTGGAACGACCTCCCAATTGCATTTAGGCAACTACCGTCATATGCTCAATTTAGAAAGTCCATCAAAACCAGTCTGTTTGATGGCGGAGGTGCTTAGATTGGTTCCATGTTCTTTCATCGACAGGCTTTCTAACGCCTAGTCTTTCAACGTGGAAAGAATAACGAAAACGTTAATCAAATCTTTTTTTATTTTTTTAGGGGGGATCTGCCCCCCAAACCTCCCCTCACTCACCCCTTTTTAACTATTCCTGACCCCCCAAACCTTTATCTGCCCTTTCCCACCCCCCAAAAAAAGAATCGATGAAACGTTTTTGTTATTCTTTCCATGTTGAAACAGCAGACGTTAGAAAGCCTGGCGATAAAAGAATGTTGTACCCTTAGATTATCCCGTTCTGACCATCTCGCTAGAACCAGGGACCTTGGCACTTGGACCTTTCTTATTATACTATGTTAATTCTTGTCTGTTCTATGTATTCTTTCAGCGCTTTGAGTCCTGCGGGCGAGCTAGCGCATTACACAAGTTAAATAGAATAGAAAGTAGCACATCTCAAACCGTTTCTACCTGAGGCCCGTAGAAATATCGTCATCAAAGAAGTAGAACAAATGCTCCAGGCCAACATAATTGAGCCATCTACCAGTCCCTGGTCCTCCCCCATTGTATTAGTAGAGAAGCCAGACAAATGTCGGAGGGTCTGTATAGACCAAAACGTGAATAACATCTCAGCCTTCGACACCTACCCAATGCCTCGTATTGACAATCTTGTTGACAAATTGGGTAGGTGTCGAAGGCTGAGATGTTATTCACCTTTTGGTCTATACAGACCCTCCGACTTTTGTCTGGCTTCTCTACTAATTTTGTCCACCCTAGACTTAACCAAAGAATACTGGCAAGTTCCCCTACATGGAACAGATAAAGAGAATAGCACTTTTGCTACCCCGCTAGTTCTATATCAGTTTAGAATCTTACCCTTTGGGTTGCATGGTGCCCCAGGAACTTTCCAAAGGATATGATATGATATGGCATTTATAACGCACCTGTACACAAGTGTTTCTATGCGTGACAAAACAAAGAGGGGGAAACAGAGGGAGGACAAAATAATGATCTTACTAGGTCCGTGTCATTCAGATCGCGCAAGTGCAGGGAAGTGGAAGGGGAGAAGTGCAGGTAACTCAAAAGTGGAGCCAACGGTGGCTCATAAGTGCAGAGAGAAGGAGAAATAGGGTTGCAGATACGGACCACAAGTGCTGGAGGAGCCAAGAGGCAGTGCAAGGTGAAACTGGACCTGGCCAGGTGACTAGTGCATGGAGCAGTCAGGGCATCAGCAGGGGAGAGGAAGAGAGAAAGCGGAAGCGAAGAGGAAGGTCTTGAGTTGCTTCCAGAACTGGTGGTGGTTCTGCTCAAGTTTGAGAGAGGCAGGGAGGTTGTTCCATAGGGAGGCCCTAGCCGAGGAAAGAGATCTGCCCCCAACTCTCTGCTTGGAAAAGTGACCGACCCGCAGAGAGTTGGAGGTGGATGAGCAGAGAGATTGAGAAGGGAGATGTTTAGTAAGAGAGATTTGGAGGAAGTGCAGTCCCAGGCCCCAGAACGCCTTGTGGGCGATGGAGAGAGTCCTGAACTTGATTTTTGCAGTCACGAGGAGCCAGTGGAGAGGTTTCAGTGCTGGAGAGATACAATCCCTGGGCTTGAGGTCAAGGACAAGTCTTGCAATCCTGTTCTGGATAAGTTGTAGAGGACAGAGAGTAGAGGCAGGTTGATTTAGAAAGAGGCTGTTGCATTAGTTCAGTCTATAGAGGACCAGAGCTCTAGAGACAGTGAGCTTCTGGGGGAAAGTGAGGAAAGAAAGAATACCTCTGAGGAGGTGCAGCTGATAGTTTGACGTATTAGCGACGTCAGAGATGTGAGGAGAGAAGAACAGGATGGAGTCGAAGATGACCTCAAGGTTCTTAGCCACACAGGTAGGAGCAGGATGAGGGCCCAGAGTGGGCGGCCAGAGATGACCATGTTTTTTCTCACTTCCTTTAAGGAAATCTCAGAAACATTAGCACCATTAAAGAAAAAAATCTGCTTTGAAGAACGTAAGAATAATAGGTGGTTTAATGCAGATATTCAAGAGCTATAAATAAGGAACCCCAAATGCTTCTACAATTGGAGGAAAAGGCAGGACACTTCAAGCCTGGAAGTGTATACAAAATCTGCTAGGATTTATAAAAATGCAATTCTACAGTCTAAAAAAGTCATGTTTAATGATAGAATAGCAAATGCCACCTCAGATAGTAGAGAACTATTCAAGATTCTACCGAACAGGAATGCCCCAAGGGACCCAGTAAGGAACCACTAGTGAAAGATAAGGCATGGCGCTCATCAATCCAGGAGGCCATGACAGATAAATTAGAAAAAATCAAAAAAGACATTGAGGCAAAGAAAACACCTTTAATAAACAATTAGGAATATACCATAAGGCTGTCAGCAGTAAACCCAGCATACAGCAGGAATTGAAATTCTTGCCTATCAGAGAAGAGGAGCTGGCAAAGGTTATTAGGCAGCTAAAAACCACCAGCTGCAAGGGGGGCCCTTGTTCCACCCTGATCATCAAAGAGTGCGTATCCACATTGAAACCGGGACTCACCAAATTTGTGAATACTTCATTTGAAAACAATGTTGTGCCAGACGGACTAATGAAAGCATGGATAACATCCCTCCTCAAAAAGGCAGATCTATGCCCACATAAATCAATTAACTATAAGCCGATCACAAACCCCCCATTTCTCTTAAAGATTCTTGTTAGAGTTGCATACAATCAAATCTCATCATACCTGAATAGCCATCAGATTCTGAATAAGTATCAACTGGGCTTCAGACAATATCATGGGACTGAGACAGCCCTCCTCAACTTGAAATCTAAGCTGTTGGAAGTCATGGGCATTGGTCAAGCCTCGTTGCTAATGATTCTCGATCTCCCCGCAGCCTTTGATTTTGTAGATCATTCCATCTTTGTCACCAGGTGTTAGGCAGAAACCTGTGCAGTTCCCTTAGGGACCACTGCAAAAGATTTAAGACTACAAGTGTTGGCAGTAAACCCACTTGGTAGCAGTCTGTACCACCCAGATCTACCTGGTAGCTGTGGCTGAGCAGTCAGACTTCCCTCAAGAAGAGTTAGGCAGTATGCAGAGTTTACACAATAGGCACTCAGGTACAATAATACAAGAAAACACTGACCAGAGCTTTGGTATCAAAGTATATAATTATTTATTTAAAAACACACAGTTTGAAACACTCCAGCACTCTTATTGTAAAATATTCTAAACACAGTTACTATTGTAATATATACACCCCTTTTCCCCTATCGGATAAGTCACAGTAAAACACCACTTATTTTCATACAGAGGTGAGCGCTTAACTAGATTGCACTCCAATAAGTTTGTGAGAAAGCGGGGGAAAAGACAGCATATGGAAAGGTACACCACTCTAAGGTTCAGGAACACTACAAGCAAGGCAGAAGAGCAAAAGTCACTGGTGAACCAAAGTCCAAAGGCTGGGCCCACTCTTAGAGAGAGCAGAGCACAAATGCGCCCAAGATCACACAGTTACACTAGGCTTTGAAAGTCTTGCAGAGGGTTCAAAAAGGGTTTAGAGAGGCTTTAAGAAAGTTTAGCCAGGGTGTCCCAGACTAACCCAGGTTCGAAAGCCGGGGACTAAATCTACCCTGTACAGTCGGTAGCAAGGGAAGCCAGGCGGGACACGGTACCTTAAGTGGGAAGGATCCTCCAGCGGTGGCAGTTGTTCCTGGTAGTGGGTGCAAGTTGCGTCGTCATCCAGGGGAAGAGAAGATCTCGACTTGGAGGAAAGATGAAGGTCGTTGCACTACCAGGGAAGAAACCAGCCGCAGAGTTTTCCGGTTAAAGGTGGTACCTTTGTTTCGCGATCGTGGTAAAACGTGGTATCCGGGTTGCCGGGGTGCTTGGCATGGGCAAGGCGGCCACGAGATACGTCGGGAAAGCGAAAAGACGGTGATACTGGTTATCCCCACCAGTCAAAGGAAGAAGACTCTCCGGGGGGAGATCTCCTCTGTCGTTGGGAAAAGTGGTGAGGCAGTCCAGCAGGGCTCCACCGGTGGTGGTGTCGTGGCAGGTCGGCTCAGCCTCTCCCTCGTCGGATTCTTAGGTCCTGTGGCGACTTCTGAAGTTCCAGTCCCCAAAGCCCTGCTTTTATGCAGCAAACCCTCATTCACTCAGCCTAGCTGTCACTCAAACATGCTAAGTGGTGAACCGGCCGGCTCACCACTTGGGCCAATCAGGATGGAGTGCGACTTGAGTTGCCTAGGCAACTCAGTCCAGGGTGCCTAAATTCCCCTCCACCCCTCCCAAGTACCCCAGACAGAGTGGCACCACTTTGGAGGGCTTCTGTGGAGAAGCCCGCCAAAAAGTGGAACAAAGGGCTCGACTTGGGTTGGAGTCACAGAAGAGAACACAAACGCCATTTTAGAATCAAGTTTTGGCAAAAAATACCAACCGGAGAATTAATATTAATTAAATAAACCGGCGGTATGTTCAAGGCTACCGTAAATAAATAAAGATAGTAGCCTAAACAATGGGAAATCCCATAGGAAAATATTCGCGGTTGAATATAAAAAGTAGTATCCACTGCCACCAGCCAAAACTCGATCAGGGGGGACGGAGACGTGCCCCCTCGACTAACAGACCCCGGGGCAATTGAATTGCCCCAGCCAGTACGTCCACAATATGATGGTTTGTACTGGTTCTGTTCAGATTTTAAGACTAGTAAAGTCAATGGTGACTTTACATGCCCTGGGAGACAGTAGTCAGTCCCAGGGTATGGAGTCTATACTGGGGGGTCACTATGACACCCCTGTGTTACTGCATGGAGGGTGTTGTGTAACACACATCACAAAAACACATGAAGCCCTATGGAGTAAAAGACCCCATAGCCCATTAAACACATCTAGATTCAAAGAAACACACTTAAATCATGCCCAAAAGTGAGGGTAAAAGAGTCTCACTCTTGGCAGGAGAAAAAAATAAACCCCAAAAATCCAGCAAAGCTGCTGGGGGACTCACTAGGTTAGGAAATTCAGCCTAAACAGAGAATTCCCCCTAACACCAGGCTAAAGGACGTCGCTTCATTCTCAGAGCAAGCTGCTCCGTGGATCACATCATTCTTGAATGGAAGGCAGAGTAGCATAGCCAGCGGGGAAGCAGAGGCTGAAGAAGTAGCCTTAGTCTATGGTGTACCACATGGTGCATGTGTCTCCCCGTCCCTATATAACATCTTCATGGTGCCCTTTTTTGACATGCTAGAGCATAAAGTCATTGCATTCGCTAATTACGCGGATGACACACAATGTGTCATACCGCTTACAGGGTTACACAGCACAGATGAAATTCAGATCAATAAAGTATATTATTCCATCCAGACTTGGATGGCACAGAATGGCCTAGCATTTAACAACGAAAAAAATTAACTTATGGTGGTGGGAACGAATAAGAAACTGGCCAAGTTAGGGCCTTTGTTCAACAGTTTTAACATTGCAGACTGTAAGATCGATATTGCAAAAGAAAGTCAAAACCTTAGCCATAACACTAGATAAGAACCTAAAAATGAAATCCCAAGTGAGCAACCTGGTTTCCTCCTCCACCTACTACGTAAAGCTATTAGCTCATGTCTGGCATTTAATCTCACAAAATAATGCAGAGACAATAGCCAGAGCCATAATCGGCTCAAAGATCAACTACTGCTGCAGTCTGCTTATTGGGGCCCCACAATCCGAGATCAACTGTCTGCATGTGATACAGAACAGTGCAGTCAGGTTAGTGAAGGGTCTTGAATGGAGAGATCACATGTCCGATGACAGGCGCAGTCTACATTGGCTCCCAGTGAAGGGAAGAGTGCAGTTTAGATTGCTACTGA
This sequence comes from Ambystoma mexicanum, assembly GCF_040938575.1. Lineage (NCBI taxonomy): Eukaryota > Metazoa > Chordata > Amphibia > Caudata > Ambystomatidae > Ambystoma > Ambystoma mexicanum. The sequence continues at coordinate 962,232,242 of NC_090941.1, read as the reverse complement.
TCATCAACAAATGTCACCTGGGCCGCATGCCAATCTACTTGACAGAAGTAGTGGGGTAGTGGAGAAACAGAGCCAGAGGGCTCTGAGATCCAATAACACCCACCTGGTGAGAACACAGCGATGCAAATCCAGTAAAGCTCTAAATTTCGCATAGCGGCCCCCATGGCATGGAATGCTCTCCCCCTGGATTTAAGAGAGAGAATCCTGTGTCATATTGGAACACAAACTGAGACTCTCTAAATTGTTGTCGTCCTGTCTGCGTTTCATTATGTGTGTGCCCATAAACCTTCAGGTAGCTGGAGTGCGGTAGAAATTAAAGTAAAGTAAAGAGAGAGAGGAAAGGAGGGAGCTGGTGTTCCGATGAGGAGGATCTGTCAGGAAGGGCTAAAAGGTAGAGGCGTGCCCACTAAGCTAAAGGGAGAAAGGCACACAAGAAGCTGGATTACAAGGAGTCCTGCAGACAAGAAAGGATAGGCAACAGAGGCTGTGAACAAAAAGGGGCAGGGAATACAAAGAAAACAAACACGTTTGGTTCCCTCTTGGGGTGTATGCAGAATGGGGGAAGAGTGTCCCACGGAACCAGGGAAACTCCAGCCTTCTGAGCAGATTGCTATTACAGGGGCACACTCTGAATGCTCATGGAAAGGAGCAACAGCAGTGGGTGTCTGTGTCTGAACCCCAAGGCACGAACATGGTAACAGTACTCATAAGCGTGAAGCCTGTACAAGTCACCCAGGAACTAAACAATGACTGCTTCCTGAAACAGGTACCAGTACACTGTTAACAATGACATGAAGTACAACACTGAAACGGGACGAGGGAAGGGGCAGAGATTGCTTGCTGGAAATCCAGCAGCCAAACTCTGAACATAGGAATTACATAAAGCACAAGTGAAGACAAGAACAGAAATATCCAGGGGAAAAGGAAGTCAAAGAAAGCAAGGTTGAGGACAGAGAACCGGAAGAAAAGAACGGCAAAAAACGAATATCTAAATCCAGGTAACGGCGACCGGAAACTGTTAACAGGAATCAAAAACAATAACTCAGGGCTGGAAGAACAAGAGTAAGCTAGCAGAGGGAAAACAAGGAAACAGTACTACTGAAGTGGAAGGAAAAAAGGGGAGGACTGAAGACTCAAGGAAGCTAAGGACAGGAATCATGGGCAGCGGGCGCAGCACACGGCAAGGAACAAGATAATTGATGGTAGAAAGCAAAGTGGGTGTAGCCAGGGAACAGAGGGCTGCAAGCAAAGAAGAGAGAAAGGGGGCTATAGCCAGGGCACAGAGGGCTGCAAACAAGGAAGCAGGGCTGCAGTATGAGAAGCACAGAGGTGCAGGCAAAAGGCAGGGGACAGAAGGCTGAGAAGCAGGGTTTCAAGGCAGGAAGCACAGGGCTCTGGAACAAGAGCAGGAACTAGAAACCACAGGACACAGCAAATTACCAAGGAACAAGGCAACACAGGGCTGGTAGAAAGCTCAATGCAAGAGACCTGTGCTCCTGCAGGCAGCTGCTTAAATACTGACCTGCCCTGTGCTGAAGTAGGCAAATTAGCAGTACCTGGAGCAGCACACCTGAATGTAATTGGCCTCCTCCCTCTCTAGTCCTGGGAAAGCGAAAGCTGCACTGTTCTCTAAGGCTTCTGGGGATTGTAATACTAGAACTGCTGCATAGGAATAGCCAGGGAATTGGAACTGCCACAAGGTGCATTATGGGACATGTTGTTTGTAAAAGTAAATAAGAAAGTTCCAAAGCCTTGCAAACGGAAAGTAAAGACAATAATATGAATTGGTGTTGTCCATGGAGTATTACGGAAATGAATGAGTCCCAAATAGTCCACGATGGGTGCCAATTGGTGCAGCAGTGGCACAGTCGTGACAGAATCTCAGTCTTGCTGGCATTAAGGCAGAGATCATTGGCGGCACACCATTCCTGAATTGCGGCCAGACAATCTGGAATGAGAGAAGGTGAAGGGGGGGCCAAGGGGAGCCGGAAAGAGAGCTGGGTGTCATCCGCATAACACTGAAAGTTGGAGCAGAAAGCAGCGATGCAGTGGGCAAGAGGTGCCAGGTATTGGTTGAACAGCCAGGGAGAAAGGTTAGACCCCTGGGAAACACCACAAGCAGAGAGAGGGATAGAAGAGAAGAAATACCCCAGTTGGAGCTGTGGGGGTCCTTCAGTGAGAAAGGAGGACAGCCAGGCCAGGGCCTGATCAGTGATACCCAGGTTATCACGGAGGCAATTGAGCAGGAGGGCATGGTTGACCATATCAAAAGCAGAGGTAAGATCGAGGAGAATGAGGATAGAAGGAAGGTAGAAAAAAGGTTAAAGAGCAGGCCTTCACAGGTGTTCAGGAGAGCAGTTTCTGTGCTTCTGGCAGCTCTGAAGCCAGACTGGTGGTCGTGGAGGCAACAAACAGATTAAGTGTGCAGATTAAGCTGGGAGATGGCCAGATTTTCCAAGAGTTTGCCTAGGAAAGGAGTGATGGAGATCAGGCGATAGTTGGCCGGAGAGGAAGGATTGGCAGACAGCTTCTTTGGGGAGGGGTGCACAAGGGAGTGCTTAAGGAGAGAGGGGAAGGTTCCAGTGGCAAAGGAGTGATTGCAGGAATCAGCCAAAGCTGGATGAACCGGGGAGAACCTGTTTTGACGCGAATTTCATAGATCAGACTTGTCTAGAAACATCGTCTGGGGTGAACAAGGGAAAGGAAGAGAAGGGAGGAGGAGAGACGGCCATAGGCGGGCCAGGAGTGGAGGATGAGGAGGGAGAGGTAGAGAGTTTGTGGACAGGATGCCTGAGTTTTAGTGCTGAAGTGAGAAGCTAAGGCTGTACAGAGGGCATGGGAGGGACCAGGAGTGGTAGAGACTACAGCAGGATTGGCAAGCTCCTTCCAGATTTTGAAGAGTTCGGCCGAGTTGTTAGATGCCGCAGATATGTAGGTTTGGAGGTGGGCTCTCTTCCTGGCGAGGACACAGAGTCTGTATTGCCTTTTCAGTAGGCGGCAGCCCAGTTTGTCAGACGGTGCACCTGATGCCCTCTACTTCCTCTCAGGCACCCTGCACTTGCGTTTCAGGGAGATGAGGTTGGAGTCATACCAAGAGTTGCACTTGGATATGGGATTCAAGTGAATCCTTATGACAGGGGCAAGTACATCAAGAGTGTTAGAGATTGAAAGATGAAGGTTAGATAGGGCTGTGTCAGGATGTGAGACAGCCAAAGGTGCAGAAGGAGGAGAGAAAGTAGAGGCTAAAAGCATCAACTGACACACGCTTCATGGGTCGGATGACCGAGAAGGTGGGTGGCAGTGCTGGAGTTGGCTTGGCTTGAGGGGTAGAGAGAGAGAGGTGAGAGGAATGGAGAAAGTGATGGCTCCAGGAGAGAGGAGTGGTGAGAGCGTTGGAGAGGGGGATGTCTGAGGAGATCAGAACATCCAGGGTGTGCCCTGCAGAGTGAGTCGGGCCAGGGGGAAGAATAAAGATAGAGAGAGATTCACAGAGGTTGTGAAAGAGTCCTGTAGAAGGGCAGGTAGCATCCAGGTAGATGTTAAGGTCTCTGAGGAGAAGTTGAGAGGTAGAGATGAGGAGGGAGGAGGAGAGGTCTGCCCACTGAAAGGAAGGCATGGTATCAACAGTAAGACAGACACAAGTGATCACAATACAGGGGTGTCTATTGAACTTCAACAAGGGTGTAATAAATGCCTATCTAATCCTAAATCTACAGATGGGAGTAAGCTACGACCATCAAATATTAATAATGCAGTCCTAGTGAAGTCTCGTAAAAAAAAAAAACATACTAAAAATAAACTATTGCCAAGCATTACTGCAAAATACAAATAGTGTGGGGTAGTGTTCATGAAAAAAGAAAGAAGTGTTCACAAAATGATATGTCAGGATGTTCAGGCAGTTGGCCTCCCTTCCCCACATTTTCAGCATGGGACACGGCGGTTCAGTCGACCAAAGCAGACACTCTGGCTTCTTCGGCACAAGGATACAGTTCCATTACCAGCATCAGGCCTTTTGTGCCCAAGTCTGTTTATTTATCAAAGTCCCTTGATTCAGAGGGCCTAATGTACCAAAACAAAACATAAAGTTCCTTTCCTCTCATGACTACTCAATTCAGATGATTCACCCTGAATCCCCCTCAGCCAGGCTCAGATCACTTTTATATTACAATCGTTACTGTGGATCCCCTTCTTCTGGGCTCAGATCCCCCCTTTTTACAATCTTCAGAGAATATTCTTCATCGGGTGACTCACAGTTCACCCCGGAAACCCCTCAGGCAGGCTCAGATCCTTCCTCTTACACAATTAGTCTCCCTCAGCCGGGCTCAGACCAATTTCAGTTTGCATTAAGCTATCAAAGACTTTGAAGGGTGCACAGAGTTTAGCTTGACCCGTTGCTGGACCACTTTGATCTCAAAATTCCCTTTTCACAGTAGCCAACCAGTTGGATACCTAACAGAGACCTTCAAATGAGCACCCTTGTGGAGCCAGACCACTCTGTCTACGGTACCTTTCTTGGCCTCCGAAGTTCAGTCACTGCTCCCTGAATGGCCGTTGTGCTTCCCTGAAAAAAACGTTTTTCATGTGAGGGAGCCCCTCTACAATTTGCCATCATTGTCAGTTTGTGGTGAATGCCACTCGTTTTATCTTCACCTGCCTCCATTATTCTGGAGTGCATCCGTCGCCATCTGTGACCACGAGGACCTTTTGCCACTTAAAAATGGCCGCCCGCTTTGTTGTAGCTGGTGGAGCTGGTGTTCATATGAGGAAACACACCATGCTCATTAGCCGAATCTGATTGGCCAAAGGACGCTACTTTCAGCCAACTGCAAGCCGGCAGGCGTCTAAGCCGGCCCACATTTCAAGGCACACTTCCTAAGGCAGCCTCCTGTCCTGAGCCTGTCAGGAGCCGCAAGCGCCGAGTGCCAGGACCCCTGCACCGCTGCAAAACTGAACGTAAGACTGTTTTACATCATAATTGTCAACGTATCCATTAGGGTAAGCAGTGCTGTGCTGTCGCTACCCATTGCCTTAATTTATAACCATTGGCTCGTTGCGCCTCACGTTCCACTAGGGTGCCGTCCATACTGTAACTTTGCTCTCTGGCGTGCATGCCTCTGCCCTGTCGAAACCGCCCCTGCCACCGATGTCTCTGGGCTATCAGACCTGTTGTTAACCTGCTAGATTACTCAGGCGTAATCGATAACTAACTGTCTACAACTACGGCCATCTGCCATATGTAGACTCTCATATTGGTGCTTACCACTTTGCCATTTCAACCATGCACATATGAATAATTAACACAGATTTATTCTGACTACATGGTCACCGTTACTGCCTAATCCGTTCTTGTATCCATGTATTACCGTGTCACTACTGTTGCCCACATTGTGCTTCAGCATGAGCGCCTTACTAGTCTTGTCTAAACATGCTCCAGCAAGCTGCATAACGCTCTGATGCCTACTGTTCTATTACGACCTACTTGCTACCAATGTTACTTATGTTACTATACTGCTATTGTTCTGCTCGATTCTGTTCTCCTACAGCAGTGTTGCTCACATGCCCAATGATACCTACATTGCAGGCTAGATACTTTATAGATATAAGTCACTGAGGTACTGCCTTCATCTCGCTGTCCAAGTGTTTAGGCCAAAATGACTAGTTCACAGACAGGTGCTATACCTTTTTATTGCTTATCACAGCCATTTCCTGTGTATTATAGTCATAATATAGGTACTACCTGTGCAATTGATACTGGCCTACCTGCCTATTGATATTAGCCTACCTATGCAATTGATACTAGCCTACCTGTGCTATTGATACTAGCCTACCTGTGCAATTGATACCGGCCTACCTGTGCTATTGATACTAGCCTACCTATGCAATTGATACTAGCCTACCTGTGCAATTGATATTAGCCTACCTGTGCAATTGATACTAGCCTACATGTGCTATTGATACTAGCCTACCTGTGCTATTGATACTAGCCTACCTGTGCAATTGATACTAGCCTACCTGTGCAATTGATACTAGCCTACCTGTGCAATTGATACTAGCCTACCTGTGCAATTGATATTAGCCCACCTGTGCAATAGATGTTAGCCTACTTGTGCAATTGATGTTAGCCTACTTGTGCAATTGATATTAGCCTACCTGTGCAATTGATATTAGCCTACCTGTGCAATTGATATTAGCCTACCTATGCAATTGATACTAGCCTACTTGTGCAACTTATTTCTTTGCCTACCCCAACCCACTAGTGCAATTGCTGTACAATCAACACTAACCTGCCACTAGCCTACTAAGTGAATCTCACCTAACCCAAACACCATCTGAGATCCCACGGCATTGCCCTGAACATGCTTGACAACCTGAGAATCCTACCTTTAGTATTTACACTCAGCCTCCTAGTCATTATGTCTCTAGCCACCCCCCTAACGCGCCCACCTTTGGATAGAAATATGAGACTTAGATCCAGACTATCCCGGCTCTATGATCCTAAAAATACCAACAACCGTACAGTGTTACCCACTCCTAATAACCAGATTACGTCCAATATAGTAAAAATAAACCTTGCTAGTCCCAACAAACCTGAAACCAAACCTCCCCCATACCCCACAAATAAAGGCACACTATCCCTATCTGGATCACTTATTAACGCCAGATCCCTAGTAGCCCATGCCTCTGAAATTTCAGATACATTGCACAATGAGAATCTATATCTATTAGCCGTAACTGAAACTTGGCTTCATGATGCGGCAGATCCTGCCCTCATGATAGTAATACCCGAGGGCTACCAGATACTCAGAGTGGATAGGCCTAAATCTCGCGTGGCGGCCTAGCTATCATCGCCAAAACTAGCCTCTCCATTAGACTTGCCACTCCAACTACATGTCCCTCATGCGAAGTTCTCACAGCTAAACTTCTCCTATCCAACAACCGTACTTTAAGGATCCACCTGATATACAGACCTCCTGGCCCACTAGGAACCTTTGAGGAGGACCTTACAGATATCATAACTAGCAACACTAAAATCCACTTACAAACCCTACTACTGGGGGATTTCAACCTCGACTTCAATGAGGCTGGAAACAAACTTACCCAAGCTATAGCTGCACTTCTCAAAGATCATGAACTCTCACAAAAAATCCTATCCCCTACCCACATCAAAGGTAGAACCTTAGAGTGGGTGGCTGACTCGAACTGTAACATTATTATTACAGATAATGTACCACAATTATGGTCCGACCATCACCTCATTACTTTCTCAGCCACACTTGACCTCCTTAGTCCTAAAACCATTGAGCTGGCACCCCCACTCCCCACAAGAAGCAAAAAGTACATCACAGCACAAAAACTACACCCGCACCTCCTCTCTTCTCTGAATAACGTTAACAATAATGCTGACCCTAAATCTCTATGGTATATCTTCAATACTACCATGCCTAAGCCTTGGACTCGGCCGCCCCACTAAAAATGCTCAAAGCCAGACAAAAATCCCACCTCAACGCATGGTTCACACCTCAATTTAAAGAGTTAAGACTACAGAAAAGAAAATTGCGAACAATCTGGCGCCACTCCCCGACTACTGTCAATAAGGCTAAATTAACAGAACTCTCCAAATACTACAAAAAAGAAATAACCAACACAAAAAAATATATATTCAATGATAGTATTGCAAAAGCTAGCTCCAATACTAAGGAACTGTTCTCCATGCTTCGTGAAATGGAAGTCCCAACTCCACCGGCAGACACTGTCCCGAAGGACAAGCCATGGTACACTGCAATTCAAAAAGCCCTCCTAAACAAAATCACTACACTCCAACAGAAAATAGCAATTAAAAAAGCCTCCCTGCCCCCCTCTGACAAACAACCATCCCTTGACACAGGGTGTAACACAACTACACCATTTACCTTTAAAGACATCTCTATTCTTGACACGGAAAAAATAATTCTCTCTCTAAAACCATCTAACTGCAAGGGCGACAGTTGCCCGACACAAATCATAAAGGATGCGGCTAGAGACCTTGCCCCATTTATCTCCAAGCTAATAAACGCTTCCTTTAAAACCAATACAGTTCCTAACAACCTCAAAGAATCCTGGGTCCTCCCCTTGCTTAAAAAACAAACACTAGACCCCACCATCCCTACCAATTATAGACCAATTACCACTGTCCCCTTTCTACTTAAAATTATTGATAGAGTAGCCTATATTCAAATTCAGGAATACCTAGAAGCTAATCACCTACTAGGATCACGACAGTCTGGCTTCCGCCCACTCCACGGTACGGAAACTGCCCTGCTAGACCTTAAGACTCAAATTGACGAGTTGAAGGGCAAGGGCCAAACAGCTATGCTACTTCTCCTGGACCTCTCTGCAGCGTTCGACCTAGTGGATCATGCAGTCTTATGTAACCATTTTAGGTTGGCGGCGCACTTCTCAGGGGAAGCCATAGCCTGGGTCCAATCCTTCCTGGCCAACAGGACAATGCGAGTCTTTTCCCCACTAACGGCTGCTGACCCAACTCAAATCTCCTGTGGAGTACCCCAAGGATCCTGTGTCTCACCCACTATGTATAACATCTTTACTAAGCCTTTGTTCGACAAATCGGACAGACTGGGTATCACCTACACAAATTATGCAGATGATACCCAGATCCTCATTCCCCTTTCGGGCAACTTTTTGGAGGACACAGCCTTAGTAAACAGAGTATACCTCCGCATTCAGGCATGGATGGCATCTCATGGCCTCTGCCTGAATGACGATAAAACTGAGATACTAATCCTAGGCTCTGAAACTAACATAAAAAACCTAGCCCTAACTATACTGCCTTCAATATCGACAACAATCTCATCAAGGTGATGCCAGTGGTCAAAGCACTAGGCTTCTATCTTGATGCCACTCTCTCGCTTAAGAAACAAGTCAACTCACTCGCATCTTCCACAGCTTATACCTGTAAGCTTATCCGAACTTGCAGACCATTCCTCTCTACCTCGAGTTGCATCACCCTCGCCAATGCCCTTGTAATGTCGAGATTAGACTACTGTAACGCTCTCTACTCAGGTGCCAACAAAAATATCATCGACAAAATATAAAGAATGTAAAATAACGCCTTAAGAGCGGCCCTGAATATCCCTTAGAGAGAACACATCTCTGATGCTAGAAGAGAGGTTCATTGGCTAAAGATATCTGACAGGAAACTTCTAAAAACAGCCTCCCTTACCTCCAAATGCTTAAATAACTTGGCCCCACTCTACCTTGCTGAAAGGATAAATAGAAGATCGTCCACACGTCCAACGAGAACAGCCAATGCGTATAGATTTGAGTTGGGTCAGCAGCCGTTAGTGGGGAAAAGACTCGCATTGTCCTGTTGGCCAGGAAGGATTGGACCCAGGCTATTGCTTCCCCTGAGAAGTGCGCCACCAACCTAAAATGGTTACATAAGACTGCATGATCCACTAGGTCGAACGCTGCAGAGAGGTCCAGGAGAAGTAGCATAGCTGTTTGGCCCTTGCCCTTCAACTCGTCAATTTGAGTCTTAAGGTCTAGCAGGGCAGTTTCCGTACCGTGGAGTGGGCGGAAGCCAGACTGTCGTGATCCTAGTAGGTGATTAGCTTCTAGGTATTCCTGAATTTGAATATAGGCTACTCTATCAATAATTTTAAGTAGAAAGGGGACAGTGGTAATTGGTCTATAATTGGTAGGGAAGGTGGGGTCTAGTGTTTGTTTTTTAAGCAAGGGGAGGACCCAGGATTCTTTGAGGTTGTTAGGTATTGTATTGGTTTTAGGAAGGAAGCATTTATTAGCTTGGAGATAAATGGGGCAAGGTCTCTAGCCGCATCCTTTATGATTTGTGTCGGGCAACTGTCGCCCTTGCAGTTAGATGGTTTTAGAGAGAGAATGATTTTTTCCATGTCAAGAATAGAGATTTCTTTAAAGGTAAATGGTGTAGGTGTGTTACCCCCTGTGTCAAGGGATGGTTGTTGGTCAGAGGGGGGCAGGGAGGCTTTTTTAATTGCCATTTTACCCTGGAAATGCCCAGATTTAAACGTGTCACAGCTGGAGGATCTAGCTTCCCAGTTATTGCAGCACAAACTTGGAATGCACTACCGTATGACCTCAGAAAGGAACAACCATATCCTAAATTTAGAATCTATGTAATTAAATGGCTACGAACGAATGACTGTTAGCGTACCTTCTCGGTATATTGCACTCCTGTCTCTGCTGCATGTCTCCTAATTTGTTTCCTTCTGTATGCCACTGTAACCATCCTGGCAGCCTATTGTCAAACTGTCTTGTATATTATATGCTTCTTTGTACACATTATGTAACCAAGCTTAAGTTGTCTTGATCTCTACTGCGCCCGGCTACCTAATGGGTACCTAATGGGTTTGGCGCGCAATACCAAATAAATAAACAAACAAACAAACATACAAACTCCTCTTGTTTTCAATTATATTTGTTTCACTTGTCACATACGTTTCACACACTGTTCGCTTTAGATTTCTTCATAAATTGTTCATGCTTGCAACCTTGGTTCTAACGCTGGCTGGTCTGGTATCGGTCTTTCCGACTCATCGGCTGTGCTGTCTTTACTGGCGCTGCTTTATTGTACTGCGTTTCATCATCTAGTGTCCCACTCCCTGAAGACACCTCATCCAGGTGATCCTCCCCCACTGGTCCACTGCCAGGAACTGGATCCAAAAGCCATGGCCGTGTCCTGGCCACCTGGATGACAGATCACCGAGGACTAGCGGATGAGACAGCTTCTGGTTTCTCACACCACTCAGAGAGGAAGGAAGCGGCCTCGCCGGGCGGCCTGTAGAAAGTGGCCACAGTGAGAGAAAGGCCAGGAGAGATAGAGAGCCTAGAGAACAGCCATGCAAAGGAGTAGTCCTGCATAGGAATGATAGAAGCAGGGATCCACTCTAGGAAGATCAAGGCTACACCCCCATTGGGATGGTTGGTTCTGGGTTCGGAGAGGATCATGTAGCCATCAGGAAGGAGAGTGTAAAAGCCTGTGACGCAGCTGGCTGTGAACCAACTCTCGGTCAGACCGAGTACATCCAAATCGAGTTCTTCCAGGAGACGACAGATGTCAGAGGAGTGTTTGACAGCTGAGCGAGAGTTCAGAGTAGCAATGTGGAGCAGGTTGCTTCTTTGAAAGACTTCCATCTAGGGGTCCTGGTCAGAGGTACACCCTGCAGAAGTGTTGCAGGTGACCCAGGATGGGCAGAGCAGGAAGGAGGAGAAGGCAAGGTAGCCAGGGAGGAGGAGGTGGGTGCCAGAGGGGTGGCGGAAGAAGAAGGCAACAGGGTGGCCAGAGAAGCAGCAGAGGCAGCCGTAGAGGTGGCAGAGGATGGAGGCGGCAGAGGAGCCAGAGAAGGGAAAGAAGGGACACCAGGACAAGAATGGAAGTTGATAAGGCGTGGGGAGTGTCTATCAAAAAGGAGGATGTTGGCCTGAGGGCCTTAGACCAAGACGGTGTAGTTTAGGTAGACATTAATGATGGTCTTGGAGGACTGGAAGGTGGCCAGGAGGGCCTCACACCTTGTGCCACCATTAATGGGCATAGAGGAAAAAAGAGAGAGAACAAAGACCATATGTGTGAGTCCGTAGGCCTGTAGAGGGAACGCCCAAGAGGATGCCAGGAAGGGTCTGTCTGGAGGGAACATTGGTGTAGGTATCAGCGATAGGGAGGCCTGGGTTGAAGACCAGGATATCCCTTTTGAACTTCTTCCTGCCAGACTTAGTGAGAAGGATAGGATAGTTGATGGAAAAGCAGTTAGAGAACATAGGTGAGACAGAGAGCAACATAGAGGGTGCAGAGAGGAAGAGTGGGGGGAATAAGTAAAGGGGAGTGGGATAGCACTGCGAGGCAGGCAGGTGGGGAAACACTAGGGTGAGGGGACACAGAAGGAAGAGGATCACACAGAGGACAGAACAACGGACAGAAAATCAGATGCAATACATAGACAAAAGACAATCACCAAAGGAACCTAGAATTAAAGAATGAACACAGAAGGGATGCAGGCAGTACAATGCAAGCAAACAACCGTGGAGAAACAAAAACGAGAAGAACAGAACGATCATCAAGGAACCTAGAAGTAAAGAATGAACACAACAGGGATGCAGACAATGCAATCTAAGCCAACAACCGTGGAGAACCAAACGTCAAGAACAGTACACAATAGGTCAGAGGCAAGTGCTAAGAAAGGAGGGTGCCCACAGGGAGTGCAGGGGGCACAGCAAGGACAGTTTAGGGGAAGGAGGGGTGCACGCAGCCGAGTAGAGAGAGAGCGCACGCAGCCTAGAGTTACGAGGGAGGGCAAGCAGACTAAGATACAAAGGAAGGCACACATACAAGAGTTGCAAGGTAGCGCACACGGCCCAAGATGCGAGGTAGCGCACGTGGCCTAAAATGCGAGGGCGCACACGTTGGCTTGGGGTGCAATGGAGTGCAAGTAATCAGGAGGGGTGAGGGGGGTGCGAGGACAGGTCACAGGGAAAAAACAACACGTGTGCAAGAGAGATGATGTGGGGTATACATCGACGACATTGTAATACACAGTCCAACATGGGAATACCACTTATACCATCTATACACTGTAATAGGAGCCTTTACGAAAAGCTTGGTTAACAGCCAACACAAGAAAATGCATGCTAGCCCTACCTGCTGTAAAATATCTAGGGTTCTTTGTTGAAAATGGCAGTATTCAACCTCAAGAGGAAAAAGTTAAAGCTGTTTTAGAGTCCCCAAAACAAAAGGCTAAAAAGGATTTCAGATCTTTCCTAGGGTTAATTGGGTACTATCGAAGGTTGATACCTAATTGTTCTGATAAAACAGCTAGATTGACCGATAAACTACGAAACTCAGAACCCCAAAAACTCACATGGGATAAAGAGGACGAAATGTCTGATCGGGTGCTCAAACAGACCTTATGTCAAAGCCCTATTCTTAAGGTAGCAGACTTTTCTAAGGACTTTATATTACAAACTGACACTTCTTCGACTGGTTTAGGTGCAGTATTGTCCCAAATCAATGATGGGCTAGAACATCCCATTCTATATACTAGCTGAAAACTGTTCCTCAGGGAAAATAACTATTCAGCGATTGAACTTGAAGCCGTGGCAATGGGCCATCATAAATCTTTAATATTACTTATTGGGCAGAAAGTTCAGATTGGTCACTGATCACTCCCTGCTAATATGGATCAGTCAACAATTGTGGATTGAAACACTTTTGTATAGGCGCGTTATAAATGCCATATCATATCAAAGGAAAGTGTACAAGAGTTGTGGATTGGTTCTTGGACTTACAACCTAATTGCTTCTCAGTGGAACATCGAAAGGGTAAGACCAAGGAAATGTAGATTTTCTTTTGAGGTATCCCTGCAAAGCAATTCAGTCCAAACCGCATAGGGTAAGGGTATGTGAGAAACCTGATGGTATTCTCCCACCCACCCCCTTGGATCTTCCATTTAGGTGGCCAGGGAAGCGCCATCGCTTTTGGATCCAGACCCTGGGGGTGGAAAAGCAAGGAAGGATCAGCTGAGTGGAGGGTCATGAGGGATTGGGGGGATACCCAAGGGCAAGACATGGTATTTACCCAATCCCAAACCTACTCCAACCTACTCTCCCTCAGCCTTTTTGGGGCATTTCCAATCTCACACCAACTCCGGCTCCCATTTCCAACAAATACTAAGACGAGGAAGAGGCAACTAAGATCAGTAAAAAGAACTCAAGTTCTCCCACTAATAGAGTCAGGCAGGGTCAGGCATTCACTAATAACTATTCACACCTGATGCCACTTGACTGGTCTTTTTCCTATAAAAGGTGTGGTTTTACACAAATGGATGAGCCAGTAGGAGAGCAAGCAGAAGAGTAAGTGGGGAGGAGAGCCAAGACACCAGAGCTGCCCAGGACCAGAGGCCAGAGACCGGGATGCCAAGACGCTGAAAAGCTGCAGTTCATAATTGCAGAAGTGTGTCGAGGGAGCCATGTCTTCAGGGAGCCCATGAGAGTCTGTATATGGGAGCCGAGAGGCGTGCTGATCTCCTGCTGAAACTGCGGATGCAAGTGTTTGTTCCTCTGGGCCGGTGAGACAGCCCAGGAGTTTCCGAAGGGCAGGCCGTGAGACCCTGAACGAACAGAACAAAGAACCATTGTGAAGCCGAAGCACTGAAGTCAGCCCTGTGAGTCTGAAAGAATTGCAGTGCAGGGTTGTGAAGATCGTGATACAAAGTGGCATTTGAAACGCGTAAGAAAGAGAACTACGTTTGTTTGAGTATTCGAGTGAAGTTAAACGGAAGACTTCAACGATGTGAAAGTAACAGTGTAAGCATGACAATGTGGAGACACGTGTGTGAAGTAATAAGTGGAATAAAGTCAGACATTGAAGTGATAAGTGCAAAAGGGGCCAGAAGCCCATGGAAAAGGTGCAAGAGGCACGAAAGGAAAAGAAAGTGTCAAAGAAGCCCATGGAAAAGGTGCAAAAGGCACGAAAGGAAAAGAAAGTGTAAAAGGAGCCAAAAGCCTGTGGAGAAGTGTACAAGAGGCACAGCAAAGAGGACGATTAAAGGACTGCAAGTGAAGATAAAAAGTGCAAATAGTAAGAAACCAAGAGAGGGGCAAAGGGTCAGAGTGGTCGCACTGAGGAAAAGCAAAGAGCCTGGCATTTTCGAAAGCCTCTGATTCTACCCCATGAGAGGATGATGTGTAAGAAAGACTATATGTAAGGTAAAGGCATACCCTGACTAGTTGAATTAGTGTTTGGAACTAGAGGGGTCTAAGCTTGAGCAAAGGCACTCTGTGAAACGAAAAAAGGGACTGTGATATATTGTGTTTTGTTTTGAAAGCTGGAAGAGGCCTGCGCTTGGAGAAGGGAAACCTGAGAGGCCTTTTGAGGAATCTGACTTTGTGTTTTGTGTTGATAGCTGGAAGAGGCCTGAACTTGAGGAAAGGAGCCCTGAGAGGTCTTTTGAGAAAAGCAAAGTGAACAAGTTGAAACTTGGGGAAGGGAATCCCATGGAAATCAAGGACACTGGAGGTATTTGAAAAAATCACTTTAGGGGCTCTGTGGAGAAGGCCTTACTAACAGCCCTGTACAGTGAAACCATCTTTGTGACATTGACCAAATTGAAACTGTTGAGAGAACCATCAGAAACCAACTCTGGTTTTGCCATTTTTGTTGAACTACCATTTTACCTTATAAAAAGACTTCCCATCACATTTGTGTACACCGTCAGGGCAAGCATATGTTTAGACACATACAGATTTTTATTTTGGACTATTATACAACAACCACCATTAGAAACATCAGTTAAGGGAACCATCCCTTTAGAGTTAGGGGCAGTCAGGCATTCCACCAACCCAGGAACCTTAGTAAATAAAGGTTTAAAAACAAATGCTTTTGAGTCTGTGTCTCTCTTGATACCATGCCTGTCTCACACCACTTAAAGCCTTGCATATGTGACATAAAAAAGATAGATTTCTTGCTGTCCTCAGAAATCAAAGCTGTCACCATTCACTGGAAAAATGCCAATTTATTAAAGGTGCTAATTCAGTGCCAGATAGGGGGCAGCTCATACCACCTATGAGAGTAAACAAGGGGGGCGTGGGGTACCATCTAGGGGGAGAAAACACGGGCACACAAACCAACTGCAGTCACACCATGAAAGAAGGCCTGGTCGGGAAATGCAGGGATGGGGTTGTACTGGGGAACCCATGAACATCAGAACAAAACATAGAGGAAACCCCAAATAAACACATCTATCAGGGATGCCCACAGGGGGAACCTGCTCTGAACACATCATCAACACACACACCACGGGCTGGGGAGGAGAGTGACAAAGCCCACTCTGCACGTCACGGGCAGACTGAATCAGCTAAAAACAACACAAGGTGATGTAACAGCAAGGCACCGAGCCACCCCTGTGGGTACTTGGGGGTAGAAAGCAAGTGGATCTAAGCCAGCAAACTGTTCACATGGCCACGAGTGCCTCTCAGCAGGTGGTTATGAGACTGGGAAGCTGAACAAAGTGGCATTCCAGGAAAGACCAATAAAATGGTACGTTTCTCTGTCCCTGGGAGGTGGCAAGCTATCAGAATATCCACTACAAGGTTTGTGAAGGCCAATATCTAGCAGGTACTGTATGAATGCCTCCCTTCCCAACAGTAACAGTGTGTCTTGTCTTCTTTTTGCAATGGTGCTGACCAATGGCAGTATATTGACATTCCGGCGGTCTGCACAAATGTTATTTTACTGATTGCAAACTGTTCCTGGGAGGGGTGAGAATAGGTGTGGTGCCACATGGGGAAGCAATGAGTTGGGATACTGTTGATCTCTTAGCTCCAATCATGTTCCACTAGCATACATTAGTTCTGAGAATATGCCATAGTATGGTCAATGAATTTCTTGGGAACTGTAGAAAATACAAACCTTCAAGCTGTAACAGTGTCTAATGTTCTAATGCCTTGACCATTGTATTCAGATTATAACATTAAGGTTCACTGTATGAACAGATGCCAGCTCTCATCAACCAGTTCCAGTCCACTGTTCTGTTTGATTTGTGTTCCTCCAGCTGTAATAAACAGCATTGCTTTTTGCCTGGTGTGTGTTCCGTTTTGACTACAAGCTTTTTATGGTGGTATCGGAGGAACCCCGAGTACATTTGTTGTAGGCCC
Organism: Ambystoma mexicanum; assembly: GCF_040938575.1. Taxonomy (NCBI): domain Eukaryota; kingdom Metazoa; phylum Chordata; class Amphibia; order Caudata; family Ambystomatidae; genus Ambystoma; species Ambystoma mexicanum. The sequence goes on along the minus strand of NC_090941.1, from coordinate 962,215,559 downwards.
CAGTGAGATCCTTAGTCCTCCCCATTAGCTGAGGGTATCCAAGCAGCCCTCTCTTAGGGTCCGGTGGCTAAAGACCTGACCAACGCACATCATCGGTACAGGTACAGGACCTATGGACGCAAGAGACGTGAAGGTCTTGGGATGAATGCATACCCTTGTTCTATCATATATTGATAAAAGGATTGCAGCCAGAAGTACAGACATCATTAGATAAGATAGTGGGCATCAAAGCTAAAGGGTGGCCAGAAATACAGGCAACAATAGTACACTGCTGCAAATGAAAACAAGAGTGTGAGAGACAGGCGGCAGAAAATGCTGCCAAGTCAGAAAACAGACTGGTGTAAAATAAACTGGCAAAGCAGATGATGGAAGGGACAATGCACGTGCCAGATGCTGCACCGGTGGTGCCCGCACCACAGGGAGGGTTTCCCATGGGGAACGTGCTACCACAAGGGGGTTACATGCAGCCACAGTACACGCCACAATGGGGAACCACACCACAGGGAAATTGCATGCACAGGGGACTTTTTCCTATGGGGAGAGGTTACCTGCAGCAAGGAATAGGGGGATATAGAGGGCCAGGGGGCAGGGTCTTCAGGCCATGAACATGGACCTAGTCCGTACACTGCCCTTTGGTGCAGCAAGCACAGGCAGAGGGGATCCAAGTGGCGCAGCAACAGGGGTACAGCACAGTATGGCTACAGTGGCAGCAGGTGCAGCTTCTTTCAGCCCAGCCACAACAAACACAGATGCCCATTCAGCAGGGTGCGACGCAGATACAGAGAGGGACAACGGAAGGTGGAATAGCAGCCCCAGCAGCGACACAAACACCAGCAGTGGTGGCAGGAACAGCAGTGGTGCTAGGAAAAAATGTGGTACCCCATTGTACAACGTTAAGCGTTGTAGGGGAAATTCTTTCCCTTTTCCACCAAGTAACATGCAACACAAGTGGAGTCCACAGAGAGCCAGAATGTGTCCAGTCCTAGCAGTAACTGATGACCCCGAAGAGGAACCCGGTGTAGCAGGGAAAATAGGGCCAAGAGAATTGTCCTTTCTTATAGACACAGGAGCAACCAATTCCTGCATTTGGGAGGGGGAATTCCCATTATAAAACAAAATAATAGATACGCTGGGCTTCTCTGGGGCAGTGGTCACGGTTCCAGTTACAAGATGTTTACCACTAATCATAGGGATGCAACACTTTGTAGAGCCACTACTATACTCCAAAGCCACTCCTATTAATATACTAGGGAGAGATTCGCTCAATAAGTTAAATGCAACAATATTATTCACAAATAAAGGGATGGTGTACACTACGCCATGTATTTATTACACACACATAGCTGCACTCTTCTTGGCAGCACACGCACAGAGTACTCTGCAAGCGCAGCCTTTGTATCCAAGCATGTTCCTCTACAGGGTCAGAAATCTGCTAGAATCAGTTCCGGGGATATAAGGGAAGGTGTTCTGATTGGCCTCAGAATTTCTTTTCAGACCACAATGCCAGAAAGATGACGTGAAGGGTACAACAATTGTGTTACAACTGGAGGAAGTAGTGATACCCAAAGACATTGTAATCCTGTGTGGGACAGATAATGGCAACATGGAATGGCATGTGGTGCTATGCATCACTGACAATTACAGGCATATCGGACGAACAATTGTTCTCCGATGAAGAAGAGGAGGGAGAGATGGTGTTTCAGATACAGATCCCTTGCCCAGTTCAATTAATGGAAATGCTGGTACCAATACTAACACAGCTAGTGAAACAAGGGAGCAAACATACAGAAGAGGATCTAAAAGAAATGCCAGAGCAGTTATGGATGAAGGGAAACCATGATGTAGGGGTACTAAAAGGAGTGGGGGCAGTGAAGATAAAACTGGAGGAAGGAGCGCTACTGCCCAGTGCAAAACAATACCCATTGTCCAGAGAAGCAGATGAGGGAATATACTCAACCCTGCACGCACTATGGTAGCAGGGCATCATCCAGACATCCACAACGCCATGCAACATGGCGATATAGCCAATAAAGAAATCAAAGGCCGGGTCATGGTGTTTTATTCAGAATCTACACCCTATAAATGATGTGGTTGAAGCTGAATTTCCCTTGATCCTGAACCCTGCAACAATAGTAAGCAACATCCCAACAAAGGCCAAGTATTTCACGGTCATTGACTTGCAGAGCACCTTCTTCTTTATTCCCTTGCACCCAGAATCAAGATATTGCGGAACCAGATTCAGGCACACTCGTTTGCCTCTGGGGTACTGCGAGTCACCTAGCATTTTTAACAGAGTGATATGTATGGACCTGTGCAATGTACAAATGCCAAGCACAGTGATCCAGTATGTTGATGGTCTGTTGATATGCAGTGAGAGGGAGGAAGAGTGTAGAGCTGACTCGGTGCACCTCTTGACATTGCTTGCAGAAAAAGGATACAAGGTGGAGAAAGCAAAATTACAATATTGCCAGGAAGGGGCTGTGTAGTTTGAGGCAAATAATATCAATTGAAGGGTGCAGGATAACACCAGAGAGGGTACAGACATCCACTACACAACTTTCCCTCGTACAGCAAAGGAAATGCAGAGGTTCCTATGACAATGCAATTATTGCATGGGTGTTTGATTATTCCACATTCACAAACCCCTTTTGCAGGGCCTAAAGAGGCGGAAATAGAGAAGAGGGAATTCAAATAGACATCAGAAATGAATGAGAGCTTCACAGAGTTAAAAGAAGCTTTGGCCCATGAACAAGTACAGGCCATCCAAAACTACAGAGAATAGTTCTATTTGTTGTCACATTCAGGTGACTCAGTAATGACGGTGCTCCTCACACAAAAGATACCCCAGAGACTCAAGCATGTGGTATACTACAGTGGGATTCTATATCCAGTGATGCAGGGACACTTCTTCCCCAGCAAACAAGCGCTCGCAGCTGCAGCGTTTGCTATAGAAAAGGGAGGAAAGATCGCCACGGGATGTCCTGTAGTACTGTACGTGGAACAGTCATTATTTGCCATCCTCAAAAAATCTTAAAGTACAACACAGAGGGCATCAGGTTATAAAATAATCCTGGCAAACCCAGCCTTGAAGTGGTGAGGTGTCATGTGGTCATCCAGCCACCTACATAGCAGAACCTGTAGAGGAAGGGGACTACATGCACGATTGTGCAGCACACATGGACAGAATGGAAGGGAACATACAGATAAAGGAGGAGGAAATAGCAGAGGCAGACATGGCTCATATTAACGGGTCGTTGAGTATAGACGTGGAGACAGGGGGAGACATACTGGAGTGGCAGTGGTGTGCAGCATAAATGGGGAAAATGTAGTAGCATCCCAACAATGACTAGCCTCCCACTATTCAGCATAGGCAGCAGAACTAGTAGCAATGATCAGTGCATTAAACATGATGGAAGGACATGCGGCTAACATTTATTCCAACTCTGTCTATGTTACATCAACAATACATTCAGGATTAACACAATGGGAAAAGCAAGAGTTCGGAAGGAGTGACGGGTCCCCAGTACAACACGTAGAGCTGCTCAAACAGTTAATTGAGGCCATAAAAGTACCAGTAGAAGTGGCAATGATAAAATGTGCTGGCCACACAGGTAAACAAGACATGATATCAATAGGAAATTAAATGGCTGACAGAGCAGTGAAAGACGCAGCCTATTTACCTGAAGGAAGTATAAGAAGGTACCCAGGAGCAAAAGAAAGAGCCCCCCTCATGAGCCACAGAAAGGAGGATGGCTGGGGAGGAAGAGAGAGAGGAAAGCTTCAACACAATACCCATTGTCCAAATTATAGTGCTGAAAGGAGAAGCACCGAAAGAACAAAAAGAGTTATGATACAGTGTGGGTGCTCATTCTCACCCACTGACTTGATTTGGCATCAGAATAGCAGAGAGAAGCCTGTAATGCCCCAAAAATAACTAAGTGTAGTGCTAGAACAGCTGCACTTCCATGCATCCAAAGAATGTAAAGCAGCAGAAATGAATGAAGGATCTTACATGCCAAACTTGCATGAGAGAGTGGCAGAGTACTTAGGGAACTGTGTGAGGTGTCAACAGGTCATACATTAAAGTAGATCCAGGAAGGTATCCCTCAGCCGGAAGGGCCCTTCCGGCACATGCATATTGACAGGCAAGAAAGATGTGCCTCCTATAGGTACATGTTAGTTGTTGTCTGTCCATTCTCACGTTCGCTTGAGGTGGGACCCTCTGCAAATAATGACACAAAATGTGCGGCCAAGTTCTTGCTTAGGGAGGTGTTTCCAAGATGGGGAGTGTGTGAGGAGATAAAGTCAGCACTTTGGCCAGCACTTTGCCAACTACCTTTTTGATGAGATTACGCATCTCTTGGCAATAAAACATAAACTTTGCACAGTGCACCGGCCACAGGTGAACAGGATTGGTGAACGCCTCAATGGCTTACTAAACAAACGCTTGGTGAAGCTAACTTCTTCTATGTGCCAAAAAGGGCTTTCTTGCCACCCCTTGCCCTCTTTGCTCTGCATAACTCATCCAGTGTGGATTATCACTTGACTCTGCACGAAATTGTAACCGGTAGGAGGATGCATGCACCTGTCCCTCCTACACGTTTAGTTTTGGATGCTAACCCTAGATCAGAAAAGCTCAGAGATAAAATGAAAGCATATCTGACTGAGATGACAAATGTACTCCGCCAATTCTCCCGCCAGGTCCAGCGACCTACATGTCGCTGACCAACATTGAAAAACACGCAAGTGCCTATCAGGGGGAGAAATTTCCGCAAAAAAAAAAACCTTTATCTGAGCGACAGAGTTCTCGTCCACAACATGGTCAGAAGGTGGAAGGAGCCAAAGTTTTGCGGCCCTTTCGAAGTGGTCTATGCAACACAACAGTGGTGAAAAGAAGGGAGAGAATAGCATGGATCCATGCGTCCGACGTTCGCAAAGGCAACAGGAGCGCTACAGAAGGAGAAAGAGTGACGTAATGGGGAGTATTAGCCAGTTAACATTGACTTTGTGTGCTGCAATAAGATTGTACCGCAGGCCCATAGATGAAAGAGAAGATGGACAAGAGAATACTAGGGGAAGTGGGGGAAGAACAAACATTGATGCAAATATAATAGGAAGTGGACTGTTCTGTGTTTTTGTCTTTTCCTCTTCTTCTGGTTCCTACTGCATACAGGTATTATAAGCACGCCAGCTGATGGTGAAAGGAAGAAATGCACTAAGAGGAGTATATCAAGTATTGAAGGATTTTACAATGCTATTGGGGAGGGATTGGACATTTCCTCTGAAAACGTGTGGTACAGAGCGATGAAGATGGTGGGGTGGCTGAGCACTATTGGCATGTGCTATGTATTCTCCCTCATCCCACACCTTGCAGGGACACCGAAACAATTCCTGACACAAGAAGTAATGGTAGAGGAAGAGGAATGTCTGATGCATATGTCATTGTGTAAAACGAGAGGGCTCTTCCACGGGCACACCGTAGAAGTAAAATGGATAGATGAGGGGGACGAGGTGTACACTGATAACTATATGCAACTAGAAAGCATGGCCCAGGGTGAAGCTACCAAGCGCATTATCCTGGAATACAACACAGAGGGGGCACAGAGGGGAAACAGGTTATCACTGCCCATAGGAGAATATTTTGCATGAGTGCAACAGGACATGATATATGGTGTCACACCAGGCCCCTGATGTGAATCCAAGGTTCAGTGTATTACAGTGGACAATGGGAAAGAGGGATGGTGCAGTGCCTAGCAGAAGGGCTGGTCGGATTTGAAGAGAAAGAGGTGAAGAAAATAGATGCAGGATGTAGGAAAATATGGAATAACAACATAAATGCCTTAACCTGGATAGATGAAAAGCACTGCCCAGTCTACATAAAGCCGCTCAAGCAGTATTCTTTGTGTTTCAGAGCAAGTGGGACAGTGGCATTGGGGATGAACACCGGCTGTGAGAAGACGATGGACATTGCAGCGTTGTAGAAAGGGACCGCTTCAGTGATGGATGTGTTGTGGGCCAATGGGGCAAGAGCGTATGTCCAACTGCCACCAGATTGGGGAGCCATCTGTGCACTGGTGACCCTCCAGAGCCCTGCCTTCTTGGTACCCCGTGCATATCTGGTACCATTCACCAAGCTATCCACCCAGAAATGGAAGAATAAAGTAACTGGGGCCATGCAGATGCGGGGAGAACAACTGAAGATAACAAGGAGGAAGAGGTCGAGTAACTATATCTCAGCAGAATCCACCCAGAGCTCGGACGCCATTCCACTACATTTAAGAATCTTCAGCAAGGCGTCCGTGTTCTTCAGCTCACTCCTACTTCTTGGAGTACAAACGACAGCTAATGCAAAATGATACAACTACGCATTATGAGCTGCTTCAATTGGCTAATGCAACCACGAAAGGATTAAATACAGTTCGAGAAGAGCTCCGAGACTTGCGTCTAATGGCCCTCCAAAATAGGTATATACTGGACCTCCTGACTGCTATGGAAGGCGGCTGTGCCACAAGATCGGAAGCACATGTTGCACCGCCACACCCGCAAACGATGCAGCCAACGAAACACTTACAGAGGCTGTCGAGGATATACGAACAATGCATGAAAAGATGATGAAGGGGACACAAGATATCACATCAAACACCTGGTTGGGCACATTATTTGCCTGGGTGCCGGATTGGCTGGCAGCGCTGTTCAAAATAACTGTCCCTTTGCTCATTGTGATGCTCGTCACCATCTTCATCGGCTGGTGGGTCATCGGATGGTGCAACTGCCACCAAAGGAGAGCACAATATATAATGTCTTCCAATAAAGTTGAGATTGAAAAATGTTAGGTAAGGAACCTCCAAGTGTGAATGAGAATGAGGATGATGTGGAATTAATATTTACAGCACCCCCACAAGACTTAGAAAATTATGAAGCCCTTTGGTGCGAGTGCTCACCCGATGAAACAAAAATATTAGTATTCAGAAAATACATAGAGGGATACGAAGAAGAAGGGGACATAAACAGGGTCACATGGGTGTGGGTACCTAAGGAAAGGAGCGAGGACATGAGTGGGATCGAGATGTCGATAGACAGATCGATCAAAGTGGGAATGTATTAAAGATGCTAATTTAGCACCAGATAGGGGGCGCACCTAAAACCTACGAGAGTACACAAGGGGGGACGAGGTACCTTCTAGGGGGAGAAAACACAGGCACACAAACCAACTACAGTTACACCATGAAAGAAGGCCTGGCCAGGAAATGTGGGGATGGGGTTGTACTGGGCGTATCATCGGCCTGGAGAACCTTTGAATGTAAGAACAAAACATAGAGGAAACCCCAAATAAACGTTTACTTTACTTTACTTTATAACATTGTAACGTTCGCAAAGACAACAGCAGCGCAACAGAAGGAGAAAGAGTGACGTAATGGGGAGTATTAGCCAGTTAACATTGACTTTGTGTACTGCAATAAGATTGTACCGCAGGCCCATAGATGAAAGAGAAGATGGACAAGAGAATACTAGGGGAAGAACAAACATTGATGCAAATATAATAGGAAGTGGACTGTTCTGTGTTTTTGTCTTTTCCTCTTCTTCTGGTTCCTACTGCATACAGGTAATATAAGCACGCCAGCTGATGGTGAAAGGAAGAAATGCAGTAAGAGGAGTATATCTAGTATTGAAGGATTTTACAATGCTATTGGGGAGGGATTGGACATTTCCTCTGAAAACGTGTGGTACAGAGCGATGAAGATGGTGGGGTGGCTGAGCACTATTGGCATGTGCTATGTATTCTCCCTCATCCCACACCTTGCAGGGACACCGAAACAATTCCTGCCACAAGAAGTAATGGTAGAGGAAGAGGAATGTCTGATGCATATGTCATTGTGTAAAACGAGAGGGCTCTTCCAGGGGCACACCGTAGAAGTAAAATGGATAGATGAGGGGGACGAGGTGTACACTGATAACTATATACAACTAGAAAGCATGGCCCAAGGTGAAGCTACCAAGCGCATTATCCTGGAATACAACACAGAGGGGGCACAGAGGGGAAACAGGTTATCACTGCCCATAGGAGAATATTTTGCATGAGTGCAACAGGACGTGATATACCATGGTGTCACACCAGGCCCCTGATGTGAATCCAAGGTTCAGTGTATTACAGTGTAAAATGGGAAAGAGGGATGGTGCAGTGCCTAGCAGAAGGGCTGGTCGGATTTGAAGAGAAAGAGGTGAAGAAAATAGATGCAGGATGTAGGAAAATATGGAATAACAACATAAATGCCTTAACCTGGATAGATGAAAAGCACTGCCCAGTCTACGAAAAACCGCTCAAGCAGTATTCTTTGTGTTTCAGAGCAAGTGGGACAGTGGCATTGGGGATGAACACCGGCTGTGAGAAGAAGATGGACATTGCAGCGTTATAGAAAGGGACCGCTTCAGTGATGGATGTGTTGTGGGCCAATGGGGCAAGAGCGTATGTCCAACTGCCACCAGATTGGGGAGCCATCTGTGCACTGGTGACCCTCCAGAGACCTGCCTTCTTGGTACCCCGTGCATATCTGGTACCATTCACCAAGCTATCCACCCAGAAATGGAAGAATAAAGTAACTGGGGCCATGCAGACGCGGGAAGAACAACTGAAGATAACAAGGAGGAAGAGGTCGAATAACTATATCTCAGCAGAATCCACCAGAGCTTGGACGCCATTCCACCACATTTAAGAATCTTCAGCAAGGCGTCCGTGTTCTTCAGCTCACTCCTACTTCTTGGAGTACAAACGACAGCTAATGCAAAATGATACAACTACGCATTATGAGCTGCTTCAATTGGCTAATGCAACCACAAAAGGATTAAATACAGTCCGAGAAGAGCTCCGAGACTTGCGTCTAATGGCCCTCCAAAATAGGTATTTACTGGACCTCCTGACTGCTATGGAAGGCGGCTGTGCCACAAGATCGGAAGCACATGTTGCACCGCCACACCCGCAAACGATGCAGCCAACGAAACACTTACAGAGGCTGTCGAGGAGATACGAACAATGCATGAAAAGATGATGAAGGGGACACAAGATATCACATCAAACACCTGGTCGGACACATTATTTGCCTGGGTGCCGGATTGGCTGGCAGCGCTGTTCAAAATAACAGTCCCTTTGCTCATTGTGATGCTCGTCACCATCTTCATCGGCTGGTGGGTCATCGGATGGTGCAACTGCCACCAAAGGAGAGCACAATATATAATGTCTTCCAATAAAGTTGAGATTGGAAAATGTTAAGTAAGGAACCTCCAAGTGTGAATGAGAATGAGGATGATGTGGAATTAATATTTACAGCACCCCCACAAGACTTAGAAAATTATGAAGCCCTTTGGTGCGAGTGCTCACCCGATGGAACAAAGATATTAGTATTCAGAAAATACATAGAGGGATACGAAGAAGAAGGGGACATAAACAGGGTCACATGGGTACCTAAGGAAAAGAGCGAGGACATGAGTGTGATCGAGATGTCGATAGACAGATCGATCAAAGTGGGAATGTATTAAAGATGCTAATTAAGCACCAGATAGGGGGCGCACCTACAACCTACGAGAGTACACAAGGGGGGACGGGGTACCTTGTAGGGGGAGAAAACACAGGCACACAAACCAACTGCAGTTACACCATGAAAGAAGGCCTGGCCAGGAAATGTGGGGATGGGGTTGTACTGGGCGTATCATCGGCCTGGAGAACCTTTGAATGTAAGAACAAAACATAGAGGAAACCCCAAATAAACTTTTACTTTACTTTACTTTATAACATTTGTAATGCGCAGCCATAAACCCGTGGGTGTGAGGGCGCGGACAAAACCGAACGTAACAGAAAGCAAACAGTGGATATCCTGAAGTCAAAGAGATGCCAGAGAGAAGAATATCACATGAGTGTTAATTAAAGAGGAATGTTTTTAGATCCTTTTTGAAATTACTCAAGACTGAGGAACTTCTCAGGTGACTGGGCAGGGCATTCCAAAGTGCAGGGGCCGCAAACACAAAGGCACTGTGTGAGGTGTCAACAGGTCATACATACATACATGCTTTTAAATCTTGGCTGGTGAAGGAGATTAAGATTGTTGGATCGCAGATTTCTGATGCAGGATTTTTTTCTTATATACCTTTGTAAGTAAGGGGGCATCGTTCCCTTTAGACATTTAAAGGTAATAGCCAGAAATCTGAAGGATATCCGAGACTCCACAGGGAGCCAGTGCAAGGCTCGACGCACTTCAGAGACATGGGCCCTATACGAGAGTCCAGCTACGACTCTGACCGTGCCATTCTGGACCACTTGAAGACGATTAATAGTGGATTTACTGGAGCCTGCTAGCAGACTACAACAGTAATCCAGTTTGTCGATCTAGAAAAACAGACACCCCTCGATCATGGGGAAATGTACTATGTTGGCCAAAGACCAACCGTCTCATGCTCTTAGTGTTAGTAATACATAACCATAAGCTTGACCGAAGTGTGGCCATTTTAAGGTGACAGAAATCGCCATCTTGTTTTCTCTAACGTTTGCTTATTGCTTTCTGTTCTAAATGCTTTGCTGACATGATATTCTGCTTTACCAGTGTGCAATGCAAGGCCAAGGGAAATATGCTGAAACATAACGTAGCAACCCTGATAAAAATACCCGGTCTCCTCCCACGCGCTATCCTTTAAAGAGGGCAGCGAGGCATCATAATCAGCCCACAGGTGCCAGTGTGTCTCGAAAACACAGTGAAAATACTCGGAACGAACATTAAATTGCTTGAATTATGTTCTTCTTTGTGGCCCCCCTTCTTGAGCCCTGTAGAGTCCTGGAGAGCGAGTTGACCCCCAGGACCCAAATAAAAACTAGGAGATAGGAAGGCCTGGAATGTGGCTCTCCCGCCCACATACAGCTTGCTAGCGAGAACAGAAGCATTCTGTTCTTTTCAACAAAGACTTATGTCTGCAGCCTTACAAAATTGCAAACTGTTGCTAAAACAAATGTTTGAGGTGTCATACTCATCACGATTGTCAATCATCGTGCTCAGTTCAAAGGAGATGTGCAAGGGGTGGTTTTTGATGTGACACTACTGATTGTAAGATGTTAGTTTTGTATATATGTAACTGATGTTTGTGTCTCGCTCTCTTGCGTCTCCCGAGGTCTGTTAGACACACGTCACGGGGCGTGAGACCAGTTGGCCAACTGAGACTATTTACTTTGCAATAAACCCTAGCTTTTGGGAATACAACCTCGTGTCCGGCGTATCAGTTCGTGTGTGGTGACTGTGCCTTGTTTCCACATTCGAGGGTCCCTCAGGGGCCCCTTCACTACAATCGCTCGAGCGATAGACTCAGCATTCTGTTGAGAGATGAGCTGTCTCAGGTGTGCCAACAATTTGATATAATATGTGGCGGATGAAACTATACTGGCCACATAGGACTTCATGTTAAGTGACTGATCCAGTACCACACCCAGGATTTTTACTTTAGGGAGGGTGGGGATTTGATCATCCCCTAACTGGAAGTACTTGTAAGCTGGGTCCAGTTTAGCTAAAATACCCTCAGATCCCACCACCATAAGTTCAGTCGTACTGCGGTTGAGTGCGAGGTTGTTAAGCATCATCCATTATTCAATAATGCAGAATATGCGATTAAGTTTGTACTCGTCTCGGTCGTGCTGACCCATAAGAGGGATGACACATTGTGTGTCATCGGCATAATTAGAAAAAAGAATACCCTCTTGAGCAAGATAAGTGAAGAAAGGAGCCATGAATATATTCTAAATACAAGGAGATAAACTAGCTCCATGTGGAACTCCAAAGAGCACCTGAATGGCCAGTGTCTTCTCCTCATTGGCGCACACCCTACTGACTCTATTTGATTGAAATGAAAGCAGCCATTTGGTGGCGGCTTGGGAACAATAGGCTACCGACATAAGCCTATCTGTCAAAATAGAATGGTCGACGAGATCAAACGCCGCAGATTGGTCCAAAGAGATTAAAAGTGAAGTCTGCTGATTATCCAATCTCTGGAGCAATTGAGATTTGAGGTCCAGTAAAGAGGTCTCAGTGCCGAAGACTTGTCTGAACCCTGATTGAAAGGGATTAAGGATAGGGTGCAAATTAAGATGTTGAGCAATTTGAGTATAAACGACCCGGTCCATTATTTTCAACAGGAAGGGGGTGTTGATTATTGGCCTATAATTGGTAGGGACCATCTGATCCAGGTTGGATTTTTTAAAAGAGGGGTAACCCAGGTTGCTTCATGTCGTCTGGAACAATACCATTGAGAAATGAAGAGTTTACAAATGTACATATGGCTTGTACCATTGTAGCGTGGCAAGTTTTAATAACAGTAGAGGCACAAGAATCCCCTGTACAATTGGTGGCTTTTAGTTTGGAGATAATTGATGCTAATTCCTCCTCCGATATGGGAGTGAAATCAAAAATAGGAATATCTGGGCTCCTAGTGAATGTGTTGCTGGCTATATGTGTGCCGTGGGTCTCATAGGCACTTTTTTTAATAGATATGCCTTCCCGGATTCCATCCAATTTCTTGGACATGGCATTCTGAATATCTAAATACCAATCATCGTTTTTGATGATCATGGATGCTACAGGCTCTGGAACAACCTATTGTTCCTTCAGAATTCTGAACAATTCCCTAGAATCAGATGATGCATGTGAGATTCTGGTGTCCAGATACGATTTCCTAGCTTCCATAATGGCTGTTTTGTATGCTTTGGATGCTTTGTTGTAGTTGGAAAGAGCCAATTGAGATTGATTGGCTTTCCATACATAGAATAGCTTAAGGGATGCAGCATTAAGAGGAGAACCATGAATTGGTTCTTTTGGTTTCTACAGATTTCTTTTTGTTTCTTAGAGGCGCGAGTGTTTTAACCACCAGGTTCAGAGTAGACTTAATTTTCTTAGCTAAAGTGACTGTGTCATCAGTCTCCAAAGTTAGCATAGCATGTGATGTTAGGGCTTCTATTTTTTCCAGGGCCAAGAGTTTATTATTGCGATATAACGTCGCTTCAGAATGGATCATCTGGACTTTGGTAACATAAGGAACTGAGATTGAAAAGTGAACGAAAGCATGATCTGACCAAGGACAGGGTGTTACCATCACGTCATGACACGGACTATTGATGGCAGATACCCAATCCAGGGTGTGGCCCAAGTTATGGGTAGGGGCTTGAACCATTTGTGTAAAGCCCAAGTCTGAGAAGGATTGAACTAATTCAGCTGGCAGGGATGCCCCGAGGATGGGCTGAGCCCGTGGAACCCGCTCTGAACCCATGGTCAACACACACACCACGGGCCGCAGAGGAGGGAGACAGAGCCCAAGCTGCGTGTCGCAGGTAGACTGAAGTAGCTAAAAACAACCCTAGGTGATGTATCAACAAGACAGCAAGCTAATCCTGCAGGCCCTTGGGGGTAAAAAGGAAGTGGATATAAGCCAGCGAACCGTTCACATGGCCACGAGAGCCTATCGACAGGTGGTTATTGGAATGAGAAGCTGAACAAAGTAGCGCTCTAGGAAGGACCAATCAAATGGTAAGTTTCTCTATCCCTGGGAGGTGGCTAGCCTTCAGAGTATCAACTGCAAGGTTTGTGAAGGCTGATATCTAGCAGGTACTGTGTGAATGTCTGCCTTACCACCAGAAGCAGGGTGTCTTGTGTTCTTTCTCAATGGTGCTGACCAATGGCAGTATATTAAAGTTTGGGCTGTCCCGGTGATTGCTCCTTATTAGAAATAATTTTTGTCGTATTTCAATTGTCATGTCTATGTAATAGTTCATGATTGATTGACAATGTTACCTGCTCTTTCATGCCAGTTATAGGCTCTGTGGCGAGTTAGAAGAAGGATGCAGACTCTGATAAGCCATTCCACTGATAACTGTATTACATAAAAAGATAATACCTATCTTTCCCTATGGTATAAGGTATCCCTACATAGCAAAACTAGCTAAGGTGCTCGTCAGTCGTCAGTGAATGTTTTTACAGAATCTGTCTACCGTCCAAACTAACTAACGGACCCCACCATTAAGATAACAACTAAACAGGGAAATGACATCCTTCCCCTGGGCTTTTGGCTTCTTCACAACTCCAGTTCAATAGCTGATTTTCAGATAGTTTCTGGTGACCGTTTTAATCAGTTCATACTGTTCGCTCAATACTCTATTGGGCTTTTGTTTCTTTTCTCTTGTGATCCCATAACGATTCTCATTCATTCCTCTGGGTTTCAATATTATAATCTCCGTATCTTGACTGGAACGAGTATGATTGGTCCCATAACAATTTTCATTCACTCCTTTGGGCTTGAATAGTATAACCTCTTTACCTTTACTACTGGTACACTTATGATTGATCCCATAACGATTTTCTGTCCATCTCTCAGGTATCCCATGTTCCCTTGTTAAACGGAAATCATATCATGCCTCCTTTTGACTTATATTGGCCTAAGCCTAGTTGCGCTGCGAAGAAAACCGCGTTGCAAAGTTTTGATTTTGGATCGACCTCGCCGCCATTTTAGAATCATCCGCCATTTTGATTTCTGTTTGTGTGATTCGCTGTTCTAAAATGTTGGACTGTGTTTCTAACTTTCAACCAAGCCTCCCGACCTTTGAGTTCTGTTTGTGGTTAGACTGTCCGTGGGCAGACTGTTTAAACTAGGTAAAGAGACCTTGTACTATGAATGAACTGTCGTCTCCGTATTGGCTGGCTAACAAGCCTCATCCACGAATACACATCGGCGACAATGAAATGCAAACGCCAAGCGTGGACACAGGCTGAACTACGTTGTGTTGGGATATACACTAAGGCTTATTGTGAGATTTGAGAATATACATCGCCATTGTAACTTGATGGAAATACAAATGTATGTAATCCTTCCGCATATTATTGTACAAGCTGTATGTGAACTCGGCACAAACTCTAGCCCACAGATTATTAACATGTAGAGGGGCTGGACAATATTGTTGAAATGTATAAAAAGCATGAATGTTCAGATGTCCAGCACTCTCTCTCCTCTCTTTGAATCTCGTGAATCTTTATAGCCTGTGTTTGGTGTATTTCAATTTGTGGTACTCAGCCTCGATATTTCCTTTTGTTTTAACAGATGGCGCCCGAATAGGGACCCTCAAGATTGATGCCATCTCGTTGAAGAGTTGACACGGCTATCGGACCGGGATCGGATGGTGAAAAAGGTGGCCCCTTCTTGGATGTGACGTGACACCTCAACAGTACTGCACGACCCGATCCCCGGACGGTGAGCACGTGATTCGAGACAGCATCTTGACGAGGGTCCATATATCGAGGCGGGCAGTTTTGCTGAAATCACCAATCACGAGGGTCCTTTGTTGTCCTTAGTAATCCAATCGGACCTCCCTTAGTTCTTTGATCAGGTGAGTCGTGCCCCGATTCCTAAGTATCCTGATCATTTGATTTGGCGTATTGTCCTCGCAGAACAATTATTGACCAGGTAACACCAGAAATCTGATATGCCTGAGAAATTGTCTGCCTGTTTCAGGGCATTATTCCGCAGAGACAGACAATCTTTGGAATTTGGCTGTCCGGCACCACAGGAGGAGGCCCCACGTGTACTATGTACTGTAAGCACAGCATTGGTAGTATAGTGTTTAACGATATTTGGCACAGACAAACCAGACATGCTTCCGAACTTCAGTGGCCAATCAATGGTAGCTTTGAAATTTCTAGTATAGAATATTTAGAATCTATATTATTGAAGAAAAAAGCTAGACCTGCAGCATTTGATGTATTGCAAACTTGGAAAAAAGGAGCTATGCAGCAGCTTAAAAGTAGAGAGAAACATGCACGCCGACATATGTCGAACGCAGAGAAAGCGTTATTGTATGATCAACAAAAACAGTCAGAGTCAGTTAGAAACATGGATAGGGCTTTTCAACTTGGCATTCAGAAAATATACCCATCTAAAGATTTTCATGCGTCAGATGGATTAATTGACAAGCTTTTAAATGAACGAAGGCCTGGTGCCACTGCGCCCGCTCCGTATGTACCTATTCCTATTGCTTTACCTCTTCCTGCTGTTATTCCTCCTCCCGTAGCAATTCCTGCTCCTCCTATCATTCCTCCTATTGCTCCTCTTCCTCCAGTTATTGCTCCTCTTCCTATTTTTGCTCCTCCGCCTATACCTCCACCTTTGCCTGCTGCTATGGGTTTGGTAGATTTGTCTTTTCCACCAGTGATAACACCTTCATTACCTAGTATACAAGAGTTGTCTACTCTTTCTCTTCCAAGTGGTTCTGTTTCGCTTATAGTTGATAAGGGAGCGGAATCAAAGATTGTAACTCGTAATACAGTTTCCAAAGAAAGAAAGTGAGATTTGAATGCATGGGCTAGACAGTGCATGGAGAAGGGTGAACAATCTGATGTTCTTGCTACACTCTCTAATTTGGATACATTTCCTGAGAAAACTGTGCTTATTGACGGACTGGGAATTCATTTATCCGTAATGTGGAACAGACTGAACGATACAGAGGGTTTTTGAGTATAGAAGGGAGTTCGAAAAGTCACGGAATGAAGAAATAGATGGTGATGATTTGGGCGCTATTTTTGTACAGAAACGGTTCCTTCCCCTTAGTAAGTCGATGAGTGAAGAAACGCGAATTTGCACGAGAGATGCACTTAGATGGATTTTAGATATGTCGCTATCTCCCGTAGAAGTATATGACACGTATAGTCAGTATACGCCAGAAATGCAGAGGAAAGTGACACAGGTAATGGTAGAATACCTGCAGGATGAATGTATAAAAGGAAAGATTTGTTGTCCCGCAGAATTATTGAATATCTATAAGAGATCATTTTCGTTTAACACTCCTTCAGCTGCTTTAGCGCTCGATTTGTCTCTGTTGCTCAGTAAGAGTTTGGAGTTGCCTACTTCTCAGTTGCCTATGAGAGAGGTTCCTCCGAAATGTGTCCGTAAAGTCGAGGTTCCGGCTAACGCCGCAACGGGTCTTGCCACCTATGACACTGATGCACATTATGTATCGCAGTTTGTTCACGTCCCGTTCTCAAGACAGGAGGCGAACACCATTAGACAATCTATCCCAGATATTAGAAAGAATCCGACAGGGTTCTATAAAGAGATAGAATCTGTCTTGCAGTCGTCAGTATTTATTCTGGGTGATATAGATTTGTTATTTCCTGTGCTCCTACCTGCTGATTTGTGGAAACAGATTAGAACAGTAGACGATGTACCACGGTTAGGGGACACATGCACTAATTTGACTACACAAGATAGAGATAGACCACCGGAGGTAATACTGACCTTGCCTGATAGAATAGTGACAGAATTGAAAGCCTTAATTCCTGAGAGAAGGATTGTCTGGGACAAACTTACTGCTTGTGTCCAAGGAAAGTCTAAGGGTGCTACCAAATTCTTTAATCGGTTTGAACAAGTATTTTCAGATTTTAGTGGACAAGATTTAAGCACAGAGTCTGGAAAACGATTACTTGTAGACAAATTTGTGCATGGATTGTTGCCTGACATCCAGTCGCAAATTATGACTTCGGAGAGCGCATGGCAAGCTAAGTCTCAGTCTGAAGTGTTGCATATGGCTCAGTATTATGGAAACCGAGTCAATAATAAGAAGGAAACTAAGGTGTTGTTGCAACAGATTGTTAGAGGTCCTAGAGGGGGTAGTACACAGTCTAGGGGACAGTGGGGGTCATTACGAGGTTGGAGGTAGCCATGGCGCTATTAGCGCCATGGCTACCCCCTTACCGCATTCCAGGTCCGTGTTCCCGGAATGAGGACTTACCAGATCATTCCGACCTTTGCGGGACCGGTAAGTCCCCATTGCGGGAACCATTCCCCATTCCCATTTGAGCCCCCATAGGGCTCAATGGGAAGGGGGAGGGCGGCAATAACAGTACTGCAAATTGCGGTATCGTTATTGACCCTGGTGTCCCTTTGAGGGTCCCGTCCTTAACGCCTGCTAAAAGCAGGCGTCAAGGAAGGACCCGCAAAGGGAACTCGTAATACGGCGCAAAGGGATTACCGGCATCGGTGTCATTACCGGTGCCCGGTATCCCTCGCGCCTTACTTGTAATGAGGCCCAGTATGTTCCACAAGGTATTATGCCGTTGGGTCCTGTACATGCGAACCAATGTACTTATTGCAGACAGGAGGGTCATTGGCGAGCACAATGCCTGATCCTCCAGCAGAGGTCGAATAACACATTTGGCATCATGGGTAGATGATCCAGAGGCCGCCCTGTGGCAGGAGGTCCTGGTAGAAGTCAGTTCTCTCAGAATCCTCAGTCTTTTTCACAAGACAATCAGCCACTGAGTGTGGATAGTAGAAATATTTTTGATCATCCCTCCATTGCATATCTCTGTGAAGACCTTCCCTTAGATGATATATTGTTTCGCTAGGATTGCCCGAAGCAAGGTTTGGAAACTATATCTATTCCCGTTAATCAGAAAGACCCCTACGTTGAGATGACGGTGGGAAATAGGAAATATCTATTTTTGATAGATACAGGAGCACAGAAGTGTTCCATTGACCATTCACGGGTTCCAGACATTCCACTGTCAGGGCAAACTAATGTTTATGTAGGGTTTTCTGGTACGCAAGTGGTTAGTCCGGTTTCTCTGCCGGTACCAATTTCACTGGGTCCATTCACGGATCACTGTCCGTTTCTTTTGACATCAAACTGTGGTGAGAATTTGTTGGGGTTGACTCTGTTGAAGGAATTAAATGTGGTAATTCATTGTTCTTGGGATGGAGTGCGTTTAACGATTTCACCACAACAATCTTCTGTCTCACAGTTTCTGACTAGACCGTTGCTGCTGGAATTTAGTGATGTTCCAGAATGCGCATGGGCAATTAATGACAATGATGTTGGGGTTTTACAAATTGAGCCTGTTAAAAATGTTTTGAAACAAGGAGTAAAGTTGCCACGTATTCCTCAGTATAAGATTTCGATTGATGGTGAGCAAGCTTTGAAGTGTATAGTTTCCGATTTTGTACACCGTGGTGTAATTGAAGAAATTGTAGGTAGTTTGTGCAATAGTCCGATTTTACCAGTGTATAAGAAAGGGGATAATGCATTTCCTTTTCGTTTCATTATCAATTTACGTGCTATCAATAAGATTGTTGCTCCACAATTTCCAATTGTGCCTGATGTAACGACGATATTGACGATGATTCCAGCTTCTGCTACACATTTTAGCGTTGTGGATCTTAAGAATGCCTTCTTTAGCATTCCTATACCCGAGGATGGCAGATACTTGTTCGCCTTCACCCTATGGGGACGGTCGTTTACATTTACCCATGTGCCACAGGGGTACACGAAAAGTACAAGCATTTACAGTAGGGCTTTGAAAGAACAGCTTGATATACTCGAGTTGCCTGATACTTGTACATTGCTCCAGTATGTTGACGACTTTCTTTTAGCTGCAGATTCAGAAAGTGCCTGTAAGAAGGGCATCGTGTTATTGCTTATTCACCTAGCAAAGCATGGACATAAAGCTTTGCTGAAATTTTTTTAATATTGTCGACAGGAGGGAAGAAGATTGACGCTGGAGCGGATTAAAATCATTGCTGGCATGTCTGTCCCAAATATGCAGAAGGAAGTCAGAGCCTTGATAGGAATGGCTTCTTACTGTAGGCAGTGGATCCCAAACTTCTCACTAGTGATCAAACCAATGTTGGCTTTGACAAAGAAGGGCATTTCTTTGCAATTGCCATGGAACTTGGAACACCAGAAAGATTTTGATCTGCTCAAGACTGCATTGTTCAGCACCAGTTTTGGGCACATCAAATTATGAAAAGGACTTCGAGTTGTATGTGCATGAACGTGATGGATGTGCTTTGGCTGTGTTAACACAGGAACATGGGGTGAAGAATAGGCCGTGCAGCTACTTTTCCTCCACCCTTGATCCTGTTGCATGCACTTTGCTGAGATGTCTGAGAGCTGTCGCTGCTGCTGCTGCGTCTGTAAAACAGAGCAAGGGTATGGTCCTAGGCCATGCTTTAACCTTGTTGGTACCTCACTCTGTAGACGTTCTATTAAATAAAACGCAAACACAACACCTCACCTCCGCACGATTAACGAGATACAAATTGATCTTGTTTGCACCGCATATTCAAATTAAGAGGTGTTGTGTACTGAATCCGGCTGAATTATTACCTCTCCCGCAAGATACTGCTTGCAGTGACGAAACGTCACATGACTGCCTTTATGCCACAGAACAAGAAACTAAAGGCAGAATCGATTTGAAAGATACACCTTTGAATGATCCACAAGGGGAGCTGTTTTGTGATGGCTCCTGTTTCAAACTTCCGGAGGGTACATCCACAGCTGCTTATGCCATCACTACACTGAGCACAATCGTGGAAAACAAAATAATTTTGCATAACTCCAAGCAGGCCGCAGAGATTATTGCATTGACTCGAGCTTGTGAACTTTCCGAAGGGCTTAGAGTAAACATATATACTGATAGTCAGTATGCTTTTGGGGTAGTTCACAACTTCGGTAGACTTTGGGCAGAACAAGGTTTTTTGACCTCACATGGAACGAAGATTCAATATGGCACCTTGATAGTTCAGCTACTCTCAGCGCTTACACTTCCCACTCAGCTAGCGGCACATCAGAAAATCATAGACGATGTAGGAAAAGGGAACGCTTTTGCTGACCAGATAGCCAAACAGACTGCTACTGATCTCTATTCAGATATGTATTCTACAAGGGAAGCCACAAATGTCTGTACCATAGACGAAGGAATTGAGTCTATAAAGAATATCCAAGCCAACGCCACTCTAGAAGAAACAAAGCAATGGGCTGAGGGCTTGGCGAGGTTGGATGATGATGGGTGTTGGGTGGATAACCTAGAGGGAAAATGGATGCTGCCGGATGCATACATTACTATGATGGTTTTGATGGCTCATGGTTCCACTCACATATGCGCTAGGAAAATTTGTAAAATGTTAGAAATTGTCTGGGTAAATGTTAACATTCCGAAAACTGCTCAGCGTTTTGTCCAGAGTTGTATGGCCTGTTTACAGCACAATATGGGGAAGGGTACATCAACACTAAGGGTTAGTTTTGGTCCACCTTCTGTCCCTTTCGAAGTGATCCACTTTGACTTTATTGAAATGGAGCGTTGTTTTGGTTGTTATTTGTGCTTTCAGTAAATGGGTTGAAGCCTTTCCTGTAAAAGATGCCACAGCAATGACAACGGTGAAAACCATGTTTAAGGAATATTTTCCAAGAGTCATCTGGTCGGACAAGGGTCCACATTTTATCGCTGCTGTAATTCTACAGATATGTGCGGGATTACAGTTCGATAAACGGTTCCATTCGGCCAGACACGCACAGAGTGCTGGATTGGTAGAGAGACACAATGGAATCTTGAAGAACAAGCTCGCTAAGACGTGTGCCGGCACCAATTTTAAATGGCCGGACGCATTACTGATAGTGTTACTCTCGATGCGAACAACCCCACAAACTAGGACTGGGCTCTCCCCATATGAGGTGGTGATGGGGAGGCCAGCTAACATTTGGAATCTTCCTAAGCCCAGGGCTTTGAGGGAAATAGAACATGTACTTCTTTCTGAATATTGCAAACGGTTAACTAAAAATCTGTATTTGATTCATCAACAGATGCGAGAAGCCCTCCCAGCTAAATACGAGGGGCCAGGTCATTGCATCCGACCTGGAGAATGGCTGCTGACTAAAGCATTTGAGAGAGCATCCTGTCTCACACCGAGGTGGAGAAGGCCCTATCAGGTCCTATTGGCCCCACAGACTGTGGTACGAGTAGCTGGAAAGAAACATTGGATACACTATTTTCTGTCGTGATTATCAGGGTTGGTTGAACTATCCCCTCCTTCCTCCTCACCTGAATTGACTGTGGACCTTTCTTGTAGTTCCGGCCTTCTTCCAGGACGTCTTTGGGTCTGCGCTTTATCAGTCTTCCTTGCTTCCTTCTTCTCTTCTTCTCTTCATTACGAGGTGGACGCAAAGGGATACCGGGCACCGTTGTCACGACCCACCTCTTAAAACCCCCCAGGCAGGCCCATAAACCAGGAGGAGTCCCGACTCGGGCCCCCACCAAGCTGAAGCGTCCTTTGCCCCGGCCCTCTTGGGGCCAGTCCCATGCTTAATGAGGACTGTGCTTGGGAACTACCTTACTTGATGCCAGTCAACATGGAGGCATCCAGATAGCTTGGTTCCTTAGAACCAAGTTATACAGTATAGTGTTTTGGGTGTGGTAGCCTAGGGACTACTTTACCTGGACTACTTTTCCTGAGGCTATTTAAACCACACCCAATTTAGAGAACACGCTTCGTGTTACTCTGCAGTCCTGCAGCGTGACGCTCATCGTGTCCAGCAGCATCTGCGAACCAGGAAAGAACCGCACCTGAAAGACAAAGGAACATCGTTATTCGCAGCAGCTTACCTGTGATTCCACCGCTAGCTGCCCTCTGCTCCTGCAAACAACATCCAAGTAACAGCGAGCCTCCCGAATCGTCGGACCTGCAAAAGGAGGAAAAACAAGAACATTAGACTTTTACAATTGCACCGGCGGCTTACCTCTCGAGTTGCCCATCGGCCAGCACCGCCTTGGAACTTCTTGCTCTGGTGAGCGCCGCAACCTACAGGAACAAAGGACAAACCGGTTAGCAAAGGCAAGGCATTTGAGCGCTGCGCATAGCGCTTACCTACCATCTCAAGGCGCTCTCACCATAATCAACCGTCGGGGATCCCGAATTCAACAAACGTCCCACCACGAACTCCCGTGCAGCTGACGAGAGAGAAAAGACATTATTAGAAAAGGCAAGGCATCTTAGCGCCGCGCACAAGCGCCTACTTACTGCATCAAGGTGCTGGCAAACATCATCATCACCTGCCGGCGATTCCAAACTCAGCCCAAGGCCCACCGCGAACTTTCGCGCATCTAAGGAGAGAGAAAAGACATTAGTGCAAGAAAGGCTTACAGTATACCAGCAATAAGACCTACCTGAAAGACTTTAAGGGGAGCATCAGTGAAGTAACTAGATCGCTCACCCCCACAAGGACAACGCGCCCCTGCCAAGAAGGCAGGACGGAGAGCACGCCAAAACAGATAACAAGGTGAGGAAAGGCCCGGGGAGGGGGCTGCGGGCATACCGGGTGTTGGGAGGCTCTCACCCCAGTTGCCCAGTATTGAACATTGCCCACCTGTTTTCCAGGCAGAACTTCCGCGCTGATAATACCACGGAGCGGCTGAGAAGGGTACCAGAGTCCCTGCAAGTGAGTGGCATCCCTGTGGATACCTGGTGAGCGTAACAACCGTTAAGGACATCGGTGCCGTTAATCCCTTTGCGCCCTATTCCGAAGTCCCTTAGCGGGAGCCGCAAAGTGACCAGGGAGCAAATAACGGTACCGCAAATTGCGGTACCGTTATTAGTTCCCTCCCCATTCTTATTGAGCCATATGGGGGCTCAAATAGGTATGGGGATTACCTTGTTCAATGGGGACCTAACGGTCCCTCCAAGGTCGGAATGGACCGGTAAATCCCCATTGAACCAGGGCGGACTCGGTACCGGTATGGGAGGTAGTCATGGCACAAAGTAGCGCCATGATTACCTCCATACTCGGAATGAGACCCAATGTCTTCCTGCCATATGTTAAATGATAGGGGGATGTTGTGCACAGACTGTGGGAACGTTAGGACCAAAGGTACACACACCGGAAAGAATGACCAACGAATTTGTGAAGAAGGAAATTTCCGTCGTAGATCTTATGGCGATTGATATATCTGATGAATGTGATTCAGGTTGTATGGACATTGAGACGTGAAGTTACTCGTAAAGTGATTAGTTCTTAGTTTAGCACTTGGCTTAGACCAAAAGGAGGGTTTGTTAAAAGGAAATCATATTATGCCTCCTTTTGACTTATATTGGCCTATGCCTAGTTGCTCTGCAAAGAAAACCGCGTTGCAAAGTTCTGATTTTGGATCGACCTCGCCACCATTTTAGAATCATCCGCCATTTTGATTTCTGTTCGTATGATTATCTGTTCTAAAATGGTGGACTGTGTTTCTAACTTGCAACCAAGCCTCCCGACCTTTGAGCTGTGTTAATGGTTAGACTGTCCGCAGGCCGACTGTTTAAACTAGGTAAAGAGACCTTGTACTACGAATGAACTGTTGTCTCTGTATTGTCTGCGCTAACAAGCCTCATCCACGAATACACATCAGCGACAAGGAAATGTAAACGCCAAGCTTGGACACAGGCTGAACTACATTGTGTTGGGATATAGACTAAGGCTTACTGTGAAATCCAAGAATATACATCGCCATTGTAACTTGATGGAAATACAAATGTATTTAATCCTTCTGCATATTATTTTACAAGCTGTATGTGAACTCGGCACGAACTCTAGACCACATATTATTAACATGTAGAGGGGCTGGACAATATTGTTGAAATGTATAAAAAGCATGAATGTTCAGATGCCCAGCATTCTCTCTCCTCTCTTTGACGGGCTGGTACTCATTGTGGGGTGTTGAGAGCCAGCTATCTATCTGTATCTGTTTCTATGTTCTTTGTAAACTGTACAGTAGAATAAAAGATCTGTGAATCTTTATAGCCCGTGTTTGGTGTATTTCAATTTGTGGTACTCAGCCTCGATATTTCCTTTTGTTTTAACACCATGTTACATGTTGCTCTTAGGGATAACGTCACTGAGCCATTTACTCGCTAGAGATCAGGTATCTCTTCTGCCAACTTGGTTTCTCTCGTTCCTGCAAAGCTTCTTCCTTTGTGCTGTCACGAGGATGGCCGTACAGTATTTCCGATAACATTGGGTTCCACGTCTTCAGTCATGAAATGGTTTCAGTGTTGTTTTTGGGCCACCTATCCACCACAAGTTTTTTGTGCTCATGCCACAATTTTTCGTCTCTCTCTCTCTCTATCCTGAAATATATAAATATATATATATATTTCAGGATGGAGTAAGGCCTAACTTTCCCTATACTGAGGTGGGATTTCCCTACATAAAGAAACTAAAGATAGTCTGAGCCAGTAAGTTTAACTTAACAGTCTGTCTGTGTCCAAAACCTGTACTTGCCCTCACAACTAAAGCTAAACAATGTGTAGGGATGTCAGCACTAAAAGGAACAGTGTTCAAAATAAAGTGCTCAGCTTCGTCCAGCTCAGGTGTGTTTCAACTTCCCCTCCCCCAAGTTCAAAATAGTTCCAAAAAGGTCTTGGGGTTCCCTTCCCCAAGTTGAACACAGTTCCAGGATATCTTGGGGGTTCCCTTCCCTAAGTTCAACACAGTTCCTTCAAGGATATCTCGGGGTTCCCTTCCCCAAGATCAACAAAGTTCCAAGTCTCGTGACTTTCAATGATACTTTCGGTGTATCCTTTATATTCTTTAACAGTTCAAACAGATGATTTCGTTAATTTCAGCACTTATACCACACAACCTTTGCATCTTGACTTTTCTTGGCTCTTTCCCATGTCGGGGCTTTTCGGTTTAGGCGCAGTTGTCGGAACACACAGTCCAACCATTACAGGTCACGCAACCGATAACCCTTGGCACTTTGTGATGCTTTTGGTTTTCCTTGCCCAACATATTTTTCCCATCACACACCTTTGTCAGTACTGTGAAGGCATCATGAAGTAAGACACAGACAACAGATTCACTTTTCTAAAATAGAGCTTTTTATTTCTCAAATGTCAGGATGGATTAAGGCCTTACTTTCCCTATGCTAAGGTGGGATTTCCCTACCTAAAGAAACTAAGGATAGTCTGTGTCATAAAGTTCAACTTAAAAGTCAATCTGTGTGCAAAACCTATGCTTGCCCTCACAACAAAATCTATACAATGTGTAGGGATGTCAGCAACCAAAGAAACAGCGTTAAAACTAAAGTTCTGTGCTTCTTCTTTCTTAAACTCAAAATAGTTCCACAAAAATGTCTTAGAGATCTCTTACTCAAACAAAATTCCAAACAACCTTTGGCGTTCCCTACCCCAAGTTCAGCAAAGTTGCAAACAACCTTGGGGTTCCCTTCCCCAAATTCAACAAAGTTCCAAACACACTTGGAGTTCACTTTCCCAAGTTCAGCAAAGTTCCAAACAACCTCAGGGTTCCCTTGCCCGTGTTCAAAACAATTCACAGTTAATTCAACTTTGTTAGCTTTTGGTACACATGGTATTCTTTTAGGCTTCCTCACCATTTGCTTGGCTCTTCTTGCTCTTTTAGTCACTTCCAGACTGATGAAACAAACCTTCCATCTCCTTGTGTTCCTTCGCTTACTCCAAGTATGGGTTACTCAGTCTAGGCGCAGTTGTTGGACCACACAGTCCAGCCATCACAGGTCACACAAATGATAAGCCATGGCACTTTATATTGTTAATTGATTCTCATTGGACTACCTTGCCACCATATGATTCCTTTCTGCACTTGTGTCATTAGTCCATTTACACTCTTGTTTCTTCTTGGCAGTGTGAGAAACCAGAGGGTGTCTCACCGTCTAGTACCTGGGGATCTCTTGCTCAGGTGGCCAGGGCACAGCCATCGCCTTTGGATCCAGACCCTGGGGGTGGACCAGTGTGGGAGGATCACCTGAGTGAGGGATCCTCGGGTAGTGGGGGTGAGATACCCAATGGTGAGATGAGGTATCCCTCCTTTTTCAGAACTTTTATCCCATCCTATTTTTTAGGATATTCCGATTTTCCATCTCCCCCCCTTTCCTGCACAAACACTGAGCCAAGGAAGAGGAGATCTGAATGAAGAAAGACTAACACTCAAACATTACACCGGATATGTCCTTTTAGTACGGTCAGGCAGTGTAAGGCATTTGATCACATTTGCCTACACCTAATACCTATTGACTTTCCCCACATGGATAAAAGGCAGAGCACTGCGACACACTCTGAGTTTGGGCAAAGCAAACCACGAGAAGGAGCAATTCCTCCGGGGCAGCAGCGAAGCACGTGGAGCAGGACGGCAGGCTGGGAAGCAGAATCAAGTAGTGGAGAGACCTTTGGCATCCGGCCGAACAATCGTTACCTCCAAACAATCTTGAAGGCTGCACAAGTGAAGCTGACGAAAGAGAAGCATGAATCTGGCACTGTGTACGAAAGATACCAAAAGACCTCCGGGGTGAGCAATCGAGTTGGGGAGGTGAAGCAGCAGCTGTGGTATCAACCTTGGCTCCTAGATCAAAGACGCAAGCACAGAAACCATCATCAGCCGTTGAGTTAAAGAAAGCTGTGAAATGCCAGTATGTGGGGGAGATAAGATTTACAAGCAGCAATCGTTTATCGCAAGAATGAAGGTTGTGCGTGAAATGAGAAGACGCGAGCGAAAGTAAAATTTGATTAAACCGCCAAAGTATTGCTGAACTGGGAAGTGAGACATGATACAAGATAACAGAGTGGTCCGGCATAGCAAAAGTGCTAAATAGAAGGTCTCTGTCTAAATGTGCATAGTGGTGCAAGCGGAAAAGTGAAAAGCAGAGAAACCCATGAATGACAAAGATATCTGACAGTGGAAAAATGAATATGAAAAGTGAACTGTAATCAAAGTTGTCATGCTGATGTATTCATAAAACCCCTTGCACCTTCGAAAGTCTTCGATGAGAAAAGCAAATCGTAAGCAATTGTGATTTGGAGGGTCCGAGTCTGACCGAGGGAGACCTGTAGCAAACTGAGCAATTATGAATTAGATGGTCCGAGCCCAACAGAGGGAGACCTGTAGCGAACTATGGGAAAGTCTGATCGGAAGGTCCGAGCCCGACAGAGGGAGACCTGTAACGGAATCTGAGAAAGTGTGATCGGGGGGTCCGAGCCCGACAGAGGGAGACCTACGTGAACTATAAAGCCTGAAGTTTGTGAACTCTGAATCCTGGAGGAAAGGGACCTTTGTCAATAAGAAACTTTATGCGAACAAAAGACTGTGTGCGACCAAGAGACTTTTTATTCATGGAAGGCCATGGTCCGCCTCCTGAGCTGCATCCTTGTGTCTAAAGCCAGAGTGTGCTCTAAGACCCAAATGTGCCACCATATCCCATGCTAAAACGTGGGGAAGGGAGTTTTTCTCAGTTACCTGGACATATAGTTTTGAACACTGCTTTTTCATTTACATATAAATCTTTCCATATACACATGTATTGTAGTAGATTAAGGGCAGGCAATGGTTTTTTTTTTTAGTATAGGCCATTTTGCTGTAACTGACAATTGACTAGGACTGTGTTTTATACTTTGATGGTCGAGAGTACTCCCATCTTTATATATAGCGCATGTTGGGAGTTTTTCAAACCCCCCCTTTTAAGTACAATAGAGGTTTTTGAATTTGCTAATCTTGTGTCTGTGTCTACTTGTGATACCATACCTCTGTTACATATGGTGTCAGAAGTGGTATGCGACTCAATTGAAACAAGTTGGGGAACACTAAAATTTCAGAAACTTAGCCTCAGAACTGTAAGGATGGCATGGCATCACAAGTAAGAATATAAGACAATTGGTTCAAGTTCATGAGTGTTTATTCAATAGTTTTTAAAGAGTTGGAGAATTCCTATCTTGCCCTTATGGTAAGATGGGAGTATTCTCAACCATCAACACAAAAGAAAAGACAGTCCTAGTCAGTCTAGTCAACTTAAAAAGGCCTAAACTAAATAAACCTATGTCCTGCCCTCAGTCTAACACAATAAATTGACAGGAGAAATACAGCTTCTTATAATTATAATGCAGAGAGTGTTTTTTCAAAGAAAAGAGAGTGTTCAGGTTTTCAAGGAGCAAAGAAAAAACGGGCAATGTGTATCAAAGCAAATATAAGATTAGCTGGATATGCCAATATTAACTCCCTTTCCCAAGTTAAAGCCATTGGGGTAGGTAGAGCTTGTGTATCGCTCACCTGGTATCCACAGGGACGTCACTCAGCCTGTTCAGACCTCTTACGACCTCAAACCCTTCCCTGGGGTCTACTTGACTGGAGACTGGGCCTGAAACACAGGATTGGTAGAGTTTAACTCCCTATTGTCTCTGTGTGCTTTAACCCCTTTCTTCCCCGGGGTCCAACCCTTCCCTTTGATCCACAGCTCACCTTGTTTTCTTGGAAAATGTGCTCTCCGTCCTGCTTTCAGCGCAGGGGCGCGTTGATTGATGCGGGCTCATTGCTGCCTAGTTACTTTACTGGCAAGAGTCCGACATGTAAGTATAATGAGTCTTTTGAACAGTTCTCTAACTTCGTTCCTTTCCTTCCTTAGATGATGGCCGGCGTCCGGGGATGGCGACGTGCTGCTGAGATGAGTAGCGCTGAAGGTGAGTGAGAGCGCGATGCGCGATGCGATCCTTTCATATTTGTATTGAACTGAGTTCTTTTTCTGTGTCTTTTAGGTGCCCCGACGTTTTCAGCATGGATGCCAGTTATGAAGAAGAAATGCGGTGAGTAAGCGCGGTATGCAGCGCCTCTAGATGTTTCCACGCTAACCTGGAGTGTCTTTTCCCTCTTGCAGATGGATGAGAAGTTCTGGAGACAGAGTTCCCCCAGAGCGGCTGGGATTCAGGTAAGCGTTTGGAGCTCCTACAGTCTTTAAAAATAAGCAAAGATTTGCTGAATGCTTACTAATGCCTTTTTTCTGTTCTTTTCCCTTTTCCTTAGGAAGCGCGTGCCGGGATGGGAATGACACCGCCGAAGATGCCCGCAGAACAGAAGGAGCGATGAATGATGGGCAGAAGCGCCGCAAGGTAAGGCTGTTCCTAATAGTGTTCTTCTTCTTGCAGGAGCTGAGCGCAGAAGAAAGATGCAGGTCTACTGGAGACCGATCCGAACACGGTGAGTGTCACGCTGCAGGTGCAGAAAACACAAAGCATGTTTCTCAGCCTGGGCATGGCTTAAATAGTCTCTGGTATCCCAGGTGTCTCTGGGCTGAACCACACCCAAAAGACTAGACTGCACATGCAGTTCTGGGAACCGAAATATGTGGGGGCATCCATCTTGTCCCCATCAATGCACTACAAGTCCAATCCCCAATGTTATCCTATGGGAATGAGTGAGTCTGGTGCCACAAGCGCCAAGTCTGACTCCAAGTGGGTCTTTGGAGGGATGGAGAGGCCCTTAAGGGCCATGTAGGTGATCGTGGCCTGGCTCCAGCCTGACATCTTGGAGGGCTGGGGACATGAGGGGCAGGAATCATGACAGCACTCTCCCCCAAGACCCCTCTCAAGGTAGCTCTTCTGTCTGGTCCGGGTTTGTTTGGATGGTTTTGATGAAATATAGTATAATTTGGATCTGACCTACTTTGAATCCAGGATGTCCTTGACTTCGAATTCTGGCTCCCCGGCGACTACTACTGGCTGCGGTGACGTTGCTACCCGGGTCCCAGGTTGAACAGATTTAAAGAGAGACATGTGGAACAAAGGATGAATTTGCATGTTTGACTGCAAAGCTAGTCTGACCGCCACAGGATTTATCACAGAGGTGACGGTGAATGGACCCAGGTATTTTGGATGGAAAGTTTGGGTTCCTTTAATGGACACGTGTTTAGATGCCAGCCAGACTTTGTCTCCCACTTGGTAGTTGGGGGCCTTTGCTCGGTGTTGATCAGCAAACTTCTTTTGGCGATTCTTAGCTTGAAGTAGGTGTTCAGCTGCCCTTTTAAAGGTTTGAGAAATGGTCGTGTGCAAGATTTTGACTGCTGGCATTTCCAGGGTTGTAGGAACGTCCAATTCAGAAATACGTGGGTGCCTGCCATAAATGGTATAAAAGGGTGTCTGCCCAGTGCTGGCGTGTAGGGAATTATTATAAGCATATTCAGCTATCCATAATAGGTCGAACCAGCTTTCTTCAGCTTGGTGTAACATGCAACGCAGATACTGCTTGAGCATCTGATTTGTCCTCTCAGTTTGACCATCCATTTGGGGATGGTGACTGGTGGATAGCCGGATGTCGATCTGGGCCATAGAGCAGCATTTTCTCCAGAAGTTAGATACGAATTGAGTACCTCGGTCTGAGACTAAAACTGAAGGAAACCCATTGAGCCGTACGATGCCTTCAAGAAATACCTTTGCCAGAGTGGAAGCATTTGGGAGCCCCTTAAGAGGAACGAAATATGCAATTTTTGAAAATAGGTCCACGACCACAAGAATAGTGTTAAACCCTTGACTGGGTGGTAGGTCAGTAATAAAATCGAGGGACAACGTGTGCCAGGGTGCTGGTGGGATTTCCAATGGTTGTAATAGCCCAGCCGGTTTCTGCTTGGATGACTAGTTTTGAGCACACACTCCACAAGATAGGATGAATTGGATAATGTCTTTACGACACGTGGGCCACCAATAATTTAGTTTTACCTTGGCTAGGGTTTTAGCGATTCCGGGGTGGCCCTCGATCAAGAAATCATGATAACCAGACATGACTTGTTCTCGTAGTTCTTGGTTTGGTAAGAATAAACAATTCCTGAAGTAGGGCAACTGATCTTTTATCATGTAATGTTCTCCTTGTGCACTCCACGCTTGTAATTGCTCCGGACTCATCAGGTTTTGGATTTCTTCATGTAATTCTTTCTGAGGTATGGTTGCTGTGATTCCTAGGAGCTTGTCACTCGGGATGATTGCTATTGGGTCAGGGGTCTGATACACTTCGCCTTCCACCCCATACGGGAAAGGGCATCGGCCTTCCCGTTTTTCACCCCTGGTCGAAATGTAATCACGTAGTCATATTCAGCAAAAAAAAAAGAGCACAACGTAGTTGTCATGAAGATTGGGCCTTTGTCGTTTTTAGGTACTGGAGGTTCCGGTGGTCAGTTACTACGGTGATTGTGTGTCTGGTGCCCAAGAGGTAGTGCCGCCATGCCTTAAAGGCTGACTTAATGGCCAGGAGTTCTTTGTCTGTGATAGCGTAATTGAGTTCAGGGTGTGTGAATTTACGCGACCAGAAGGCAACAGGGTGTAACTGGCCCGTTTCGGGGTCCTTTTGTAAGAGGACGGCTCCCATAGCCATGCTTGAGGCATCCGTTTCCACTAGGTATGGGAGATCAGGGCAAGGGTGGTGTAAGATTGGGGCAGATGTGAATCTTGCTTTGAGTTCCTGGAAAGCTTCCTCGGCTTCTGTTGTCCACTGGAACTTTTTGTTGCTTTTCCTTAGCAATGACGTGATGGGATGCACGATTTGCGAAAATCCTGGGATGAACCGGCGGTAGAAGTTTGCAAAACCCAGCATACTTTGAACCCCCTTGAATGAATTTGGGGATGGCCAGTTCAGGATAGCATCTACCTTGTGTACATCCATTCGGATTCCATTCGGGCTGAGAATAAAGCCCAGGAATTCCACCTTGGAGACGTGGAATGAGCACTTTTCGAGCTTGGCATAGAGCTGGTGTTGACAGAGTTTCTCCAATACAGATCAGACTTGTTTAACGTGGTCCTGCTTTGATGCAGAATATACTAGACTATCGTCGATGTACACTAAAGCACAGACATCAATCAATTCCCGTAGGACATTGTTCATGAAGTATTGAAATGCTGCAGGTGCATTGCAAAGGCCAAAGGGCATTACTTGATATTCGTACAAGCCGTATTTGGTGCGAAAAGCGGTTTTCCATTCGTCCACCTGTTTTACGCGAACAAGGTGATATGCCCCCCTCAGGTCTAGTTTTGTGTAGATATGGGCATCTTTGACTTGATCAAGCAATTCAGGGATCAGTGGCAGGGGGTAGCGGTTTTTTACGGTAATCTGGTTCAGTGCGCGATAGTCGATGCACGTTCTCAAGTCCCCCTCCTTTTTTGGTACGAACAATAGAGGACTGGCTGCTGGAGACTTCGATGGTTGGGTGAACCCGTTGGCCAGGTATTGGTCAAGCGAGGCCTTCAGGTGCTGGTTTTCTGGTTCCGTGAGTGCGTAAATTCGCCCACAAGGGATTTGTGCGCCGGGTCTCGGGTCGATTTGGCAATCGTATGGTCTATGCGGTGGCAGTTTATTAGCCTGTTCTTTCTGAAAGACATCTTGAAAGTCCTAGTATTCATTTGGTAGGGTGCCGATTGCCACAGTCGCAAGCGTGGAGGTTCTGGTGTCTATTGGTTGTTTCTCTTGGCGATAACATGTGTGGGCGCAAGTCTCGGGAAAGGCCAATTCTTTTGCTCGCCAATCGATTCGAGGATTGTGAGCTACCAACCATGGCATTCCCAAAATCAACCGGAACTGTGGTGCCTTAATGAGGTCGAAAACAATAGATTATTGGTGTCCATCCTGGCACAGAAGGGTTAAAGCTGCAGTACATTGGGATACTGGACCAGAAGTTATTTCCGTGCCGTCGACAGTGGTAACAGTGTCGGCGGTTGATTTAGGGCATAACGGAAGCCCCATCTTTGCCGCAAGATCCTGGTCGATGTAATTCCCAACGGCTCCACTGTCAATGTACGCTCTTACTGCGTGCATCAGAGATGGTTGTTGGTGATTGATCAAGACCACAGATAGTGCAAAATGGAAGGTCTGTAGTTCACTTTCTTCGCTCGACAAGTGGACCCCTACACTTGCCAGGCTGGGGAGTTTTCCGATTCCTTGATGGTATCTTCCTTGTCCGTGGCCCCTACCATCCACCTCAGTGGCTTCACAGGGCACTCTTTAAGGAAATGACCTGACCTTTCACAGTACAGACATAACTACTGCTGTCTCCTTTTATCCCTTTCCGCTTTAGTCAAGGGGGATCTGACCCCCCCGATTTGTATTGGTTCTCCTGAACCTTCCGTTGTGCGGGCAATATTGTCCTTCGGGCGAGGGTCCGGTCTGGTTCGATCTGCTCTTTGGTCCTGCAACCTATGATCCAGTTGAACAACAAGGTCAATGAATTCTGAGCAGTCTTTCGGGGGGTTCACTACGTGTGCGAGAACATCCTTGAGCTCCCCCCGCAACCCCCGATGAAATAACGTGGTTCTCTTCTCCACTGGCCATTCTGCTTCAACTACGAGTCTATTGAACGTGACTATGTATGTTAACAGGTCTTGATTCCCTTGGCGTAGGGACAGAAGTTCGTTGTCTAATGCGTGCCCATGAGTACGACGGGCGAACAACTTTTCCATCTCCTGCTGAAAGCCCCTGAAGTCATGCAGCAAAGGATTGTCTTGGGCCACAGAGGGTACAGACCAGTCTGCGGCGCTACCACTCAGGTAGGATAGCACAAAAGCGACCCATGATTGGTCATCCGGAAAGGCCCCGGTCTACAAAGGAAGTGCATGCGGCACTGGTTCATGAACGTTGCAAACCTCTTGGGATCCCCCGTAAATCGTTTGGGCGAGGCCAAGGGAACTGCCCCAGGAAGGGTTATCTGAATGGGATTGGCTGATGGTGCTGGCATCGAGGGCACGCTTCCCGGCAATGGTGCATGCCCTGCTTGTGACTGGAGAAGTTGCCGGCTTAAATCATCAGTGCGTTCTTTGGCTACTATCAGCTCTCTCCTCAGAGTGTTGGTCTTCTGCCTGGCTGCATCTACTTCGGAACGTAGCTGCCCCAACATGTGGGCTAACTGGTCGGTTTCTGACGTTTCCATGACGCCCAGGTGGATTTTCATGTGAGGCTTTGTGTTCTGTAACGCTCACCTGGTATCCACGGGGACGTCACTTAGCCTGTTCTGACCTCTTACGACCTCCAACCCTTCCCTGGAGTCTACTCGACTGGAGACTGGGCCTGAAACACAGGATTGGTAGAGTTTAACTCCCTATTGTCTATGTGTGCTTGAACCCCTTCTTCCCCGGGGTCCAACCCTTCCCTTTGATCCACAGGTCACCTTGTTTTCTTGGAAAGTGTGCTCTCCGTCCTGCTTTCAGCACAGGGGCGCGTTGATTGATGCGGGCTCGTTGCTGCCTAGTTACTTCACTGGCAAGAGTCCGACAGGTAAGTATAATGAGTCTTTTGAACAGTTCTCTAACTTCGTTCCTTTCCTTCCTTAGATGATGACCGGCGTCCGGGGATGGCGACGTGCTGCTGAGATGAGTAGCGCTAAAGGTGAGTGAGAGCGCGATGCGCGATGCAACCCTTTCGTATTTGTATTGAACTGAGTTCTTTTTCTGTGTCTTTTAGGTGCCGCAACGTTTTCAGCGTGGATGCCGGTTATGAAGAAGAAATGCGGTGAGTAAGGGCGGTATGCGGCGCCTCTAGATGTTTCCACGCTAACCTGGAGTGTCTTTTCCCTCTTGCAGATGGATGAAAAGTTCCGGAGACAGAGTTCCCCCAGAGCGGCGTTTGAAGTTCGTACAGTCTTTAAAAATAAGCAAAGATTTGCTGAATGCTTACTAATGCCTTTTTTCTGTTCTTTTCCCTTTTCCTTAGGAAGCGCGTGCCGGGATGGGAATGACACCGCCGAAGATGCCCGCAGAACAGAAGGAGCGATGAATGATGGGCAGAAGCGCTGCAAGGTAAGGCTGTTCCTAATGGTGTTCTTGTTCTTGCAGGAGCTGAGCGCAGAAGAAAGATGCAGGCCTACTGCTATGCAATGCTAGGCAATTCTCCTCTGAACAAGAGTACAAACAGAAACCCCAGACACGTGTTTCGGTCTGGTTGGACCTCATCAGTAGGGTGGATCTGTGCCTCTCTAAGACTCCCAGGACCCCCCTTGTTAATTTGCATATTTAAGTAACTTTGGGTCTCACCCGAAGTTACTGGTGGAATCCAGACGTGGACCCCTTGCTCACTATTCTTTTTTTTTTTTTTGTTTTTGTTTTTTGGAAACTTTATTTACAAAATTATAAAATCACATACATTACAATACACTCCATAAGACATTTAAAGTACTTGAAACCATCAAAACACATTTTTTTTAAAACAACTAATTACATTGAAGCATATAACCACGCATAGCCCCCAGCCTAATTCACCACATCCCCAGTCACCTCCCCCCAGCCCCTATTTACATAAGTACAACACCAAGTCTAGTATAGCTGAAGAAATTTACCCCATATTTTCTCAAATAAAACCAATTTCCCTTCCCTTCTGTAAAGTGTCCTCTCCATAGCCGCCAAGTCATGCATTTCAGTCAACCACGTCTCAATATTCAGAGTCAATACCGACTTCCAGTTCCACAAAACAATTTTCTTACCGATCATTGCCCCTCGCAACAACCACTTCTTCTGATTCTGAGTAAGATCCTCCAGAGACTCATCACCCCCCAATATCACCATTTTGAAATCCAAAGCAGGTAAACCCTCAATCACCACATCGCACACCCGACCAACCTCACCCCAGAACAATCTCACCAACCTGCAGTCCCACAGCATGCCACATGAATACACCTCCAACAATCCAAGCTCTCCGACATCCCCCTACTCACCATTCTCTCTGGTGTCCAAAAAACCTGATTAAGAATCTTTATCTGTCTCGACCTCTCCGTGAGCCCCAAAGAACAAAGGAGATCCCTTGCTCACTATTCTTAGAGAGGCACAGCTCCTCCCTACTGATGAGGTCCAACCAGACCGAAACACGTGTGGGGGGGATGCTGTTGGTACTCTCGTTCAGAGGAGAACTGCCTAGCATTTCGGTGCTGGACTGCCCCAGGGCAGGACAAAGACTGATATGTTTGGGATATTTCTTCTCTGTGAAAGATAGTGAGCTAAAGACTCTGGGTAAGTCTCTCGTAACCAGGGCTAATGTCTGGCAGAGGGACTCCCAGGATCCCCCTTGTTAATTTGCATATTTAAGTAACTTTGGGTCTCACCCTAAGTTACTAGGGGAATCCAGACGTGGACCCCTTGCTCACTATTCTTAGAGAGGCACAGCTCCTCCCTACTGATGAGGTCCAACCAGACCGAAACATGTGCCTGGGGATGCTGTTGGTACTCTCGTTCAAAGGAGAATTGCCTAGCATTTCGGTGCTGGACTGCCCCAGGGCAGGACAAAGACTGATATGTTTGGGATATTTCTTCTCTGTGAAAGATAACAAGCTTAAGACTCTGGGTAAGTCTCTCGTAACCAGGGCTAATGTCTGGCAGAGGGACTCCCAGGATCCCCCTTGTTAATTTGCATATTTAAGTAACTTTGGGTCTCACCCTAAATTACTAGGGGAATCCAGAGGTGGACCCCTTGCTCACTATTCTTAGAGAGGCACAGCTCCTCCCTACTGATGAGGTCCAACCAGACCGAAACACGTGTCTGGGGATGCTGTTGGTACTCTCGTTCAGAGGAGAATTGCCTAGCATTTCGGTGCTGGACTGCCCCAGGGCAGGACAAAGACTGATATGTTTGGGATATTTCTTCTCTGTGAAAGATAGTGAGCTAAAGACTCTGGGTAAGTCTCTCGTAACCAGGACTAATGTCTGGCAGAGGGACTCCCAGGACCCCCCTTGTTAATTTGCATATTTAAGTAACTTTGGGTCTCACCCTAAGTTAAGAGGGGAATCCAGACGTGAACCCCTTGCTCACTATTCTTAGAGAGGCACAGCTCCTCCCTACTGATGAGGTCCAACCAGACCGAAACATGTGTCTGGGGATGCTGTTGGTACTCTCGTTCAGAGGAGAATTGCCTAGAATTTCGGTGCTGGACTGCCCCAGAGCAGGACAAAGACTGATATGTTTGGGATATTTCTTCTCTGTGAAAGATAGTGAGCTAAAGACTCTAGGTAAGTCTCTCGTAACCAGGACTAATGTCTGGCAGAGGGACTCCCAGGACCCCCCTTGTTAATTTCCTTCCAACTCGCTCATTCACCCAAAGGAGACGCTGGTTATCCTTCAACAAAGTGGAGGAGTTTTCTTTGAAGCTTCTATCACGACCCTCCTAGTTATACGTATATGGCCATGGTCTTACTTGCACCGTCTCGCTGCCTCGCCTCTGCATCCAGGGCCGCCTCTTTCTGCTGGGAACTGCTCTAATGCTGCTTTGCTCACCTTGCTCAGCATGTGCTTCTGAGCTCTGCCTTTTATCCAGGTGGGGAGAGTGTCACGCATCCAGCACATAATCTCATAACTCATGCCAAACACACTCACAGTACACAATGGCGCCCTACCAAACAGCAGCATGGCGGTTGTTTTGCAAGCCGCTTCAGATTTCAACCAAGAAGAGGCACTAACTCCTCACAGAGATTGTGCCATTGGCAGCTCCGGCCATGTTTCAGATGGCAGTTGTCATGGAAATTGGGGGAGGCGCGTACAGCGCGGCCGTCCGATCACGTGGCACGGATGCTGTCACATGATCAGGTAACCATACCAATGGTATAAGAGAACGCTAGACGCTCCACTCTGCGCTTCTCAACTGTGTTATTTTTCACAGTTTCAAGCGTTATCTCTTGTATTACGGACTCTTGTTTCTCCTGGATTATGACCATGTCTTGGCTTCACAGATTGCTTTTGGAACTCTACTCAACTAAGACGCTTAACTTGCATTTGGATTTACACGAACTGAAACTACCTTTGACAAAGCTTTCAAGGACCGATTTATGATATCGTTTTGCTACGAGCTCCTCTCTTGTGCTACCGGACATACCCAACCTCGGACTCTGTTATTTGTATTGCTTTTGGATTTTCCCTTTGCATCACGCACAGCCTCCCAAAGTCCCCTGTACCTGGGTTATTGCCCTTCACGCTACAACTATCGTAGTGGTGCCACATCACGTGCTTCCTTGGACCAGGCATCTAAGTTGCTGGATTATTATTGCTCCACAATACTGCACCACCCTAGTGGGGGAACTGCTTCCTGAATTCAGGGACCCCGTTTCCTTCCCTCACTTCCATACCATCCTCAGTAACACAACTGGTAGGTGCCATTTCTCTACTTGTGTCGTTATGGTACTTGTGCATTATACAGTACTGTGATTGATCCTTTAATATCCTATTTCCATTTCAGCTACCTGGGGACCAGGTACTCTTGTTCCAGCCAACTGTGGCCTCAATAACCGGTCAGTGAGTTAGTAATTATCTCCCTGACTGGTGCTTCGGGACGGAGGTATACATAGTCTACGCGGAAATCAAATCTTGAGAGTTAACAAGTCTCAGGTGAGTTTTCTGGGCTTGGTAAGCCTGACTTGGCTGACTCTTGTTAGTGAAGAAGAGCCATGGTAACTCACAGAAAGTAAAGCGTCCATGGTCTGTCATTCCTTTCCTTACCATAACAGTGGGATTGTAAGGATTGTGGGAGTGATGCTGTTTTACTGGATATTTAGAGAGATTACATAACTTGCTGTCAGAAAAAGAAGAATAGGTGTGTTTTTGTGAAACTTGAGTACTCGGGTAGTCAACAGGAAAATAGGGATTAAGGGAGATGCGATTTCCCAATGCAACTGGGTTTGGGTTTAAGTAGTGTGGATTGTTTTTGATACATGTCGAGAATGACAACACGGAAATGGAACAGGAATGATAGTGTCCCAAAATAGCAGAGGGGGAGTATGGTGATGAAGAATTGGGAAGAAGTGGCAGAGGATATTGTGGAAAATAGCTGATCTCTCTTTCAACACTGGGACAGGCAAATGGCATCTGTGAATTTTGGGAAAGGTAGTTTCCTGTCTCAGCTTAAGAATTTAATCTGTTAGAAAGTTGGTACGAGAAATGATTGAACACTGGTTGATCTATATAGTTAAAACAGGGATTATGGGAGTTGTAGTTTGGTATATAAATCACAGGAAAGTCTTACAAACCCTTGTCAGGATAAAGGGCACACTTATGTTGTGGTGAAGGAATGCATCTTAATTCTCCCACGTGTACTCCCAAGATGTTCTTTCTTGTTTTCATCTATTTTCTCCTTTTCCCTATAGGTTTAGCAAATACAGTGGGGTTGTTGGATCTTCCTTTTGGTAAGGGAGATTTTTAGGGTGGAAGGGAGGGTGATTGGGAATAGCCTATAAAAGCCCCAGGGACTTCGGCCTCCTCGCCTTCTTCCCCGCTGTAATGCTGCATCTCACCTTGAGTATTCCCCCGAGCATAA
Source organism: Ambystoma mexicanum (assembly GCF_040938575.1). Taxonomy (NCBI): domain Eukaryota; kingdom Metazoa; phylum Chordata; class Amphibia; order Caudata; family Ambystomatidae; genus Ambystoma; species Ambystoma mexicanum. The sequence continues at coordinate 962,175,687 of NC_090941.1, read as the reverse complement.
CTCCGGGTTATCCAACCCAGGTGATCCTCCCTCTCTCGTCCACCACTAGGGTTGAGGTAGGCGAGCGTCAGCCTTTCCCTTGCCACCTGAATAAGGGATTTGTGGGATCTACCTGCCAGAATATCCTCAGGTTTCTCACAGACCCCTCTATAGCCACTAAGGAATCCATTGGAGTTGATATATGTAGCAGTAGGGAAGCAACCATCCCTTCTGGGAAGAGAGGATTAATTCCCACTGAACTAGTTGTAATTCCCCCATCGGGGGGTGCAATATCAGGATAGCCCCAAAATCTGGTCTAGCCTGGAAATTTGGTCTGGATGTCCTGACAGGAGTTACAGATCCAGACTTTAGGGGAGACATAAAAGTTATACAAAATCATGGAGAAACATGGAGAAAACCCCTTTGAAATACGACCTGGGGATAAAATTGCCCAGCAAATTCTTGAGAAGGTCCCATTTCCCCATCTTGAAGAGGAAATTGAATCTGAGGAAACTGGGAGAGGCAACTTAGGTTATGGAGAGGCTGACAAGGAGCCTAGCATCAACGCCAAAAGGAATGACAAACCCACCATCCTTCCTGACTTAGCCTTTACCCAACAAAATGATCCAGTACTCGCAGAAATCTTCTTACAAACTATTCCTGAAGAAGGCCAATAAAAAGGCAGCCCCTTTTTCTTTCTGAAATAGGGACTCCAATATAGGAGAGAAACATTTGGGGAAGGCCTGGTCAAAACCCAATTGCTAATACCTAAAACTCATCGAAAAATAAAATTGGAAATTGCACATTCTAATTTGACAGGGTGTCAGGCTGCGAGCCTAGAAGCTGTGGCAAAGGTGGAGATACTAGTCCTGTTACGTTCTGCCTCTGTGAGAGGACTCGGTCTAGTCCTCACCTAATATGGCCACCTTCTGTTTATCAATTGCCGTTCCCTAGGAACGGTACGTTGTATCCGTCACTTTTTTTGGGACATCGCTGCTGTGTGACTTCACAGTTTTCCCTCTACAGTTCCTGACGATTTCATTGTCCAAGCTCTGGTTTTTCCCTAGCCTTTCTGCCTATCTTTCTAGCTCGCTCGTATTTCTTCTTCTCTGTATTCCGACTTGTTTGTTCGTTTTGTTGTCACAGTGCACACGCTATATTCTGTGCTCTCCCTTTCGCTCCTGCTGTGCCTTAACGCTCCTCTTCGTTCTACCTTATCCCAGGCTTATTACCGTGGGCTTCGTTCTGTCCTTCTCAGATCTTATCTCTACTTTCTTTTGTTCTGCGTACCTCGTGCTCCCTCTATCTTGCTCCGCCTATTCTGTCCTTTGATTCCTGGCCACACGTAGGATCTCTCTTCCCTCTCCGCCTGGCCTTTTTGCTCTGTCATCCTTCTCTTTCTGGTACCTCCTTTGGAATTACTGCAATTCTAACTATTGCCTATTGTATGGGTCCCGCTACTTACTCCTTACTATCAGGAGTGCTCCTGTTACTCTCTAAGAACTCTGGGCTGGTTTCAGTCTTCCGTATAGAGGGAGACACCATCAGGTGGCAGACCTGTCCTGATTCTTCTAGTCTTTTAGGCTGTGTACGCACATCTTCCGGCAAGGAGACTTCAAGATGCCATCCATCTTCCAAGGGGTCTAACTCCTCACTCAAACCACAGGAGCGGATCCAGAAGGTTCCTACGAACTCCCCAGACAGGACTGTTTTACCTCCTGGTACATTTTCTTAGCAAGTTCTCCGACACCTCCCAGGGTTTTTTGGTGCCCACTGGCTTTTCTCCTGGAATTTGGGGTGGCTCCTTTGCGTTCACCGTGACTTGGAGCTTATACCAATCAAGGTGGCCTCCGAAGGAGCTCAACCTTACTTAGACGATAAGAAGGAGAAAAAGCCCAAAGAAAAGAAGACCACGGAATCCAGGCGAATACGAAAGGAGAAACAGACGGAGACAGCTCTTCGGAAAAGATCAAGGTGAGGAGGAGGCTCGGGAGGGTAAACCACTGCATGACACATGGGGACACCTAGGACAATCTAAAACCCAAACCCATATCGGCGGAAAATTGTATTGCCCGGGTATACATGCAGATATAAAAACCTTTATTCAAACATACGAAATATGTCAAAAGACCAGTGCACCTATTCCTTTACCCGCTCTGTTAAATCTGCTACCCATAATAGAAATTCCCTTCTCTAGAATAGGCATGGACATTATCGAACCCTTGGAAACCTCTAAATTGGGCAATAAATGTATTCTTGTAATTGTAGATTATGCCACCAGGTACCCAGAAGCCTTGCCCATGAGAAATAGCACCACTCAGCAAATCTTAAAGCATGTGTTACCCTTCTTTTCTAGGGTTGGATTCCCCAAGGGAATTCTAACTGACCAGGGAACGATTTCCATGAGTAAGGTCATGGGTTAAATAAAGGAATTACTCCACATTACTACCTTGAGAACCTCAGTTTATGCCCCCAGACAGATGCATTGGTGGAGAGATTTAAAAAGACCCTCAAAACAATTTTGAGAAAGTCACAAGATTGGGATCCCATGATCCCATGGGTCGTCTTTGCAATGAGGAAAACCCCAAGCATCTACTGGATTCTTCCCCTTCTAATTACTGTATGGTAGGAAGCCGAGCAATGTCTTAGACATGCTCAGGGAGACATGGGAAGAAAGAGAAGAAGCACCAATAACCTTGTCACAGACAGCTAGCCGATTGCGAGAAAACATGAAGCTAGTTAGAGCTCTAGTTCATACTCATATGGAAAAAGCTCAAGCCCAACAAAAACAGGCCTGTGATAAGAGAGTGAACCGTAAAATATTTTCAGTAGGTCAGAAAGTGTTAGTCCTTTTACCCACCTCTGAAAATAAACTTGTTTCAAAATGGCACGGGCCCTATGAGATACTAGAACAAATGAGAACCTGTACCTACAGGGTAGCCCAACCAGATAAAAGACAAAAAAAACATCTGTATAATACAAATCTCCTGAAGGAGTGGAAAGAAAACCCAGCTGCCTCCAAACCTTCCATATTATCCTGTCTGGTACCTAAAGAGATGGATACTCTAGACCTAATTCCACAAGAGATATCTAAGGCTAAACAGAAAAATTGAATAAACCTTGTTAGTGCTATCACTGATGTATTTAGTGAAAAACCTGGAAGGGTACAGGGTACTTATCACTACATCAGGACCCCACAAGGGAAGGTAGTGCATCTAAAACCATACAGAGTCCCATCGGCACAAATGTACATAGTGGTTGAGGAGGTTGAAAATATCCTAAAGGCCAATGTCATTGAGCCACCTTCAAGCCTGTGGTCCTCCCGTATCGTTTTGATAACCAAACCCGACCGATCCTGGCAGTTTTGCATAGATTTCAGGCAGGTCAACGCCATCTCTGCCTTTGACGCCTATCCCATGCCTCGTATCAATGATCTAATAGATAAACTGGGAAGTGCAGTATTTTTGTCAACCCTGGATTTAACAAACGGATATAGGCAGGTCCCGGTACATGGACCTGATAAGGAAAAGACAGCTTTGTCTACCCCAATAGGGCTATTCCAATTTAAAGTCCTCCCTTTCGGCCTGCATGGTGCCCCAGCAACTAAAAAACTTATGGATAGGATACTCTAACCCTACTCCGATTTCTGTGGGGCCTACATTGACAATATTGTCCTATATAGCAAAACATGGGGCGACCATCTCTCCCATCGTTACACTATTATGAGGGTACTCTGACAAGCTGGATTGATTGCCAACCCAAAGAAATGCAAATTAGCTCAATCAGCAGTAAACTATCTGGACTTCTTTGTTGGGAATGGTAGTGTAGAGCCACAGGAAGAAAAAGTAAAAGCTGTTCTAGACGCTCTGACACCCAAGACCAAGAAAGATGTTTGGGCATTCTTGAATTTGATTGGATATTATCATAGGTTCATCCCAAGGTTCTCTGACAAAACATCTAGGTTGACTGACAAAAACAACAGAGCCTCAGAATGTTTTGCTGGACTGAAGAAGACAATGAAGAAGACGATATCTGTCATAGCAACCTAAAACAGACCCTATGCCAGAACCCCATACTAAAGGTGGCAGACTTCTCCAAAGAAGTTACATTACACACTGATGCATCCTTAACAGGATTAGGAGCAGTATTATCCCACATACATGACCATCGTTTTGTATCCAGACCCTAGAAGTGGACCGGTGTGGGAGGATCACCTGGGTGAAGGGTTTTCAGGGAATGGGGGTGAGATACCCAATGGTGTGACGCGGTGTCCCTCTCTTTTCAACACTTTTACCCCATCCTATTTTTTAGGATATTCCGATTTTGCAACCCTCTGACCCCCTTTCCTGCACAAACACTGAGCTGAGGAAGAGGAGATCTGAGCAAAGAAAGACTCAAACATTACACCGGACATGTCCCATTAGTACGGTCAGGCAGAGTCAGGCAATTGACCACAATTGCATATGCATGATACCTATTGACTTTCACTCCACGGATAAAAGGTGGAGCACGGGGACACACACTGAGCTAGGGCAAGGCAAAGCACTAGAAGGAGCAGTTCTTCTGGGGCAGCAGCAAAGCAGGTGGAGTAGTGTAGAGGAGGTCCCAAATAAAGCCTGCATTCCAGTTACCCATTTTGAAGTTCCAGGAACATTCACACCAAGAAATGTGATGTATGATGAGCAAATAAACCAGCAGAGAGCTGCAGTGAGGATCTGCCCAGTGCCTATTAGAAGAGCAACACCTATTGAAGTACCGATACCCAGAAAATCATGCATAGTAAGGAATCCATTGAAGAAACCCTACCAGCAAATGAAACAAAATGAAGATTGATCAAGTACTGTCCCGGAAGAAAAAAGCCTTAATGGAAGACGAATAGTGACGTCACAAGGGCACAGACTAACATGCAGATAGAAGAAATGACAACCAAAAAATTACACACAGAGACGAAACGTCATGAAAAAAGATATTGTGAACCTAGAGGGGGAGAATGATGTTGAAATACAAAGAGGTTCAAGCTGTAAGCAAGATGAAGATATTCGACCACTTTACACCTGTAAATATGCTTGGAACCGCAAAAAAGCTAAGGAAACAGTGCGGCTTGCTATGCTAAGTAGAAAAGTAATGCGGCAAGCGCCATTATACATAATCTACCTCAAACGAAGTACCTTATTATAAGTATGTTTCCACTTTGCAAACAAAGAAGATCCAACCCAGGTTACTCAAGGCCAAATGAGCAGAGATTCATATTTAGCAAAACAAGAAGAGACGGCTGAATCGAAACTCGGCAGATGCAGCTCGTGTCAGGGAAGCCAAGGTCGTACCAATAGAAGCTATGAACGGTAGCTACTTTTAATTGAAACTAAAATCAGATTATCCTACCTCTGAAGGATTGAGATAAGTGTAACGCTCACCTGATTCCCGCAGAAGCGCCGGTCTTGACTGGGTGAATGCCGTATCTTCAAAGGTGATGTGTAACACACGGTTGGCTCTTTGGGCTGGACCTCTGTGCACTGTATATCTGACTCGAAGAGTAAGATGTCTGCAGATAGAAAATATGGGATTAATGAACTGGGGTTATTGGGTGCCTCTCTCCTCTTCCCTTTCTCTTCTCCTGTAGAACCCCAAAGGTTAACGCCCTCACCTTAGGTAAGTGAACGCCGAGCTCTCCATCTGCCTCGGGGCAGGGTGCCGTAACCAGTTTCTTCACTGGATAAGGGTGCAGGCCTCTTGACCTCAGAGGACTGCTGTCCGTCGTTAACTGCACGAACGGTAAGTTCTGGGCACTTCAAATGTCTTAAAAGTCTTTTGTAATGATATCTCTTGTTTTGCAGGATTCCGGCGATGGCGGATGGCGGGCTGATGAGAGTTGAGGATCGAACCCGCGTGAGGAATAGAAGCGCCTGGAAGCACGTAAGTAAGCGCTTGTAGCCTGCTTCACGATGCGCACTAACTGTCCCTTTTATCTTGCAGGTACAAGTTCGGAGCTTTAGAGAAGCTGAAGGGTGCTGGAATACCCACTGGATTCGGCGTGGGAAGGAGTAATGGCACGTGAGTAATAAAGTTGCCCAATGTCTTTAAACGCACCTTTTTTTGTCTTTCAGATGCGGGATGCAGCGCCGAAGGCCTCCGGAGCGTGCGAAGAGCTGTTAAGCTTTTGTCTTTCCGATGCCGGAATGCAGTGCGAAGACCTCCGGAGCATGCAAAGAGTAGGTAAGCCTTTGTCTTTCAGATGCCGGAATGCAGTGCGAAGACCTCCGGAGCATGCGAAGAGTAGGTAAGCCTTTGTCTTTCAGATGCCGGAATGCAGCGCGAGGCGTTGGTGACAGCCGATGGACCAGGTAAGAGATGCGCTGCCACTGAAGACCGTAGTGCTAACCTGTTCTTTCTTTGTCTTTACAGGTGCTGCTGAAGACTGGATTCTAGGATGGTAAGCCTTTATTCCCTTAGGCCCAGGATCAGAAGCAGAAGACACGATGAGCGTTCTGCTGCAGAGAATGCAGAATAACACAAAGCAAGATTCATCCATCGGGTGTGGTTTAAATAGCCTCCTGAAGGGCTTAGGTATCTCCTTCCACAGCCACGCCTAGGTAAGAAAAGAGTTCCTGCTTTCCAGAAGAGTTCCAGTGTTCTGAACCTAGGGAGTGGCTCCTGCCCCACCCAACAGGAAAAGTAGTCCCAAACAGAAGAGGATCAGGGGTTCAACTGGCAGGTAAGTAAGCAGCATGGTCTGCTGCAGGTAGGTCCACCCAAGCATTATGAGCCCGGCGCTTCCAGCGCTGGGACTGGGCATCTTTATGAGCCTGGTGCCACTGGTGCCAGGACAGGGTCCAAAAGGTCCCAATTGGGACTGGCTGGCACTCGGAACCAGGGTTATGGGTCTGCTTCCAAGGGAGTCGGGCAAGTCCTGATCTTTTGGAAGCAGAGATCATGACAGCACCCCCCCCTCAAGGCCCCTCCCAAACCGGGCTTCTCTGGGGGTTTGGGCTTGTTAGGAAATGTGCGATGAAATCTTTTGATTAGACGAGGCGCGTGGACATATTCTGCAGGTTCCCAGCATCTTTCTTGGGGACCGTAGCCTTTCCAGTCAATCAGGTAAAATAGTTTAGATTTGGAGATCTTGGAATCCAGGATGCTTTTGACTTCAAACTCGAGTTCTCCATCAACTAGAATAGGTTTTGGAGATGTAGTTAGTCGGGTTTGAGGTTGCACGGGTTTTAATAGAGAGACGTGGAAGACCGGATGTATCTTCATGTGAGGAGGCAAGTCCAACTTGACCGCTACTGGATTTACTATGGTAGTGATGGAATAGGGACCAAGGTATCTTGGGTTGAATGTGCGTGGTCCTTTTAGAGATAGATATTTGGTGGATAACCAGACTTGATCTCCTACTTGATATTGGGGGGCTTCATTCCGATGTTGGTCTGCTCCTTTCTTGTATTGTTCTTTAGCCCTTTGAAGTTGAGAAACGGCTTCCTTAAAGGCTTGGGTGATTGTAGAATGCAGGTGGTCTACTGCTGGTGTTCCAAGATCTTGGAGTGGATCCAACTCCGAGGTTCGAGGGTGACTACCGTATAAAAGAAAAAACGGGGTCTTCCCAGTTCCCGAGTGGACAGAGTTATTGTAGGCATATTCGGCTATCCAAAGGATATCTTTCCAAGTTTTTTCAGTTTGTTGTAGCATGCAGCGCAAATACTGTTCCAGAATTTGATTGGTCCTCACGGTTTGTCCGTCGGTTTGAGGGTGGTGGCTGGTCGAAAGTCTCACATCAATTTGAGCCGACCGACAGCAACTTCGCCAAAAATGAGAAATAAATTGACTACCTCGATCCGAAATTAGAACTGAAGGAAAACCGTGCAGTCTGTCAAGTTGGGAAGCCCGAGAGGGCTGCGTACCTGATGTCTTGGAGGTCGATCTCGCAGAGGTCGCCAGTCTGGAGCTCGTGAAAAAGATGAACAAGTGGCACGAAGAACCAGCCTCTCCACCACCCACGATTAGAAATGGGTGGAGGATGGACCGACTCCCAATGTCACAAAGGCACTCTTCTGATAACTGTGACAGTGGGACTGTGCAAGCACAGACAGGTGAGGCCAAAGTTTAGGTGAAGATTGCTGGCAAGATGAAGTCCGATGACAATACTCCGGAGGCTCAAGAACTGCAGTAGTAGTCAAAATGTCCGACGCGGCAAGACAGGTCAATACCGCAGAAAGAAAAGATCTTGGCAGATGCTGGTGGTCCGACAGGAGCAGGCAGACAGGAATGAGGGAGACCAGATATAACTAGCAGTCAGGCCCTAAAAGGTGCCGAGTAGGCGGACCCAGAGTTGACCTGGAAGAGTTGCTTGGCAGGGCCCAGGTAAGTGATTGGCAGGTTCTGGACGGGATTATGGCAGGAGTGAGCAGGCAGGCCCAAGACAGGACCCAGGTAAGGATAGCTGGCAGGCCCAGGGCAGGTCCTAGGTAAGTAGTTGGCTGGCCCAGGATAGGGCCCAGGTAGGGGTAAACAGGCAGGCTCAGGGCAGGACCCTGGTAGGGTAAGCAGACAGGCCAGGGCAGGACCCAAGTAAGGGTAAACAGACAGGCCCAGGGCAGGACCCAGGTAAGGGTAAACAGGCAGGCCCAGGGCAGGTCCCAGATAAGGGTAAACAGGCAGGCTCAGGGCAGGTCTCAGGAAGGTGGAAGGCTGGCCCAGGACTGGACCCAGGTAAGTACAGGAGCACAGGACCAAACAAAGCGAAGCGAAGCAAACCGCGTTGAGACGCGGCTTGCATCGATTCGTGGCCTCTTTTATGGGTCGCCGGCGCCCGAGAGGCTTGGAACGCAAGCCGCTTCGTCTCCGGGCACCGGCGAACCCACAACAAGGCCTGGAAGGCAAGCCCTTCCAAGGAGGCGAGCCCAGTCCACGGCGCATGCGCGGAACCGCGACAGAGGTCTCCTGCGCATGCGCCGTAGGCCGCCGGGCCCAACACCCAACGCTCCTCCCCTGGCGAGTCCCCAGACGCGAACGCGCGGGTAGACTCGCCAGGAGGAAAAGGGAGCGGCAGACTCCGGTCTCCCATGTGACATGACACTATGCCCCCTCCCAGGAAGACCCGGGGCCCCAGGTTTCCAAGGAAACCGTCTATAGAATTCACGTACCAGACGGGGGTCATGCACGTGCCGGTGCGGTTCCCAGGTACGATCACAGGCCGGGTACCCTTTCCAATCAACTAAATAGTGTAGTACCCCCCTGCGATAACGGGCATCACAAATCTCGTGAACCTCGAACTCTGGAACGCCTTGCACCAGGACAGTGGCCGGGCGAGGACAGGTGCGGCCGTAGGTATCGACCAAGTAGGGTTTCAACAAGGACACATGGAAAACGGGGTGTATATGCCAAGAAGGGGGTAATCGGAGACGGAAGGCTACAGAGGACAGCCGCTTGGTAATAACGAAGGGCCCAAAAAATCGGGGAGCCAGTTTGACGGGCAGGTTGTGAAGCGGCAGGTTCTTAGAGGATAGCCACACCCTGTCTCCCTCCTGAAAATCTGGTTCTACACTCCTCTTCCTGTCTGCCTGTATCTTTGGTTTCTCTCAGGATCTTGCGTGCTAGTTCCTGTTGTTTCTGAATGTGAGTGACATAGCCATCAGCAGATGGGACTGTACTGGAAGGAACCGGATGAAAAGGCATCAATCGAGGATGTAGACCAGTAGAGCAGAAGAACGGACTGACTCCAATGGAAGCGTGAATTGTATTGTTGTAAGACACTTCTGCAAGATCTAAACCAGCTTTCCAGTTGGACTGAGTAGCATTAGCAAAACAGCGGAGGTACTCTTCCAAAGTTTGATTGGTCCTTTCGGTGAGCCCATTGGTCTGTGGGTGATAGCCCGAGCTTAGAGCCCTATGAATTCCCAGATGACCACACACCTTGCTCCAGAATAAAGAGAGGAACTGGGTCCCTCGATCTGAAATGATCTTCTCAGGTAGACCATGTAACCGGTAGATTTCATGCAGGAACGCTGAAGCCATCTGGGTTGCTGTAGGGATCTTCTGAAATGGGATGAAATGGGCTAGCTTAGTGAAACTGTCCACTACCACCATTATGCAAGTAAACCCATCTGAAGGAGGTAGATCCACAATGAAGTCGGTGGCAATGGTATGCCATGGGTAAAGTGCTATTTCAGTAGGTACCAGCAATCCCAACGGACGTTTTCTAGGTATTTTGCACTGGCCACAAATTGGACAAGCTTCGATATACTTCTGGACTTCGGTAGCCCAACCAGGCCACCAAAACTGTCGGGATATCAACTCCCGTGTGGCTCTTATCCCACGATGTCCTCCTATAGGCGAATCGTGGAATCCATGCAAAATGCCATTCCGAATAGCTCCCTTAGGAATGTACAGCCTTTTTCGAAAAAACAAAAGCCCATCTTGTTCAGACACAAATCGACAACAGAGAAGAGTCGCTCTTTCGGGATCAGTTCGAGTAGCGTCCACGATGGATTCAAGGTGAGGAGACAAAGTCAGCAAGAAATGTTGAGGGGAAATCAGTGGCTGAGCTGGGCAGGTCACCTCTTCCACATTCCCTAGGGATCTAGAAAGTGCATCTGCTTTCAAATTGGAGGTTCCCGGGATGTAAGTAACATGGAATTCAAATGGAGAAAAGAAGACGGCCCAACTGGCCTGACGAGGAGTACAACATTGCAAGGAGCGAAGGTATTGCAGATTGCGATGATCTGTCCGTACTTCCACGGAAAAGCGAGCTCCGAGAAGGAAATGTCTCCATTCCTCAAATGCGGTCTTAATAGCCAACAGTTCCTTTTCGATCACCGCATAATTTCTTTCGCTGGGATTCAGTTTGCGAGAAAAATAGGCCACTGGATGTTCAACCAACGTAGTCGGGTCTTTCTGTAGGAGGACAGCACCGACTGCGAAGCTGGAAGCGTCGGCCTTCACAATGTAGGGTAGCTCCTCCTGTGGATGGCGCAGTATCGGGGCTGCCATAAAGGTTGACTTCAGGATGTCGAAAGCCCGAGAAGCCTCGGAATCCCACGAGAAAGCGATTTTGCAGCTGGTTAGCCTGGTGAGGGGCGCAGAGATCTGAGAAAATTGAGGGATGAAGCGCCTGTAGAAATTAGCGAATCCCAGAAAGCGTTGAAGGGACTTGATATCATAAGGAGGTTTCCATTCTTGTATGGCTTGCACTTTCTTGGGATCCATCCCAATTCCTTCCTGATTAATCACAAACCCCAAAAACTCGATGCTGGATTGGTGAAAGCTGCATTTCTCCACCTTGGCGAATAGATGATTAATGGACAACCGACGGAGGACCTCACGAACATGTTCTACGTGCTCGTCAAAGGATTTGGAAAAAACCAGGATGTCATCCAAATACACCCAGGCGGATAAGCCAAGTAGATCGCCGAAGATGTTGTCCATAAATCATTGAAAAACAGCAGGGGCATTGCATAGGCCAAAAGGCATGACTCGATACTCAAAATGCCCGAATGGTGTCTTGAGGGCTGTCTTCCACTCTTCCCCGTACTTGATACGTACCAGGTGGTAAGCTCCGCGTAAGTCCAGTTTGGAAAAGACCCGAGCAGTATGCAAGGATTCCAGGATGCTGCGGATCAGAGGTAATGGATAACGATCTTTTGCTGTCATATCGTTCAGTTGCCGATAATCAATACAGGGTCTCAAAGTGCCTTCCTTCTTCTTTATAAAAAACATGGGGAATCCTGCGGGCGATTTAGACGACACTATGTATCCTTTTTGTAGACTCTCAGACAAGTACTCCAGAAGCACCTGCTTTTCGTCTCGTGTAAGGGCATACAATTTCCCATGGGGGATGACACAGTCCGGCAGCAATTCGATGGAACAGTCAAAGGAACGATGTGGAGGAAGAGGTATATCACCAGGCTCAGAGAATACCTGTTCGTAGTCGATGTATTCCTGTGGAATCAGAGACGTGGAACATAGACTGATCCCTCTGCCGTATGTTTCCAGGGAGGTTGAAACGGCCAGGGTAGGAGCTGGTAGTTTGCATTTCTGAGCGCAAACAGTGGATGAAAAGGTTAAAGTCTGAGTTCTCCAGTCTATCACCGGGTTATGATATTGCAGCCAAGGTAACCCCAAGACCACTTTGTAGGATGGGGACTTTATTACATCCAAGGCGAGTTCTTCACTATGGTCCGCAATCTGGAGGACTAGACCTACTGTGAACTGACAAACGGGCCCGGAAGACAAGGGAGTTCCATCAATGAGCTCCACGGTTAAAGGAATGTGTCTGGAAATTAATGGTATCTTGTGTCTGGAGGCGAATGTCTCGTCGATGTAGTTGCCGGAAGCCCCACTGTCCAACAGGCCTAATACTTCCAAATTCTTGTCAGGCAACTTAATCTGGATCTTCAAGGTCTGTAACACTGCTGGTTGCATGGGAAGACGAATCGAACAAACAACTGAAGGGTCTGAAGATGGATTGAGACCTGTCGTTGCCCTTCCAGTACACGACAGGTCTCCTAGTTTCCCGACTTCTTCTTCTGCGGGCGCAATGGGCACGTACTGAGATAATGCCCGGCTGCTCCACAGTAAAGACATAAACGTAAAGACCTCCTCCGTTTCTTCTCTTCCTCAGACAATGGACCTCTTATGGCTCCCAGTTGCATTGGCTCCGATCCAGATTCAGTAGGACCGAACGAACCTGCGGGTAAACTGGACTTCCTGGGACTGTTTCTTTCAAGCCGACGTCTCTCAGCCTTTCGTTCGGCTAATCTCTGGTCAATACGGAGCACCTGATCTATCAACTGTTGGAGGCTCTCTGGTTCAGGGATATGGAGTAACTCGTCCTTGTACTCCTCTCTGAGGCCTCGGCAGAACAGAGTCTTCTGCGTAATTTCTGGCCATTGGGAGTCGGTAGCCAAAAGTCGGAAGCGGCTGATGTAAGCTATAATGTCAGTGCTTCCCTGCTTGTAATCCATCAGTTGATTCTGTGCAGCGGAAGCCAAATTAGGTGTCTGGAACACCTCAAGGAATGCCTTTTCAAAAGCAGCAAAATCGTTCAAAATGGGACTGTTTGTAACTACAAACGGAGTTGCCCAGGCTAACGCATTTCCAGTTAGATTTCCCAGGATATACCCGATCTTGGCCCTATCATTGTTGAAGTAAGTAGATCTGAAAAGGAAATGTATCCGACAGTGATTACAAAATTCAGCCACCCGTCTCGGGTCTCCATCAAACTTGATAGGTGTAGTGTGAGCCAAAGATCCCTCCACCTGAGAGGTACTAGGCGCTCCTTGGGTTATCATCTGGCGTAACGTCTGATTCTCCTGGCGCAGGGCGGTCATCTCGGCCCTGAGAGCTAGTAACTCATTCCGCATGTCTTGCGTATCATCCATCTCCAGGTCAGAAGGCAGGCGTCTCAATCTGTCAAGTTGGGAAGCCCGAGAGGGCTGCGTACCTGATGTCTTGGAGGTCGATCTCGCAGAGGTTGCCAGTCTGGAGCTCGTGAAAAAGATGAACAAGGGGCACGAAGAACCAGCCTCTCCACCACCCACGATTAGAAATGGGTGGAGGATGGACCGACTCCCAATGTCACGAAGGCACTCTTCTGATAACTGTGACAGTGGGACTGTGCAAGCACAGACAGGTGAGGCCAAAGTTTAGGTGAAGATTGCTGGCAAGATGAAGTCCGATGACAATACTCCGGAGGCTCAAGAACTGCAGTAGTAGTCAAAATGTCCGACGCGGCAAGACAGGTCAATACCGCAGAAAGAAAAGATCTTGGCAGATGCTGGTGGTCCGCCAGGAGCAGGCAGACAGGAATGAGGGAGACCAGATATAACTAGCAGTCAGGCCCTAAAAGGTGCCGAGTAGGCGGACCCAGAGTTGACCTGGAAGAGTTGCTTGGCAGGGCCCAGGTAAGTGATTGGCAGGTTCTGGACGGGATTATGGCAGGAGTGAGCAGGCAGGCCCAAGACAGGACCCAGGTAAGGGTAGCTGGCAGGCCCAGGGCAGGTCCTAGGTAAGTAGTTGGCTGGCCCAGGACAGGGCCCAGGTAGGGGTAAACAGGCAGGCTCAGGGCAGGACCCTGGTAGGGTAAGCAGACAGGCCAGGGCAGGACCCAAGTAAGGGTAAACAGACAGGCCCAGGGCAGGACCCAGGTAAGGGTAAACAGGCAGGCCCAGGGCAGGACCCAGATAAGGGTAAACAGGCAGGCTCAGGGCAGGTCTCAGGAAGGTGGAAGGCTGGCCCAGGACTGGACCCAGGTAAGTACAGGAGCACAGGAACAAGCGAAGCGAAGCAAACCGCATTGAGACGCGGCTTGCATCGATTCGTGGCCTCTTTTATGGGTCACCGGCGCCCGAGAGGCTTGGAACGCAAGCCGCTTCGTCTCCGGGCACCGGCGAACCCACAACGAGGCCTGGAAGGCAAGCCCTTCCAAGGAGGCGAGCCCAGTCCACGGCGCATGCGCGGAACCGCGACAGAGGTCTCCCGCGCATGCGCCGTAGGCCGCCGGGCCCAACACCCAACGCTCCTCCCCTGGCGAGTCCCCAGACGCGAACGCGCGGGTAGACTCGCCAGGAGGAAAAGGGAGCGGCTGTAACGCTCACCTGATTCTCGCAGAGGCGCCGGTCTTGACTGGGCGACTACCGTATCTTCAAAAGTGATGTGTAGCACCCGGTTGGCTCTTTGGGCTGGACCTCTGTGCACTGTATGCCTGACTCGAAGAGTAAGATGCCTGCAGATAGAAAATATGGGATTAATGAACTGGGGTTATTGGGGTGTCCCTATCTCTTTCCTTTTCTCCTCTCCTGTAGAACCCCAAAGGTTAACGCTCTCACCTTAGGTAAGTGAACGCCGAGCTCTCCATCTGCCTCGGGGCAGGGTGCTGTAACCAGTTTCTTCACTGGATAGGTAGCGCAGGCCTCTTGACTTCAGAGGACTGCTGTCCGTCGTTTACTTCACGAACGGTGAGTTCCGAGTATTTCAAATGTCTTTAAAAGTCTTTTGTAATGCTGTCTCTTATTTTGCAGGGTTCCGGCGATGGCGGTTGACTGGCTGAAGTGAGTTGAGGATGGACCCGTATGCGGAATAGAAGCGCCTGGAAGCGCGTAAGTAAGCGCTTGTTGCTTGCTTCACGATGCGCACTAACTGTCCTTTTATTTTGCAGGTACCAGTTCAGAGCTGCTGAAGGATGCCGGAATGCCCACTGAGTTCGGCGTGGATGGAGTAATGGCACGTGAGTATTTAACGTTACCCAATGTCTTTAAACGCACCTTCTTTTGTCTTACAGGTGCGGGATGCAGCGCCGAAGGCCTCCGGAGCGTGCAAAGAGTTGGTAAGCTTTTGTCTTTCAGATGCCGGAATGCAGTGCGATGACCTCCGGAGCGCGTGAAGAGTAGGTAAGCCTTTCTCTTTCAGATGCAGGAATGCTGCGCGAGGCGTTGCTGACAGCCGATGGACCAGGTAAGAGATGCGCTGTCACTGAAGACCGTAGTGCTAACCTGTTCTTTCTTGTCTTTATAGATGTTGCTGAAGACTGGATTCAGGATGGTAAGCCTTTTTCCTTTAGGCCCAGGATCAGATGCAGAAGACACGATGAGCGTTCTGCTGCAGAGGATGCAGAATAACGCAAAGCAAGATTCATCCATCGGGTGTGGTTTAAATAGCCTCCTGTAGTGCTTAGGTGTCTCCTTCCACAGCCACGCCTAGGTAAGAAAAGAGTTCCTGCTTTCCAGAAGAGTTCCAGTGTTCTGAACCTAGGGAGTGGCTCCTGCCCCACCCAACAGGAAAAGTAGTCCCAAACAGAAGAGGATCAGGGGTTCAACTGGCAGGTAAGTAAGCAGCATGGTCTGCTGCAGGTAAGTCCACCCAAGCATTATGAGCCCGGCGCTTGCAGCGCTGGGACTGGGCATATTTATGAGACTGGCGCCACTGGCGCCAGGACAGGGTCCAAAAGGTCCCAATTGGGACTGGCTGGCACTCGGAACCTGGGTTATGGGTCTGCTTCCAAGGGAGTTGGGTAAGTCCTGGCCTTTTGGAAGCAGAGATCATGACTCCGGTCTCCCACGTGACATGACACAGTCGGACGATGTTTTCGAGAAATTCTCGGGCCAGAGTTGCTGCTGTTGGTAAGCCTTTGAGTGGAATGAAATGCGCCATCTTGGAGAATAGGTCCATGATTACTATGATCGTATTGTATCCAGAGCATGGAGGTAGGTCGGTGATGAAGTCCATAGAAAGCGTATGCCAAGGGCGAGGCGGGATGTCAATAGGGCGTAAGAGGGCGGCTGGTTTTTCCTTTTGACTCTTGTTTTGGGCGCATACTCCACAGGACATTATAAAGTCTCTGATATCTTTTTTCCAAGACGGCCACCAGAAGTAGCGCTTGATCTTTTCCGAGGTCTTGGTCATACCGGGATGTCCTTCCATTAAAGAATCGTGATAACAAGAGATTACCTTTTTCTGTAAATCTGTGCTGGGCAGGTATAACCGTTCTTGGAAATATAATAGGTTGTCCTTCACCGTAAAGTCCTTTCCCTGCAGATGCCAATTCTGTATGTCTGTTGGAGTTACCAGTAGCCTGGCTTTATCCTTAACTTCCTCTATGGATTGTGTGGCGATTACACCTAGAATTCTTTGTTCGGGAATGATAGGTACAGGTTTAGGATTGATCAAATGTTCTTCCACTCCCATCCGAGAAAGGGCATCAGCTTTACCGTTTTTTGTACCAGGTCGATAGGTAATTATGAAGTCAAACTTGGCAAAGAATAGTGCCCAACGGAGTTGCCTAGAGGATTGAGCTTTTGCGGTTTTCAAATATTGCAGGTTTCGGTGATCTGTAATCACAGTAACGGTGTGTCGGGCCCCCAGAAGATAATGCCGCCAAGCCTTAAAGGCGGACTTGATAGCTAGAAGTTCCTTATCAGTAATAGTGTAATTGATTTCAGGAGGCGAGAATTTGCGGGACCAAAATACCACGGGATGCAACTGATTGGTTACTGGGTCCTTTTGTGATAGAACTGCCCCCATGGCAAGGCTCGAAGCATCAGTTTCAACGATGTAGGGGAGTTCTGGGCGAGGATGTTTTAAGATCGGTGCAGAGATAAATCTAGTCTTCAAATTCTGGAAAGCTTGTTCCGCCTCGGTAGACCATTCAAAACGTTTGTTTTTCTTTAACAAGGCGGTGATGGGCTGGACTATTCGAGAGAATTCGGGGATAAACCTGCGGTAAAAGTTAGCGAAGCCTAACATGCTTTGAACACCTTTTACGGAGGATAGTGATGGCCATTTGAGAATTGCATCGACCTTCTTTGAATCCATACGCACTCCGCTAGGTGATAATATGAATCCCAAGAATTCAACTTCAGTCACGTTGAAAACACATTTTTCCAACTTAGAGAAAGGTTTGTGTTCACGCAATCTCTCGAGGACCATTTTCACGTGTTTCCGATGTTCAGTTTCCGATGAAGAATAAACGAGGATGTCGTCAATGTAAACAACAACACACACATCTATGAGCTCTCTGAGGACATAGTTCATAAAATATTGAAAGGCGGCCGGGGCATTGCAAAGTCCGAAGGGCATGACCTGATATTCAAATAGCCCATACTTGGTGCGGAAGGCCGTCTTCCATTCATCGTACCAAGTGGTAGGCTCCTCTAAGATCCAGCTTTGTATATATGCATGCTTTTCTGACTTGGTCCAGGAGTTCAGGAATCAAAGGTAACGGATATCTATTCTTAACGGTGATCTGGTTCAGGGCGCGATAATCTATACAAGTTCTAAGGTCCCCTTCTTTTTTTGGAACGAAGAACAAAGCTGAGGAAGCAGGGGACTTGGAAGGACGAATAAACCCATTTGCTAGGTATTGATCCAGGTATTGTCGGAGGTGAAGATTCTCAGGCTCGGTGAGGGCATAAATTCTACTACAAGGAGGAGTAGATCCAGGTATCAGGTCTACAGGTCTATCTGGCAGTCATAAGACCTATGAGGAGGTAGAGAGTTAGCCTGATCCTTCCGGAAAACATCTTGGAATTCTAGGTATTCAGGAGGTAACTGGGGAGCCTCTGAGGAAATTGCTGCCAGTGCAACACCAGGTCGAGGGTGACAAGTAGAGACACATTCTGGAAACTGAACCGTTCTTGCTCGCCAATCGATCTGAGGATTGTGCTTCTCTAACCAAGGAATTCCTAGAATAATCTGGGACTGAGGGGCCTTGATCACATCGAACACGATCTTCTCATGGTGTCCATCTTGACTTACTAGCGTCACTTCTTGGGTGGTATGCGTTACTGGTCCGGAGGCTATCTCCATACCATCCACCGTAGTAATGACGTCCTTTACAGCCTTTGGACAAAGAGTCAGATTCATCCTCAAAACCATTTCATGATCCACATAATTGCCGATGGCACCGCTGTCGACGTAAGCTTCAATCGTATGTAATCGATCCGGATGTTCAGGGCTAATGAGGACCATAGGTATCACGAAATGCGAGGTCACGGAACTGGTTTTAACGCTCGGCAAGAGGACCTCTATTCTTGTCGGGCGAGGTTGTTTCCCTGCTCAGAGTTTGTGACCCTGGTAACTGCAGCTTCTACTGCCTTCTTGGCTGGGTTCACCGGACAGTCTCGAAGAAAGTGCCCCGAGTTTCCGCAATAGAGGCATAATTGCAGCTGTTTTCTCCTTTCCCGCTCCTTTTGTGTTAGTGGTCCTTTCAGGCCCCCTATTTGCATGGGTTCCCCGGAGTCTACTCCTTTGGTAGGAGTTGGTGGTTTGGAAAATACTTGAGCATCAAACTTGGAACGATCGGCCTTCCTGTTCTGCAGTTTGTGGTCAATTTGAACGACTAAGTCAATATAGTCCGAACAGTCTTGCGGGGGATTCACTACTTGGGCTAACACATCTTTGAGCTCTCCACGTAGACCTCTATAAAACAGCGTAATCCTTTTGTCCTCAGGCCATCGAGTTTCCACTATCAGTCTGTTGAAAGACACAATATAAGCCAAAGGGTCTTGATTACCCTGTCGCAATGAAAGGAGCTCATTGTCCAAGGCCTGCCCCTGTGAATGTCTTGCAAACAGTTTTTCCATACTGAGCTGAAAAGCTTGAAAATCATGGAGAACCGGATCATCTTGATTAACTAGAGGGATCGACCAGTCTGCCGCATTGCCACTAAGGTACGAAAGCACGAAAGCTACCTTAGCTTGATCAGTTGGAAAGGCTGCTGGCCGGCATAAGAAGTGCAACCGGCACTGATTAATAAATACTGCAAACCTCTTTGGGTCACCAGAAAATCGTTCGGGCGGAGCCAGAGGTACATTCCCAGGTAGGATGATCTGCACTGGGTTCGTAGAGGATGTTGAAGGAAGATTTGCCCCTGATGCGGGTAACGGAGTTTGTCCGGCTTGTGACTGTAGCAATTGTCTAGCGAGATCGTCTGTTCGCTCCTTGGAAATAATCAGTTCCCTTCTTAGAGCATTCGTTTCCTGACGGGCTGCATGCACTTCTGCTCTTAGTTCCCCAAGTAACTGGGCTAGCTGGTCGGTATCCGAGGTTTCCATAGTGCCTGGGTGGGAGTTTTGCGGTGGGCTTTGTGTTCTGTAACGCTCACCTGATTCCCGCAGAGGCACCGGTCTTGACTGGGTGAATGCCGTATCTTCAAAGGTGATGTGTAACACACGGTTGGCTCTTTGGGCTGGACCTCTGTGCACTGTATGTCTGACTCGAAGAGTAAGATGTCTGCAGATAGAAAATATGGGATTAATGAACTGGGGTTATTGGGTGCCTCTCTCCTCTTCCCTTTCTCTTCTCCTATAGAACCCCAAAGGTTAACGCCCTCACCTTAGGTAAGTGAACGCCGAGCTCTCCATCTGCCTCGGGGCAGGGTGCCGTAACCAGTTTCTTCACTGGATAAGGGTGCAGGCCTCTTGACCTCAGAGGACTGCTGTCCGTCGTTAACTGCACGAACGGTAAGTTCTGGGCACTTCAAATGTCTTAAAAGTCTTTTGTAATGATATCTCTTGTTTTGCAGGGTTCCGGCGATGGCGGGCTGATGAGAGTTGAGGATCGAACCCGCGTGAGACAAGCTTCGATATACTTCTGGACTTCGGTAGCCCAACCAGGCCACCAAAACTGTCGGGATATCAACTCCCGTGTGGCTCTTATCCCACGATGTCCTCCTATAGGCGAATCGTGGAATCCATGCAAAATGCCATTCCGAATAGCTCCCTTAGGAATGTACAGCCTTTTTCGAAAAAACAAAAGCCCATCTTGTTCAGACACAAATCGACGACAGAGAAGAGTCGCTCTTTCGGGATCAGTTCGAGTAGCGTCCACGATGGATTCAAGGTGAGGAGACAAAGTCAGCAAGAAATGTTGAGGGGAAATCAGTGGCTGAGCTGGGCAGGTCGCCTCTTCCACATTCCCTAGGGATCTAGAAAGTGCATCTGCTTTCAAATTGGAGGTTCCCGGGATGTAAGTAACATGGAATTCAAATGGAGAAAAGAAGACGGCCCAACTGGCCTGACGAGGAGTACGACATTGCAAGGAGCGAAGGTATTGCAGATTGCGATGATCTGTCCGTACTTCCACGGAAAAGCGAGCTCCGAGAAGGAAATGTCTCCATTCCTCAAATGCGGTCTTAATAGCCAACAGTTCCTTTTCGATCACCGCATAATTTCTTTCGCTGGGATTCAGTTTGCGAGAAAAATAGGCCACTGGATGTTCAACCAACGTAGTCGGGTCTTTCTGTAGGAGGACAGCACCGACTGCGAAGCTGGAAGCGTCGGCCTTCACAATGTAGGGTAGCTCCTCCTGTGGATGGCGCAGTATCGGGGCTGCCATAAAGGTTGACTTCAGGATGTCGAAAGCCAGAGAAGCCTCGGAATCCCACGAGAAAGCGATTTTGCAGCTGGTTAGCCTGGTGAGGGGCGCAGAGATCTGAGAAAATTGAGGGATGAAGCGCCTGTAGAAATTAGCGAATCCCAGAAAGCGTTGAAGGGACTTGATATCATAAGGAGGTTTCCATTCTTGTATGGCTTGCACTTTCTTGGGATCCATCCCAATTCCTTCCTGATTAATCACAAACCCCAAAAACTCGATGCTGGATTGGTGAAAGCTGCATTTCTCCACCTTGGCGAATAGATGATTAATGGACAACCGACGGAGGACCTCACGAACATGTTCTACGTGCTCGTCAAAGGATTTGGAAAAAACCAGGATGTCATCCAAATACACCCAGACGGATAAGCCAAGTAGATCGCCGAAGATGTTGTCCATAAATCATTGAAAAACAGCAGGGGCATTGCATAGGCCAAAAGGCATGACTCGATACTCAAAATGCCCGAATGGTGTCTTGAAGGCTGTCTTCCACTCTTCCCCGTACTTGATACGTACCAGGTGGTAAGCTCCGCGTAAGTCCAGTTTGGAAAAGACCCGAGCAGTATGCAAGGATTCCAGGATGCTGCGGATCAGAGGTAATGGATAACGATCTTTTGCTGTCATATCGTTCAGTTGCCGATAATCAATACAGGGTCTCAAAGTGCCTTCCTTCTTCTTTATAAAAAACATGGGGAATCCTGCGGGCGATTTAGACGACACTATGTATCCTTTTTGTAGACTCTCAGACAAGTACTCCAGAAGCACCTGCTTTTCGTCTCGTGTAAGGGCATACAATTTCCCATGGGGGATGACACAGTCCGGCAGCAATTCGATGGAACAGTCAAAGGAACGATGTGGAGGAAGAGGTATATCACCAGGCTCAGAGAATACCTGTTCGTAGTCGATGTATTCCTGTGGAATCAGAGACGTGGAACATAGACTGATCCCTCTGCCGTATGTTTCCAGGGAGGTTGAAACGGCCAGGGTAGGAGCTGGTAGTTTGCATTTCTGAGCGCAAACAGTGGATGAAAAGGTTAAAGTCTGAGTTCTCCATTCTATCACCGGGTTATGATATTGCAGCCAAGGTAACCCCAAGACCACTTTGTAGGATGGAGACTTTATTACATCCAAGGCGAGTTCTTCACTATGGTCCGCAATCTGGAGGACTAGACCTACTGTGAACTGACAAACGGGCCCGGAAGACAAGGGAGTTCCATCAATGAGCTCTGCGGTTAAAGGAATGTGTCCGGAAATTAATGGTATCTTGTGACTGGAGGCGAATGTCTCGTCGATGTAGTTGCCGGAAGCCCCACTGTCCAACAGGCCTAATACTTCCAAATTCTTGTCAGGCAACTTAATCTGGATCTTCAAGGTCTGTAACACTGCTGGTTGCATGGGAAGACGAATCGAACAAACAACTGAAGGGTCTGAAGATGGATTGAGACCTGTCGTTGCCCTTCCAGTACACGACAGGTCTCCTAGTTTCCCGGCTTCTTCTTCTGCGGGCGCAATGGGCACGTACTGAGATAATGCCCGGCTGCTCCACAGTAAAGACATAAACGTAAAGACCTCCTCCGTTTCTTCTCTTCCTCAGACAATGGACCTCTTATGGCTCCCAGTTGCATTGGCTCCGATCCAGATTCAGTAGGACCGAACGAACCTGCGGGTAAACTGGACTTCCTGGGACTGTTTCTTTCAAGCCGACGTCTCTCAGCCTTTCGTTCGGCTAATCTCTGGTCAATACGGAGCACCTGATCTATCAACTGTTGGAGGCTCTCTGGTTCAGGGATATGGAGTAACTCGTCCTTGTACTCCTCTCTGAGGCCTCGGCGGAACAGAGTCTTCTGCGTAATTTCTGGCCATTGGGAGTCGGTAGCCAAAAGTCGGAAGCGGCTGATGTAAGCTATAATGTCAGTGCTTCCCTGCTTGTAATCCATCAGTTGATTCTGTGCAGCGGAAGCCAAATTAGGTGTCTGGAACACCTCAAGGAATGCCTTTTCAAAAGCAGCAAAATCGTTCAAAATGGGACTGTTTGTAACTACAAACGGAGTTGCCCAGGCTAACGCATTTCCAGTTAGATTTCCCAGGATATACCCGATCTTGGCCCTATCATTGTTGAAGTAAGTAGATCTGAAAAGGAAATGTATCCGACAGTGATTACAAAATTCAGCCACCCGTCTCGGGTCTCCATCAAACTTGATAGGTGTAGTGTGAGCCAAAGAGCCCTCCACCTGAGAGGTACTAGGCGCTCCTTGGGTTATCATCTGGCGTAACGTCTGATTCTCCTGGCGCAGGGCGGTCATCTCGGCCCTGAGAGCTCGTAACTCATTCCGCATGTCTTGCGTATCATCCATCTCCAGGTCAGAAGGCAGGCGTCTCAATCTGTCAAGTTGGGAAGCCCGAGAGGGCTGCGTACCTGATGTCTTGGAGGTCGATCTCGCAGAGGTTGCCAGTCTGGAGCTTGTGAAAAAGATGAACAAGGGGCACGAAGAACCAGCCTCTCCACCACCCACGATTAGAAATGGGTGGAGGATGGACCGACTCCCAATGTCACGAAGGCACTCTTCTGATAACTGTGACAGTGGGACTGTGCAAGCACAGACAGGTGAGGCCAAAGTTTAGGTGAAGATTGCTGGCAAGATGAAGTCCGATGACAATACTCCGGAGGCTCAAGAACTGCAGTAGTAGTCAAAATGTCCGACGCGGCAAGACAGGTCAATACCGCAGAAAGAAAAGATCTTGGCAGATGCTGGTGGTCCGCCAGGAGCAGGCAGACAGGAATGAGGGAGACCAGATATAACTAGCAGTCAGGCCCTAAAAGGTGCCGAGTAGGCGGACCCAGAGTTGACCTGGAAGAGTTGCTTGGCAGGGCCCAGGTAAGTGATTGGCAGGTTCTGGACGGGATTATGGCAGGAGTGAGCAGGCAGGCCCAAGACAGGACCCAGGTAAGGGTAGCTGGCAGGCCCAGGGCAGGTCCTAGGTAAGTAGTTGGCTGGCCCAGGACAGGGCCCAGGTAGGGGTAAACAGGCAGGCTCAGGGCAGGACCCTGGTAGGGTAAGCAGACAGGCCAGGGCAGGACCCAAGTAAGGGTAAACAGACAGGCCCAGGGCAGGACCCAGGTAAGGGTAAACAGGCAGGCCCAGGGCAGGACCCAGATAAGGGTAAACAGGCAGGCTCAGGGCAGGTCTCAGGAAGGTGGAAGGCTGGCCCAGGACTGGACCCAGGTAAGTACAGGAGCACAGGAACAAACAAAGCGAAGCGAAGCAAACCGCATTGAGACGCGGCTTGCATCGATTCGTGGCCTCTTTTATGGGTCACCGGCGCCCGAGAGGCTTGGAACGCAAGCCGCTTCGTCTCCGGGCACCGGCGAACCCACAACGAGGCCTGGAAGGCAAGCCCTTCCAAGGAGGCGAGCCCAGTCCACGGCGCATGCGCGGAACCGCGACAGAGGTCTCCCGCGCATGCGCCGTAGGCCACCGGGCCCAACACCCAACGCTCCTCCCCTGGCGAGTCCCCAGACGCGAACGCGCGGGTAGACTCGCCAGGAGGAAAAGGGAGCGGCTGTAACGCTCACCTGATTCTCGCAGAGGCGCCGGTCTTGACTGGGCGACTACCGTATCTTCAAAAGTGATGTGTAGCACCCGGTTGGCTCTTTGGGCTGGACCTCTGTGCACTGTATGCCTGACTCGAAGAGTAAGATGCCTGCAGATAGAAAATATGGGATTAATGAACTGGGGTTATTGGGGTGCCCCTATCTCTTTCCTTTTCTCCTCTCCTGTAGAACCCCAAAGGTTAACGCTCTCACCTTAGGTAAGTGAACGCCGAGCTCTCCATCTGCCTCGGGGCAGGGTGCTGTAACCAGTTTCTTCACTGGATAGGTAGCGCAGGCCTCTTGACTTCAGAGGACTGCTGTCCGTCGTTTACTTCACGAACGGTGAGTTCCGAGTATTTCAAATGTCTTTAAAAGTCTTTTGTAATGCTGTCTCTTATTTTGCAGGGTTCCGGCGATGGCGGTTGACTGGCTGAAGTGAGTTGAGGATGGACCCGTATGCGGAATAGAAGCGCCTGGAAGCGCGTAAGTAAGCGCTTGTTGCTTGCTTCACGATGCGCACTAACTGTCCTTTTATTTTGCAGGTACCAGTTCAGAGCTGCTGAAGGATGCCGGAATGCCCACTGAGTTCGGCGTGGATGGAGTAATGGCACGTGAGTATTTAACGTTACCCAATGTCTTTAAACGCACCTTCTTTTGTCTTACAGGTGCGGGATGCAGCGCCGAAGGCCTCCGGAGCGTGCAAAGAGTTGGTAAGCTTTTGTCTTTCAGATGCCGGAATGCAGTGCGATGACCTCCGGAGCGCGTGAAGAGTAGGTAAGCCTTTCTCTTTCAGATGCAGGAATGCTGCGCGAGGCGTTGCTGACAGCCGATGGACCAGGTAAGAGATGCGCTGTCACTGAAGACCGTAGTGCTAACCTGTTCTTTCTTGTCTTTATAGATGTTGCTGAAGACTGGATTCAGGATGGTAAGCCTTTTTCCTTTAGGCCCAGGATCAGATGCAGAAGACACGATGAGCGTTCTGCTGCAGAGGATGCAGAATATATCTCAGAATATATCTCATCATTCAGGCATGGATGGCCACACACGGTCTATGTCTAAATGATGAGAAAACCGAAATCCTGCTCCTCGGATCCAATACCAATCTCAAAAAACTCAGCTCCAACTATAAGGCCTTCAACATTGATGGCAATACCATCACAGTGGCCAAAACAGTGAAAACACTGGGCTTTCACCTTGATGCAACCATGTCACTAAAAAAACAAGTCAACTCACTAGCATCCTCCACCACCTACACATGCAAGCTAATTAGGGCATGTAGAGCCTTCCTCACCCAAACTAGCTGCATCATCATAGCCAACGCCCTAATACTATCCAGACTGGACTATTGCAACGCCATGTACCTAGGAGCCAACAAATGCATAACCAACAAACTACAGACACTACAAAACAACGCTCTCAGAACAGCCCTCAACCTACCCTCTAAGGAACACATCTCCAACAAAAGAAGAGAACACAAATGGCTTAAAATCCATGACCGCATCTCCCTCAAAACGGCATCACTCACCCACAAATGCTTAAACAACGCAGCCCCCCCCTATCTCGCATCCAGAATAAAGAAAAAAACGTCCACCCGCCCCACCAGATCGATCAATTCCTACTGCCTGCAGGTACCCAATTTCAGACAAAAGAAAACCGGCGGCAGCAGCTTCCCTGTCCTGGCAGCCCAACACTGGAACGCCCTCCCACTCCACATTAGGACAGACCAATCCTACTATAGCTTCAGGCGAAACACCCTCACTTGGCTGCGGGCCAATGATCCTCACGACTAACCCTGCCATCTAATCTGATCATGCCAATGCTATAACCTGACTACCATGCACAGCCTTAAATTTGTAAATATGTAAATGCAACCGAACTGCTCCTACGCACAGTATTAATATGTACATTTGTAAACCTTCGCTCAATTATATGTATATATGCACATCCCACACAATGTAACTGTAAATGCAATGCACTTTTTCTCATGCCTATCTTATTCTGTAACCAAGTTTTTAAGTAATCCTATCTTCCTGACCTCTGTTGCGCCCTGTTACCTCTGGGTTTTGCGCGCTATACTAAATAAATAAACAAACAAACAAACAAACAAACAGAATAACGCAAAGCAAGATTCATCCATCGGGTGTGGTTTAAATAGCCTCCTGTAGTGCTTAGGTGTCTCCTTCCACAGCCACGCCTAGGTAAGAAAAGAGTTCCTGCTTTCCAGAAGAGTTCCAGTGTTCTGAACCTAGGGAGTGGCTCCTGCCCCACCCAACAGGAAAAGTAGTCCCAAACAGAAGAGGATCAGGGGTTCAACTGGCAGGTAAGTAAGCAGCATGGTCTGCTGCAGGTAAGTCCACCCAAGCATTATGAGCCCGGCGCTTGCAGCGCTGGGACTGGGCATATTTATGAGACTGGCGCCACTGGCGCCAGGACAGGGTCCAAAAGATCCCAATTGGGACTGGCTGGCACTCGGAACCTGGGTTATGGGTCTGCTTCCAAGGGAGTTGGGTAAGTCCTGGCCTTTTGGAAGCAGAGATCATGACTCCGGTCTCCCACGTGACATGACACAGTCGGACGATGTTTTCGAGAAATTCTCGGGCCAGAGTTGCTGCTGTTGGTAAGCCTTTGAGTGGAATGAAATGCGCCATCTTGGAGAATAGGTCCATGATTACTATGATCGTATTGTATCCGGAGCATGGAGGTAGGTCGGTGATGAAGTCCATAGAAAGCGTATGCCAAGGGCGAGGCGGGATGTCAATAGGGCGTAAGAGGGCGGCTGGTTTTTCCTTTTGACTCTTGTTTTGGGCGCATACTCCACAGGACATTATAAAGTCTCTGATATCTTTTTTCCAAGACGGCCACCAGAAGTAGCGCTTGATCTTTTCCGAGGTCTTGGTCATACCGGGATGTCCTTCCATTAAAGAATCGTGATAACAAGAGATTACCTTTTTCTGTAAATCTGTGCTGGGCAGGTATAACCGTTCTTGGAAATATAATAGGTTGTCCTTCACCGTAAAGTCCTTTCCCTGCAGATGCCAATTCTGTATGTCTGTTGGAGTTACCAGTAGCCTGGCTTTATCCTTAACTTCCTCTATGGATTGTGTGGCGATTACACCTAGAATTCTTTGTTCGGGAATGATAGGTACAGGTTTAGGATTGATCAAATGTTCTTCCACTCCCATCCGAGAAAGGGCATCAGCTTTACCGTTTTTTGTACCAGGTCGATAGGTAATTATGAAGTCAAACTTGGCAAAGAATAGTGCCCAACGGAGTTGCCTAGAGGATTGAGCTTTTGCGGTTTTCAAATATTGCAGGTTTCGGTGATCTGTAATCACAGTAACGGTGTGTCAGGCCCCCAGAAGATAATGCCGCCAAGCCTTAAAGGCGGACTTGATAGCTAGAAGTTCCTTATCAGTAATAGTGTAATTGATTTCAGGAGGCGAGAATTTGCGGGACCAAAATACCACGGGATGCAACTGATTGGTTACTGGGTCCTTTTGTGATAGAACTGCCCCCATGGCAAGGCTCGAAGCATCAGTTTCAACGATGTAGGGGAGTTCTGGGCGAGGATGTTTTAAGATCGGTGCAGAGATAAATCTAGTCTTCAAATTCTGGAAAGCTTGTTCCGCCTCGGTAGACCATTCAAAACGTTTGTTTTTCTTTAACAAGGCGGTGATGGGCTGGACTATTCGAGAGAATTCGGGGATAAACCTGCGGTAAAAGTTAGCGAAGCCTAACATGCTTTGAACACCTTTTACGGAGGATAGTGATGGCCATTTGAGAATTGCATCGACCTTCTTTGAATCCATACGCACTCCGCTACGTGATAATATGTATCCCAAGAATTCAACTTCAGTCACGTTGAAAACACATTTTTCCAACTTAGCGAAAAGTTTGTGTTCACGCAATCTCTCGAGGACCATTTTCACGTGTTTCCGATGTTCAGTTTCCGATGAAGAATAAACGAGGATGTCGTCAATGTAAACAACAACACACACATCTATGAGCTCTCTGAGGACATCGTTCATAAAATATTGAAAGGCGGCCGGGGCATTGCAAAGTCCGAAGGGCATGACCTGATATTCAAATAGCCCATACTTGGTGCGGAAGGCCGTCTTCCATTCATCATACCAAGTGGTAGGCTCCTCTAAGATCCAGCTTTGTATATATGCATGCTTTTCTGACTTGGTCCAGGAGTTCAGGAATCAAAGGTAACGGATATCTATTCTTAACGGTGATCTGGTTCAGGGCGCGATAATCTATACAAGTTCTAAGGTCCCCTTCTTTTTTTGGAACGAAGAACAAAGCTGAGGAAGCAGGGGACTTGGAAGGACGAATAAACCCATTTGCTAGGTATTGATCCAGGTATTGTCGGAGGTGAAGATTCTCAGGCTCGGTGAGGGCATAAATTCTACTACAAGGAGGAGTAGATCCAGGTATCAGGTCTACAGGTCTATCTGGCAGTCATAAAACCTATGAGGAGGTAGAGAGTTAGCCTGATCCTTCCGGAAAACATCTTGGAATTCTAGGTATTCAGGAGGTAACTGGGGAGCCTCTGAGGAAATTGCTGCCAGTGCAACACCAGGTCGAGGGTGACAAGTAGAGACACATTCTGGAAACTGAACCGTTCTTGCTCGCCAATCGATCTGAGGATTGTGCTTCTCTAACCAAGGAATTCCTAGAATAATCTGGGACTGAGGGGCCTTGATCACATCGAACACGATCTTCTCATGGTGTCCATCTTGACTTACTAGCGTCACTTCTTGGGTGGTATGCGTTACTGGTCCGGAGGCTATCTCCATACCATCCACTGTAGTAATGACGTCCTTTACAGCCTTTGGACAAAGAGTCAGATTCATCCTCAAAACCATTTCATGATCCACATAATTGCCGATGGCACCGCTGTCGACGTAAGCTTCAATCGTATGTAATCGATCCGGATGTTCAGGGCTAATGAGGACCATAGGTATCACGAAATGCGAGGTCACGGAACTGGTTTTAACGCTCGGCAAGAGGACCTCTATTCTTGTCGGGCGAGGTTGTTTCCCTGCTCAGAGTTTGTGACCCTGGTAACTGCAGCTCCTACTGCCTTCTTGGCTGGGTTCACCGGACAGTCTCGAAGAAAGTGCCCCGAGTTTCCGCAATAGAGGCATAATTGCAGCTGTTTTCTCCTTTCCCGCTCCTTTTGTGTTAGTGGTCCTTTCAGGCCCCCTATTTGCATGGGTTCCCCGGAGTCTACTCCTTTGGTAGGAGTTGGTGGTTTGGAAAATACTCGAGCATCAAACTTGGAACGATCGGCCTTCCTGTTCTGCAGTCTGTGGTCAATTTGAACGACTAAGTCAATATAGTCTGAACAGTCTTGCGGGGGATTCACTACTTGGGCTAACACATTTTGAGCTCTCCACGTAGACCTCTATAAAACAGCGTAATCCTTTTGTCCTCAGGCCATCGAGTTTCCACTATCAGTCTGTTGAAAGACACAATATAAGCCAAAGGGTCTTGATTACCCCGTCGCAATGAAAGGAGCTCATTGTCCAAGGCCTGCCCCTGTGAATGTCTTGCAAACAGTTTTTCCATACTGAGCTGAAAAGCTTGAAAATCATGGAGAACCGGATCATCTTGATTAACTAGAGGGATCGACCAGTCTACCGCATTGCCACTAAGGTACGAAAGCACGAAAGCTACCTTAGCTTGATCAGTTGGAAAGGCTGCTGGCCGGCATAAGAAGTGCAACCGGCACTGATTAATAAATACTGCAAACCTCTTTGGGTCACCAGAAAATCGTTCGGGCGGAGCCACAGGTACATTCCCAGGTAGGTTGATCTGCACTGGGTTCGTAGAGGATGTTGAAGGAAGATTTGCCCCTGATGCGGGTAACGGAGTTTGTCCGGCTTGAGACTGTAGCAATTGTCTAGCGAGATCGTCTGTTCGCTCCTTGGAAATAATCAGTTCCCTTCTTAGAGCATTCGTTTCCTGACGGGCTGCATGCACTTCTGCTCTTAGTTCCCCAAGTAACTGGGCTAGCTGGTCGGTATCCGAGGTTTCCATAGCGCCTGGGTGGGAGTTTTGGTTGGCTCTTTGGGCTGGACCTCTGTGCACTGTATGTCTGACTCGAAGAGTAAGATGTCTGCAGATAGAAAATATGGGATTAATGAACTGGGGTTATTGGGTGCCTCTCTCCTCTTCCCTTTCTCTTCTCCTATAGAACCCCAAAGGTTAACGCCCTCACCTTAGGTAAGTGAACGCCGAGCTCTCCATCTGCCTCGGGGCAGGGTGCCGTAACCAGTTTCTTCACTGGATAAGGGTGCAGGCCTCTTGACCTCAGAGGACTGCTGTCCGTCGTTAACTGCACGAACGGTAAGTTCTGGGCACTTCAAATGTCTTAAAAGTCTTTTGTAATGATATCTCTTGTTTTGCAGGGTTCCGGCGATGGCGGATGGCGGGCTGATGAGAGTTGAGGATCGAACCCGCGTGAGGAATAGAAGCGCCTGGAAGCACGTAAGTAAGCGCTTGTAGCCTGCTTCACGATGCGCACTAACTGTCCCTTTTATCTTGCAGGTACAAGTTCGGAGCTTTAGAGAAGCTGAAGGGTGCTGGAATACCCACTGGATTCGGCGTGGGAAGGAGTAATGGCACGTGAGTAATAAAGTTGCCCAATGTCTTTAAACGCACCTTCTTTTGTCTTTCAGATGCGGGATGCAGCGCCGAAGGCCTCCGGAGCGTGCGAAGAGCTGGTAAGCTTTTGTCTTTCAGATGCCGGAATGCAGTGCGAAGACCTCCGGAGCATGCAAAGAGTAGGTAAGCCTTTGGCTTTCAGATGCCGGAATGCAGTGCGAAGACCTCCGGAGCATGCGAAGAGTAGGTAAGCCTTTGTCTTTCAGATGCCGGAATGCAGCGCGAGGCGTTGGTGACAGCCGATGGACCAGGTAAGAGATGCGCTGCCACTGAAGACCGTATTGCTAACCTGTTCTTTCTTTGTCTTTACAGGTGCTGCTGAAGACTGGATTCCGGGATGGTAAGCCTTTATTCCCTTAGGCCCAGGATCAGAAGCAGAAGACACGATGAGCGTTCTGCTGCAGAGAATGCAGAATAACACAAAGCAAGATTCATCCATCGGGTGTGGTTTAAATAGCCTCCTGTAGTGCTTAAGTGTCTCCTTCCACAGCCACGCCTAGGTAAGAAAAGAGTTCCTGCTTTCCAGAAGAGTTCCAGTGTTCTGAACCTAGGGAGTGGCTCCTGCCCCACCCAACAGGAAAAGTAGTCCCAAACAGAAGAGGATCAGGGGTTCAACTGGCAGGTAAGTAAGCAGCATGGTCTGCTGCAGGTAAATCCACCCAAGCATTATGAGCCCGGCGCTTCCAGCGCTGGGACTGGGCATCTTTATGAGCCTGGTGCCACTGGCGCCAGGACAGGGTCCAAAAGGTCCCAATTGGGACTGGCTGGCACTCGGAACCGGGGTTATGGGTCTGCTTCCAAGGGAGTCGGGCAAGTCCTGATCTTTTGGAAGCAGAGATCAATGCAATAAGAAGGCGAAGGCAGGTGGAGGGTGAAACGAAAATCAAATACACAAATTGAGAAAAACGAGACAAATTCACGGTTTGGTATTCATGCGACCGGCTGAGCAAGAAGAAGCACAGGTTCACACCTATGCTTGGCACCGGACCAAGCAGTGATATCAGAACCTTTCCAGACAGAAGATGCAGTTTCGAGGCCAACCACAGTGAACTAATTGACACATGGCTATTAAAGTAATGAATGATTGTAACCATAATCGGAGGAAGGCGGGTAACTAAGAGGCACCCCGCACCTGCCCGACCATTCTGCGTGCTGCTAAGCAAAGTGGAAAAGTATGCATGGGGTTTGTGCCAACCCAATCACAATGGACCAAATAATCTAGGGTCCTATAGTTAGTAAAACCGATAGGACGTCGTACTTTTAGTGACGCTCGCTGTAGTCATTTTTGAAGGAAGGGCTTAGATGCCCACCTGACAGTGTTTATCCAATCCCCTCACTCCGTTACGATATACAAATATAGTACCTATAGTAAAGTTACCTTTTTCCAACCAATAGAATTGCATGTTAACTTTTGACTGTTACACGTCAATTATGACAAGTTTTGAGTATAAATGTTACAACTTGTATGAAGTTCATTGGAGTTGAAGCGAGAAGGACGATGGCATCACTGCTGATATCCATGACTCCCCGTTTTTTGTACTTGTCATTAAATGGACTCCCTTTGTCAAACCATTGAGTTGTCCTTCTTGATTGGTGTTGGAGTAATGAACCTGCACCCCCATCCATCACAATGGTGCAGCTATCTCGTCTTAAAGTACTTCTGAGCAAACCTCGGCTCTATGGGCCGGCCGGGGGTCTCAGAGTACACTTGGTAGCAGAGGATGGTTATCGATTATTGATTAGAATAAGACACCATTGACCGTCGACATAAAGTAACTCTAAATGTCTTCGGCAATATCACAAATCCTTTGCCATTTGGCTGAGCAGACTGTGAAGCTCACCGTAGACAGTGGTAGTGTAAAAGAAGTCTGCAGACCAGGGTCTGAAGGAACCCGTGTTACCCACCTAGCCCCTCCCCATTCCTACGCGCAGCTGAGTGGGCGAAAAACCGAAGAATGCGGTAACAAAGGCGGTGATCCCGAGGGTCCAGAGAGGAAAAGAAATGCGAACGGTGAGTGAAAAAGACTGAGTGTTTTGGCAAAAGTGCACGCTTTAGAACAAGTAAAGGGAAAGGGTAACGGAGGGAGAGGGGAAAAAACAAAATATAGTTGGAAGTAGAGAAGAATGTATATATCTAAGGGGAAGGGAATAATATCTCGAGAATAATTAAGTAAATAGAGAGAGGTTACCGTGGAGGACACCCGGGAAGAGAGAGGTTACCGGGGAGGACACCCAAGAAGTGAGAGGATTCGCCTTATTCGGACGCTTGTAATACAAGCAGCTAGAAGAAACGTGTATCCATAGTCCCAACTAAAGGGGAACAAATAGACTACCACGGCGATTAAAGACGCTGTGAAAGGGATATGTTAAAACTCCATGAAGGGGTAATCATTAGAGGCAGAGATACCTGTGACCAGCTGGTGTTCGTCTAGTCTGTTAAACGTCTGTCTTACATGTTGTGTGTTGTGATGTCACAAGTCGAAAAATTTCCTTTGAGAGAACAGATTTAAATGTTACGTGATTGAATACCTAAGATACTATCGCATGCGAATCAATGTTTTTGAGTAAAATAGGAGATATAAGATTTTGTGGAAAAAATCGTGATTGAGCTTGCAGGGTTTGGTGCTCGCTCATATTGTTGGAAGTTGTTTAAGTCACGTGAAGCGTTGTCAAGTGTTATAGATGGAGAAAGGGAACAGATTTAAGCATGGAAGACATAACTCCATTGGCACACCTATGCAAACAGTTGCCAAAACATGCACCTAAGTAAAGAAAATACAGTACAGAGTGGGTTGAAGGAACCGCCCACAAAATGTTTATGCCATGGCCACAGTGTGGGTCCTTATCTAAAGCTGTCTTGCAGCACATGATGACATATTTGAGACCACATACACTGGCTAAAAGTTAGACAAACGCATCGCTGTTCTCGAACTTTGGAAGATGTATGAACAGGGACAGGAAGAGGAGCCACCAATAGGTTGGATACTTAATGTATGCACAGAGGGGGTGAGACGCCTACTGCGCCACCCGCCCCATCTGAAACGAAGGTTGAAGAAAACAAAGACGAGGGGTTATACCCGCTGAGAGAAAGTAGTGACGAAAATCAAGGGAGAGAAAAGGATAATGATATTGCCTCCAAGGTCCCAAGGGACAGGGAGAGACGCGATGATGAGAGAAGGGACCAGACACAGACAAGTGCATCTCTCGATAAAGAAAGAAAAGGGAAAAGATGGAAGGGAAATGAAGATAGAACTGATGAGATAGCATTCGCAAAAAAATGAATGGATGGGAGGGCAAATTTTATTGAAACTCAATGGCAAAGGCATTGATGATGTGAAACAAAAGGAGAGGCTAGACGAGGTACAGAGAAAGGGGAACGAGAAGGAATTGAGAGACAAAAGAATAAGGAAAAAAGATAGACAAAGGCGAGAACAGGTATATCGCGAAGAGCAAGAAAGACAGCTCGATTCGCAGACAGAGAACAGCCAATGATCAAGACAGACAGAAGCAGCAAAGGTTAGAGGAAGAGCAAAGAATACGAGAGAAGAGAATAAAGAGACAAAGGGATGAGGAAATTCGAAGGGTAGTTGAACGTAGAAGTGAAAAGAAAAAGGGAGAAGATGGGGTCAGAGAAGAAGCGAGGAAGCGCAGAGAATTCGATGACGATGTAGAGCGAAAACAAAGACAGAGAGCACGCAAACTTGAATATCTGGAGAGCGAGATTAAGAAACCTGCTCCAGTGGTAGACTGGGAAGACATTGAAGAATTCTTTCCTGCGTACGATTCAGTACCAGGCACGTATAGAGCAAATATTGAAGATGACCTCGACACCAGAAGCATCAGGGAAACGATCAATAGAGTATATGATGAAATGAGGCTAGAACATATACCCCAAGGAGAGGGGGAGGACGAGCACTTGGAAAGCACTCAGCTGTATGACACTGAGGATGTCACCCGAAGTAGTGGAAGTAGGAAACTGTCCCTGGACAGATTAGAAATCAGTAGAAACGAGGAAGACACAAGGAGTCGCGTGAATTGGGAACAAACCATGCCCGACTCCGAAGGGGAGGAGCACAAAGCAAACGAGGAAGGGAGATGGCACGAAAGACGACTCCCATGGGAAAGAAGGATACGATGGTCAGACAATAGTGAGTCCGCACCGAGGGCATCAGAGTCAGCCGTACAGTCTGACCGACATGAAGGAGTACCTCATGGTCAGAGGAGGGTGTCGTCACCGCCCTATGTAGACAGGCTAAGAACATTGCCAGGTAGGCGGCGATGCAGGAATATTACCCCTGCGATAGACAGGAGAACTATGAGAGAAGATAAAAGCTGGCAATTCCAATTTCCGCTACTAGAAAAGGGGAAGCAAGACCACAATATATTCCATCACCACACATGGATCGAGAAAACTTGAAAAACAAGCTTCCAATGCTGACATCGGGAGCTGGAAAATGGATACATGAGTTAGAAAAATGACAGGGGGAAACATGCTAGCTATAGGGGACATTAAAGGTCTCCTGATCGCTATAATTGGTGAGAGAGCAGATGATGTGTGGACACAGGCAGGCTACCCCGGTGTAACCACAATTAACAACGCGCATGACGGAGTGCCATTTAACAATTGCAGAGCTGCAGTATGGAAAGTGTTACGCTCACCTGGCTCCGACAGGGGCATCGATCTGAACTGGACAGCTGCGGTCTCCACCAATGTGACGCGTAGTGCCGAGATGACGGACTGGACTGGCCCACCTAGCTTCGTTTGCTTGGCCCATAGGAATATTATTCTGCAAATGGAGAAAGGGAATTAACCACCCGTGGATTTGAGCATTAACCCCTCCCCACTCCCGCTGTTCTCCCCACTGATCACCTTTGATGTCCCCTCTTATAGTCTCACCTGATGGTTTGGAAAGATGAGCTCTCCATGCTGCATTGAGCGCAGGGGCACGTAGATAACCAGTTGCTTCACTGGCTCGAAGGAATTGGTGAGTTCCAGAACAATATTGACTCTGAGATTCCCGGCACGACGCCGTAAGTATGTAGTTCGTAAGAGTTCAAATGTATGACTTTCACTATGTCCGATTCCTTGCAGGTTGCAGCTTGACCCTAGCGAAGAGTTCCTCGTGGCAACCGGTAATATTCAGGTAAGGATTTGTATTATCCAACACAGTTTGATAAAATAATGTCAATATGTAACCTGGTGCTTTCTCCCTTTTTCAGGCGCTGAGAGAAAGTATGAAGTCTCGGGGAATAATGCCTCCGGCGGTAAAATCAGGTAAGTCTATTCTGGTGAGGAGGGTTCCCCTTGTTTGTCCCTTTGTTTCACCCTGCTGTCCTTTTGTTTCCCCATAGGGGCCGGGGTTCGGCGAGGATGCAGTGGAAGCTGCGCTGACCCGTGCAGAGGAATAATATCCCCGGTGGTAAAATCAGGTAAGTCTATGGGGGGTAACTAATATTGCCTCTGTGTATTCCCTTGGCTCACCTTGCTGTTCTTGTCTTCCCCTTAGGTGCCGGAGTGCGGCGGGAACATGCAGAAGGATGCGGTGGAATGTGAAGATGCTGCGAAGGCCGGTGAGTTCAGCGCGGCACTGCAGCAGGCGAGGCGATGCGCATTAAATAACTTCTTTCTTCCAGCTCGAAGGCGCGATGGATCGGGAATTAAGGTAAGGATCAAAGGTATTGCTCTTGTTCTAACCTTTTCTCTTTCTTTCTCCCTTTTTCTAGGAGCTCCAGACTAGAGGTGGGCGTGGCAGAAGACTGGATGCAGACTTGCAGGCACGGTGAACGTTGCGCTTCTGGATGCAGAATAACGCGAAGCGTGTGCTGCTTTTTGGGTGTGGTTTAAATAGCCTCCAAAATAGTCCCAGGTAAGTATTCCTCCCCAGCCCCACCCGAGTAAAAAATAGTCCCTAGTTAAAGTAGTCCCTTCCAAGCCTCCTTTGGCTTGGAGCTCTTGCAGCATGGTCTGCATCAGGTAAGTTTTAATCTATGAGCCTGGTGCCTATGGCGCCAGGACTGACTCTCCATATGAGCCTGGCGCCACAGACGCCAGGACTGCACCCAAATAGCCCCTAGCAGGGGTTGTTGGGCTTGTTTGGATTAACTTGATGCCTGCTTCCGGGGTTGCTGGACTTGGTCTGGGTCCCCGGTGGTAGGCATCATGACAGAAAACGCTACGAGTGCTTTACCCAGATACTTCCAATATGGGAGCTATAATGACTGGAAAAATGAAGGAGTCAGAAGATCCCTTAATTTATATCCAAAATTTCCAAGACGCGCGGGTGCTCGAAACTCATGAATCCTGGACGAAATCAATACCTGTGTTTTACCATATATTGTTTCAAGGGTTGCCAGAACCAGTGCAGAAACAACTCAAGAAATTGGTAGGAGTTGAGGCTAAGCCTTGGGCTGAAATACAGTTGACTATCGCACATTACTGTAGACTATTGCAAGAAAAAAATTGTTAAAAGGAGGCAGCTCGAAAGGGTGAGGAAGCAAAGCTGGTGCAAAAAAAATTATCAAAGTATGATCTTGAGAGAGCCATGCTAACTAACGCAGCTGAACAGAGCACGCAGCAGGTGGCTAATCCACAGGAGAATAACCAGGGTAATGTAGGGTTTTACCCATGGGGAAGAGGATTTAGAGGAAGAGGATGGCAGAGCAATCAGGGAAATTTCCAAAATAATCAAGGAGGCTTTCAAAATGTGCAAAATGGTAACCCAGATATGTTAAACGGACAAATCATCCGACCACCACCAGTATGTTGGCTGTGCGGAAAGACAGGGCATTTGGCTTGCACGTGCAGAAGTCAAGGCATGATGCAAAACGGCCAAGGAATGGGAGCAGGCACGGCGAATCCACCTGCAGTCTTACAACAGGGCATTGCACAGAATTACATGGTGTAGCAACAAGCGCCAGGAGCGTAACAAGGGGCCCAGCCACAAAACGTGGGGAATTTTTCACAAGGACAATCCCAACAGGCATCGTTGCAAGTGTCACACACAATGAGCACAGGGCAGGCCCAGAACCCTGGAAGGGGAAGAAACACTGGGAATGGGGAAAATCCTCAAGGGCCAATGGGCCAAACTTATATATAAACTAGGACAGCTCACTGGGAACCTTGATGTGCTCTATCCTATCAGTGACACCAGACCCTCATAGGGAACCTAGGGTGGATGACGTTATAGGGGGTAAAGAATATTCCTTCCTAGTGGACACAGGTGCAACACGCTCGTGCATACGTGAAGGCAAGTTTTCCTTGTCCGGCGAGGCCATAGATACTCAGAGTTTTACAGGAGCTCACAGTCGAGTTCCCTTTACAGACGCACTCCCAGTCTCCATAGGAGAGTGCGAAATGAATTTACCTTTATTATATTCACGTCAAATCCCAGTAAACATTTTGGGTCGAGACTTAATGGCAAAGTTGAACATGACAATTCCGTTCACGTAGGAGTGCATAGTATGCTCCACTCCAGGAATGCACTATTCAAATGTATGCGAAATGATTAGAGCATACTCAGGATGCATAGCCATGAGGGCCATACCATTGGAGCCAGAGGTTTTCGCATATGGCATGCGTGTGCTTATGGCAGGATTGCCAGGCCTTGCAGACAGAATCATGAGAACCCCTGATGAGTTTTTATTGACACCACAAGTACCTATGCACAAGGAGGAGGGACAAGTATTTCCCTTGACGATACACACAGCGGCAGTATGAGGGAAAGTAGCATTGGTTGATGGGTACGATGATAAAGGCAGACAATGGTGCGCGATTACGCCATCGGAGAAGGGTATCGAGTGACTGACGTCACCGATGACGATCTGTTTGAAGAACAATCAGACACGGAAGAGACAAGAGTGAAAGTGAGTCTCATTTTTTGGGTAAAAATGATCAAAAGGGAAGTGCCTCAGAGAATGATGTTGGCGCTGAAACGTCCAGAATATTTTGATGAGGACATAGCTAAAGTGCCTGTCTCAGTATGGACTACAGGACCCTATGACGTAAGCCTCTTGAAGGGGGTGGGAGAAGTGAAAATCAAACTAAAACTAGGAGCAATTTTACCGAGAGTCCGACAATATCCCATGTCCAGAGAAGCAGATGAAGGGATTTTCAAGACAATGGGCCTCATTACGAGTCTGACGGTAACCGTGCCTGAAATTCCGACAAGTTACCACCGGACTTGTATTACCATTCCGCCTCCGTGATTCCCGGAATCACTGGAGCATTACAATCCCGGTGACCCAGTAATTCCGGAGGCAGAATTTGGTAAATCCCCATTCCCATGGAGTCCCATAGGACTCCATGGGAATGGGGAAGTGGAAACACTGGCACCATCTTGTAATGGTGCCGGTGTTTCCACGTCCGCCTGCAGGCGCGTGGTGTTAAACCCGCCAGGTCAGACATGGCGGGAGTGACACCTCCCGCCTGCAGAACTTGAGATCAGCCGGTCCGGAAACAACGGTGGCGGTGGGTTTACCACCACCGTTATTTCCAGACCGGCTGACTCGTAATGAGGCCCAATTTCTGCTATGATGGATCAGGGCATCTTGGTGACGTCAGAGTCACCATGTAATACAGGAGTTTATCCTGTCAAGAAATCAAAAGGGGGTTCTTTTAATTCAGGATTTACAAGCAACAAACAATATTTTTGAAGCCAAGTTCCCTTTAGTCCCTAACCCATCTACAATTCTATGTAATATACCCGTCGAGGCAAAATATTTCACGGTGATTGACTTGAAAAATTCCCTTTTCTCAATCCCGTTGCACCGTGACTCACAAGATCTGACGTCATTCATGTTCAGACAAATGCATCTGTAAAGCACGAGGCTGCCACAAGGGTACTGTGAGTCTCTGTCTATTTTCAACAGAGTCCTGCAGATGGACTTAAGCAATATTGCATTAGAAAGTACCGTCTTGCAGTATGTGGATGACATCCTTATCTGCAGCACCACAAAAGAGCAATGCAAGCACGATTCTGTTCAGCTACCGAATATACTGGCTGGGAAAGGTTATAAGGTTGACAAGGAAAAGTTGCGATATTGTCAACAGGAAGTGCTGTACATAGGCCAGTTAATCTCACATGAAGGCAAAAAGGTGACCCCAGAAAGGGCTGAAGCCATATTGAACGCGGCTAAGCCACACATGATAAAGCAAATGCAGAGCTTTTTAGGCCTGTGCAACTATGTTAGGGCATGGGTTTTCGATTACAGCTCTTACACCAAGCCTTTACTTCAGGCTCTAAAGAAGGCCCAGGTGACAAAGGAAAATATTGAATGGTCTGAGACAATGGAGAAAGGGTCTACTGAACTTAAGAGAGCGATTTGCACAGCTCCAGTTCTCGGAATTCCCAATTATGCAGAGGAATTCTACCTGTTTTTGCACACAGATGGTAGCTTTATGACGGCAGTGCTCGCCCAAAGAACCTCGCTGAGGTACAAGCCCTTAGCATATTACAGTGGGAACCTGGACCCAGTAATGAAAGGCCATTTCCCATGCGAACAAAGTTTATCTGCCACAGCGTTCGCCATAGAGTAAGCGGCAACAATTGAAATGGGATGTTCCATGACATTATACGTCAAGCACTCATTAGTTGCCATTTTAGAGAAACCAAAGGGCACATTGACATCTAAGAGAGCTTCTGCCTATGAAGTGATCATATCAAACCCATCGATCAAAAAAGTCTGATGTAAGATAGTGAACCCAGCTATGTTTATAGCAGAGCCAGTCCCTGAAGGAGAGCCGATACATGACTGCACGAATTATGAAGAATTTTATGACGAAATCCCTGGGGTGAAAGAAAATGCCTTGGCAGGAGAGATAGTCTTTATTGACGGGTCTTTGAGGATCGACCAAAGCAATGGGCAAAGATACACAGGCGTCGTTGTGGTGAAACACATAGCAAATGGAGAATTTCGAGTATGAATTTTGAGTACTAGTGCGTGAATACCATCTCATTATTCAGCACAGGCTGCAGAATTATTGGCGTTGATACTCGCCATTGAGAATCACGCAGACCAGGAAATAACGGTGTAAAGTGACGGTAACAGTGCATGCAGGCTTAGCGTGCTGGCAAAGGAGGGGCTACCTCCGAGCGGATGGCACACCAGTACAGCATGCAGCCTCATTGGACAGGCTCATTAAGGCACTACAGCTCCCAGTGGGCATAGCGGTCGTGAATTGCACCGCCCACACGAAAGGGACAGATTGTGTATCACGCGGAAATCACACCGCAAACACAGAAGCCAAGCGTATGGCATCCAAAAATGAGATGGTCATGGAAGTGGAAGTGGCGTGCACACATGAAAGGAGGATGGTAGCACGAACCACACCAGAAGCCTATAGCAATCTTGGGCAAACACAACTAATGGAGCTCCAAGGGGAGGCACCACAGGAAGAGAAAAACTTGTGGAAGTGTCGAGGGTGTTCTTTAAACCCCTCTGACAGCTTGTGACTACAAGACAGCACTGGTAAACCAGTGATGCCTGTAGCCCTACTAAAAATAGCGCTGGAACAGTTGCATTACCCGACACACATGACAGAAGAGAATCTAGCAGCAACGCTCGCAGAAGACTGGTTCACACCGAATTTAGCTGAGCATATTGCATTCTTTATGGTGAACTGCATAATCTGCCAGCAATTCACCGCTGGGCACACATTAAAAGTAATGAGAGGAGTCATCCCCAGGCCAAATGGGCCTTTTCAGCACTTGCATGTCAATTTCGTCGACATGATTCAAGCATGCAATGGGTACAGATATTTAATTGTCGTGGTGTGTCCATTCTCTAGATGGATAGACGCAGGTCCATGTACACACCCAAACTCTACCTGTGCGGCCAAATTCTTAGTGAGGGAAGTGTTCCCCAGGTGGGGGGTGTGTGAAGTGATGAGATCAGATAATGGGGCTCATTTTGTAAATGCAGCAGATTAGCTTACTGCTTGGTAAAAAGCACAAGTTCTCATCGGCGTATCACCCAGAAGGTAATGGGATCTGTGAGAGGCTCAACGGCTTGTTAAAGGAAAGGAAAGGATAGCCAATTTGAAGCTTACTCTTAAAACGGGATGGTTGCACTGCCTTCCCCTGGCACTGTATGCTCTTCGGAACCAACCCGGCCCGACCATCATTTTACGCCACACGAGATAGTCACAGGAAGAAGAATGAGAACTCCCCTCACACCCCGTGATAGAGCTAGATGTGATGCCCAGTCGACAGGAGAGGTTCTGAGTTCTGAAATGCAAAATTATCTGAACTGCATGACATCTTGCCTTACTGTAATTTCAGACCACCTGCAGCGACGACGAACAGGGTATTGTGCAGCACAGAACACAGAAAGAGACACTGCACCAGACACAGCTCAGGGTCTACGTGTTTCACTCGTCTTCCCTGGGGACCCTGTTTTGCTGAGGAATCACACAATGAAAAAGTGGGACGAGCCAAGGTTCAACGGACCATTCACAGTTGAAGACGTTACTCCATCCGCAGTCAAACTACAAGGAAGAAGAGCTTGGATTTTCCTGGGTGACATCAAGCCATACATTGGAGGAACCCCCCTGCCTGCACCCCACTGCGAAGAGACTACAGACAACAGGGAAGAACCACAGCACATGCAGACGAGATCCATGACGAGGAAGAAGGATGCATGACTAGCAAAGTAAAGACAAAGAACTTTTGCAAGTTGTGGCTTAACTTGGACACTTCCTCTAAACAAAAAGAGGGATAAGGAAATAAAAATGGAC
Source organism: Ambystoma mexicanum (assembly GCF_040938575.1). Classification (NCBI taxonomy): domain Eukaryota; kingdom Metazoa; phylum Chordata; class Amphibia; order Caudata; family Ambystomatidae; genus Ambystoma; species Ambystoma mexicanum. The sequence continues at coordinate 962,132,848 of NC_090941.1, read as the reverse complement.
TCTCTGTACATCCTAGTTGCAGGGTGAAGAAGAAAATTGCACGTATAAGCCACAACATGTTTTGTTGACTTGAACTTGTTGAACGAAGACACCCTCAAGCCGCAAGGAGAAAAGGACTATTACAAACTCTGATCAAGGATACGTACATTGGAAACAGACACAGCATCCCGATTCATCCAAAACCGAGACTTTGTTTGGAAGCACTTATGGTGTCCCACAGTAGAGACATTACAAAGGACATGGTCACGTACTTCCACATAGTGTTAAGATCATATCCGTCACTGGTAGGGAGGCTCACCAGTGTCACAGACTTTCTTCAAGATCCTGACAACGAAAAAATAATCAGACAACTGCTTACTGTCATTGCTGAAACATTCATTGTACTCCCTGAGTACAGTGAGAAGGAAACAAATGCTTCCACCACAGGCGGAAATAGATGAACTCATCAATACACTTTTCTTTCGCATAATGTCCATCTCTTGTCGGGAGAACAACTGATACATTGACATTCCTTCGGGATCCAGCAAACACTGAACATTTAGCCATCTGTTGAATAAGATCACTATTTTGGTCGCACTCCACGCGACCGGACAGTGCAAACATTGTTTACGTAAAGAAATGAACGTATAATTCTGAATCTCAACAATGACAGGACAAATGTCCCTATCACCAGAAGCGCACAATGTCCTTTTTCGTCTAGTTACTGACTTTCCGGAATTAGTGGGGAGACCTATCGACGTTTGACGTCCTCACCTTCATCAGAGATCCAGCCAATATCGCAGAAATGGGAATGCTCCTGCATGGAATCATACTCCAAGTGGAACTTTCCAACCATCAGAGAGATTATCTGAGGAGATTCTGAAGAGACTTTTGCCAAGGGACAGCTCGAGGGAGCAGAGTCAAGAACCTTATTTGTTATATTTGTTGTCATTTTTCCCTATTTTCTCATACTGCCCAGTGTCCAACATGTCCTCAGGACTGAAGCAGATTCGAGGAGTGGACTGGGAACTCACATACTTTGAACATGCACAGTAAAGGTGACTCATCAAAGTATTATTTGAATCTATTTTTCCCATAGTTTAGCAAATAAACTGTATCCTGTATTAAGATACAATCGCCACTCACAGGAGGGGGGTGTAACGCTCACCTGGTTCCCACGGAGGCGCGGCGTCGAAGGCGCAGAACTCTGAAGATGGACAGGAAGGGCCCCTCTATTCTGGCTTCCCTGGCTCGTTGGATACCCTCCTGTGCGTGAAAAGGGAGTATTACCAACTGTGGAACAATGCTCAAGCCTCCCACTCCCTTCCAACCCTCCACGATACCTCCTCCACGATTCCCCGTGAAGCCTCACCTTAGGGTTTGGAAGGATGAGCTCTCCATCCTGCTTCTGATGCAGGGGCGCATTGAAACCCAGTTACTTCACTGGATTGAGGATTGATGGGAGTTCAGGTAAGCTTGACTGTTCAGGTAAGGCGCTGTAAAAGTTCTGTTCAAAAGTTCAAGCTTAATAATAATGTTCGTTGCCTAATTGCAGCAAGCGCTAATGCTTATGTCTTTTTCCCCTTAGGGGCCGGGGTTCGGAGTGCCGGAGATATGGCGCTGACCCGAAGTGAAACAGTTCTGGATGAGCGCTCAGGTAATGTCTTTGCATTCGCTCATTCAATGTCTTTGTCTTTTTTCCCCATAGGGGCCGGGGTCCGGAGATGCCAGGAAGCGGCAGGACCCGAAATGCAGTGGGAATAATCCAACAGGTAAGACTTAAAAGGAAACTGAGCTTTCCTTATTCCTTTTCTCCCTCTCACCTTTGTTCTTGTCTTTTTTCCTCTAGGCGCCGGGGCGTAGCTGAATCCGGAAGATCGCTGCTGAAGATGGAAGCGCCTTGCAAAGGTGAGTAAAATGCAGCGCTGCAGCGATCGAAACGAAATGCCTTTAAAATGATGTCTTCCTTTTCAGGGCCGTTGGAGAAATGACTCCGGGATGCAGATTTAGCAGGTAAGGGCTTTTCTTCTCCTATTCTCTTCCTTTCTCCCCTTGCAGGTGTTCCAGGGTGCTGGCAGGCGTGGCTGAAGTCAGGATGCAGGAGCTGACACGGTGAGCGTCCAGCTGCTAGGTGCAGAACAACGCGAAGCATGTGTGGCTGTTCGGGTGGGGTTTAAATAGCCTTGGAAGAAGTTCCTGGTATGTATCCTTCCACCAATCAGGTATGTATCCTTCCCCGACCACACCCGGGTGGTGAAGTAGTCCTACAGGTTAAGTAGTCCCATTCAGGCCTCAAGAGGGCCTGGATGAAGCAGCAAGGTCTGCATCAGGTAAGTGTGCACCCAAGCACTTAAACACATATCCTCTTCTATGAGCCTGGCGCCTAAGGCGCCAGGACTGGGGTCCGCTATGAGCCTGGCGCCTAAGGCGCCAGGACTGAGTCCAAAGGGCCCCGACTTGGGCCCGCTGAGACTTCCCTGGGGAAAATGATGACTGCCTCTGGGGTTGCTGGGCCCGGCCTGGCTCCTTAGAGGTAGGCATCATGACAGTACCCCCCCTCAAGGCCCCTCCCAAGGTCTTTTCCTCGGGGGGTTTTGGTTTGTGCGGGAATCTTCGATGGAATCTTTGAATTAATCGTGGTGCGTGAACATAGTTACTGGGTTCCCAAGATCTTTCCTGAGGTCCATATCCTTTCCAATCAACAAGATAGAAGAGTTTCGACTTAACTATCTTGGAATCTAAAATGTCTTTCACTTCGAATTCTAATTCTCCATCAATTTGGACAGGGCCTGGGGGCTCAGACAGTCTGGTTCCAGGTTGTACTGGTTTTAGAAGAGATGCGTGAAAAACGGGATGAATCCGCATGTTGGATGGTAAATCGAGTTTAAAGGCCACTGGGTTGATAATAGCTTTGATGGGGTAAGGCCCAATGAATCTGGGATTAAAAGTTCGCTGACCCTTGAGGGGTAGATGTTTAGTTGCTAGCCATACCTGATCTCCTACTTGGTAAGGAGGAGTTTTACTTCGGTGCAAATCAGCGTTTTCTTTATACTTTTTCTTGGCTTGCTGTAAGTGGGTTGTAGCTTCTTTGAAGGCTTGGGTTATTGTGGAATGTAGGTGATTTACTGCAGGCATCTCCAGGGTCAGAGGTGGATCTAGGTCAGAGGTCCGAGGATGGTGACCATACAGGGTATAAAAAAGAGTCTGTCCGGTTCCAGAATGCACTGAATTGTTGTATGCATATTCTGCAATCCAAAGGATGTCCTTCCAATTCAACTCGGATTGGTGTAACATGCACCGCAGATATTGCTCGAGAGTCTGATTGGTTCTCTCGGTTTGTCCGTCGGTCTGGGGGTGGTGGCTGGTGGATAACCGCACGTCTATTTGTGCTAGTTGGCAACATTTCTTCCAAAAGTGGGAGATAAATTGACTTCCACGGTCTGAGACTAATATGGAAGGGAAACCATGTAACCGCACTATATTTTCCATAAATTCCTTGTCCAAGGTGGAAGCTGACGGCAATCCTTTTAAAGGGATAAAATGGGCCATTTTGGAGAATAGATCCACTATTACGAGAATCGTGTTGTAACCACCACAAGGAGGCAGGTCAGTTATAAAGTCCATTGACAAGGTGTGCCAAGGTGCTGGTGGAATGTCCAAAGGTTGAAGTAGGCCGGCTGGCCTTTTCTTTTGACTCTTATTTTGGGCACAGATTCCGCAAGGCAACACAAATGACTTTATGTCTTTTCTCCAAGAAGGCCACCAGAAGTGGCGTTTGATCTTTTCTTCTGTTTTCGCGATACAGGGGTGTCCTTCCATTAATGATTCATGATGACGGGTAATGACAAGGCGCCAGGACTGGGGTCCGCTATGAGCCTGGCGCCTAAGGCGTCAGGACTGAGTCCAAAGGGCCCCGACTTGGGCCCGCTGAGACTTCCCTGGGGAAAATGATGTCTGCCTCTGGGGTTGCTGGGCCCGGCCTGGCTCCTTAGAGGTAGGCATCATGACAGGGGGACACTTGTGAAGCACGTGACACTTTTGACACAAAACTCTGAGAACGCTACTCAGTGGTGGAACAATAACATTGACATTTGGCGAATGATCGAGATGGGGGCCCAGAACAGAAGCCTGGTCCTCTCACAAGCAGAGAGGCACCCCCGCTTTTCTGGAAGAAAATGCTGTCGTCTTACATATTGAACTATAATGTATTTATGCATTGTATTTATCATTATTTTACTGTCATTAACGATCAGAACTGCATTCTTTATTGGTGCATGAAGCGTTACAATTTCAGTGCACCCACCAGATGATACACGCATGAAACCCACAAAAGCACCCAGACCCTATATAGTCATTCCAGTCCCTAGGAGATCTGACGGTGGAGTGAATGAACTCGAAATGAAAGCGATTAGCAGTGATGTACACACTTGAGGTAACGAATGAAGAGAAAAGCCTAAGACGGGGTCGGCACGAGATGAATGAAGTGAAATTGCTGACAACTACACGTACACACACACTGAAGGCACACGAACCAGGCCAAGCTACCAAGGAACCTCAAATGAAAGCAGCAGAGAAGATGAGACTGCCTAACGCAAAAACTTTCACAGGAGATAGTGAGAAAAAAACGAGAAGAATTAAGAGGAAGGCCAACAGAAGCAGTCTTGTCAGAAGCCCTTAAGAAAACAGAAGCGGCCTCAGAAAAACTTTCCACAAGGACAAAATTGTTAGTAGACCTTCTATTCCCGCACTTAACTAGAGCGAGAAAACGACAAGAGGAACTGAAGAACAAAACGGCAGAGACTGTATTACCCAGCACGCATATTTCAACACAAGGGACAAGTACCAGGCCTACAATACAACCATATACCGGACCAGTGCTAGGCTGGTTGGCATGGGCACTTGCACACAGCAGAGAAAAGATGCATGAGGACCAGGAAAGAGCTGCCAGACTCGTGTCCACTCTAATGGCGCAGATGAAGAAGCATGCACCATGGGCCAGGATACCTGAGAACCTCCCAACAAGAAAAAGCCATACAGAGGCATTCAGAGATGTAGTCATAGCAAACTACAGGAAAACATTAAGAATCAAGAGAAGCTTACAAGAAGATAATAATGAACTAAACGATTACTTGGACAGCACAGCACATCTAGGGAACAACATTTGGTACCAGCACATGAAAGAAGTGCAACACCAAAGTCCAGTTCATGGGAAGTGATGCCTCATTGATTTGGGCAACTGAAACAGATTATCCCGATGAAGACGAATATGTTCAGGACATTAAGACGAGAAACAGAGCTCATACTAGGAATCGCGTGATCAGGTACGAGAAACCTGAAGTTAAAGGAGCAGGGATAAGATGGGAAATAAACCCAAGACTGAACATCCAAGGAAAAACTCCAGAAGAAGCTCAAATTTGGAAAAACAGAGGCCAAATGCAGATTTGGGGAACAGTGCTTTTACCAAACGGATGGGAAGAAGGAGTAGTGATCTGCCGAGGATGGATGGTCCTTGGAGCCTGCCAGGAAGCCATAGAAACCTCACAGAGATTGTGCAAACCACTATGGCCAAAGCTTACAAGATTACTGACATGGGTCGAAGACAGAGGAGGACCCTTGCAGATAGTGCCACTAGAAAGCCCGAAATTGTGCTTCAGGAACAATGGCACAAAGAAAATGGGAGAAAACCAGAACTGTGGACGAATTTTTGAAGCTCTAGGAATGACTCATGGGATTGCAGTAATCATGGATCATTATTGGGCATGTGGATCCAAAGCATACATCAGACTGCCGAAAAACTGGGGAGGCATATGCACAATAGTGAATGTCCACGTTCCAACACTAGTGATCCAAAAAGGTGACCTGAATATTGACAGTTTCCCGAAAGCAGATGGTCACCTGAGGAAGAAAAGATCTGTGGAACTGACAACTCGAGTGAAGGGAGAACATTATTTCTCTGCCAAATCAGAAGAAGCATTTCATGCAATCCCATATGAACACAGGCTGTTCAGCCTCATCTCATCAGTGTTCGCGACAATCCTCATGCCAAGATTCCAAGTTGGAGCAAATACTAAATGGTTGCAGATAGCCAGATGGGAGTTACTGCAAACCATCAACTCGACAATAAAAGGATTCAGTGAGATCAAGGAAGAGTTAAGAGCCATCCGACTGATGACTCTCCAGAACAGATTTGACATGATCACAGCTATGAATGTAGGAGTTTGTCCAAAAATTGGAGAATCATGTTGCACATTTATAACCTCTCATGACGAAGAAAACGGAACTTTAACAGAAGTCATAGGTATGCTGACAAACCTGCAGAACCAGATGATCAATGAAACCGATGAAGTTGATAATGACAGCTGGTTTGGATCACTGTTTTCATGGGTTCCACAATGGATGGCAGATGCATTCAAGTTCTTGGGAGCCCTGCTTGTAATGATATTACTAGGATTTTGTAATGATATTACTAGGATTTTGCGTTATCAAGATAATAATCTCGCAATACCAGAAAACTGCAAAGAAAGCCACAGGGATGAAGATCATGATTGATGCCAAACCAGGATGGAAGCCCAGAGATCTAACTGACGATGAAATAAGAGACTTTGTGAAGGCAAGCGAGCATGTGCCAGAGGGTAAAAAGTTTCTTTATCGCAGAAAACGCAGAAATTATGAAGGAAAATGGATCTATTGTAGCCCAAATGGACAATGTCAGATAATGACATGGAACAAGGATGAACATGTAAAGACAGCAGGAAGCCTGAAAGGAGTGATAAAAATATGGACTCCAAAGAGACATTCCTTCAAACCATCATGTACAAACCCAGAAGACGAAGAAGAAATGGATACAGAAGAACCAAGTAAAAAGAATCCAAAAGAGGAAGCGGAAGTGGTGGATGAACCGACCAGAGGGGGGAGTGTAGAGGATGTCCCAAATATAGCCTGTACTCCAGCCACCCATTTTGAAGTACCAGTACCATTCACACCGAGATATGCGACGTACGATGAGCAAATAAACCAGCAGAGAGCCGCACTAGGGCTCTGCCCAGTGCCCATCAGAAGAGCAATACCTATTGAAGTGCCAATAACCAGACAACCATGGGCAGTAAGGTATCCATTGAGAAAACCCTACCAGCAAATGACACAAAATGAAATTGCTTAAACACTGTACCAGACGAAACTCAACAGACCTCAATTGAAGACAAACGGTGATGTCACGAGGGCCCAGACAGACTCACAGATGAAAGAACGGTAATCAAAAAATGACACACAGAGACCAAACGCCATGAATAAGGATATCATGAACTTAGAAGGAGAGACGATGTTAAAAGATAAAGAAACTTAAACTGTAAAGCAGGATGAAGCTATTCAACAAGCTAACGCCTGTATATATGCTTGTAACTGCAAGAAGCTAAGCAAACAGTGCGGCTATGCTTAGTAGAAGAATAGAGCAGCAAGCGCCACCTATGTATATACCTCAACAAAACACACTATATAAGTGCGAGTCCACTTTACACAAAATCAGAATTAACCCAGGTTACTAAGGGTCAAACCGGAAAGGATTCGTATTCCAGCTAAAACAAGAAAAGAGACGGCAGAATCGAAACTTAGTAAGAAGCAGCTTGTGCCTGGGAAATGGAGGTCAAACCAAGATAGGGAGGCGGACAGTAGCTTCGAAGAATTGAAATTTAAGAACAGAGCAGCCTGCCCCTTGAAGGTCGAGATAAGGAGGCCCAGGCAGGTGGCAAGGCAAATAAGAATTAAATGCACAAATGGAAGGAAAACTAAGCAGATTCACGGTGTGCTAGTACGTGACCAGCCGAGTGAGAAGAGGCATCTACGCCTGGCTGTCTCCCAAACAGAAGATACCATAACTTTTCCTGACAAGAAGCTACAGTTTAGAGGCCGACCACAGTCAACTAATTGACACATAGCACTAAAGTACTGATTGATGGAAGGGAGGCTGGGTGAATCTTGGGGCATCCTGCACCTGGTTGATCATTCTGCGTGCTGCTAATTAAAGTGGAGATTTATGTATGGGGTTGAAGCCAACCCAATCATAGTGGACCAAATAATCTAGAGTCCTATAGATAGTAGAACCAATGGACATTGTACTTTTAGTGACGTCTACAAAAGTAATGTTAGAAGGATGGGCTTAGACGCCCACCTAATGATGTTTATCCAATCCTCACACTGCGTTACCATATATAGATATAGCACCTATATTTAAGTTACCTTTTCCACCCAATAGAATTGCATGACAAACTTTTTGAGTGTTACATGTCAATGATGATGAATTTTGAGTATAACTGTTACTGATTGCATGAAGTTGTTGGGAGTTGAAGCGAGACGGGCTATCGCATCACTGTTGATTTCCATGTTCCCCCGTTTTTTGTACTTGTCATTAAACGGACTCCCCTTTGCCAAACCATTGAGTTGTCCTTATTGATTGGCGTTGGAGTAAAAACCTGCACCCTCATCCACCTAAAGGTGCAGCTATCTCGTCTTAAAGTACTTGAGAGAGAGCTCTGACTCTATGGGCCTGTAAGGGGTCACTCTCTCTCCTGTACACCAGTTCCTCCTTTGATTCATTTGTTCACAACCTAGATTTCTGGCATATATTAAACGCCTCTTACTATAATTCCTGCATGGCCGGTCATGCTCACATGCGCACCTGAAGCAGCCCTGTGTAGCATCAGGCAAAACTGTATGAGATTGCGTGCTCCCACTACACATGTCTCCAGTGTGTTTATTATCATGCCAAGTACCCTCATGCACCACAAGGTGAGGCTTTAGAACACTGTGTACTCATACCTAATTTGTTTCTAGCATTTTGGTGCACTCAAAGTGACCCCTTCTGCCATCAGGGATTTTAATGTGGTGTATCTATCTATTTTTTTATTTTATTTAATTGAGCATTTGTAAGTTGCTTTATACAACAGAATTATGTTTCAAAGCACCACAATGCTTATTGGGAACGGAACTTGGGAAGTAATAACAATGGCAAGAGCATAGGGGTGGACAGGTGCTGATGGAGGGCCCGAGAGGGAGGTGCCAAGCAGAGCCAAGGAAGATAACCTCGGGGTCAGTGCTAGTACAGGTTCTCAATGGAGGTTTGTCGAGCCATCAAGCAGGGGCCCACAGGGCAGTGCATTAGGGCAGGGGGGCCGTTATTGACTTTGAGGATGGACCTAGTATCCTGTGAGATACAGGATGAACAAACCACTGTGAAAGAACAAAGGCTGAGTACCACAAAAAAAATACACCAATCACGGGCTGAAAAGATACAAGTATCTTTTATTACAGTACAGTTTACAAAGCAAAACAGATAGCTATCTGGCTCTCAACACCTCGCAGTGTGTACCAGCCGACACAGTGAGGAGAGAGAGTGCTGGACATCTAAACACAGGCATATTTATACAATTTCTACAATATTGTCCAGCCTCTCTCCAGGTTAATATTCCACGGGCTAGAGTTTGTGCCTAGTTCACATGACAGATGTTACAATATTATGCAAAGGATTATACAGGTTTACATTTCCATGAAAATACAATGATACTGTTGGTTCTCAGATCCGCGGTAAGCCTCACTTCAAGAGTCACTACAATGCAGTTCAGCTAAAGCATACGGTCAACGTTTACTCTTCATTGTTTCGGTGTTTATACAAGGATGAGGCTTGTGAGCGCAGACAACACTTGAATGGCAGTTCGTAGGAAGCACAAGGTTTCTTTGAACAGTCAGCTCTCGGTCAACCTAAGCATTAACAGAACTCAAAGGTTGTTCAGCTCCACTGCAAGACGAAAACACAGTCCACCATGTTAGAACATGGAACATGATTTAAAATCAAAATGGCGGATGAGTCTCAAAACGGCGGCGAAGTTCACCCTAAAATTGGAACTTTGCAACGCGGTTTTCTGTGTAATGCAAATGGGTTTAGGCCAATATTCATAATAAGGAGGCACTATATGATTACTGTTTAACAAACCCTCCTTTTGGCCTAAGCCAAGAGCTTTACTAAAACATTTGCTTTACTCAAAACCCCACGTTTCAATGTCCGTACATCCTGAATCACATTCTTCAGATATATCAATTGTCATTAGATCCTTGACACTAATATCCTTTATCACAAATACATTAGTCTGTTTCTCAGGTGAATGTTATCTTTGGCCCTAATGTACCTACATATTGCACACAACATCCCCCTAACATCGAATATATGGCAGGAAGACATTGTATGCAACAACTACAGAACAATAGAATACCAAGGGTTACCACTAAGACTGGAAAGAGTTTCCATCCCCAAGACTGTAAAAAGTCCCAGAAGCAAGTACTAAGATCCAGATTTCCCTCGGGAACATGTACTTCTATACTTAGGGCGTGCAGATTTTGTATTGCCTTGAATAAGGTAGGGGAGAAGTCAGGTACGAAAACACAACAAGCAGATCCCACCAACTTACATACTCCACCACGCTCAGCTAGGGTGACGTCTAACAATATCCTATTCTGCGAAGCCACTAATCTAATTGCTTTCTGTTCCAACGTCATATTGTATAGTATATCGGTGGTTCTGTTGATGGTTCTCTCCAATACTCTTGCCAGTCTCCTAATATGATCAGAATTCATGATCTGTCCCCAAAATGGCACAAAGGATTTCGCTACATCACCCAAGACCTGCGAAGGAGTATCACTGTTCTCGTCCCGCCTTGGACGAGCTCTAGAGACCTCAGAGGTGCTGGCTACAAATAGCCCTGGTAGCAAGATACCCAAATAACAAGTACCCTGCCAATCTCTAGGTAGCCAAGGATAAGCTTCATTGCCATAGACAAAATAAATGGGATCACCTACATACAAAGGTCTGTCCTCAGTAGTCAGATTTGCAATATTGGTACAACCCTCAAAAGTACCCATTGACTGAGAACCATCCCTTTGTAAGCAGAAGGAAACAGAGTTGGGGCTGTGATTAATAGGGTAAGAGGGAGGCATGGCATCTTGGTTGCCTACAGGAGCCATCTTGAAAGAAATCAGTGATTGGAAAGGTCTAGAATGTCTATCGGAAAGGCCTAATAGAAGCAACATTGAGTTTGCTCCTATTTGCATAAAGGGAACATCCCAGAGGCGTCAGGAATCGTCTTTCAAACTCATTCAAATTAGTTCCATCGAAGTTCCCAGAGATGCTATCATTCCAACGACCAATGAATAGTGCCCTAGCATGCAGTAGTCAAAGGAAGAGGATGAATATACCAGCCCAACCCTTTTTCCCCGTGCTGTGGCAAATGCGAACATATCCAGCAATTCGTCCTATTCAGAATCGCGTAGGTCGCATTCATGATTAATAAAAGAGTATTATTGTGGTAATTCTGTCTGTGTTGGGAATCCCTAGAGGGTAGAGTGTGCAGATGCACGAAAGGTAACAATAGGGGTCATTCTGAGTACGGCGGTAGGGGTTTAACAGCACTGGTAAGATGCTGGTGCTGTTAACCCCATACCGCCGCATTCCAAGGTCACTTAGCGGGTCCCACTAGGGCCGGCTGGATTTAATAACGACCATGGAGCTAATAACGGGCCTGCTATTTGCGGGCCCGTTATTAGCTCCTTCCCCATTCCCATTGAGCCCTCTAGGGGCTCAATGGGAATGGGGAATGGTTTTCAAAAAGGGGACTTACCGGGTCTGCATAGGTCGGAATGTCCCGGTAAGTCCCCATTCCGACACCACAGACCCAGACACGTGTTTGGAGGCAGCCATAGTGCTATTTGCACCATGGCTACCTCCAAACTTGTAATGACCCCCAATGTCTCAAGTGGACGCACCCCCTCAATATACCAAAACCCAAGCGCAATCACAACTGTTAGACCAGTTAACATAATTACAAGAAAGCAGTAAGTTCTCAAGGACCATGATTTTTGCTGTTCAGTGTCTTTGTTAGCCACAGGACCGATCAATTGCTTTGTACGAGTAGGGTTAGCGACGCGCATTGTTCCTCAAAGTTCGCTTTGAAAAGTCTCTGCAAAAAACTCGTTAAGTTTGTTCGTTGGTGATCTCTTGACCACGTGGTTTATCTTGATTGACGATAGCTTTGCCGGTCACGGCCACTTACTTATGTCTCAGTGAGAGAGTGGCAAGGGACTAGCTCAACAGTCGTTTCCTGTGGGCACAGCCGTGCTGTGCTGTAAATCTAGTGCCGTGGATACAGATCGTACCTCAAGACTCCAGGTACTGCGTGATCTGCGAACAGAGTGCCGTTGCTTCCTGATGGAAGTGGTGAAACAGAGGCAAGATTACTCGAGGGTGCAGATAGATCCGAAGAAGAATTCAGAGACAAAGCAGCAGTCTCCCCAGGCCCCATGGGTTCAGGAAGAATCTCTGAAACTCCCTTGGTGTTGTTCACGACAGGTTTATCTTGTGAAGCAGAACAAACAGTTTCTTTCTTCTCTTTTTCATTGAGTGCCAAAGGAAAAGGTATTCTCTTGATGTGTGTCGCGTGGATCCAGTGTCACTTTCCAGCTACTCGTACTGCGGTTTGTGTGGCCAACAAGATCTGAAACGGTCCTCTCCAACGCTGTGCGAGGATGGATGCTCTTTCAAACACTTTGGTAAGCACCCAGTACCCAGGTCGAAGTTGAAAACCTGGCCCCTCGTATTTAACTAGGAGGGCTTCTCGCACCTGTTGATAAATCAAATACAAGTTTTGAGTTAACTGGTCACAGTATTCAGCAAGAAGCAAATGCTCCACATCTTTCAGTTTCTTGGGCTTAGGCAATTTCTAAATATTAGCTGGTCTCCCCATTACAATTTCATAGCGGGAGAGTCCAGTTCTAGTCTGTGGGGTCGTCCGCCTGGACAGGAAAACTACCGGTAAGGCATCTGGCCATTTCAGGTTACTGCTAGCGCAAACATTTGCGAGCTTGTTCTTTAGGATACCATTATGGCGGTACTCTGAGCGTGTCTAGCCAAATGGAACAGTTTATTAATCTGCAATCCCGCACATACTTGCAGGATAACAGCAGCAATAAAATGCAGACCATTATCCGACCAGATGACCCTCGGCAAACCAAAACCTAGGAAAATATTCCTTAAGCATGGTTTTCGCCGTTGTCATTGCTGGGGCATCTTTCACAGAGAAGGCTTCAGCCCACTTGCTAAAGGCACAAATGACTACCAGAACATACTTATAGTTATAGCAGTGTTCCATTTCGATGAAGTCGAAATGAATCACTTCAATGGGCACAGAGAGGGGAACAAAACTACCCCTCGGTGTCGACATACCCTTCCCCACATTATGCTGTAAGCATACCATACAGTTTAGACAAAATGCTCAGCAGTCTTTGAAATGTTCACATTTACCCAGACAGGTTGTAGTAATTTACAGATTTTTCTAGCATATATGTGAGTAGGACCATGAGCCGTTGTAACCACGGAGGTGACATATGCATCGGGTAGCATCCATCTTTTTCTATCGTTGTCCACCCTACAACCGTCCTCATCCAAACTTGCTAAACCCTCAGCCCAGTATTTAAGTTATTTTGGAGTGGCATCAGCTTGAATATCTTTTATGGAATCGATTCCTTCATCTATTGTACAAATATTCGTAGTTTCTTTCGTTACATACATTTCTGAACATAAATCAGTAGCAGTCTGTTTAGCTATCCTGTCAGCAAAAGCGTTTCCTCTTCCTACATCATCTGTTACTTTCTGATGTGCGGCGCACCTCATGATTGCTAGTTGCGTAGGAAGTGCAAGTGCTGAGAGTAGCTGAACTATCAAGGTGCCATGTTGGATTTTTGTTCCATTTGAGGTCAAGAAACCTTGTTCTGCCCATAATCTACCGAAGTTGTGAACCACCCCAAAGGCATACTGGCTACCTGTAAAAATATTTAGTCTAAGCCCTTTGGAAAGTTCACAAGCTCGGGTCAGTGCGATAATCTCTGCGGCCTGCACGGAGTTATGCGAGATTCTCTTGGTTTCCACAATCGTGCTTAATGTGGTGATGGCATAAGCAGCAGTGGATGTACCATTCAGAAGTTTGAAGAAGGAGCCAAATCAAAACAGCTCCCCTTGTGGATCATTCAATGGTGTGTCATTGAAATCAATCCTGCCTTTGGTTTCTTGCTCTGTGATATAGAGGCAGTCATGTGACATTTCGTCACAGCAAGCAATGTCTTGCGGAGGAGGCAATAATTCAGCCGGATTCAATACGCAACACCTCTTAATTTGAATATGCAGAGGAAATAGGATCAGTTTGTATCTTGTTAATCGTGCAGAAGTAAGGTGTTGCGTTTGCGTTCTGTTTAATAGAACGTCTACTGAGTGGGTTACCATCACGGTTAAAGAGTGACCTAAAACCATACCCTCACGTTGTTTTATGGACGCAGCAGCAGCAGCAGCAACATCTCTCAAACATCTCAGCAAAGCGCATGCAACAGGATCAAGTGTGGATGAAAAATAACTGCACGGCCTAGTCTTCCCCCCATGTTCCTGCGTTAACACAGCCAAAGCACATCCATCACATTCATGCACATACAGAACAAAGGCCTTATCATAATTTGGTGAGCCCAAAACTGGTGCTGAACACAGTGCAGTCTTGGGCAGATCAAAAAGCTTTCTGGTGTTCCAAGTTCCACAGTAATAGCAAAGAAATGCCCTTCTTTGTCAATGCCAACATTGGCTTTATCGCTAGTGAAAAATTAGGTATCCACATTCCTATCAAGGCTCTGACCTCTTTCTGTGTATTTGGGACAGACATGCTAGAGATGCTTTTTATCCGTTCAGGTGGCAATCTTCTTCCCTCCTTTGACAGGGGATAGCCTAGATAGGCGACCTCCTGTCGACAATACTGAAACTTTTTTAATGAAGCTTTATGCCCATGCTCTGCTAGATGAATAAGCAACAACACAGTACCTTTCTTGAAAGCAATTTCTGAGTCTGAAGCTAAGAGAAGGTCGTCAACATATTGCAACAATGTACAAGTGGAAGGCAACTCAAGTGTATCGAGCTGCTTTTTCAAAGCCCTACTATAAATACTCGGGATCTCTGTGTACCCTTGTGGTGCACGAGTGAATGTAAACGAGCATCCCCCTAGGGTGAATGCGAACAAATATCTACTATCCACGTGTACGGGAATACTAAAGAAGGCATTTTTAAGATCCACCACACTGAAATGAGTAGCAGAAGCTGGGATCATTGTTAGTATCGTGGTTACATCAGGCACAATTGGAAATTGTGGAGCAACGATCTCATTGATAGCGCGTAAATCAATGATGAAACGGAAAGGAATTGCATTATCCCCTTTTTTATACACTGGTAAAATCAGGATATTGCACAAACTTCCTGCAATTTCCTCGATTACTCCACAATTGACAAAATCAGAAACTATGCTCTTCAGAGCTTGCTCACCATCAACTGAAATCTTATATTGTGGAATACATGGCAACTTAGCTCCTGGTTTCAAAATAATTTTAACAGGCTCAATTTGCAAAATGCCGACATCATTGTCATCAACCGCCCATAAATACGCCAGAACTTCACTAAATTCAGGCGGTAAAGATCTAGACAAAAACTGTGAGACAGAAGATTGCTGGGGTGAAATCGTCAAGCATACTCCATCCGAAGAACAAAAAAGAAGCGCATTTAATTCCTTCAACAGATTCAACCCCAACAAATTCTCACCACAATTCGTCGTTAGAAGAAATGGACAATAATCCGTGAATAGCCCCAATGTAATGGGTACCGGCAAAGAAACCGGACTAACCACTGGCGTGTCAGAAAACCCTACAGAGACTTTATTCTGCCTTGACAATGGAATATCTGGAACCCGTGAATGATCAATGGAACACTTCTGTGCTCCTATATCTATCAAAAATACATGCTTCCTATTCCCTACGTTCATCTCAACGTAGGGCCCTTTCTGATTGACGGGTATAGGCATTGGTGCCAGACCCTGCTTCGGGCTGTCCTAACGAAACAATATATCATCAAAAACAAGATCTTCAGAAAGATAGGCAGTTGAAGGATTATCGAAAATATTTCTGCAATCTATGCTAGGTTGCTGATTATCTTGCAAGAATGGCGGAATGTGGATTTTGAGTGAACTGGCTTCTACCAGGATCCCCTACCCCAGGGTGACCTCTGGATAGTCTACCCATGACACCGTATGTGTTATTCAACCGCTGCTGATGGATCGGGCATTGTGCTCACCAATGACCCTCTTGTCTGCAATAAGCACATTGGTTCACGTTGTCATCAAAAGTGGGGCTCACCTGTGCTTCGAGATCCGTTTCGCCGGAGGAGAGGTCAGATCCGGAAAGAGTCGTTGCCGAGAGATCAGGCGTTCCTTTTTTTGTGAAGAGGTAAGGTCTGTTCCGGGAGTTCGCCACAATTGTCGTGCTGAGTAACAGTCACAGACAGAAATGACAATCCCCCTGTGCAGACCACGGAGGGGAAAAAGCCTGTGGCACAAAAACCCCTATAGATGGAATGGCAAGAAGGTATGGAGGTGATGGCTTGTCCGATCCAGTAGCATGACTTGAATAAATCAGGTAAGTTGAAAAGTAACTGTTCTTTCTTTAAATCTGATCCTGAAGGCTGGTATGATGGAGATCCAGCGGACGAAGAAGAGACAAAACTATGAAGGCAAGATGCGAACTGGGAAATGTAGTTCTGAAGAAAAAAATGGAGGGCGGAAGAGGACCAGAGACAGGAAGATGAAACTTCGGTGAAAAAATAGAAGGAGAAAGGAAACCAAGGAAAATATCAGGGGAAAAGATAGAAGGAGGTTAAGTTGGTATAAGAAGGAGAGAATGGTACTAGCGCATAAGGTCACTGTACTAACGTGTAAAAAAGAAACCCCTGCAAGTGGAAAACTTCTTACCCCAAGAATGAAGGCACCGAGACGGGAGCAAAGTGGTCAGGATACCTGAAAGAGGCGGAGTAAGAAAAGCGGCGAGCGCCATGACAGAAAGTGAAAGTAAACAATGACAGAAAACCTCGAATTACTGCGTGCAGAAAAAGGTAACAACAGTAGACAGATAGGCAGGAAGAAATGAGCTCAGGAAGAAACGCTACGGAGGGCGTTCAGGAAGAAACGAAGGAAGGCTGGAACTACGAGAGAACCAGAGAGCGAGGAAACCGCAACACAGTTGCAACGCATTGAGGGGGCGTGGCTTCCCTGCTTTTAAAGGGGAAGAGATACATAGTTGCAGAGAGATATAAACAGGACTAGCGGAGTTTCCACCGGGACCATATCTTCCATGAACCTCCTTTCATGACACACGTGTACAGGACCCAACTGCGCATTACTTTGTGGAACAACCTTACCTCAAAACTGTGTATTCCTACCTCTAGTCCCTCTAACTATCTGTTGCAATAATACTTGGGTTTTCAGGTCTCCCTTTTTCTTTTCAATCCTCTCTTTTTCATTATTGACCCTATTTTCGTAATATTGAGCAATATGCAATACTTCAGACTGCGATTTAGCTTGCCAAACACTTTCAGAAGTCATGATTTGTGATTGGATATCAGGCAACAATCCAAGCACAAATTTATCCACAAACAACCTTTTCCCTGACTCGGTCCTTAAATCCTGTCCGCTAAAATCTTAAAATACTTGTTCGAACCGATTAAAGAATTTGGTAGCACCTTCAGATTTTCATTGGGTACAAGCAGTGAGTTTGTCCCAAGCAATCCTTCTCTCTGGAACCCGAGTTTTTAAATGTTGTTACTATCCTGTCTGGCAAAGTCGGTATCACTTGCGGTGGTCTCTCACCAGCTTTTCTTTCTCCGTCCATCCTCACCAAGTTAACCCATGCGTCACCCAGCCCTGCTTGATCGTCTACAGTCCTAATCTGTTTCCATAAATCAGCAGGTAGGATCACAGGAAACAACAAGTCCATATCACCTATGGTGAAAACTGACGAATGCAAGAAAGATTCTATTTCTTTATAAACCATGTTGGATTTTTCCTAATGTCTGGAATCGACTGCCTAATAGTGTTCACTTCCTGTCTGGAGAACGGGACATGAACAAATTGTGATACATAGTGAGCTTCAATAGTAGTGGCTGGTACGCCTGTTGTGGCATTAGCTGGAATCCCAACTTTAGGTACAAATGTCGGAGGAACCTCTCTCATAGGCAACTGAGTAGTAGGCAACTCTGAACGTTTGATAAGCAATAAAGCCAGATCGAGCGCTAAAGTGGTGGAAGCAGAATCAGGCGCAAAGGTTCTATTATAAATAATCATCAATTCTGCGTGGCAACAAATATTTTTCTTCGTACACTCATCCTGCAGGTATTCTACCGTTACCTGTAACACTTTCTTCTGCATTTCTGGAGTATACTGACTAAACGGATCACATACTTCTATGGGAGATATCGACACATCTAAAACCCATCTAAGCGCATCTCTGGTGCAAATTTGCGTTTCTTCACTCGTTGACCTACAAGGAGGAAGGTACCATTGCTGCACATACAGAGCGTTAAATCTATCACCATCTACTTCATAATTCTGCAACCATTCAAACTCCCTTCTTAACTCAAAAACCCTCTTGAGATGTTCATTTACTTTCTCCGCAGTATCCCTAAAACATTCAAATCCCTCAACCCTTATGGGACATCTATGTCCGTCAAATTATTCCACATTACAGCCAAATGTATTCCCATCCCCTCAATGAAAACATACTGCTCAGGAATACTTTCTAGATCAAGAAGTGTAGCTAAGACAGCAGATTTTTCACCTTTCTCTATACATTGCTTAGCCCATGCATTAAAATCTCTCTTCTTTTCTTTAGAAACTGTACTACGAGTCACTACTCTTGATTCAGCACTCACCCCTTCATCTGCTACAAGCGGAGGAGAACCGCTTGGGGAAGAGAGAGTGGACAAATCCTGTACAATAGGTAGTGGAGACACTACCATGGCAACAAAGACGGAATCACGGGAACAGTAATAGCCAGTAAAGGTGGAGATACAGAAGGAGAAGCAACAATAGGAAGAGGAGCAACAGCTGGCGGCGGAGGAATAACGGGAGGAACAGGGATTGCTATGGGAGGAGGTGCAACAGCAGGAAGAGCTAAGACAACAGGAAGAGGTACATAAGGAGGTGGTGCAGTGGCACCAGACCTACGTTCAATTAAATGTTTATCAATTAGCTCAAATGAGACATGAACATCTTTAGACGGATATATTTTCTGTACACCAAGTTGAAAAGCCCTATCCGTGTTTCTAACAGATTCTGACTGTTTTGTTGATCATACAATAATGCTTTTTTCTGAATTTGACATGTTACAACGTGCATGCTTCTCTTTGCTCTTAAGTTGCTGCATAGCTTCTTTTTTCCAATTCTGAATTACATCAAATGCTGCAGGTCTAGCTTTTTTCTTTAACAATATAGATTCTAAATACTCTATTTGGGCAATCTCAAAACTAAGATTGACTGGCCACTGAAATTCAGAAGCATGTCTAGTTTGTCTGTGCCAAATATCGTTAAATACTATACTACCAATGCTGTACTTACAGTACATAGTACATGCCGGCGACCCTCCCTGTGGCGCCGGTTGGACAAATTCCAAACATTGTCTGTCTCTGCGGAATAATCCCATGAAACAGGCAAACAATTTCCCAGGCATATCAGATCACTGGTGTTACCTGGCGTCGTTTGTGCTTGCGAGTACAAATCTGCAACCAAATATCAGGATACTTAGGAATCGAAGCACGACTCACCTGATTACAAAGGACTGAGGAGGTCCGATCGGATTACAAAGGACAAAGGACCCTTGTGGTTGGTGATTTCGGCAAAACTGCCCGCCTCGATATGTGGACTCTCGTCAAGATGCCGTCTCGGACCGCATGCTCACCGTCCAGGGAATCAGATTGTGCAGTACTGTTGAGGTATCACGTCTCATACAAAAAGTGCCCCCTTTTTCTCACCGTCTGATCCCGGTCCGATAGCCGCTTCTTCTCTTCAACGAGGTGGCATCAGTCTTGAGGGTCCCTATTCGGGTGCCATCTGAAAGAACAAAGAAATATTGAGGCGGAGTACCACAAATGAAATACACCAATCACGGGCTGAAAAGATACAAGTATCTTTTATTACTGTACAGTTTACAAAGCAAAACAGATAGCTATCTGGCTCCCAACACCTCGCAGTGTGTACTAGCCGACACAGTGAGGAGAGAGAGTGCTGGACATCTAAACACAGGCATATTTATACAATTTCTACAATATTCTCCAGCCTCTCTCCAGGTTAATATTCCACAGGCTAGAGTTCGTGCCTAGTTCACATGACAGATGTTACAATATTATGCAAAGGATTATACAGGTTTACATTTCCATGAAAATACAATGATGCTGTAGGCACTCAGATCCACAGTAAGCCTTACTTCAAGAGTCACTACAATGCAGTTCAGCTAAAGCATACGGTCAACGTTTACTCTTCATTGTTTCGGTGTTTATACAAGGATGAGGCTTGTGAGCGCAGACATCACTTGAATGGCAGTTCGTATGAAGCACAAGTTTTCTATGAACGTTCAGTTCTTGGTCAACCTAAACATTAACAGAACTCAAAGGTTGTTCAGCTCGACTGCAAGACAAAACACAGTCCACCATTTTAGAACATGGAACATGAGTTAAAATCAAAATGGGGGATGAGTCTCAAAATGGCGGCGAAGTTAACCCAAAAATTAGAACTTTGCAACACGGTTTTCCATGTAACGCGAATGGGCTTAGGCCAACATTCATAATAAGGAGGCACTATATAATTATGGTTTAACAACTGATCACAGCAGTAGTGGGGTGATTAGCGGGGAAGGGAAAGAGGGAAAGCGATAGAGAAGAGCTGAGTTTTGAGCGATGCAGCTCAAGTTTGAGAGGGAAGGAGAGGCTGTTCCAAAGATAGGGACCAGCCGAGGAGAGAGTCCCCTCCATCCTCTGCTTGGAGAAGCATTTGACTGTCAGACATTCTGAATGTGCGCATCTGAGATGCCATCCTTTTCCGCACTTTCCATGGCACTTTCTGAAAACGTTTAGTCTTGGAGGAAAGCACCTCCACTTCGTAAAGATGAAAAAAAAACGATTACTGATCATACTTATTACCTCTGCATCAATATATCCACGGATGGATTTCCACGTGTTTACCTATGCTTCCATTATTTGAACTATGCATCAACGTTTAGACCAATGTGCTATATGTCTGTACGATAATTGTCAAGTGCAGTGAGTTTCTTTAGCTGAGTTGTTTGTGGTTATTGCCCATAGATACAATTACCATTTTTGGGAAGGGGTTAAACCCGACCCACCCCCCTAAGCGCTTTAGAGTGAGATGAGCCACATTGGGAGAATTGTAATGGACCAAGGGGGAGGTGTGCATTGTAATATCCCTGCACGACCACAAATATTATGATCAATATAGAAATTTAGACATAGTGTGTGCATGCAAGGGTATCACTACATATTATCCCCACCAAACATATCGCCGTATATATGGTCGTATGCAACGGCCATAGGTGATATTTTTTGGGGGGGATCATTTTTGGGGTTTTTGGGAGCGGGTGTTATGGGGGTGATCCCCGCTCCTTGGTTCTATGCCTTAATACCGCCAGAAAAATGTGGCGATATTTTTTTAGTATGGCGATATTTTTGCGGGGATATTAACACATGGAACCCATGCGAGCAAACGCCATTTTGTTAGATATAGCCAAAGCATAGCCACGGGGCATTCAGCGCATCAGGATACAGGCTTCGAAGTTGCATGGGGAAACCTGACCAGGCCCAAACCATAGAGAGACGGGCCAAACTCTCATTGATCACTGCATGTGCAAGTAAATGAGTTGCATGGTGAATATATGAGCGCCTAGAAACATATTGTAGTTGCTAAGAAGAATCAAATGAAGAAATGCATCACACTTGAAGCCATCAGTAGTTATGGCTAGCAAAAGCATAAATAAATACATGTATTTAACAGAGGGGCATTAATGATAAGTCCAATTTTCTGTTACTGGACATAGCTAAGAACAGATGAAGGAATGCATATATTTAATGTGAGGTATTAATGTAAATTCCAATTCTTATTACTGGCCATAGACTCGAGGTAGGACGGCAGATTCTTTGAGAACCCATTACAAATGAACATCCAGCACAGATCGGCACCTGACTTTCTGACCCAACAAGCTCTGGAATGTGTGATCTTGAGCTTATGTCCACTTTTGTGAATTGTCCACAGTTTGAATTGATGATCCTTGAGGTAGACTAATACATGGGTCCCTCTGTCACCCACAGTGATTTGCAAATAGAGATCATCCAACCCATAATAATGATGTGGGCTTGAACTTGGGCTTTGAGGTATAATGCAGTAGATTTTCAGTTCCTTGGATCTAGAGTGCAGTGCCAATAGTGGTGGATTCAGCAGTATTTCAGACTTTCTGAAATCAAGGTTTGCTGATAATCTTCCCTTGATGTGTGTCAGGAAACAAACTGGTGAAGAAAAAAGAATTTGCACCCCAGATTTCTGCAAGGACATGGGCATTGCCTGGTTATGCCTTGCACTCCTGGTACCAGAATTATCCATCACTTGGTTGGAATTGATTTGCGCCTTGGGAACAAGCGGTATCGAGGCAGCCATTGTCATCTTGTGTTTGGCTTGAATCAAGCCTTTGATCTGGCTCTCTAGTTGTTCCATTTGCTGCTGCGTTGGTTCACAGGATTCATCTGGACATAATCATCGTTTTTGTCCTCTGAGCAGTTTCCTTTTGCCCCGACACAACCCCATGGTGATCCGTGCCGGCTGCAGGGCTGTCAATGAACTCGCAATTAAGCACTTGAGGGAAGAATGTCTGGATCCCACACACGTCTCTGTGCACGGACAGAGTCTTGAAGAGCAATGCTTGCCACAATGCAATTCTGGATGGTGAGATTCTGACCCCCACGCTCTCAGCGAGAAGCAACTCCTTGGAACACACCAAGCATGTGGCAATCGCTGAAACCTTCAACTTTTTCCCGATCAATGAAAAGATCAAATGCTTTTCAAATTGCGCACATTGCTGGTACCCCAGTCATCTGCATATCTCAGTTCTGAATCGAAAACGGATTGTTTCAAGGCTCTTCGTGTGGCGAGCATTTATAATTCACTGTCTACAGAGAATTAAGGAGAAAGTCCAGGTATAACAGCAGTCAACACAGTGAACCAAGTGGTGAATAAGTCAGTGTTCTAATGAACGAATTGAGCGTGGTCAGGAATTTTCACAAGCTTTTTGTGGCAACCATTGTAATCGCAGCAAAACCAGTATTTATGCCAGTAAACTGTGAGCTGTTGGTTACCGAGTGCATGGCCCCTTCCATTGTATCTTCAAAGGCTAGGAGAGATGCAATCTGTCTGACCACTGTGGAGTATGCTTTGGGATACGATTCCTCACTGCTGCACACTCTTAAACGTATGTTTTGCAGGCGTGCCAAATGCAAGCTTAATTTTGGAAACTATAAGGGTCTTAACTTGAGGCTTGGCCAGGGTAAACATTTGAATTGTGAGGGCCTTGGTGGATTCAAAATAAACCCACAACATTTAACTTGTGTACTTACAGTGACTAATGTTGGTATCCCAATTTTAACATTACAGCAGGTTTCATTGAATTGCACCAGATATGAGGCATTTGACAAGCTATGTACTTGACTGTGAAGAAATGCATCTGGTGTAACATGGAGAGTGCATTCAGTGTTACAGGAGTTCAATTGCACAACATGCGCACAAACTTTGCGAGTGGAGCCTTGACATTTAAATAATGAGTACAGTGTTATTTCAGGACTTGAAGGGGAGACACATGAATGTGAATAAGGCACAAAATAGTCTTCCCTATTCCATGTGTCATTAATAACGTGCGCATTACCCCAGGAATGCAGTTCCTGGCAAACCATGGAAGGTGTGGATTGAAGGGGAGTATTTAAAACGCCATGCAGAATCCAATTAGTCAATTCCGGTATCCAAGCAGATAATGTCACAAAACATCTTGTAAGCACACTAAGCAAAAAGAAAGTAGAGCCTGACATTGCCTGGTGTATTGCAACCCTGGACAAGTTAAGTGCATTTATTTGTTCTGGCCATGAAATTAGTTCAAATCTGGGACTCCTCTGCTAAGAGTGTCCAGGAAGTCTGTCACAACAGAAAGATTTCCTGCTACTTCTTGGTCATGTCTAATTATAGACAGGTCACTCTGAACCAATCCCACCACATCTGTGGTGGCATCCCTTAGCGCATAGAAGCCCTGCTCTAGCGCTCGATCATTAGAATCTGATGCATGGAATCCCTGCCGGACTGCCTCATTCTCAGTCTGTAGGATTTGCATTATTGCTTGTGACCAAGTGTAAGTTCTACCTGTTACGGACGCTTGTCCCACCTTACAAGGTACTCTAGGATCAGAGGTGGTGCAGGTAGCTGATCTCCTGATACGCTCATTCTGTGTTTGGCTCAGAACAGCAACTGTCTGCATGATAGCTGTCTAATTCCCTTCTTTTATAAAATTATCTAGTGCTTGTATCACTTCACTCTGTGAAAGCATTCATTGGCACAGCTTACCTATTGATATAGCTTGTGTTATGGGAATTCTAAGCCTTATATGGGCCCATGCTGGTGCCTGTTCATCTTTTATTGCATTCATTTGCTTGAACCACCCACAACACAGGATCCCCTGATGCATAGGTAATATGCTTGGTGCCATTGCGTTCTTTTTCTTCTCCATAGGACGCACTCCAAAACTCACCTTCTGCCCTCTTCCATTCAGGGTAGAAGTAAAAGTTTCTATTACTACAAGTAGTCTGGAAATGCGTATAATTTAAAAAATACATCAAATGGTGGAAATCTACATGCCATGTCTAATATGTGAACACCTTTGATTTGCCATATTTGCTGACCCCACATAGACCACAGAGGGACAGTTTCTCACCATTTTGTTCAGTCATGTTTGAAAAGTATTCTCTGGCAAAAATGACTGAATCTGCAATATACACGTGCTGTGCATCATTTGGCTCTGGGGGGGAATTTATACTGATTTTCAAACCTATAATCCCCTACTTGGTATGGCTTCAGTGAAATATATGGGAACTGTACTTGGAACTCAGGACTATCGGTTTGGAAAGGCATTGCACAGTGTCCCCAGAAAGTTTATTTTGGCCACAGGATGGGCTCATGTTTGACAAACAAAAAGGCATTGTAATATCTCACATAACACACATGGGAGGGACCCCATCTCATGGAGATCCTCAATAGCAACACAAGCATCAAACAAAGCATTTTGTGCAAATGTATGGAGCCTTGTTCTTAACAGATCTCTATATGTTATGGACACAGGATTACTGGCTGCAAATAATCTGGATTCATCAATCACAGAAAATGTGTGAACTTGCAGCTGCTTGGCTGGACCATTGAACGTCATGAATGATGGCATCCACACATGACCCATGGCTAGAGGAAACATTTGTACTGAGGCTGGAGTTTCTGGCTCTTGAAGCTCTCTTTTCTCTAACATGTGTGAAGAACTTAAAGGCTTTAGAACTTCTTTGCTTGCAGGAGGAGTGGAAACCTTGCTCAGAAAATGCCCTGAAGTTAGTGAGATGAGAAACACTGTGAAAATAACTATTTCAGTACTTTAGCAACCAGCAAGGCTTTCTGTTTCCAAATTGGCAGACCTGCAGTACTTCCCTGAAATATGGAGTTGTAGTCAAGTGTGGTATATTCTTCATCCTCGTACACGCCTATCATAATAATTTGTCGGATCTCCATCTATTTTCCTTCTTTGGGCTCCTCACCTGGAAGAGGATGATTGTATGGAAACAATGCAGTAACCATCTGGAGCAGATTTCAAGTGATCCACAGAAAATTGTCTAGTGCCTCTCTAGGTTGGTATTGCGGGCAGGACACCAGTTCTGGACCTTTTTAATCAGATTATTTGCACTGCTGATCTGTAGGACGGGCCAAACAGAGTCTTATCATGTATTTTCTCCAGGACCCACTCTCCTGCTTTGAGAATGGTCTCAGGACTGGCCTAAGCAGTTGCCACCTGGAGGGATTCTCTCAGCAGCAGTTGCTCTTGCCTAGAGGGGGGCTAGGGAGAGTGTGCAGGTCAGGCATATAAGTTTTCCTTCCTAACAGAAGTTCAAATGGAGTCTTACCGCTGCATAGAGACTGCCGTGGTAAATTATTTAAACTTCTGATCACTAGCGGCACATGGTCTACCCAGTTACACTCCACATTGAAAGGTGCATTTAGTCAGGCACACTTTTATTGCACGTTTGATAATCCTGTTCGTCACCGGATCAAAGGAATTGGAATATTGCAGCTCTGATGCCCACGCCTCTAATGCCTTTCTCAGGGCCCGCCCTCCGAAAGTTGGACCATTGTAAGCATGGAAAGTTTGAGTTGCTGTCATAGCTACTACACCCCTAAGTACCTGTATGACTGATTTGCAGTGTGCTCTCTTTTGAGGAATCATCCAGGTGAACCTAGTACAAGAATCCACTATTACTATAATATGTGTGTACTCATTTATTGCTGGTAGTGGGTCTATCTGATCCAGATACTGGATCTCAAATGTCAAGGTTGCCTTTCTTAGAGGAGTCTCTTTAGACATGAGTCACAGTTTGCTATGTATACTTTAATTTGTTGCCTTACTCCTGGCCACCAATACCTTTGAAGAGGCAGCTGTGCAGTTGCAGTAACCACAAAATGGGAAGGTGCAAGTCCATCAGGTGTGACTGCTAATAGCTTTTCCCTGTCTGCTCCATTGGGGATTAATCTTTGAATAGGGTCCCCTTTTTTTCATAGGAATTGCAACTACTGCTTTATTATACTCAATGTCATAAATGTAATTACTTTGGAAACCTTTTGCTCTGGGTAGAATACCCAAACATGCATCTTTTATTTCCTCATCCATTGCAGTTGCTGACCAAGGTATGGCTGCTACTGTTTTTCTCATTGTGTGCTCTTTGGCATATTTGTTTGCCAATCTATTGCCAATGCTATGAATGTGCCCTTTAGTATGTGCTCTTGTGTGCATCATCCATAGCAAAGGGCAAGTCTGTTTAAGGTCCCACACCTGTTTCCAGAGTTGCTCGGAAGGAATAGTGTTATGCATGATGTCTCTAAAGTCACTTTGAATCCACCAATGCAAATCAGTGTTATAAACCAGGACAATGTAATCTGACTCTGAGACCACTAGTGTGGGCATCTCAAAGTCTGATTGGCGCAATGCAAGCAGCAATCCATGCGATTCGGCAGTCTGGGTGGAGAGGTCTCCCAGGTCCTTGGTTGCAATATCAGTATGTATAAATGCTTCTTCATGTGTAAAATGTCCTACCAGTGCTGCACATGCAGCAGCATATTTGGAACATTTTCCAATAGCTGGTATGGCAGAGCCATCAGAGTACATTATTTGGAAAAAATGTAACAATGGTATGTCAGGCAGTGAGGTGTGGGTCTGTATCCATTGTCCAAGTCAATCCACTCATTCTTTGCAATTCTGCTTTATAATTATATTTTACATCTGGAGCATGTTGAGATGCTGACCATTGAATCCACCAATGCCTTTGCATTGGGTACACTAGAGCTAAAGGTGCATTTTTGTGTATTATTCTATTCGCCGCCAGGGGCCTTTCTTTCTGATTGATCATCTAAACCGGAGAGAGTATTTTTCCTCAGGTGTAAATCTTAATTCAGGTGTGGAAAACACATGTGACTTTATAAGTAATTTGTTTAGTCTCCCCTAAATTACAGACTGTGTATGTGAAAGCATTATCTCCCAACAGATTTATTTCAAAATCCTTTTTTGTGTTTCTGTCTTGTTAAAGACTGGTTTGAGTCATTAATGAGTACACATGGTGCACAATGTGAGTGTGCTCTGGAGCTAATGCGCTGCTTTGAAATTTGGTTTTATCAAAGCATACAATGGTTTCACTAGCCTAGCAAAATTGGACACATAAGATCTGGCAAAATTAAAAAGCCCTAAAATGGCCTGCAATTGCCTAAGTGTGTTAGGTGGTTGTATCCTGCCACATTTCTCAAGAAAACCTGACAATCTTCTGCCCTCATCTGTAAGCGTGACGCCTAAGAAGGTAACCTCACGATGAGCTATTCTGGATTTCTTGAAATTGATCAGGTACCCTTTTGCTGCCAATGTGTGAATGACTAAGTCTATGTGTTGCAAGTGTTCGTTGGGATCCTCATGGGTGATGTAAATGTAATCTACATATTGCCGAAACTCTGTATTATACTCGAGAATGTGCTCAGCGATTTCTTATACCCCTGCATTTTTCTAGTGAATTGGAAATGTGTTCCCTTAAAAGTGAATGCAGTGTATTTCTGGCTTTGTGCACTTAAAGGCTCTGTGATAACCTGAGCCAATCGTACACAGATTTCCTGCAATGGATGGGAATATTGATTTCCTGATGGGCCATCTTCTGTACCCACCTAACTTCTTTATTATTAAAAAAGCTTTTTTAAGAAACATTATTTTTGCTACGTCCGTTTATCGTGACTGGGGCGTGAGGTTATTAGCAACGCTGCGGTCATCTACAAGAAGCCCTGCATTTGTTGGGCGCCATCTGACAAGAATGCCTGTGGTTCAGTCGAGACCACCATCTCTGTTCTCTCCACCTCGTGCGATGCTGTGAGAATGGACCTGTGGTCATAAACACCCCAGGCCAGGTATCTACCACTAAAAGACAGGCTGGCCCAGTGTCTGGTGTTGTGAACATGATTAAACATATTTTGTATTTTTTTTTTTAAATCCTCACACAGCCGGGGGGCATCGAGGCGCTGTTACAGGAGTCGCTTATCTTAGTTGCGTATTTATTTTTTTTTTTAACAAATTTTATTGAGTTTTAATACTACAATACAATGACATACATTACACAAACATAGAAACTTTGCATACAGATGGTGGAGCAGTATTATCAGACACTGTATACATTGGACGCATCACCGCTTGTTCCATTTGATTTATAACAGGTCATGATTAGGATCTTTAAGGTAGTGGCAAAGATATGCAACAGGGTCTATTGGTTCAGCTTATATGTACTTTACATAGTTTGTTCCCATTTTCCCCATATTTTGTCTGCCTTGCCCGGGCAGCCTCTTGCCTCATAGACTCGGCGCTCCATTGGAATGCTAGCATCTACATCTGAAATCCATTGATCATATTGGGGGGTGATCTCTGAACCCCACAGTTGCGCAATGTTCCTTTTGGCGATCCCTGTGGACGTTGAGAGTAGAAGTTTTTCAAAGCGAGTCATTTCTCCTTCCTCTACGATTCCTAGGAGAAAGAGTTTGGGTTAATTTGGGATTGGCCGGCCCATGACCCTTGTGAGCCTTTCACTACATTTTAGCCAAAAGTGTTGTATTCGTGTGCATTGCCATAGGATGTTGTAGAAGGTTCCTTCCTCCTGCTTACAACGTACGCATTTGGGATCAGTTGTTCTGCCCCAGTTGTATAGTGCTACTCGGGGATAATATATCCTATGGAGTATTTTCAGCTGTACAAGCCGGATTCTAGCAGATATCGCTGTATCTCTGGGATACATTAAAGTTGAGATCCATTCTACAGGTAGTATCGGGCCCACATCCCTTTCCCATTTCACCTTCAGGCTAGACATTTCTTTTGTGGCGAAAGAGGAAATTGTGTTGTACATGGTGGATGTAACCTTCCTTTTCACGCTATCTATGACTATGTTCCTCTCTATGGGCGTGCACTCTGGCATGTCCACCAGTTTGGCCCTTTGTTTGGTGAGTGCGTGGTGCAGTTGGCTATAGTGGTAATTTTTTGTTGGGTGGAAGATCGTATGTAGCCGAGATCTCGGCAAACGGTATAATTTGGTTATCTGCGATCATTTGCTGAATGGTCAGTATACCGGCTGTTTCCCAGTTTGGCCATTCAGGGAGTCTATTGAGTTCCATGAGGTGGGCATTGTTCCAGAGGGGCTGCACTGGGGTGATTTTATTTTCCCACCCAACGTGCCTGTGTGTTTCTCTCCAGATTTGGGATGTGTGTGCTATTATCGTGCATTTGGGGGGGTGTCCCTTCGTGGTGTAGAGGCTTTCAATTGGAGACATGCCGTGTCTTGCTGCTAATTCGGCCTTTATATATGGGAGTTCGGGGTTGCCATGTAGTATGTTGTTTACCGTCACCATCTGGGTCGCCCAGTAGTAGGTTTGGATATTCGGAAGCCCAATTTCCCCCTCCCACACTGAGCATTGGAGGGTCCTGAGAGCTATGCTTGGGTGTTTCCCTCCCCATAGTAATCTTCGTTTTATTCTGTCTATTTTGCGAAACTCCATTGTGGGGATGTGGAGGGGGGCATTTTGTAAAATGTACAAGAAATGAGGGAGGGCAAGCATTTTGAAGAGAGACGCTCTGCCTAGTAACGTTAATGGCAGTGCTTCTCAGTGGGCCACATCTTGTGCACATTTTTTCACTATTGTTTGCAGGTTTTGGGTCACGTAACTGTCCAGTCTGTTTGCAATCAGGATGCCTAGATATCGGAATTGATTAAATTCGATTTCATATGGGGAGCATTGTAGCAGTATACAGTCTATTCCTTTGACTGGAAAGAGCACTGATTTAGACCAATTCACCCTGAGGCCGCTGAAGGCCCCGTAGCTTACCAGTATTTGAGTAACTATAGGGCAGGAGACTGCTGGGTCGCCTAGACATACCAGAAGATCATCTGCGTAGAGGGACACTTTATCTTCCCACGTCGAGTTCCAACGGAAACCAGACCATGTCGTTGTGTTCCGCAGGATAATGGCTAGTGGCTCAATAATCAGTGCGAACAGCATTGCCGATAGCGGGCACCCCTGCCTGGTACTTTTCCCTAGTTGAATATTACGAGAGGACCATCCGTTCACCCTCACTTCTGCTATCGGGGTGTTGTATAGAAGCTGGACCTATTTTATGAATTGTTCCCCGAAATTCATTTTCCTGATAATTGCCCACAGAGCCTCCCAATGGACCTAGTCAAAGGCTTTTTCGAAGTCTATGGCCAGCAACGCTAATGATTGTTGTATGGTAGGTGCTCTTTCCAGTGCTAAATGCAGTCTACGGATGTTCATCCTCGTGGTCTGGGTGAATCAGTGCTGTAATAACCGTTTGGAGTCTATTAGCTAGTACTTTGGCTAGTATTTTGGCTTCACTGCTAATTAGGGATATGGGCCTATAGGAGCTACATTAATCTGGGGGTTTGACCTTTTTTGGAATTACTATTATTGTGGCCTTGCATAGGTCCAGTGGGAGTATACCCACTTCTAGGGAGTGGTCGAACATGTTAAGCAGGTGGGTTGATATATCTAGATGCATTATTTTTTTCCAGATGTCAAGTGGGAAGCCATTAGGGCCTGGAGTTTTGCCTGTTTGAAGTTGGGTGATAGCTGTCGATATTTCGTCTTCTGTTATTTTATTGTCTAGTACAGTGGCTTGTTCTGCGGTAAGTGCTGAGAGATCAGTTACATCTAGTATGGTTCTGTCCGCTGTGATACTGGGGGGTTTGTATAGCTCTTCGTAGAAGCTAGCAAAACAGTCCACTATCTCTCCATCAGAGGAGACTATTTCTGCGCTCATATTTTTAATGTTTTTCACTTGCTTGTGACCCTCGTCTCGTTTTTCCAGCCATGCGAGCAGTTTGCCAGCTTTTTCCCCTGTTTCATATGGGCGTGCCTTCATGGCACTATGTGCTTTTTTGGCGCAGTCTAAGGACAGATTGTGCAGCTTTTTCTGTGCTAGCATTAGTGCTCCGTTTGTTTCGGGAGCATCGTTAGTAATGTGTTCTGCTTCTTTGATCATAACTTCTTTTTCAGCTTCTACAATCTGATCCCGCTGGGCCTTTTTTTTTGGCTGTTGTCCAAGATAGGATTTCGCCCCTCAAAACTGGCTTGTAAGCCTCCCATAATGTTCCAGGGTCATCGACCGAGCCTGTATTGAGTTCGAAATAGTTGGAGGTAGCTGTTTCTATTCTTTCTTTTAGGTCCGGAAACCCTAGGCAGTTTAGCAGCCTTGCTTGATGCTATGTGTTCGTTTCCTCGTCAGGGGGGGCGGCTTCTAGGTTGGCCGCCAGCTATTAGATGCTTTGTGATTCATGTTTCGGTTTGGAGCGGGGGCTCCTTTGTATTTATGCGTTCGGCAGTTAAATTAGTTTGGAGGTTACTGTTCCTTGTTATTCATTTCCTTGTTGCGGCATTCATTCTTGTTGTTGTTGGGGCCCTGTGTCTGGTGGTTGCTGTGGGTGTGGTCTATTGCGTTCCCCTCCCGATTTTCTCCTGGTGCTCCAATCGCCTTCTATATGTCTTTCAGCCCAGTTCCACGCCTCTTTAGGGTCTGTGAAATGCACCGTCGTGCCGTTGTGGAATATTTTGAGTTGGGCAGGGAAGATTAGGCCGTATTTAGTTCCCATTGCTTGCAGGTGTTTTTTGAGTGGATCAAAGGATTGGCGCGCTTTTTGCACCTCCCAGGTGAAGTCAGGGAAAAAGGCAATTTTAGATCCATTGTAGATGACGACCCCTTTCGATCTTGCCCTCTGTAGCACGGCGTCCCTATCCCGATAGTTTAGGAATCTTGCGATGACTGTGTGCGGTGGTGCACCTGGTGTGACTTTACCAGTTGGAATGAGGTGCACCCGCTCGATGGAAAAGAACCTGGAAAAGGATTTTGCATCAAATGTATCTGTGAGCCATTCTTCAAGGAATAGTTCCATGCTTGCCCCTTCTGCCTTCTTAAGGAGGCCAAGTATGCAGATGTTATTGCGGCTGGATCTACCCTCACTCTCATCCACTCTTGTTTCCAGGATTTTAATGCGTTCTAGCATGCCAGGCATGCGTCGATTGACCCCCCCCAAGGGTTGTCTTCAGTCTCCGAGATGCGTGTTTCAGCCTCCCCATTACGTGAGGTTAGTTTTTTTAGGTTGTGTCTCAATAGTGACACATCGGCCCCAATACTGTCCATCTTCTTCTCCATTGATGTCCTGGAACTGACAATGGCACTCATTACGTCCCTGAGGGAGATGCCGTCCTCCATGCACTCTGGTTTCGTTGATGCCAACCTCTCCGGGGAGCGAGACAGCGGCGTGGTCGTGTATTGTTCTATCCTGCTTTGTGTGGAGGTTTTCCTAGGTGTGTAGTTCCCCATTTTGTCTATTCGTCATGATGGCGTTAGAGACTATTTCGTTTCGTGGAGGGGGGTGACAATGCTGATTAGCAAGTGTTTTCCTGAAGTTTGGGAGTGATATTCACTGGATCGTGGTGTCCAGTGGGTGGCAATCCTGCGGGACTGTATGATGTGAGCCCCTGTTTCACTGCTTCCACCTGTTGACAGGAGTGACTACAGGTTGCAGTACTCTGTATGCAGTTGTATTCGTTATAACCATGAACATGTGCGTGCTTCGTCTGCCGTGGCCGCCTTTCCTGTTCACAGGTTAGGTGCAGTTCCCTCTTTTTGCTGCGGTGCAAGTATATTGGTTTGTTGCTTGCGGCAACAGGCTGTAATGGGGCACCTGTCTTGCGAGTGGAGCAGTGGTAGTGTGTCTTTCATGGGCGTGGGGTTCTACCACGTACACCTCCCTGGGGGGGTGGCAGTTTCGGTTGCTGTTATTCGTTGCTTTCGCCGTGGAATATGTCAGTTCATTTAGGGCACCGTTGAGCGTCTGCGGTTGATATCTCTCTGTCTGGCACACTTTGCTTTCTCTGGGCTGCTAGTGGGTCTTGTCTGGCGCTTCTATGGGCATCATTGACTGGCCACTCTGGCTCGTGTGCATATGATATTGGGGTTTGTTTGTTGTGATGGGTTGTTGGACATATTACATGTGACCTCACCCTTATCTTAGTGTCCAGTGTCACAGGTTCGAGGTCTTGGGAGGGTTTCCCCCTGCCTCCCACTGCTAGCGGTGTGCACTCCTTGCTTGCGTACTGTAGCAATGTCACAGTGCTCACTTTTGGATGTTGGAGTGGTTGGTGCAGTGGGGCCTTGGCGGCTCGCAAGGTCTTTGTGGCTGTGTTGGTGTAACAGGAGAGCAGGCAGGGGCTCACATCTTCCGCCGCCACCTCCCGTCTCCCCCATTCCCCCCTCTCCTTACCGTTGATCTCTTTCCCGCCGCGCGAAGGCAGGTGTGTGTGTTGTCGCTGGGTTGAGGAGGGTTCAGCAGGCGCTCTACGTGGAGCGGAGCGCCCGCGATCTTGTTTTGGGTCCTGGCAGTGTTATTCGGGCCCTTCATAGAGCTTCGTTGGTTTCTCACGAAGGGAGATTGTGGCAGTTCTCCTCCCTTTTGAGGTTTAGCAGTGGCGGCGCTGTTGGGGGGTATATTGTGCACCTTGGGTCTCTGAGCCCTGTCCACACGTCGCTGGCAGCCTGGGCTCTTCCGCACTTCGTTGCTGCTTGGGGGTGGAGGAGGAGCATCCACGTTTGGCTGTTCGTATGAGTGTGTTTGCCACTGCAGCGTCACTCGTTTAAGCTGGTCCGAGGAAGAAGAGCAGGGGTGGGTTGACCCCGATCGACCATATGCTCACTCTGCAGCCACCAGGTTGGAGGCAGCATGCGGTCCACCCTTCACTATCTCACCGTTGGTGCAGCCTTTCCTCTCGGGTTGGCTCCCTCGCAGATGTGTCGCGCTCTCCGCCTACTTTTCGTCCTCGGTGGCCATTTTGGGTGGCTCTCGCGGTTCGCTGTCTCTGGCTTCCGACAGCCGTATCTTCAGAACCCTGCACCGGTTTCGGTCCGCTATGACACGTACTGGTGCAGTAGTGCGTCATACATCGCTGGAGCGTTTTTGGTCTTCTCACAGTCCTTTTCATGTAGGATGCTTGCAGGATTCGGCTGGCGGCACGGGAGCGATGAAGGATCATGTCTTAATCACACGCCTGCTGGCCGCGCCCCCCTAGTTGCAAATTTATAATGTGCTTAAATTCCCAGAGGTTTCTAATTGCGGACCCGGGGTTCCAAGGCGAGCACATTGCTGCTGAGCTATCCTCCCGGGACTAACATATGCTCTCAGAGAAATGAGGTTTGTGACTGACTTAGAGTTAACATTTCACCTAGTTGCAATTAAATATACACTTGACAAAAGTTATTATTTTAATGCATTTTAATATGATGCCTTATCTTCTGAGGGTTCTCAAACTCATTAAACAAGCTCCAGCAAAAGCAGATATAACATAACATCACACCTATTAACAAAATTGCCATATGAGCGAAGAGCATCTTTGAATGGTTAAATACTAGAACAAGTGGTGTTTAATTTTAAAGCATTGGTAACCTACATCTCTTGCTAAGATACTATGCATTACACGCCTTTAGTTTCCATGCACACAGGAAGCATCCACTTGACACGTTTAGAGAGGATTCTGTTGCACAGCAGGATGCTGCATCCATGGTTGACAAGATCTGCCTCGTGTGGACCTGGCTATTCTCTGCTCTCCACAGCCCCTGCGGCCTTACCAAAATCTCACGTCTGTCCCTCTCCATCTCCTCGGCCAACTATTTACTACCCGCAATATGCCACATATCCGCTTTTTTCAACAGTAAAAGGTGGCACAATAGAGGTAGTGCTCTAACCTTATGCAGAACAGCGCTTGTGTTTATCGCAAGGTGCATACATTTTCACCCGCTTGTCGTCACTCATTCTATCCTATGGGCACTTAAGTTTACAAGTCTAGAGAGTTGTCCCTTGAGCCTTGCGTGCTAACTGGGCACTAACTGTATCAGATAAGAAACTTTAACTGAGAAATGGCCCAAAATGTCGCCCTCACTATTGCAATGGCTGAAATGCGAGACTTTTTCTTTTTTTTTTTTTTTAAACACCCCCTTTACACCACATATATATATATGTGTCGGGGGATGAGTATGGGATATTATACCGCATATCTATGTGGTGTAAAGGGGGTTTAATGAAAAAATACATTTGAAAAAAGTCAGCATTTTCAGCCGTTGCAATTATATGTGGTCGCAGTGATCACATAGATCTCTTTAACTGTACACTGACATTTTGTGGTGAGCCTGTGCGGCAAGGCAGGAAACAACCTTGTCGTTAGCTTGGGTGTCAGACCTCATGCGCATTTTGCTAAGGCTCTGTCACCCATGTGTTTAGGTTTCCAGGACTAAGGCAATGCAATGCAAAAATGACAGCACACATTGTCTACATTATTTTACTGTCCGTTAAAGGGGCTGCTCCATTAATACATTTTAGAGCTGTAGTTTGTCTGGGCTATGTAAGGAACTCATGGTGGCAACAGTAAAGACAGACACAAGTGATCACAGTTCAAGGGTGTTTAACATGTATAAATGGGTGAGAGAAACACCTAATATTAACCTAAATCTAAGATGGGAGCAAGCTAAGACCATCAAATAATAAGGCAGTCCTTGTGGTGTCTTGTAAAAAAAATGGGCCTATACAAAAAAAACAATTGCCAATCCTTACCGCCACGTTACAAAATAGTGTGGGATAATGTTCATCAGAAAAGAAAGAAGTGTTCTCAAAATAATAAAAGTCAGGATGGTATGGCTGGGATCTCCCTTTCCCACATTTTTAGCATGGGACAAGGCAGGATTCCGGAGCACACCACACTCCTGGGCCTCGCCAGCACAAGGTTACAGTTACAAAATATCAGGGCTTCTGTGGCCAAGTGTCTTTCTTTGTTTTAAAACCTTTATTTTTCAGTTGACTGTAACAGTACATTTTAAACAAGGTACATAACATTTGTATTTATATTATAGCAGTGTAAAACAGTGTCATCATTTATGGTTGGTTTTACTTGGTGAAGCGGCAGTATTTCGCCCATGTAGTGTCATCTATGGTTATGTTCAAGTCCTTTTCCCATTTGCTCCTCATATTGTTTCTGCATGGGGTGTGCGCTTGTGCAGCTTTATTTAGTGGAGAAATGCTGCCTTTGAACCCCATTTGTGATATGGTGTTGGTCAGATATGGATGAAGGGTTGGGGCTGCTGGGAATGTTAACCACTTGCTTTTGCATAATGACCTTAGGCAGTGATATTGCAGAGTTGTGGTTAGGCCACCCCCGACCTTATCCTGGGCCTCGTTAAAGTGGACAAACCTTCCCTCTGGGAAGAGGTCCCCTATGCACATGTCCTTGTGTGTGTCCCATCTTTTCTGAAGTGCCGTGTCAAATGTGGGTGTCATGTCAGAGTAATGACATAGTGGGGTATGTGGCCAATATAGTTCTGAGCATCCCACTCTACGAAAAAGAGTCGCCCAGGCTCGAGTTGTGCTAGCGACTGGATCGACCTCCCCCATGTCTCCGATCGCCCTCGCAAAGATCATAGATTGTAAGGACACGGGGAGGCTGCACATTTTCCAGCTTGAATATGGGCATATGGTTCTGTGCAGTGGGACCAATATTTCGCAAAGTGTGTTTTTGCAGCAAGGTAGTATAGTTGGAAGTCTGGGGCAGCCAGACCGCCTGTGTCATAGGGTTCACATAGCTTGGACCAGCTGAGTCTCACCGTGCCCCTTCCCCATACACACTTTGAGGCAGTAGGTTTCTGTATTTTGTCGATGAATTGGTGGCCTGGCCATATCGGAATGTTGCTGAATAAATATAATAGTTAGGACACCACAACAATGTTTAGCAGGGCCACCCTCATACATAGAGATTGGGAGCTTAACCCAGATGCTCAGTTTGGTCTCGAGTTCTCGAGTGTTGATATGTAAGGTTTGTAATTTGTGGAATACAGGTTTTTTTTTGTCCGTGGCCAGTAGGATGCCAAGGTAGCGAGCTGTGTTTGGGGACCATCTGAATTGTGCTGTGGCTTCCGATCCGATTGTGCCTGGTGTGTGTTAATGGGATCATTTCTGTTTTAGTACGATTAATTGTGTAGCCTGAGAATTAAGGGAATTCGTAACTTTCTTGCATTACCGGAGGCAGATTGGTATTGGATCTCTCAGGTACAACATAGTGTCATCGGCGTAAATGGATATGAATTGGGGGAGGGGTGCCCTAATGCAAATGCCACGCCATGTGTGCTTATGTCTCAGATCTGCTGCCATGCCCTCTCTGGTAAGGGCGAAAATGAGGCCAAATCTCTTTCAAACAAAGTCTCATGCCTCAGAGGACCTGGTATGTTACAATCCACAAAACAAACGGTTCCTTCAGTAACTCTTCATAGGGTGATTACTCTTCGCCTTAGCATCCCCCTGTGCCGGGCTCCGATCCTTCGTGCAACACGGGCCTCCCTCCGTCAGGTTCACTACGGCCTTTCATTCACAATGTAACATTCCAGAATCTCAATGTCTTTTTAAACACCTATTCACTGTGGACAATCCTCTGCGGGGTTCACTCTTGTGGACACAATGTTTATGGTGTATGCCTCTTCACGTTGATTCGTAGGCATCCCTCAGCCGGGTTCATGTTTGCTAAACACACAGTTCCCTTTGCTTTATCAATATGCGGGATTCACTCTCCTTAGCTTTCCCCTTTACATCCCTCCGTCAGGTCCACATAGCCATTCTAACATATGATTTGCTCATTCTCATCAGAAAGTGGGGTTCCCTTCCCTTAGCTTTCTTTCGGCATCCCTATTGTCAATGTGTCAGAGACTTTCGATTGTACAAGGGGTTTGACTCGACCCTTGTATGACCCCTCTGAATCCTCACACTGGCCTCTCCTAGTGCGTCTTGGTATTTGTAGTTTCAACAAAAGGGGACCAGCCAGAGTCCTTTGAACAAGCACTCACGTGGCGCCTGACCACTTTGCAGTGGTCCTTCAGTGGACTGTCTTTCAATATTAAACACACACAAGTTCCTTGTTCACAAGTTCATACAATGTTGCCCTTCACAACCTTGGGTTGAACATGCTATCAGCTCTCTCCAACTCCCCGGTTGTGCTAAACCCGTTGGCTTGTCTTGCCTCTGGAGTCAACAACGGTACCACGGTAGCAAGCGTGCCAGTCTCTGCCTGGTTTATCAATACGGGAGGCCCCCATGCACTGTTGACATCTGTCACACCACACACCAGCTGTAAATCCCGGTCTTATGATTCTTTTTACAGAGGCTTAGCAGGTCTGGGTTCAAAAGGGCAAGGGCACTTCTCTCCTTGTCGTCCTGTCAGGTCCCGCCCCCTTTCTTCTCCGTTTGAACTGCTGTTTTGGAATTACTGCTTCCTCATGCGCTTGGCCTTTGCCCAAAGTGTGCTTTCGTGCTCCGTCTTTTGTCCCTGTGGGGAAGGGGAAGGGCTGTAAGGTGTGCGTAGTTATTATAAATTTCCTGACTCTGCCTGACCCTGGTGTTGGGACATGTTAGGTAAACGGCTCAGGTGTTAGTGTTGGAAGAGCGGGTGGGGGTAGAGCTTCTACATATCCTACTGGGTAGGATGGGGAACAGGTGTTAATGGGAAGGGGGCACCACGTCTCAACCCTCGGTGTCCCACTTACACTCCCCGAAGACTCCTCATCTAGGTGATCCTTCCTCACTGGTCCACCCCCAGGAATTGGATCCAAAAGTGATGGCTGTGTCTTGGCCATCTGGGCGACATATCTCTGAGGTCCAGCGTGTGAGACATCTTCAGGTTTCTCACAGCTATGAAAACTGTTTTAAATTATTCTGGGTTCATGCCAAGTGGGTCCAATCCTTTCTGACCGGCAGGATGTCCAACGTTTTCTGGGGCGATGACTCTGCGACCCATGAGCTGTGGTGTGCTCCAGGGGGCATGTATGTCCCAGGTGCTTTTTAACTTATACATGCGACCTCTCTGCAGCCTTCTGGAAAATACTTTTTTTTTTCACTAACTACGCAGACGATACCCAGCTTGTCCTGGAAGTCTTTGATGACTAGTAGATCGACAAAGCAAACCTAAATCACATCTATGGCCTGATTGAATCTTGGATGTCAGAAAACTGTATGTGCCTTAATGGAGGGAAAACAGACTCCCAAAGTTTGGATCACCACAAGCAAAGTCCAAATTAATATCGAATTACAAGGCGTTCCCATCCATTATTGCAACATTCCTGTACTGAGTAAGATTAAAACCCTCGGTATACATCTCGACTCATCCCTGAGTGTAGAAACCCATGCCAATCAGGTCTAAAAAATCTGTAACTACTACCTTTGGCTCTTAAAAAATATCCACCCCTACCTTACTGAAAACAAGAGCACTATTATAGCACGGGCTATCATCCTGTCAAGGGTTGGTTAGTGCAACATTCTTCTTGTTGGTGCTGACAAAAAGAACTTGCAGAATCTCCAAGTCATCCAAAATGATGCAGTTCGTATCATCAAAACAATTCCAAGAAGGAATCACATATCACAGCATAGACAGGCATTACATTGGCTTCCTGTCAAGCCCAAGGTCAATTTAAAGAATCGACTATGGTGCATAAATGCCTCCATGGAGAATACCCTGCCTACATGAAAAACCTAATGTTTTATCACAAGCCTGCCAGATCACTGCGATCATTTAGCCGGTAAACGGCCCAACTTTTAAACGAACAAAAGGTTTGGGTAAATCTTTTGCTGTATGCTCTGCAGAATTTGGAACACGCTACCTCTATGGCAAGAAACCAACAAATTTGGGATGAGGTCACTGTGGACATTTGTTTGATCCATCCCAAGATTAGATCACTTGTACAATTTATTGTGCTCATGTACATTGATTGCACATCTTTTTATAAAATCAAAATTATACATAGTTTATTATGAATTTTCATAGGTTTTATCTCACATATATTGGTGTTTGGTATCAGTGTATGGATGCATGAGGGTTGCCTGTGGACGAATGAGTAAACGACTGAATGGTATTTTGATGAATTATATGAATTGTATTTAATTTGTATACTCTTAATTTTCCTGCTATGTAAATTATATTTGTAGTGCTGATTAAATCATGATTAAATTCATACATTGAAATAATGTATCAGGTATAATAAATTCCCTTTGATACTTTGGGCCTCATTCCGAGTCCGGCGGTAAGTAACAGTAATTACCGCCATGGCGTAAATACCATGTACGATGTGGTTGGAAGGCGCTATTTCCACCATATTCCGACTTCGCGTGCACGAGTATTCCGCCATGGCGGTAAACTCCCTTGCGGCATAGCGCAAAAGGTCCCGTCAAACCCCTTACCGCCATAAACCTAGACGTATTTAACACCATCGCCTTCGATGGAATCCGTAATTAGCGGAGACCGTAATTTACGCTAACCGTAAATTACGGCCACCGTTAAATACCGGAAACGGAAATAACGTCATCGCACAGGAACGGGAAGCATCACGGCGGCCATATTTAAAATCACAATCCATTGCAATCCTCTCCATACAGGACTCCATACAGGACTCAGATCGACCAAATATACCACAGAGAACATCAGCATGCCTAAAGTTCTGAAAAAGGGCGCTGCGCGCATCCGAAAAGAAAAATTCACCCAGGATGAGTTACAGGTCCTGGTCGACACTCTGCATGAACATGCAGATATCGTATTCTGCAGCGACATGCGTAGGCCCACCATCCTCAGAAAGAAGGAGATATGGGAGTTGGTCGCACAGAGGGTGAGTGCCGTTGGGAACACCCCCCGCAGCACAACGCATTGCCGCAAACGCTGGGATGACCTCCGTCTCAGGGTGCGGGCCATCATGTCAGCAAACCGTCAGCAGGCCCTGGAGACAGGAGGAGGCCCAGGCTCACCCATTAAAATGATGCCCTGGGAGGAAACATGTGTGGAGATGATGGGCACAGAAGCCATCGAAGGTGTTGGTGAAATGGATTGCGGTGATCCCTCATCCGCTGATGCAGGTGAGTGTCATGAGTCCAAACAGTACATGCATCCCTAATGTAATTCACCGCAAAGGGCCGGCCAAAGAGTCACATCATGTTTGCTTCGTAGACCCCCACCCCCTGCAACCATGTCGTAACAAGTGGGACCCAGGATGATGTCAGGTGCAAGGCTGACACCCATATTGGCCATGCCACACAGAAAGCTGGTCAATGTCACTCACCACAGTACTCCGCCAACATGATTGACCCCGCCAACAGTATGCTTTTACCATCCAAGCCAAGTTCACTCACCGACCAAAATATCACCAAGACGCTGCTCTCCCAATGTGTTACCATAGGCTTGAAGTCATGATGACCCCCAGATCATTGATCATGCTGTCTCTCTCTTGCCCCCCACAGGTAGCGGTCATGAAAGTGAGGAGCAGGAAGGCTCCCAGCCAAGTACCTCCCGGGACAGGGGCAGGGTACAGCGCATACCTGCTGGCAGACATAAGGCCCATACTACACCACCTGCTCCAGCAACCCCCATGGAGGGTATACAACCCCCACCCGCGCACCTGGACATGGCTGCAGTTCCGCCGGAAACATGCCCCACACTGCACCCTGAGGAATCCAGCATGTCAGGGGAGAATGCTGCCATGTGCCTCCTTAGTGTGCCAGACAGCCCCACATCCTATTCCGTGGTCAACGTGGAGGAGACCAATGTCTACAGCCCTGAGTCACCATCGTACAGCCAGGTTGCACACAGCGACTCCGGGTCGAGTGATGGCCCAGGTCTCACAGGCAAAGGGGTAACACCTGTCTCACATCAGCCCACTTCCCCTGCCGAAACACCTGAGAGGCCTGCAGGCCCAATACCAAGCCTGCCAACCACATCCCCCACATCGGCCGCAGAAGCTGTGCACTCCCAGAACCTCACGGCCATGATTGAGGAGTTTCTCCGGGACAACGGGAATCAGGGTTGGTGCATCACAAGGACATGCAGGCTCTGGGCGAGGTCATCACTACATCCACAAACCGGCTCTGTGAGGTGCTCCGCAGGATTGCTGATGCCCTGGAGGTAGCAACCCCCAGACCTCAGCCCCAGCAGGAGGAACCACCCTCCCAGTGCTCCTCCACGCAGACCAGCCCGGTCCGCAGGTCACAACGCACAATGCGAAAATGATACCCCAGGCTCGGGGAGTGCCCATTGACTATGAAGCCACACACATGTGGCCTAGGTAGTATTGATGGGACCATTGTGGGGCTGTTGTGAGGGGAGGGTGAGGGGGGTGAGGGTGTGCGTGGGAGTTCGGGGGGAGGGGGGTGAGGGTGTGCGTGGGAGTTGGGGGGGAGGGGGGTGAGGGTGGAGGATTATTTGTACACGTTTTCACATGATTATACAA
Organism: Ambystoma mexicanum; assembly: GCF_040938575.1. Taxonomy (NCBI): domain Eukaryota; kingdom Metazoa; phylum Chordata; class Amphibia; order Caudata; family Ambystomatidae; genus Ambystoma; species Ambystoma mexicanum. The sequence goes on along the minus strand of NC_090941.1, from coordinate 962,089,762 downwards.
TACACAGTTTGGTGTATCCTGGAAAACAGAGTGGACATTGATCATTGTGCATGTGTCTTTTAATGTCTCACAGTGCATGTAGTACATGTATCCCCACACCCAGTGCCCAATGTCCTGTCATCCTCACCCCCTCAGCTGACTTGTGACTCAGAAATATTGGTCAATCAATGCTTGTCGCACATGACGTCCCTCCTGTGCATCGGCCCCGTGATGCTGTCCTGCCATTCCTTCCTCCTCCTCCTCCTCCTCCTCCTCATCTGGTGGTAGCAGACCCACGTCAGGGGGCAGTGGCACATTCCGATGGATGCACATGTTGTGCAGCATTGCACATGCCATGGTGATCTTAGCCACCTTCTCGTGGCTGTAGATGAGGGCCCCACCTGACCGGCTGAGGCAACGAAATCGTGCCTTTAAAAGGCCGAAGGTCTGCTCTATCACCACCCGTGTACGGGTATGAGATCTATTCTAGTCCTCCTGGTGCCTGTTTTGTGGGTTGCGGACCGGGGTCATAAGCCACGGCTTCAATGGGCAGCCAGCATCACCTGCATGAGAGTGGAATGAAGGTAACTGTTCGTGCAATCATGGTGGAGAACTGTGCTAATCTGACATTGCAGCAGGTGTTCACTGGCCATGCACACATGTCCCAGGATACAGTCACCCCATTACATCGTACAATGGCGTTGACTGTCCCACCCTTATGCATCTCTCTACCCCACCCTTTACCACCCGGGTGGAGTATGCTGACAGCCTACTCACAGCCCCAATGGACTGCCATGGCCCATTCCGGTTACTCACCAAGCAGCCAGGTACGTCGTTCAGTATGTCGCTCCATGTAGCGTGGTAGTGTAGAGTTGCGCAGGACCAAGGAGTCATGAGTTGATCCGGGGTATCGGGCATTGCATTGTGTGATGGCTTTACTGGCATTACACACCATCTGGACGTTGATGGAGTGATATTGCTTGCGGTTGCGATACGGCACCTCCATGGCATGGGGAATCACCAATTCTACGTGGGTGCAGTCGATGGCACCTATGCAATTTGGCATGCCTGCAAGTGCATGGAAGGCAGCTTTGGTATCATATGTCTCCTGGGGAGTCCGGGGGAGGCATATGTAGTCCCTTCTGTGCTTGAGGAGGGCATCGAGCACTTGGTTGAGTATCCGGGAAAATATGGGCTGTGAAATGCCATACATGTGCCCCACTGTATGTTGGTAGGTCCCTGTGGCAAGGAAGTGGAGCACAGGCACCTTTAGTAGAGGGGGGATGGCAGTGCTGATTTCTATTAGGCTCACTATGTCGTTATGTATCAGGGCCACTATGGTGGTTATGGTGTCCCGGTCAAGCCGGTACAGGGTGTGTATCTGCTCTGGTGTGAGGTTGAAGGGGGTGGGTCTGATGCGTGGAATTGGGGGCTGACGGCGTGGTAATGGTGGCTGCACCGGTAGGGCATGCTGGGCCTGTCTCTGCCTCCTTCTCCTCCTGTGTATCCTCTGTGGTGGGGGCTGTGGTTGCTGTGGTTGCTGTTGTTGATGTTGTCGTAGTTGCTGCCTTGCAAGCAGGCCCTCCAGCTCCATGAATGCTGCAAGAATTGGTATCATCTTGGTGTGGGAGGGGGTGTGGTGTGTGGGTGTGCTCCTTTTGTGCTGTGCCTGACTCTATGGACTCCACCTGTGCTGATTGGGTGCACCTGTTCCTCTTTCTGGCACTGTTCAGGGTTGTTAACACCTTCTCTGCGATGCCGGTAATTACGCCATGGCGTTAAGGTACTTTGCGCTCTTGTGGAGCCCGTTTTTACCGTGTCCGCTTTACTTGGGATCAGCACGGGTTAACGCCTTAGCGGTATTTCCGACGTGGTGTCTCGGGCGCGCGACACTGGTCCGCTATTTACGCCGTCGTACTTTACGGCGGCGGTAATTACGGTGTGATGGGTCTGAATAGTCCACGGCGGAAAAGGATGGCGGTATTACTTTACCGCCATCGTTTTTCCATTAGCGCCGGACTCGGAATGAGGCCCTTTGTCTTTAAAAAATGGTATCCTGTGGACTTCTTTTCCGAGTGAATAAGAAACCAACATCAGACATTTTAGGAAGTCACACAAAACTTTTCATTGAGTAATCCCCGGCTGCACCCCCTCACTGGGTCACTTATCCCATGATTTTGTTGTTTACTTTGTGTATTTATGCGCCCAGATGCCTGCGGGTTCTGGCGTGTTCTAAACCTATAAATATAAATAAATAACAATGTAGACTCCCATCTTCAAATGCACATCATAACAGCGTGCACTTTATACAGTTAGGCAATGCAGGACAACAGCTTGTCATAGCACACACACCATTGTCTGGGGGAGGTGGGCATGACCAGCTCCTGAATGACACACACAGTAGGTCGCGTGGCCGCAAGGATTGGCACAGCCATGGGGTTGGAACCTTGGTCAACAACAATTTATTAGTCCTGGAATTTAATAGGGAGCGCTCCTCTAGCTGGCAAAGCCGTACCAGGGATACCGGGGCCAAATCGGCAGTTTGATCATGGGGTAACCAAACGCATCACGAGGGACCCTTTCATGAACAGGGGGTGTGGGAATTCCTACAGCATAAAACATTTGATTAACAGTGGGTGGCAGCATCCAAAACCTAATACCAGCATAGCATTCACTGAGTACATTTCAAGCATCTCGAGCATGACGGAGCACAGCTTTTGCTGGATCTACTTTAAAGCACGTTAGACAGGTAGTATCCCAACTTTTACTGTAACCATTTTAAATCATATTCGTACAATGCAGGATCACAGTTTGGGTCATGGATCACAATGTAATGGTATACTGCGGCGTTGGAACATCAACGTTTTTGAGTAATCCCCGGCTGCAACCACATTATTTGTACATGATTGCAGAACGCTTCACTGGCTGGCAAAGCCGCACCTGGGAACACCGGGGGCCACATCGGCTTAGTCCCTCTATTCGTCTGGTATCACTCTGGACCGCGAACGCGCATCCTCGTGAGTGCTGGCCGAACCTCATTGGGTGTTGCCAGTGGTCACATCTACTGTGCGCTGGCAGTCTCCTTGGGGACTTAGTCTCCTCTTGGTGGGCTTGCAGCAGGCAGGGTGCCCGACTAGACCAGTATCTGCCATGCTCACTGAAGGGATGGAAGGCTCCACAGGCAGCGGACTTGGTGGTCATTGTGGATGAGGGGGAAGCAGGCCTCCGTTCAGCCCATCTGCACAAGCACCCTCTTAGGGGTGGGCCGGCGGATGGGACTGCGCTGCATGATGGTGGGCCAGGCGGCAGGATGGCTGTCCTTGGTGGTCTTTGGCCTGTTGATGACGGATCCCACATCAGGCGGGGAACTAGTGGCAGTGTGTCTGGATGGTGCCATCTTCCTTGGCTCACCCCCTGCCTGATCGCACAAGCACTCTGTCCGGGGAGAGCCGCGGTCAGGCCAACACTGTTGCACTGGGGACAGGGCCCTTACCTGCGCCTGATGTGCGGGTGTGACCGGGCTGTTCCACCCCACCTGTTGGTGTAGTTGCAGCAGTGCTGTCCCTTGGAGAGGTACCCAAGTCAATACAGTAGCAGCGAAAAAAACAGGCTCCCCCAGGCAGGGGTTGATGGTAGCGTGTTTGGTCTGTGCCATCCTTCCAGGCTCACCTTCTGCCCGACTGTACAAGCACTCCCTCTGGGAAGAGCCGCAGTCAGACCACCGCTGTTGCTCCCTCGTCATCTCCCCCAGTTGGGAGTTTCTTTCCGTCAGTGAGCTGGCAGCGGCCATGTGTTTTCTACCCCAGATAGGAGCTCTCTCTATGCTAAGGCAGCAGTGCACAGAAACAGGTGCAGCATGGAATGTCGGCCACGTCCCTATGTTGCAGGGTGGCCTCGTGGTCCCACGGCCGCAGGCAGATGGTGTAAAACTATGTTGCTATGATCACTGCAGCTATCCAGTCACACAACAGGCCTAGGGTTGCCACGGTTAGGCAGGCTTATTCTGGTGCCAGCGTCACCATACTTATCTCGGCCGTGGTCACACTGCTGTGGGGGCGGGGAAGGCTGCGCCCTTGTTCTCTCCCCCAGGCAGGAGTTTTGCTGTGACTGCGTTCCTGGTCGCGCCAATTGCGGGCTCCCCCAGGCAGTGTTGGGGGTGGGTACAGTGCCCCCACGCGATGCCCGTAAGCCCCCACCCTGTAAGGACCACACAGCACACGTCCTTACAGTTCGGGCTTCCCGGTCGCTCTGACGTGGCTGGGAACGCCCCGTTTATTTATACAGCATGCGGCGGCATGCAACGTCACCCCGCCGCATGCGTGTCCCGTCACGGGGCAGCGCCACACTCCTCCTTTTTCGGGAGGACAAACAAATGCTTTATTACTATACACTGCAAACCACACAAACGCTTAACAGCAACATTTTACACACCACTTGCCAAAAAACCCCTTTATTGTCAACCACCCGGGTCTCCTTACTCAACAGTCCCGGACTGAGGTTGATCAGCCACATGTCCCAGCACATAATCGCTGAGGTAAGCGGGTTCCCCTCGCCCAGCCCTCTGGGGGTACCTCCCGCTTACCTCCGGCACGGGAAGGCCTTCCACAGACGTCCCCCAGACAGGGGATTCGAGTATGCTAGGGGAGCCACCTCCATCATTCGGCATGTCCATCACGTCCGGCTTCAAGGGGGGTTCAGTTATGGTATCCCCCAGCTTCTTGGAGAAGCTGACATTCCGGGTGACGGCAGATCTTCCGTCGGAGGCAGTCACCATGGACCCCTTTACGGCCACAACGTCCAATGGCTCCGGCAGAGCTACCCATGGGGGTGTCTGTTGCGGATGAGGACCTCGTCTCCGGGCTCCAGCCGTTGAGGACGGAGGCCCCTTCGCAAGTTCTCCTGATCGATCCTCATCCGCTGGTCCACCTCGACCTGTTGGTTGTCAATCACCCCAGGCTCTTTCTCCCCCACTTCGGGCAGCAGACCCCACGGGCAGTGCTTGAACAGGGCCTCGGCCAGCGCCACCCCCTGGATGCATGCGGGGTGGTACGGTACACCCGCAGGAATTGATACAGAGCTCTTTGGAGGGACTGTCCCTGCCCTTGTGCGATCCGGAAGGTCTTATTGAGTGTCCGCATTAGTCTCTCAGCATCTCCATTTGCCCTGGGCCACAGCGGGGACACCTTCCGGTGCTGAACCCCGCAGCTCTCCATCAGTTCAGAGAACCATTCACTCTGGAAGGGTGAGCCGTTGTCCAAACACAGTGTGTGGGGGAATCCATTGGCCGCGAACACCTTCTCCACGGCCACCACCACGTGCTTAAAAGCCACAGACTCCACAAACTCCACCTCCGGGTACCGGGAATACTCATCGACAATCACCAGGAAGTGGGTGCCTATGGCCGTTGATCCAAAGTCTGCATGGACCACCTCCCAGGGCCGCCTGCCCCGGGGCATCGCTTCGATGGCTGGCTCTCGCTGCAACGGAGATGCCGCCTGGCACCAGACACATGCCGCCACAAAGTCGTCGACCTTCCGCTCCAGTTCGGGGAACCAAACCTTCAGCCTCAGCCTTGCCTTGGTCTTTGCGGCACCCTTGTGTCCATGGTGGGCCAGGGTGATCACATCCTTTACCTTGGACTGTGGGACCACTATCCGGTCGCCTCGAAGCAACAGGCCCGACGCCGAGAAGGACAGCTCTTCCTTGATCTTCCATAGCTGCTCTAGCCCAGTCTTGTCCTCCTGAGTCCGTCCTGCCAAGGACTCCAGCACTGACCTCCAGGAGCCCTGCTGCATGGAGTGCTTTAGGATTTGGAAACACTCGTTCTTGCCAGCTGCCACCGCAAGCTCCGACAAGGGCATTGCGTTGGGCATGGCTGCCTCCATCACCATTCGGATATGATCATCAGCCTCCTCAGCACAGGTGTCATATTCTACTCCCCCACATGCTCCCGGATGCCGGGAGAGATAGTCTGCTGCATTGTTGGCCCCCGGCTGATACACCAAGGTGACCCCATACTCCAGAAGAGCGAGCATCCACCGCTCAATCTTGGCCGGTGCCTTTGAAGAGGACCCTGCCAAAATGGGAAGCAGGGGCTTATGGTCGGTCACAACCGTCACCGGGCGTCCCAGGACATAGAGCCGGAAGTGCCTGCACCCCCAAAGGACTGCCAGAGCCTCCCACTCAATCTGTGAATATCTCTGTTCAGTCTCGGACAGCACTTTGCTGGCGTACGCCACTGGCCGAACACCCCCATCACGGTCTACCTGGGTTAGCACGGCACCCAGACCAAATGGGCTGGCATCGACAATGATCAGGGATGGTAACGCCAGGTCGAAAAACGCCATTGTGTCCTCAGCTTCCAAGGCACCCTTGATGTCTTCGAATGCAGCTTGCTCAAGTGGGCCCCAGTGCCAGGTGGATTCCTTCTTTGTTAGAGCCCTGAGGGGTTCAGACCTAGAGGCGAGGTTTTGAATGAACCGTCCACAGTAGGTGACCATGCCAAGGAAGCTCCGCACATCGGACACCGACTCAGGCGGTTGCGCCTTCTTAATGTCCTGGACCTTCTTCAGGTCTGGCGATACCCCTCCCGCCTTGAATACAAATCCGAAGAATTCGATGGAAGGGCGCAGACACTTACATTTGTCCCTATGAAGGGTGAGGCCTAGCACTTGCAGTCTCTCAAATGTCTTCGCCAGCCTTCTCAGATGGTCCACCTCGGTCCTTGCAAACACCAAGATATCATCACTGATGTTTAGCACACCCTGCAGATCTGCGAGGGTGCCTCGGATGATATTTTGAAACACCTCCGCTGCCGATGACACCCCGAAACTCCGTCTCTTGTAGCGGTATAACCCCCGGTGAGTTGTGAATGTGGTGATATACCTCGATTCCGGGTGGAGGACTACCTGATGATAGCCCGCTCAGAGGTCCAACTTGGAAAAGAAACAAGCCCCTTGTACCTCTGCAATAATGTCATCGATGGTGGGGGTGAGCTGCCGCTCCCTCTTAATGGCCTTGTTGGGCAGCCTCATGTCTACACAGATACGGACAAAGTCAGGTTGCTTGGGCTTCCTCACAACCACAATCGGGGATACCCAGGGAGTCGGGCCCTCCACCTTCTCAATGATGTTGAGGCTCACGAGGTTATCCAGTTCCTTGTCCACCTGCTCCCGGAGGTGGAACGGCACCCTGCGGTGTTTCAGGGCAATGGGCTGCACAGAGTCATCAATATGCAACCTCACCGGGTCACCAGTCATCTGTCCAATTCCACTGAAGAGGGCGGCATACTTGTCGAGCAGATCATTAATGTCCTCAAGGTACACTGAATATGCAAAGGTGACAATTCCAAGAGCCTCAGCGGTGGCACAGCTCAGGAGAGTGTTGGTACTCACTGGCGTTACATAGAATCGGGCTATGATCTGCGAGCCCTCATGTTCCACCTTTGCCAAAAATGCGTTGTCCAGTGGGATTGGTTCCAGTTCCCCAAATGCAAATATGCGAGCTTTCGGTGTGAGTAGCTTGGGGGGGCGAGTCCAGAGCATCATAATGCCCCCGGGCCATCACATTGACCGATGCTCCAGTGTCTACCAGGACCGGGACTGGCGATTGATTGACTTCCACCACGCACCTCGGTTGTCTCCTGTTCTTGCCCCTCAGGATCCCCACACTGGAGACAAAGAAAATGTTCTCTTCCTCGTCGGCCTCCTCCACGTGGGCATCTTCCCCGCCCTGGTCCACCTCGGCCACGTTTGGTGGGCGGCTTTGGGGCTGAAACCAGGTCCGAGCCGGGCCTCTCGGCACCATCACGGGCAGGGCTGCCTTGCACACCCTTGAGAAATGGTCAGGCAGTCCGCACCTACCACACGTTCTTCCGGCCGCCGGACACTCAGTTGGGCGTGGAAGGTCGTATCCGCATTTCTGGCAAGATTCACCTGCTCTTCCTGCTCTGTCACAGGGTCCTGCCCCAGGCCTTCTCGATCCTCTACCACCCCGCCACATGGCACACACCTCCTCAGACTTGACTGAGTGGGTAGTGTGATTCCCGGCTCCCTCAGGACTTGCCTTCTGAGTTTGCCCGAGGAGCAGGCCTGGATCAGCATGGTGCATATCATGTCCTCCGCGTCTCCCCATGCGCATGCCAGGGAGAGGCGGCGCAGGCGTCCATAGAAAGTGTCCAGCGTTTCATCCTGCTTTTGTTTGGCCGGCAGCATTACAAATCTCTCATAGTCCGAGTTGGCAAGAGGGAGAAAGTGAGCCTGGAGGGCAGTCTTTGCTGCATCGTAGGAGCCATCCTGTTGGGTGTCCTGACCCACGTTTGGACTATTAAGCTGCAACATTTGGTGCTGTGGGCTTAGAAAATCCAAGATGGCAGAAAAGCCCACAGTTGCACCAGAATCTGGGAAAACCACGCAGTTTTTGCGCACAACAAAGTGGTCCCCTGACCTGCCACCCACCAGTGCAAGCATGATGGGCCAGGGGTGCCCTGAGTGGAATGTGTGCCAAAGGAAAAACAGCAGTGCCTGTTAGCTTAAAAGCGCTTTAAAATCACCTTTGTTTCCCTGAATGCAAGCTAAAAATGCCTATTTTAAACATCACAAGATATTCAAAAATCTCAATGAACACCAGCATACAAAATCTGGAAAGATGAAGAGCCCAAAACAATGTTTATAACAAAACTGGCTGAGTTGTGGATGTCAGCACCTTAGGTTAAATCGACAGAAAGCCACTAAAATCGAAATGTTTAAAATAAATGAGTGACCTACTTTTGAGTGTAACATAGGTTGCAACTGTTAAATGTCATAGTTATGAACTTAGAATCAGCATTCTAGCTGCATGTGCAAAAATTGTGAGTTTGATTTGAATGAAGAAAAACTCGGAACAAAAGTGACATTTAGCTGAAGCCTGGCTTAATGAAACTGGATTCTGCCTGACAACTACCCCCGACAGGAGAGGGAATTCAGCAGCTGTGTTCCCAGGCCTGGCTGCATCCTGCTGCCCCAGCCAAAAGGAGATGACACCTCTCTAATTGAATTAGGGGAGTGGCACCTGGGGACTACAGGAAACTAAACAAAGCACTGTCCCTGGCTCAGGCAAGTGTTATATTGGGGGGGGGTCGTAAAATGGCTTCCTCTTGGGAGAAACTGGGAGGGGCAGTGCCTGTAAGAGCAAGCTGAGCTTGGGGGAAGTGGATAAACCAGAAATTCCACCATGTGCTTTGGAAAACCACACCCCTTTGGGGCCAGAGCCTGATTTTAAAAAGATGGATAATTCAGAGTGCGGAATTGTAAAAATTATATAAATAACATCATCATTCTTGTGATTTTTCTGTGCACATTTTAAGAGGTGTTAGGACCCTGTGGTATGTTCTTGGGGATAGTAGCGGAAAAAAGGGTTGTTACTCCAAATGTATGCATGTTAAAAATCTGACACTTTATCATCTGAAACCCATATCCCTGGTGCACATTTGTGTAAAATCTGGAAAGGTTTAGAGGTCGTTATCTGGATGAAAAGGGGAGAATTCTGTCATAAGTGGACACGACATCGTACAAAGACAGGGATCGGATGGTTTGGTGCTACAGAAAATATGTTAACTGGACCTATAATATTAGAAAAATGGTACATAGATAAACATGTATTTGGATCAGAAATAGATTTGTGTGCAATTTGACAAGGGGAGGATCCTCTGACCATAAACCTACCTCATCACTCTGACTCACAACCCAGTTCCCCCAATCAAGGAAGAGAGGAGGAACTGGCCAATGATAAGTTGAGAGGGTTGGGCATGCAGAATGAGCCGAGCCACCCACTTTCTAAACACATAAAAAGAGCCACTGGAACCCAGGTAGGGACATTCACTTTCCACTTTCTTGCTGGACGCTTTGCCGGGAGACTCCAGACTTCAAATCCATCAATCTCCAGAGACCAGAGATCCAGAGAGACCAGAGAACCAGAGAGATCAGAACTGTGCAGTGCTGAGAGCAGAACCGGAGACCAGACCACTGTGCAGTGCCGCTAGCAGAGCTGACACAGATCGCTGTGAGCAGAACCAGGCAGAGATCGTCCGTGGCGAGAGAACCGCCAGGAGTCCAGTCCAACCGGTTGACCCGATCCGTGACGAAGTCGCATTCCTGTCCAAAATCTAGTGTGAGTACCCAGCTAGCACTGTGCCAAAACCAATCTCTTAGTTTAAAATAATCTAATCCAACCTATTTTAGCCTATTAGAACTGCCTCCTAAAATCGTGTCATTCTGTCATTTTTAAAACTGAAAACTGTCATCTGTCATTCTGAGCTTTAAAATGTAAAATCCGAAAAACTACCTTTACTAAATCGGCCGTATCTCCGGAACCGTTTGTGCTAGGAGCGAGTTTTAACTGTCATCCTAAAGCTAGGACTCTAGGCTTTCCAACAAACCTACTTCCTACTCCTTATAGTGCCTCCGTAATTGCGCTCGACGCACGTGACTAAATTGCTGTGATTTTACATTTTGCTTAATTTCAGCCACGTGTAAAAATATTTGTCTTTGCTTTTCATCCCTGAAATCAGTTTTCAACCTAATAACCATCCCTGAATCATTGATAGGGCTGGCCTGAACTAATATAAAGTAGCCATCACCTACCCTGAACCTCCTAGAGGGAATTAAAAGCAATTTTAGCACATTTTTCAATTCATTGTTATTACATTCTGAGCATTTTGGGCCTGTGTTTAAAACTCCCACCTGTTTCCTCTAAGCTTGCTAGGGGGGAACTGAATTATATTGTTTGCATTCCTGAGAACTGTATGCTCTCCTTTTCATCTCCTTACATTGCATAGGGGGGGGGAGTGAATTGTTCAAGAAAAAGTGATCATATTATCTTTTGGTTGAAATCATATCAAGGTTATTTCTGTGCTGCATTCTGTCTCACCTTGCCTTTCCTTGAACCATATAAAGCATTCTCTGCCACCTTATTCATCTGTTCCTATTTATAAGTAACCAAGAACTGTGCTACTGTAGGATTACCTATTGCTGATTACTGCTCATATTCACAAGTGTGCTATCAATAATCAATTTATTTATAAAAGTGTGATATATAGATATATTGGTTAATTTTCAAATAAACATTTTAATTTGCAAAACAAACCTACTTCTTGGCTCAGTGGGGTCAGGGGGATTCTAGGAGAGGGGTGTTATATAAGGGTTGTCATCCAGAGTAAATGAACTGGACATAAAAAGATATCAATAAGGGTTTCCCTCAGCATCCCAGACTAGGCATTGACTTAGCTGTAGTGTTGAATGGAATCCGCTTACAAAGTGGGGGCTCGGAGCCGGGATATTCTGGGTTAGATTTACCACTTGTGCAGCTTAATACAGTGTGCCAACTGACCGGATACACATATCCGGTTAGATCACCACGCTGTTTTACACTGTGAAAGCACCCCTCAAAGGAACGCTCTAAGGAAACGGTCTGTTTTGCAAAATAAAATACAAACTTCTGTAAATCAGGAAGGAACTCAAATTCCAGAATGACGACACTGGTAGACATCAAAATAGTCAGAGAGCACTTCTTACATAAGCTATTTGTGAGAGGTGAATGGACTGAGCAGGGCCAGGATGCGTGGTTGCAGGCAATCACACAACAGGTCACTGCATCTGGGTTAGATATCTGGAGAGATCAGGGTCCCTTACATGTGGCCCTGAGTGAACTATTCATGGCTCCTAAAGCTAAAGATGAACACGACAAGATGGTTAGGATAGCGGCATATTTGTATCTATATATGGGAGCCATGCAGGACAAATGTGCTGAAGGCCAAGATCTGGCAAGTAGGCAACTGTTGGCATTAGAGAAAGCCCAATCTGACCTGGTCTCTTCTGAACAGAGGCTGCAGAGAAGCCAGGAGTCAGAAAATGATAGTAGGCAGTATATCATTAAAATAAAAGAGGACATGGATATACTGCAACAGGAAAAGACAGACCAGGATACCAGAATTCTGGCTTTGCAGAAGGAGCACCAAGACAGTTTGGACTCCTTACTGCAGAGCCAGAAAAAACTGGAGCAACAGATCAATTTCAACAGGACATGCACAGAGCAGGTAGCCACCCTGCAAATCCAACTAGACAGAGAGAAAGAGGAAAGCAATACATTGATTTTGAAAGACCTGGATACCCAGGCAGAGTTTGATGAAGAACACCAGAAAGCTGGTGCCTTTCAAAGGCAGAGGGACGACCTGGCGTCACAAATGCAGGCTCTTGGTCAGGAAAGGGATACCTTAGGCCAGGAAGTCTGCCATTTAAAAAGAAAAATTGAAGAAAATCACTTGGCCCTCCAGGGGCTGGGTGACCTCCAAAAAGAGCATCAGGGCTTGCTAGATCACACCAGGAGGGCTCTGGCAAGAAAGAAGCAGGCCAGTAGGGATGGGACTCAGGAGGTAACCCTCCTGCAGCAGAGACTGGCCCAGTACTCCAGGACCAATCAGGAGGCACAGAGAGAAAATGAGGCTCTCTGTCAGCACAATGATAGGCTCCAGCAACAGGTACCCATGCAGGAGAGACTGATAGAGTCTAGTAAGGCCTTAACTGAGGAACTGAAAGCGCAGGCTCTTGCATTGCAACAGGGAGCAGGAGCTGACAGAGATGAGGTTCGCTGGGAAAGGGAAACGCCTGAGCATAACCTCAGAAGCCCTAGTACCAGAGGCCTTCATCTCTCTCAGTGCCTGGACTCTGCCACCCCCATGTCCCCTGGCGCGCATGAGCACAGGGCCACAGGAATGGCAGATTACTATCCAGCCAAAAGTATGGGGCTCATAGGCCAGTACCACCCAGGAATGGATGGGCGGGCACCCGGGTATGGGCACCTAAGTACAGTACAATTTAGTGGGGAACCCCAGGAAATTAGGCCCCCTAAGGGCATCCTAAAAACCTCTGCCCAGTTAGGTCACTGGGGGGGGTACCCATCAAATCCTGGTAGCAAGGAGGGGTCTGAAGACTCCTCTGAGCATCACAGGACACAGGAGACCAGGTCCCCACATTCTGCCAGCTATTCCCAGGCTCGCAGAATCCGGGAAAACCTGGAAGATCAGACGGGCACCTCTGGGAGCAGTGCTTCTGAATCAGAGGATGAATGGACCGGGTTACCCGAACCAAAAAGGCCAATAAGGTGAAAAGGGCCTTGCTTAAGGACCCCTTAAAACAGATTAAGGCAATCAGGAGTGTCATCACGCCTTATCATAAGAACGCCAAGTATTCTGTTTGGGAACACTTGGAGCTCTATGAGCAAATGATGGAGTCTTTCCATTTGAATGACAGCAGTAGCTGTATCCAGTATGTCAAATGGACATTCTCCCCTGAATACTCCAGTTTCTTTGCGGGGCTGGAGGACCAAGACCATTCAAGATGGTCCACATATAGGGCGGCCATCTTGAAACATTTTTCTGTACATAGAAATCCCCACGAGGCTCGCAAGGCAGCCTACAATTTGCAATGTGGGGAGGATCAGGCCCCACAAGAATTCATGCAAGAATTGAAGCATGCCTTTGCGCAGACCACCAGAAGGGTGCGCACGGACAGCAGAGAATTCATCAACACATTTTTCCATGCTCTTCCCAAGTACATAATGACCCAGCTCGTGAGAGATTTTCACTAGAAAAGATCTTTAGACTGGGTCATTGAGCAAGCCACCAGGATCTATGAGGTGCAGAAGCCCATAGAAAATAAAAGTAATGCGCAGAAAAACCCCAAAACCAACAGCACCCCTGCTGCTGCCAAGGTGGCGGAGGTAAAGGTTGCCCCCGTTTTAGATTTGGAGATGGGGGGGCCTAAAAACCTGCCTGCACAGAATAACTCTAACACCAGAAGGCCCTTGGGTCAGTCACAGACAGGGAGTCAAGGAGGTATTCCCACAAATGGGGTCCCTCGCTCCCCTGATTATGTAAGTCCCCGCTACAAGGGAAACCGACCCATCTTGGGTTATGTGTGGACTCCTCCAGCCCAAGGGGGGGGATCCAGTCAAGCACCTAACCCAGAGAACTTCCCTCTAAACTTCCCACAGGAGGGCAGAAATTCACCAAACCCTGGGCCGAACTTTTTCCCCAGGTATCCACAAGGTTTCCAGCCCCAAACTCATCCATCCGTCTTTCCCCAATTCCCTGAGACCAGACCACCTAATCCGGGAGAGGGGAGGCCAAGGGTGGAGGGGTACCCAAATCTTCCCAACCTGGGGTATTACCAGAGAAGGGATAGCTACCCTTCCCGGGATCAGCCCAGGGGAGAAAATAGAGCCCCGTATCAGCCTGAGCGGGTTTCCCAGTTAGAGCACCAGGTTCAGAACATGGCACAGGATTTGGGCCGCATGCTGAGGGCCCAACAGAACCCTCAGATGGGCATGCCAGCACAGAATGCCCCAAACTCTGGACCTAGTGCTCCAGAACAATGACGGGGGCAGCTCCCCGGTAACCCACCGGTTCCCAGGGAGGAGGCACAAGGGGAAGGGGGGTGTAAAGCCTTGGAGGAAGCTTCCTTCCCAACTTGTAAACAGCCCCTGGAAAACCAGGAACCGGAAACAAAACCTCCTACCCCTGAAAGTCTGCCACCCAAGGAACAGAGGGGAGGTAGGAAAAACAAAGTACCCAAACAGACCCATTTTGTGGAGGAGGTACAGGTCTTCCAATTTGAGGGAGAGGGATCCTCAGAGGATCCTGGGGAAGGGATCTTCTCCTTCAGAGATGGGGGAACTCCTCCCAAGGAAAAATGGGTCCCAAGGGATTTCAACCCAGACTGGGTAGATGTGAGGATTGAGCTGTTGCCGCCCATCATCCTATCCCAGAACCAACAAAAACCCCTGGTTCAAACCCATCCCGGTGACTGCCTCCCAAAAGGCAGGGGCGGCCCAGAACCGGAACCAGGGGAGCCTAAAACCGAATCAACAGACTGGGTAGATGTGGGGATTGAGCTGTCGCCACCCATCATTCTATCCCAGAATGAACAATACCAAAATCCCATAGGTCAAATCTATCCTGATGACTGCCTCCAAAAAGCGGGGGGCAGCCCAGAACCCAAAACCATTTCCAGTTGCCAACTTTTTCTTTCAGATTCCCCAGGCTCTCCACAGAATTCTGCCCAAATCTCTTCTCTCGCCATGTCCAAAACCAGAAAATTAGCCCACCAGTTGTCCAAAAATGTGCATTATCTGTGTCCCCTTGAGGAGAAGGAGGGAAGATACTATGCCCCGGTACAAGTACAGGGGCAGAGTACAATTTGGGCACTGGTGGACACTGGATCCCAAGCTACCCTTCTGTCCAAAAGGGCCTTTGATGAACTAAATGCAGGAAGGGGGGAGAATTACCGTATTCCTCTCACCTCTCTTCCTGGACAACTGCAGAACTTTGACAGGACGGAAATTCCCGTCGAAGGGACTGCAGACTTGGACATTAAAATTGGGCGACACAAGGTGAAACGACCCGATCATAGTAGTGACTCCAGAGGGCACCCCTGTTTACTAGGGAATGACCTCCTGAGAAGGTTGTCACCCCTAATAGATTGTGTAAAGAAGGTCCTCTGGACCCAGACTAGCCGACCAATAAAATTAAAACAGAGTGTCAACCATGTTAGTTTCAACGGCACCTGCCACCTGGTTGAACAAAAATCAGACCAACTAGAATTTCACTTCCAGAACAACCAAATTCCAGACGTGGCAGTAATAGCAGTAGGACAACAGACTGGTGATGGGGGGTCCTCTCTATTTCTGAAAATCAACCTTCCTTCCAGTTTAAGGTGGTATTCCACACTGGAAGGAAATACTCTGAAATTCTTTACCAATCCACAATCAGACACTCCCATTCCTATAGTCCAGAAAGATGTGAAATCAGCTCAGAGCCTGGCTGATATTCAGCAAATTGGAGAGCAGTTGTTCATCCCTGTTCAGTTAAATGATGGGAAGGACTCTGTTCTCGCTCGAGTGTGTGTAAACAACGGTAAGAGCTTCATCAGCGAAGCCATGTTCCGCCAACTCCCAAAAGATCCAGCCATTCCCACATTCAAACTGATAGACAAATGGGAAATGGATCTGGAAACCCCCAATTCCAAACATCTCCTGCCAAGCAGGTGTATGCTCAAAATCTCCATTGGCAACAAGAGCATAGTCCATAATTGTTGGGTCGTGCGAGACGTCACTCCCGCCTTTTACTTAGGCTGTGACATTCTCAATCGCTTCGCCATTAGTTTGGACCTAATAAACTTCAAAGCTTGGTCCCGATTAGCGGATAATCCCATGGGCTATGATGATCAAGAAAAAGCATTTAGGTCAGCTCAATTGCTACCTTATGCAGTTGAATTTCAGCTTAAAGAGGAAGTCACCATCCCAGAAAGGACCAGACAATTCTCCCTGGAAGTGAAAGTTAAAAGAGGATAAAAATTGAAAAACCCTGATGCTTATATTCATCTAAATGCTTCTCTCCAACAGCAAGGGTTGGGGGTAAACCCAACACCATTAGTCAACATAGAACATGACACCATTCCAATAGAGGTGAATAACAGTGATTTAAAGAGTATTACTCTTGCCGCAGGCACCATTATTGGAATGGCAGTTGATGACCGACATTTCTCCATTGATTTAGGAAATGAACTGTTAGGACAAATCCCCAAGGGCTGTTTTGACAGTGGACAGTGACAGTGATAACAATACAACACCAGACAGGATTTTCCCCCGGCATGGGGGGAACTTCCTGGTGTACACTTCTTGCCCTTATGGTAAGGAAGATGTGACTTGTGACTTCAGGAGGGATGAGGTGATTTTCCAGGTCCATGAGGGCTGCCTTTACCACCTGAAGCCTCCAGTCCAAATCAGCACTCTGACCAGGGACTTCTCCACCCAGCTGGAGGAGGCCGCTGAGATAGCTAAACCAGAAGTCTTTCCAGGCTTCAGGCAGATGGTGGAAGAGAGAGTTAACCTAGCTGATGCCTGCGTGACTCTGGAACAGAAGCAAAAGTTGAAACAAATTTTCTTGGATTTCCAAGGTCTCTTTGCGGTAGACTCATAGGATTGTGGTCACACCGACATCCACACAACAACAATTCCCACGGATCCTGGCATGACTCCAGTGTTTGTGAAGCAATATCGCTTGCCTCTCGCATCCATGGAGTCCCTTACTGAAATAATTAAGAACCTTGAGTCCCAGGAAATAATCCGTCCAGTCCACAGCACTTTCAATAATCCGGTGCTGGGAATATTGAAGCCAAATGGCCAGTGGAGACTCTGCGCCGACCTTAGGGAGCTCAACAAATGAGTCCATACTTCCCGATGGCCTCTGCCCTACATTCACCAAGGGCTGGCCCAGATTCAGGGGTCACAGGTATTCACAGCAATAGACCTGACCAATGGATACTGGACCGTGCCTGTCAGTAGGGAGGACCAATACAAACTGGCTTTTACCTTTGGAGGCCAGCAGTACACATGGACCTGAACTCCTTTCGGATACCTCCACTCCGGCAATGAATTCAACATTTTCCTGCATAAGGCCATGCCCGACCTGGGTGCGAGGGGTAACCTGGCTTATGTAGATGATGTCCTCATCAAAAGTTCATCTGTGGAGGAACACATAGCGGAGATCCGTTATGTTCTGACGCAGTTGAGGGCCGCCGGAGCAAAACTTTCCTTTCAGAAAGCACAGTGGTGTAGAACCCGTGTTAATTTCTTGGGGCATGAGATTACTCCTTAGGGTCTCTGTCCCCAGGAAAAGAAAGTGGAAGCACTTCAGAGACTGAAGGATCCCACAACTCTGCGGGAACTAAGGAGCCTCCTTGGACTGACTAATTACAGCAGAAAGTTCATTGAGGGCTACGCAGAGATCACCAGACCCCTGATTCATCTCTTGAAGGGGGGGGGGGGGTCAAGTGGGAATGGGGTCCAGAACAATCCGAGGCAGTAAGACAACTCAAGAGAAGCCTCTCACAAGCGCCTTGCCTAGCTTACCCTGTCAGAAACAAGGAGTTCTTCCTGGAGACAGGGTTCTCTAATACTTGCTTGACGGCAGTATTATACCAAAAGCATGACAAGGTCAATAAAGTAATCTCCTATGCGAGCAAAACTTTATCCTCTGTGGAGGAAAAATTCAACGATTGTGAGAAGGCACTCCTGGCAACGGTGTGGGCATTGAAGAATTACCGCCGGTTCATCCAGGGGGAACACATCATAGTGGAGACTCCACACCAGCCTCTGCAATATCTCCAAAGTGACAGAATCCGGCCCGGAAATGTGAGTAATTCCCGAATTACTTCCTGGATTCTGTCAATGCAAGGCTTTCCTGTAGAGGTCAGATATGGCCAAAACAAGAAGAGACCCCTCGCGCAAGGTCTGGCTGACTTGCATGATTGTGCCAGAGAAAACTGTCTCGAGGACGAAAGTCTAAAAATCAAGGACAACATGGAAGCATACCTTAATTCCCCACACAAAGTCTTTGAAGAAGACAAGTGTGAAGGGATGCCCACTGTCTATGTGGATGGATGCTCTGTCATGATGCCCGCTCCCGGGGAGCCGGTTCAAGGCCGGCATCCCCGAAAGCGGGCATCCAGTCCCCAAGGAAGGACCCAGCAACCCCATACAGTGGCCCTTTGGACAGTGTCCTGGTGCCTATGGCGCCAGGCTCATAAAAGACATCAGTCCTGGCGCCATAGGCGCCAGGCTCATTATGGGAATGCTTGGGTGCACTTACCTGAAGCAGACCATGCTGCAGGATCCCAGCCTCCTTGAGGCCTGAAAGGAACTACTTTACCTGTGGGACTAATTTACCATCCGGGCGTGGTCGGGGAAGGATACATACCTGGAACGTCTTCCAAGGCTATTTAAACCCCACCCGAACAGCCACACGTGCTTCGCGTTGTTCTGCATCTAGCAGCTGGACGCTCACCGTGTCTGCTCCTGCATCCTGACTTCTGCCACGCCTGCCAGCATCCTGGATCACCTGCAAAGGAAGAGAAGAAGAGAACAGAAGAAGGAAAAGTCCTTACCTGCTAAATCCACATCCCGGAGACATCTCGCCGACAATCCTGAAAAGGAAGACTTTAATTTAAAAGCTCATCGCGTCGATCGGTGCAGCGCCACATTCCACTCACCTTTACAGGGCGCCTCCATGTTCAGCATCGATCATCCGGATTCGCAGTCACGCCCCAGTGCCTAGACGCCTAGGGAGAAAAACACCAGAACAAAAGGTGAGAGAGAAGGGAATAAGGAAAGCTAAATCTCCATGTTGACATCAGCGTTAATGAGCGAATGAAAAGACATTACCAAAAAAACGCTCATTAAAGACTTACCTGATTTCTACAAGGATTTCACCTCTCATCTCGGGTCGGTGCCTGTTCCCCGGCATTCCGTACCCCGGCCCCTATGGGGAAAAAGACACTAGCATTAGTACATTAATGCATGGACACAAGGGGAACCTCTTATCAAAAAACTTACCTGGAAGCCAAGCAAGTTTGGTTCTCACCAATCCGAAAATCCAGTGAAGTAACTGGATACCAACGCGCCCCTGCATCAGAAGCAGGATGGAGAGCTCGTCCTTCCAGACCCTAAGGTGAGACACTACGAGAAATCACAGAAGGGTTTCAAGGAGGGTGAGAGGGGAAAGTGGGAGGCCGATTGCATTACCCCGCAGACAGTTAATCCCCTATTTTCGCCTACAGAAGGATACTTCTGCGAGCCAGACAAGCCAGATTTGGGGGCCCGGTCCAGTCCGTCTTCCGAACCCTGCGCATCACCTTAGAAGAGGTCACAGCAGCGCGAACCAGGCCAGCGCCTCCGTGGGAGTCAGGTGAGCGTAACATGCTCTTACCATGTTGACAACAACGGAGAGAAAGAACTGGTGGCCGGCGTAGGGAATGCATGGGTGAAGGAGTTTCCAGAACCCTCCGCTGGGTACAAAATTGGTCCCCGAAGTAGTCAGGTAGCAGAGTTGATGGCTGTGCATCAAGCCATCCTTACTGCTGTCCAACATCAACTCCACGAACTGGTCGTAATCACAGATTCAGATTATGTACGGAACGGGTTCATGGAGCACCTGGTTAACTGGAAAACCAGAGGCATGCTATGTGCTAATAACAAACCTTTGAAACATGGGAAGTTAATTCAAAACATTGATGACCTGGTCACCTCGAATGGGATGACCATCTACTGGAAAAAGATCAAGGGTCATTCCAAAGTAGAGGGACCAGACAAAACTGGAAATGACTTAGCTGATCAGCTGGCCAAAACCGGGGCCATCCAAGGGGATCTAATAGAAATAGAGTCCCTGTTGGGGGAAATCCAGGTCACTGCTATCACTAGGTCCCAGACAAATGCTCACAATGATCTTTCAACTGCACAATGGAGTAAGGAGACCCCTGATGCTGATTTGATTACAGCTCAGAAAGGTGATCCAATAATTGATAAGTTTAACCAACACATTGAGGACCCTGAGAACTTTCCCATGACGGAGACCGATTACATTGGGAAAGAGGACCTAAGAGTGTTGATGAAATGTCCAAAAAGGTTCCGAATCCAAGACGGTTTGTTGGTAAGGAAATCCCAAGCTGGCCATGATCAGTGGGTGGTTCCTACCTCATGCCGAAGCCTGATGTTATAGGGGGTTTCATACAACACTTGAAATCTTAAGAGAGGTTTCATACTGGCCACACATGGGGCAGGACCTCGACCAATACTTGAAGGGGTGTCTTGTGTGTGCACAATTTCAGCCAACATCCCTCACACACCGGGCGCCTCTCCAAAAGAGGGGGATGACACTGCCATGGTCAGATTTGCAAATCGACTTTGTAGGCCCTGTAATTCGCTCGTCTAGAGGAAACAAGTACATGTTGACCGTCACATGCTTGTTTACCAAGTGGGTGGAATGACTCCCGGCCCCAAACTGCAAGGCAGAAACAGCAGCTGCCCTGATGATTAACCACATCTTTCCCGGTTTTGGTCTACCTCAAAGGATTGAGTCAGACAGAGGTAGCCATTTCACCAGCGAGGTAATGACAAAGATGTGGGAGATACTGGGGGTTAAAAGGAAGCTACATATTGCTTACCGGCCAGCTTCTTCTGGAGCAGTAGAGAGATACAACCGAACCATTGTGAGCATATTAAAAAACGTTTGTGGCAGATTCTGGGCCAAGTTGGGATATCCGATTACCTCTGGTCCTAATGGCCATCAGATCTACCCCTTCATCTGCAACTAAAATGTCACCATTTGAGTTGATGACCAGACGAAAGATGGTGCTTCCCCAGCATTTGCTCTACAGGACCCAAGAGCAGATGTTGATAAATGCCTCCACAACTCATGAGTATGTGGAGAATTTAAGGAAACACCTTCAGCATGCTTTTGCCTATGCTCAGCGGAATCTAGAAAGATCAGCTGATAGCATGAAAACCCACTACGACCTGAAGACCACCAGGAAGGAATATACTGTGGGAGACCGGGTCTATCTATACAATTTCAAAAGGAACCAGGCCAAACAGCGAAACTTTTTGCCTACGTGGAAGGGACCGTTTGAAATTATAGAAAAAATCTCCCCTGTAGCCTATAAGATCCGCATCCCCAAAGGTAGTCTGGCGGAAGGGGAAGACAAGTGGGTCCTTATAAATCAGCTAAAGTGTTGCAATCCCAGGCACACTCTGCAACAACTGGAGGAATCCTCTGGAATCCCAGAGGGGGTCGCTCCAGAGTAATTCAGTTCCAACCCTAAAATATCCCACATATAGTCGCTAAAATATGATGATTCTGGAAAGAAAATATTTCCTGTTATATCTTGTTTTTTAAAACAAGACTGAAAAATGTAACCGGATGCATAACATGTATGTGTTCGCCACACCATTAATAGTGGTGGAGAAATGTCTACGAATAGGTATTGCCGCTTTTGCTTTATCATCCTAGGAGAGATGAAACCACAGAGGCTGACCAAGGAGAATGACCAGGAGACCGGGAGCAAAGATCCGAGGGGCCCGGGGTACCGCCCAATATTCCCATCAGGAGAGGCGAGGAGAACCGATCAATCCAACCGGATGGAGGAAAAGATGCTGAACTGTGCCATCTACGGAATTGGAAGAAGATGATGCGGACATACCAGCGCGTGGATCAAAACATCCTTTGCACCCGACTCCCCCTCGACTAGAAATCAAAGTGCAGTCGGGCAGGAAGGGCTTGTTGGGTGTCCTGACCCATGTTTGGACTATTAAGCTGCAACATTTGGTGCTGTGGGCTTAGAAAATCCAAGATGGCGGAAAAGCCCACAGTTGCGCCTGAATCTGGGAAAACCGCACAGTTTTGCGCACAACAAAGTGGTCCCCTGACCTGCCACCCACCAGTGCAAGCATGATGGGCCAGGGGTGCCAGGAGTGGAATGTGTGCCAAAGGAAAAATAGCAGTGCCTGTTAGCTTAAAAGCGCTTTAAAATTACCTTTGTTTCCCTGAATGCAAGCTAAAAATGCCTATTTTAAACATCACAAGATATTCAAAAATCTCAATGAACACCAGCAGACATTTGGCAGAATGTATTCTTGTGTGCATACAAAATCTGAAAAGATGAAGAGCCCAAAACAATGTTTATAACAAAACTGGCTGAGCTGTGGATGTCAGCAGCTTAAGTTAAATGGACAGAAAGCCACTAAAATCGAAATGTTTAAAATAAATGAGTGACCTACTTTTGAGTGTAACATAGGTTGCAACTGTTAAATGTCATAGTTTTGAACTTAGAATCAACATTCTAGCTGCATGTGCAAAAATTGTGAGTTTGATTTGAACGAAGAAAAACTGGGAACAAAAGTGACATTTAGCTGAAGCTTGGCTTAATGAAACTGGATTCTGCCTGACAACTACCCCCGACAGGAGAGGGAATTCAGCAGCTGTGTTCCCAGGCCTGGCTGCATCCTGCTGCCCCTGCCAAAAGGAGATGACACCTCTCTGATTGAATTAGGGGAGTGGCACCTGGGGACTACAGTAAACTAAACAAAGCACTGTCCCTGGCTCAGGCAAATGTTATATTGGGGGGGGTCGTAAAATGGCTTCCTCTTGGGAGAAACTGGGAGGGGCAGTGCCTGTGAGAGCAAGCTGAGCTTGGGGCAAGCGGATAGACCAGAAATTCCACCATGTGCTTTGGAAAACCACACCCCTTTGGGGCCAGAGCATGATTTTAAAAAGATGGATAATTCAGAGTGCGGTCTTGTAAAAATGATATAAATAACATCATCATTCTTGTGATTTTTCTGTGCACATTTTAAGAGGTGTTAGGACCCTGTGGTATGTTCTTGGAGATAGTAGCGGAAAAAAGGGTTGTTACTCCAAATGTATGCATGTTAATAATCTGACACTTTATCATCTGAAACCCATATTCCTGGTGCACATTTGTGTAAAATCTGGAAAGGTTTAGAGGTCGTTATCTGGATGAAAAGGGGAGAATTCTGTCATAAGTGGACACGACATCGTACAAAGACAGGGATCGGATGGTTTGGTGCTACAGAAAATATGTTAACTGGACCTATAATATTAGAAAAATGGTACATAGATAAACATGTATTTGGATCAGAAATAGATTTGTGTGCAATTTGACAAGGGGAGGATCCTCTGACCATAAACTTACCTCATCACTCTGACTCACAACCCAGTTCCCCAATCAAGGAAGAGAGGAGGAACTGGTCAATGATAAGTTGAGAGGGTTGGGCATGCAGAATGAGCCGACCCACCCACTTTCTAAACACATAAAAAGAGCCACTGGATGTCATGCCCACGCCGCTGGCGCACGCATTGGCAACCATCAAGTACTACTTGGTACTCATTTATCCTTCTAATACTCCTTGAACAACTCCTTTTCACGCCGTGGTCTTTTATTTCCATTTGCTCAACTTTGGTTCTTTCTTATTTTATTCAATTAACTACATTTACCATAATACACCTGGCTGCAGTCCTCAATTCCTGGCTATTCTCATTCATCGTTATTGGGACCACAATCCCCAGAAGCCCTAGCGGCCAGTGCTGCTTCCACCTGCTCAGGACCAGAGAGGGAGGAGGCAGATTGTCTTCAGGTGTGCTGCTACAGGTGCTGTCAATTAGCCTGCCTCAGAACAGGGCAGGGCTGTATATAAGCAGCTGCCTGCAGGAGCACAGGAGCACAGGAGCTCTCCCCGCTCCTGTTTGCCTTGACCCGCTACTTTGTATGCTGTGCCTGTTGCTGCATTATCCTGTTTTGATCCAGTGCCCTTTCCGGGCTCCCTACCTTGCAGCCGATCTCGCTCTGCTGCCTTCTACCTACAGCCCTTATCCTCTGGGCTCCGCTGCCTTCTACCTACAGTCCTTGTCCTTTGGGCTCCCTGCCCTGCAGCCTGCCTCACTCCGGCTGCCTACAGCCCTTGTCCTTTGGGCTCCCTGCCCTGCAGCCTGCCTCACTCCGGCTGCTTACAGTCCTTGTCCTCTGGGCTCCCTTCCCTGCAGCCTGCCTCACTCCAGCTGCCTACGGTCCTTGTCCTCTGGGCTCCCTGCCCTGCAGCCTGCCTCACTCCGGCTGCCTACAGTCCTTGTCCTCTGGGCTGCCTGCCTACAGCCTGCCTTACTCCGGCTGCCTACAGCCCTTGTCCTCTGGGCTCCCTACCTTGCAGCTTGCAACCCTCTGCTGTCTCCAAGCCCTTGTCCTCTGGGCTCCCTACCTTGCAGCCTGCACCTCTTCGCTGCCTACAGCCCTTATTCTCTGGGCTCCTTTCTTGCAGCTTGCTCCCTCCGCTGCCTACAGCCCGTGTCCTCTGGGCTCCTTCCTTGCAGCCTGTCTCCCTCCGCTGCCTACAGCCCTTGTCCTCTGGGCTCCCTGCCTTGCGGCTTGCTACACTCCTCTGCCTTACAGCCTTTATTACACTTAGCTACCTAAGGCCCTGCTCCTCTGGGCTCCCTACCTCCCGGCCCTATTCTTTTGGGCTCTCTGTCTGTCGCCTACTACTAATCTCCCTATGTCCTGTTCTTCTGGACTCCCTGCCTTGCAGCCTACTACAGTCCTCCGCAGTCCACTACAGTTTGCCTGCACCTAGTGCCACTCTTGACTGCAGACCTGCAGACCTGCAGACCTGCTTCCTACTTTGCAGCCCTTCTGTTTTCCTGACTGCTGCTCCCTTGTTCTCTTCCTTGAGTCCTCTGTACTCCACCTTAGGTTATCTACTTCAGTCTAACTGCCTTTCCTTCATTTCCTTCTGCTAGATTGCTCATTGACTTCCTTTTCGCTGGATATATCTGTTCTTGTCTTCTCATGTGTCTTATGTAATCCCTTTGTACAGAGCTTGCCTGTTGGTTTCCGGCAGGTAACCTCTGCCCCTTCCCTTGTCCCGTTTTCAGTGTTACAGACACCCACTGCTGTCGTTCCCAGCCATGAGCATACAGCGTGGGCCTCCGTTATAGCAATCTGTGCAGAAAGCTGGAGTTTCCTAAGGTTCGTGGAACACTCTTTCCCATTTCAGCATACACCCCAAGAGGGAATCCGGTTTGTTTGTACCTAAAACCTACCTGGGTACCCTGTGCCACTCTTGACAGAGTGCCATCCTTGACACTGGAACCCAGGTAGGGACATTCACTTTCCACTTTCTTGCGGGACGCTTTGCTGGGAGACTCCAGACTTCAAATCCATCAATCTCCAGAGACCAGAGATCCAGAGAGACCAGAGATCCAGAGAGACCAGAGATCGCTGACCCAGATCGCTGTGAGCAGAACCAGGCAGAGATCGTCCGTGGCGAGAGAACCGCCAGGAGTCCAGTCCAACCGGTTGACCCGATCCGTGACGAAGTCGCATTCCTGTCCAAAATCTAGTGTGAGTACCCAGCTAGCACTGTGCCAAAACCAATCTCTTAGTTTAAAATAATCTAATCCAAACTATTTTAGCCTATTAGAACTGCCTCCTAAAATCGTGTCATTCTGTCATTTTTAAAACTGAAAACTGTCATCTGTCATTCTGAGCTTTAAAATTTAAAATCCGAAAAACTACCTTTACTAAATCGGCCGTATCTCCGGAACCGTTTGTGCTACGAGCCAGTTTAACTGTCATCTTAAAGCTAAGACTCCAGGCTTTCCAAAGAACATAGAACCGACTTCCTACTCCTTATAGTGCCTCCGTAATTGCGCTCGACACACGCAACTAAATTGCCACGATTTGACATTTTGCTTAATTTCAGCCACGTGTAAAAAATATTTGTCTTTGCTTTCCATCCCTGAAATCCGTTTTCAACCCAATAACCATCCGTGAATCATTGATAGGGCTGGCCTGAACTAATATGAAGTAGCCATCACCTACCCTGAACCTCCTAGAGGGAATTAAAAGCAATTGTAGCACATTTTTCAATTCATTGTTATTACATTCTGAGCATTTTGGGCCTGTATTTAAAACTCCCACCGGTTTCCTCTAAGCTTGCTAGGGGGAAACTGAATTATATTGTTTGCATTCCTGAGAACTGTATGCTCTGCTTTTCATCTCCTTACATTGCATAGGGGGGAGTGAATTGTTCAAGAAAAAGTGCTCATATTATCTTTTGGTTGAAATCATATCAAGGTTATTTCTGTGCTGCATTCTGTCTCACCTTGCCTTTCCTTGAACCATATAAAGCATTCTGTGCCACCTTATTCTTCTGTTCCTATTTATAAGTAATCAAGAACTGTGCTACTGTAGGATTACCTATTGCTAATTACTGCTCATATTCACAAGTGTGCTATCAATTATCAATTTATTTATAAACGTGTGATATATAGATATATTGTTTAATTTTCAAATAAACCTTTTAATTTGCAAAACAAACCTACTTCTTGGCTCAGTGGGGTCAGGGGGATTCTAAGAGAGGGGTGTTATATAAGGGTTGTCATCCAGAGTAAACGAACTGGACATAAAAAGATATCAATAAGGGTTTCCTTCAGCATCCTAGACTAGGCATTGACTTAGCTGTAGTGTTGAATTGAATCCGCTTACAATCCCCTGCTGGAAGCGACTCAAAAACCTCCTGGACCGACTGCCCCGCAAAGTACAGCATTGTCGCCACCCTGCTGTCATCATCCGTCACCTGTGTGGCCCTAAAGTACATATCAAGGCGGTCAACCCACCTCTTCCACCTGGGCCCAATGCTGGACGGTGGGCCCGATATGTCGAACTCGGGGATGGGCTGCAGGGCCGCATGGGCACGTGCCTGGGCCATGATGGGAAGTCCTTGCTGAGTAATTGGCTGTGCCAGAGGCGGCACCGAAGCTTGACCACCGACTTGGGCTTAAGCGAGTTGTTGTGCAGCAGCCGCCTGTGGCTGTTCTGGAGGCACCGGGGCCTGAGGGGCCTGTTGTTGAGCTGCTGCTTGACCACCGTCCTGATCCTCCGGATCACTCATGGGATCTTGGGGGCCGCAACTCAATCACCCACCACCTCTGCACAGTCTTGATGCCCCACCTAGGCAAATACAAGTTCAGCCGGGGGGGAGAAGGTGGAACTCCACAGGGTCTGCCACTGCAGCAGTCCACCCAGATGATGAAGAGGATGAAGATGAGGCTTCAACAGCTTGATGATGAAGGGGGTGAAGAAGCACCAGCCACCTCGCTGTAGTAGCACCCAGTGGGTGTAGGAGTCCCAAAAATTGAGCCAAGAAAAGAGAATTGGGCTAAGCAGGCCCAGCCATTATAGCCCCTCTCCTAGCTTACACTCGACGTAGGAAGCCCAAATGTTGGAAAAAATACAAAATTCGGGCATGGACATGCAGGTATAACTGCCTGGAAGCAGTGTATCCACAAATTAGGCCTGGATGCCACTCACCGCCCAAACCGGAGCTCAGTGAAGTTCAACGGCCTCGTAGACAAAATGGCCGCCAGCCGTGTGAGTGATGCACGGCCACGGCATGAAACGAAGCGTTCGTTCGGTTTCAGGGAAAAAAATTGTGCATATTTTCAACTCTGGGCCCGGGCATCAGCCTCCACTCGTCGCCACTGTTGGGGGTGGGTACAGCGCCCCCACGCGATGCCCGTAAGCCCCCACCCTGTAAGGGCCACACAGCACACGTCCTTACAGTTCGGGCTTCCCGGTCGCTCTGATGCGGCCAGGAACGCCCCGTTTATCTATACAGCACGCGGCAGCGTGCAACGTCACGCTGCCGGGTGCACGTCCCATCACGGGGAAGCGCCACAGGCAGGAGCTATTTGTGGGGATAGCAGGGCGCACAATGAGAAGCAGTCTAGGTTGCGCCATCTCCGCGCCCCCCGGGGTCACCCAGTTGTAACCAAGACAGCAAGGCCGCATCCTCCCTCATCCAAGTGTTAGCGGATCACCTTGTCTACATTGGCCTGGGGCACCCAGATTATGCTGTGGCTGTGGGCACACACATGGTTTGGGTGCATGGGGCACCCAGATGCTGGTCCAGTGGGCACACAGGCCGTCCTCATCATTGCTGGGGGACCAGCATCTTACTTAGTCGCCGAGGTCACCCGGACTTACTCAACTGCAGCGATGACCCTGCTTGCTGTGGTCACACAGACTTGGGGGTGCTGGGGCACCGGGGATGCTGGGAGCTTCCATGTTGTAGAGTGGCCTGGGCGGACCAATGGCACCATGCTGATTGGCGGGGTCCAGGTCAGCAGTGCCTGCAGTACCATGATCACTCAGCATCAGCCTGCAGGCCAGGGTCGCAGGGTCGCAGGCCCAGGATTGAGACATGGACACGGGATATCCTTTCTTGGTAGTCTGCCGCCGGTCTCTTCTCCCATTTTGTTTAACCTTTGAAGGTGCTGGGGGTGTTCCCAAATACATGACCTGCTCCTGGCTCATGGCCACAGTGATCGGCAAGGTCCTGGTTGTGACTTCCTGTCAAACTACTCCGGCGTTGGTTCTTGCAGTGCTTTTCTTTTCCCTCAGGTGGGAGCATGCATACAAAATATGGTGGCATGTTATGTTACTTTGCATTTATATAGCGCCTTATGTGCCATTGGTATGGTCTCACGGCGCTGGTAGGTTGAGCGCCCTCGGGAACCGAAGTTCAAGTCAGTAGAGAGAATAGAGAGAGTCATAAGGTGCGTGTGAGCACCGGATATGTGCGCAGCCGGTGTGGCATTTGTGTGATAGCTGCTTCTTAACGGTAGGTGTGGTGGTTGGAGATCATGAGAATGTGTTTGTTCTGGCAGGTTGTTATCCAGACCGATTCTGGCTGCATTAGGCCTGAGGAGAACGCCTAGGCTCGAGGGTGTGTACCAGCAGTGTTTAGTTAGGGTGATGGGGAGTATGAGGCAAATGATGGTATGAGAACAGCTATACTGAATGGTGTCATAGAATCGCTGTGTTCTAGTTGAGTGGTGGTGTTAAGAAGAGAGTAAGCATGAAGATGTGATATGGTGGTTTAACTTAGGTGTTTGAGATCAACCCCACTGCAATGGTTCCATGTACTCCATCCGTTCCATGTACTCCGAGCTGTTCCATGTATTACGGCTGATTTGAGCACTCAGAACCGTTCCTTTCAATGCTCTTTCATCCGTTCCATGCACTCCAATCCACACCATGCACTCCAAACTATCTTATGCACTCCAACCATTTTATGCACCGCTCCTTTCATTCGTTCTACCTACGTTACCTTTTTCCATGCGTCATCCTTCCACATACGTCATCTTCACACTTTCCATCCACTTCATTGGTTCCAGCCATTTTACATGTTCCACCCACTTCACCGGTTCCAGACACATCACCCGTTCATCCTCCTACTTCGTCCGTCCTACCATTTCACCCGTTCCACCCACTTCATCTATTCTACACCAGTTCATCCGTTCCATCCACATGCTTCACCCTTTCCCCCTACATACTTCACTCGTTCCACCCCCATACTTCTGTTCCAACCACATTTTTCACTTGATCCATCCACTTCACCTGTTCTATTTAATATATTTGACCCATTTTGTCCACATACTTCACCCATTCCTTCCTTATACATCACCCTTTCTTCCAGATCCATCCTCCGTTCCTGCTATCCACTTCAACGTTTCTTCCCCCTACTACACCCATTCCTTCCAACCACCTCACCCGTTCCTTCCATATAGATCATCCGTTTGCTCGACACTTCCCACCCCCTCTGCACTGTACACCTGCTTTGCACTTTACACCGGCCCCACACTCTACACCCGCTGCTCGCTCCACATTCTACACCCACTTCGCACTCCACACCTGTTCCGCACTCCACACCCGCTCTGCACCCCACACCCGCTCTGCACTCTTCACCTGCTTTGCACCAGCAACATACCCTACATCCGCTGAACACCACTGCTCCCTACCTCTGCTCAACACCATAAATCTGCTCAACACCATCATGCCCTACATCTGCTCAACACCCTACATCTGTTCCACTCTACTATCTACTCACACTCTGCATCCGCACCACAACCTACATCATCACCACGTTCCTATTTGCTCCACGCTCCCATCCGCTCCTCTACTCATCTGCTCTCATCCGCTCCTCTACTCACAACCTACATACGCACCACAACCTAAATCCACACCACAACCTAGTGTTAGGGAGAATTCTCATCTATGGCTGATTTCCCTCACCTAGTGAGTCCCCCAGCAGCTTTGCTGGACTTCTGGAGTTAATTTTTTTTCCACTTGGTAAGAGTGAGAGCTTTTCCCCCACTCTTACCTGTGTTTTGCTATGTGTTTCTATCCGTTTTTGTGATTGTGGACTCTGAAGTACACCACTTCAGTAGCCCCATTCTTTTTGTGTGTCACACAGCACCTTCAGTGCCATGGCACAGGGTTGTCCCAGAGATTTCCCCCAACTCCATTTCTGAGGTTGACTACTGTCCCCCAGAAAATGGTAAAGTTGCCATTAACTTTACTTAGTCAATCTACCACAGATCCAGTACACCACATCTTCCATGGAGTACTGGAAAGGGTTAATTCGTATCTCTTTATTTGTACCTCCTAGAGCATTGTTTCGCTCTTTTAACATTTAAACTTGGCTGGTGGCAGTGGTATCTACCCTAACTTTTCAACCGCGATTATATTAGATAAACGTGGTACTGTTCTTGGCTATTATATTAGCCTCGAACATAAACCCGCTTGACCAAGTCGTCTTTCTTTTTGCTCCGGCTGGGTTTATTCGCCATTTCTTTTTGTTAAAGTCCTTCTTGTGTTTTACTTTCCGCAGCAAACTAGGTTTGCCTTCTTTGTTCACTGTCTTTCGTGGGCTTCTGCTCAGAAGCCCACCTCAAGGCGCCTGGGTGTCTAGGTGGGCTGAATGTGAGGGAGGGGTGTAGTCACCCCCTGCACACGGTATCCTTGGAAACCCAAGTCGCACTTTGTCATGATTGGCCTGGGTAGTTGTCCGGGCTGGACAACCCCTCTGCTGGGTGATTGACAGCCAGGCTGTGTGAATGGGGGTTTTTCGCATAAAAGGCAGGTCTCTTGGGCTAGAAGTCAGAGAGTCGCCACTGGAACTACAAGGAACCGAAGAGAAGCGGCGAGAACGACGGCTGCTGCAACTACCTTGTCCCGGTGAAGCCCTGCTGCAGTCCTGAGCTATCTTCCCTTCAATGACTTAGAGAAGATCCAGTCCGGAGTCTTCTTCCCTTGAGCTTAGTGGGGATAACCAGCTCATCTTCTACAGCCAGAGGATCCTCTTCCTTGGTCGAAATCGTTGCACGCTGCTGTAGTGGTCCGGATATCCACCTGAAGAGCCTCACCTGTTTTTAAGGAGCACCCCTTTTATTCCTCGTCGCTGCTGCTGGCTTCATCCCTGTGTGGTGCAGACCCCCTTCAGACGTCCTCCTTCAAACCGAAGCTCCACGAATCGTGGGTCTGCGGGAAACCAACAGGAACAACTGCCAGGGCACCAGCTGCACCATTGGAACAAGGTACTGTGTTCTGCTTGAGGAAATTGGATGAACCCCTTTTTCTTCATTTCCAAGGCTTGCCCTTGTCTTCCCTCCTTCTTATAACTTTTGCTTTCGAACATTGATAATGTCGAAGTACTTTTGGCTACGTTGAATCGTGAACTGTCTGACTGTGTGATCTTCGGCAACATGCCCCGGTGTCGTTCGACCCTGGCTCCGACCCTTTGACTTTTGAACTCCTGTCTCTGAGTGTTTCTTGATTCTGCCTGCCTAACCAAAATATTGCCTGTGATTTTTGCCTCCAACTCCCTCTGGGTATCTCAAGTGCTAGGTGTGTTTTTGCCTCGGTAGCATTTCATGTCACGGATACGCGTTTATTTAGACCGAACTGTCAAAAAGTGATCGCAATCGTATTCGTGGTAACGTGTTTTGTTCCTAACACCGGTTCATTCAAACACAGGTTACTTACCTTGAGACTTACTGTACAAAGTGAATTGGTTAGTTGTAGTATATTTAACGTGTGGTTTTTATTGAAGTTTAATAGAAGTGTTGTGTTCATAACAAATGGTTTAAAAATAAATGTACTTATATTTTTCTACCTGAAACCTTGAGTCAGTGTTTGCTTGAGTCACAGTAATTGTGGTCCCTTTGTGTAATCTCTGCTACTGCTCATATACTCTTGAAATAAGCCTGGCTGCTCCACCACTGCTACCACTCTGACATAGTAGTACAGGCTTGTACCAAAGGTAAAAACATGTATTGCCACCTGTGGTCTTAATTGTGTGTAGTGGTCCCTAAGGGCACTACACAGGATTCTGCCTAACACTGGTGTACAGCGGTGAGGATTTGGAAGCAGAGTGATTACACTTAGAGTGCTGCTGTTGCTTGGGTTCAACTAACCACAAGGCTAACACCACTAATTCTATTTATCTAAGAAATCATGTCAAATATGGAAAGCTATACTGAAGAGAGTCTTTTACTCTATACTGCTGAGGTAATGAGAACCATGTGTAGGGATAAGAATATCTCTGGTAAAGGAAAGAAATCTGAACTGGTTGCAAAGTTAATGGGGGAAAAGCCTGGAGAGTGGGTCAGAAGGACCTACCACTCCAGCAAATGTGGATTTTGATGTTTCTGATTCTGAGAGTGTTAATTGTGAAGAGGTAGATGAGTCCTTGCTAGGAAACCCTGCAACTCCCTTGCCTGCTCAGAATGCACAACCTCTGTCCACAGGGACCCCCACAGGTCCTACACTTACTCCTGAGTTTATTGCACTTGAGAAAATGAGACTTGAATTGGAAGTGAAACGTATTGATGCATAAACTGCCATGAAACATCAAGAGTTAAGGCTCAGAGAAATGGAGAAATTGTCTCTAGAAAATGCTTCTCTCCCAGAGCTCTCTAGGTCTTCCAGCCCTAAGAGACCCTGTATGCCCAAGGAAATTATTGGTATGTATGAGACTAAACTTGATATTTTGGATTGGTTAGCAATGTTTGAGTACAATCATGGGATTCAAGGTATCTCAGGGAATCAGTTGATTCCTTGGCTTTTCTCTAGGCTCCCCCCTGTTGCAAGTGATGCTGTAATGGAGTTGGGGGAGGAGGATAAACAGGATTATGAGTGTGTGAAACTAGCATTAATAGCTAGGTTTGGGAAGACCCCTTCCCAGTATCTTAAGATGTTTAGAACCCTCAAAAAGCACGATGGTACCCCTTGGGTTACCTGGGTGTGTGAATGTTTGAAAAACTTAGATGGTTGGGTTAAGGGTTACAAAGTCAACACTTATGAAGGTTTGAGGAATCTTGTAATGTTGGAGTCTATTTTTGATGTCTGCTCTCCTGAGCTTAGACAGCACTTGGCTGATTCGAAGGAGATAGATCCTAAGAAGCTAGCTAAGGCTGCTGACTTGTGGATTGCCAACAGGGCCACTCACAAGGATTCTGGGGCTACTCAGAAGAAGGATGAGGAGAAGCAGCCAAAGAAAGACAACAAAGAGCATTCCAATAATTCCAATCCTAAAGAGGGCCCCAAACATAACCAGGGTAAGTCACAAGGTAAACCAAATCAGGCTAGTGTACCACCTGGTTCCACACCAGATGGAGGTCAGAGCAAACCTCCATTCCAGAGAGCATTTGGAAAATGCTTTGTTTGTGGGTTGCCTGGCCATGTGAAAGGAGATCCCAAGTGTAAGGGTAAACCTTCAGGGATCAACACTGTCTCCTTACCCTTCTCCCAGGTGGATGAAGTACCTATGACGAGTGGAAACTTTCAGCTACTAGCTGATGAGCCCATGAGAGTCTAATCTAGTGTTCCTTTAGTGTCCTTGGGTCTCTGGGAACAACAGAACTTAGATGTCTTTAACTCAATCCCAGATAGGACTAAAGAGTATTATAAAGATAGTCTTCTTGTGAATGGTCAGGAGACCCCTGCCATCAGAGACACTGGATTATATACAAGAGAGGTACTCTCAAATGTACAGGAACTCAATGGAGCACAAAGACTAACCTAAGACACAAGGGTGTTCCTGACCAGAATAAAGTAATGATGTTAGTTAAATAGCTAACAGTACTTATTCAACTGGTAGCTTGAACTGAACAAAACATATAGTTATTCATGTACATTTTCAGTGTCTCACCAATCTAATGATACTTCAACAAAAGAGTAAATACAAGAAATATGAAAAGAATTATTTTTTGTTTTATTATCTATAAGAAGGGTGAATTTGACGAATACATAATTGTAAATAAAGACAAAAATAATGCAAATCAACATATATAATTTAGACTACAAGGTAGAACCTAATTTTTTTTTATTTTAGTGGTAGAGTAGGAAGGGACAAAATCGTACATGAATTAAATAAGAGGGAGGAACAGGAGTACAGATATGCCACCACATCATGTGGTATACAAACAATACATTAATTACATATAAAAGTTCAATAATACTAGATACAAAAGAACATTCATGGAGTAACACGAATACAAATTGTTTTTATTTTTCAGAAAATTCAAAGAAGAATTATTTAACAAATATGAGTTAGACTATCACTGACTAGCCCTTACTGTCTAAAGGATAAGGTATATCCACAAGTTCACAAAAAGTCTCTTTCTCAGGAGGGACAAATTGAATGAAAAAGATTATCTAAGCAGACAGTAAAGACTGTGCATTGGGCCTAATTTCGGCAAGGAAGCAACAGCATTAACAAAATCACATCAATGGGGATTTGTAAGGCTACTATATACAGTTGCTTTAGTTTAACAGTAAATCAAAAATGATGTCACGGACTGAAATAGTATACTAACAACCTCAAAGGTTATATCACAGTCTGAAAGTGGTGTACTACACCTTCCACTAGTAAGCGTGTATAGCCACGAAGCGTGGGACTGGGTGGCATTTCGGTCGTATACTAACAGATGAAGACCACCTTCTTCAGGTACTGAGATTGTCAAGTTCAGCCCCTATAAAAGCAAAAAAATGCAATGTCCACCAGGAATGGTAGTCACAAGGGACATATAGAAGTATTGCAAGTATTTCTAGATTGGCAGATAGGCAGAGGTAGGTACCAGTGTCTGGTGAGAGACATCAGGCCCATGCCCCCCTGCTACTGGCATATGGTGACCCCATCAATAAAGATTAAAATATTCAGCGACCCTAATACTCCAAGAAACCCCTCGTGAGACACTGGAGCCTGCATAACTGTGGTTGATGAATGTTTTTCCAAAGTGGAGGATGTTGCTAAGGCGCCCAAACACTTAACCAAGTTAGCTGGAGGCCCTGTGCAAATGGTTCTCCAGTTACCAGCTCTCATCCAGTGTAATGACATGACTATCAGAATATCTGTAAGTGTGCAAAATAACGTACCTGGGAGGGTCCTGTTGGGTAATGACCTTAAAACTCTTGGAGTTGTGTCTAGCATCCCCAGGCCCCCCAGCAGAAGGAAGCAGGAGCTCACAAGGTCTGCAAGGGAGAGAACCTTAAGAGGCTCTCCTGGGGACATGATAGAGGAAGCTATCACCCCAAGTCCACAGGATTTACTGCCATTGCAGGACAAGAAAAGACAAAGGGGAAACCTAAGTCTGCCAGCAAGAAACCAGCAAGCACTCCTGTGCCCAGAAGGACATCTCCAAGACTGTCCAAAGTCACACCTGTGACTCCAACACCAGCTGAGGCCGAGGTTCAACCTTGTATGGTCAAACTAGATACTGAGGAATCAGATCTAGAAGAGGATCTTACCTTGGTGGGAGATCTTGACCCTGTTGACCATCCTGAGCTGCAGTCTTTACTGGCAGAAGGTGCACCCAACAGGGAAGATTTCAGTAAGGGACAAAGAGAGTGTCCTACCTTGGAAGGTCTTCGCCAACAGGCAGCTTCTCAGCTCAATGGGACTGAGCCTGGGAAGTATAGGTTGCACTGGGAAGATGGCCTTTTCTACAGTGAACCAACTGAGTCAACCCCTGGGGACTACAAAAGACTTGTAGTACCTCTAGTGAACCGACTTCAGTTTCTTCAGTTTGCCCATGAGGTACCTTTGGCTGGTCACTTAAGTTTTAAGAGGACCAAAGAAAGGCTATCTCTGCACTTCTACTGGCCTAAAATGGGTACAGAAGTAGACAAATTCTGCAGAAGCTGCCACACTTGCCAAACCTCTGGCAAGAGTGGATCCAAGAATGTGGCACCATTAGTGTCTCTCCCAGTGGTGGGAATTCCTTTTGAGAGGGTTGGGATTGACATTGTTGGTCCGCTTGACCCTCCCACAACTTCAGGCAACAGGTTTATCCTAGTTGAAGTGGACCATGCCACTAGATTTCTTGAAGCCATACTTATGAGGACTGCTACGGCTCTGGCTGTGGCTAAGGCCCTACTTGGTATTTTTACCACAGTAGGTTTTCCTAAGGAGGTGATATCTGACAGGGGATCAAATGTTATGTCCCACTACATGCAAACCATGAGGAAAACCTGTGGAGTCACCTACAAGTTCTCAACAGCCTACCACCTCCAAACCAATGGACTGGTAGAGAGGTTTAACAGAACTATGAAGAGCATGATAGGTGCTTTAGAAGTACCCCTTAGAAGAAAGTGGGACCTTCTACTGCCATGCCTTCTCTTTGCATATAGAGAAGTCCCTCAGGAGGGAGTAGGATTCAGTCCCTTCGAACTTCTCTATGGCCATCCAGTCAGAGGTCCATTGGCCCTGATTAAGGAGGGGTTGGAGAGTGCTCCTTCCCCTAAGCCAGTCAGAGTGACTGACTATGTGATAGGTCTCCGGAGGAGAATGTCACACATGATGGCAGAGGCAAGTGATAACTTGAAGGCTGGTCAAGCTCTGGTCAAACATTGGCATGACCAGAAGGCTAACATGGTTGAGTTTAATCAAGACCAGCTTGTTCTTGTTATGATCCCCACAAGGCAGAGGGCCTTGCAGGACAAATGGATAGGACCCTTCAAGGTTGTGGGTAAACTTGGAGAGGTGAACTCTCTGGTGGACTAGGCAATCCTAAGGAGGCTCCCAGAGTCTTTCACACCAACCATTTAAAGGCTTATGTCTCTAGACCTGACATAGGAGCTTTGCTTCTAGCTTCAGCTCAGGAGGAGGAGGAGAGTGAACCTCTGCCTGACCTCCTCAGAGGCTTACCTTTGGATGAGCAAGTGGAAGGAGTTAATCTCTCTTCCAGTCTCACATCTGACCAGCAGGATGAGTGCAAGTTACTGTTAAATCAGTTTGCCTCCATGTTCTCACTTTCACCAGGCTTGACCCCTTTGTGTCAGCATGACATACACACTGGTGACTGTTTGCTTGTCAAAAGCAGGGGGTACAGAATGTCAGACAATGTCAGATCCCACATAAGGAATGAGGTCAACAAGATGCTTGAACTTGGGGTAATAGGTCCCTTTACTAGCCCATGGTCTAGCCCAGTTGTGCTTGTACCAAAGGCAGGATCCAAGGAGTTGAGATTCTCTGTGGACTATGGAGCTCTAAATGCAGTCACTACGACTGATGCCCATCCTTCGCCTAGGACAGATGAGCTGCTGGACAAACTTGGTGCAGCCAAGTACTTCAGCACATTTGACCTAACTTCAGGCTATTGGCAAATAGCCCTGACAGACCATGCCAAGAAGAAAACTTCATTCTCCACCCCAGCTGGCCTCTACCAATTCAAGGCAATGCCTTTTAGATTAAAGAATGCATCTGCTACATTTCAGAGGATGGTCAATCAAGTTCTGAATGGAATGGAGGACTTCTGGATGACATACTTGGATGACATTGCAGTGTTCAGCCCTACATGGAAAGAACATGTTGAACACCTAGGTTATGTATGGCAGGCTTTGAACAGGCCCATCCCACCATAAAGGCAAGCAAATGTCAAATTGGTCAGAGTTCAGTGGTCTACCTTGGACAGGAGGTAGGAGGAGGTGAAATAAGGCCATTGCCTAGCAAACTACAGGCTGTACAAAACTGGGTCACCCCTAATACTCAAACCCAAGTGAGAGCCTTCCTAGGTCTCACTGGGCATTATAGGAACTTCATAGAGAACTATGGGACCATAGCTTCTCCCTTGAATGTCATCTCCTCTCCCAAATTTCCTAAAAAGGTCAGATGGAACGAGGAGTGCAAGCAAGCCTTTGAAGGTCTAAAGAAAGCCCTTTGTCAAGCTCCAGTCCTAAGAGCTCCTGACTATCACCAACCCTTCATTTTACAAACTGATGCTTCCAATGTAGGTATAGGTGCAGTCCTTAGTCAACTGGATGAGAAAGGTAGGGAACACCCCATTTGTTTCATCAGCAGGAAGTTAAAGGATCCTGAAACAAGGTGGGCAACAATAGAAAGAGAATGCTTTGCTATTGTGTGGGCACTGAAGAGGTTTAGACCATACTTGTATGGATGTACCTTCACTATTCAGACTGACCACCAACCCTTGAGATGGCTGATGCAAATGAAAGGGGTAAACCCAAAATTACTCAGATGGTCAATCTGCTTGCAAGGATTTGATTTTTCCATTGAGCACAGAGCAGGAAGTCACCACCAAAATGCTGATGGTCTCTCTAGGATGTTTGTAACCGACTAGCGGTATGAGGTCCATCCAGGAGTGGATTAAATCCTCCTGTCCCTTAGTCTGGGGGATAGGGGCGAGTGTTACGGAGAATTCTCATCTGTGGCCGATTTCCCTCACCTAGTGAGTCCCCCAGCAGCTTTGCTGGACTTCTGGAGTTTATTTCCACTTGGTAAGAGTGAGAGCTTTTCCCCCACTCTTACCTGTGTTTTGCTATGTGTTTCTATCTGTTTTTGTGATTGTGGACTCTGAAGTACACCACTTCAGTAGCCCCCTTCTTTTTGTGTGTCACATAGCACCTTCAGTGCCGTGGCACAGGGTTGTCTTTGAGACTTCCCAACTCCATTTCTGATGCGGACTACCGTCCCCCAGAAAAGGGTAAAGTTGCCATCAACTTTACTTAGTCAATCTACCACAGATCCAGTACACCCCATCTTCCATGGAGTACTGGAGAGTGTTAATTTGTATCCCTTTTTATCTGTACCTACTAGAGCATTGTTTCGCTCTTTTAACATTTAGACTTGGCTGGTGGCAGTGGTATCTACCCTAACTTTTCTACCGCGATTATATTAGATAAACGTGGTACTGTTCTTGGCTATTATATTAGCCTCGAACATAAACCCGCTTGACCAAATCGTCTTTCTTTTGGCTCCGGCTGGGTTTATTCGCCATTTCTTTTTGTAAAAGTCCTTCTTGTGTTTTACTTTGCGCAGCAAACTAGGCTCGCCTTCTTTGTTCACTGTCTTTTGGCGGGCTTCTGCTCAGAAGCCCACCTCAAGGCGCCCGGGTGTCTAGGTGGGCTGAATGTGAGGGAGGGGTGTAGTCACGCCCTGCACAGGGTATCCTAGGAAACCCAAGTCGCACTTTGTCATGATTGGCCAGGGTAGTTGTCCAGGCTGGACAACCCCCCTGCTGGGTGATTGACAGCTAGGCTGTGTGAATGGGTTTTTTTTCGCATAAAAGGCAGGTCTCTTGGGCTAGAAGTCAGAGAGTCGCCACTGGAACTACAAGGAACCAAAGAGAAGCGGAGAGAACGGCAGCTGCTGAAACAACCCCGTCCCAGTGAAGCCCTGCTGCAGTCCTGAGCCATCTTCCCTTTAATGACTTAGATAAGATCCAGTCCGGAGTCTTCTTTCCTTGAGCTTGGTGGGGATAACCAGCTCATCTTCTACAGCCATAGGATACTCTTCCTTGGTCGGAATCGAGGCACGTTGCTGTAGTGGTCCGGATAGCCACCTGAAGAGCCTCTCCTGTTTTTAAGGAGCACCCCTTTTATTCCTCGTCGCTGCTGCCGGCTTTATCCCTGTGTGGTGCAGACCCCCTTCAGACGTCCTCCTTCACACCAAAGCTCCAGGAATCGTGGGTCTGCAGGAAACCAACAGGAACAACTGCCAGGGCACCAGCCGCACCATTGGAACAAGGTACTGTGTTCTGCTTGAGGAAATTGGTTGAACCCCTTTTTCTTCATTTCCAAGGCTTGCCCTTGTCATCACTCCTTCTTATAACTTTTGCTTTCGAACATTGATAATGTCGAAGTACTTTTGGCTACGTTGAATCGTGAACTGTCTGACTGTGTGATCTTCGGCAACATGCCCCGGTGTCGTTCGACCCTGGCTCCGGCCCTTTGACTTTTGAACTGCTGTCTCTGCGTGTTTCTTGATTCTACCTGCCTAACCAAAATATTGCCTGTGATTTCTGCCTCCAACTCCCTCTGGGTATCTCAAGTGCTAAGTGTGTTTTTGCCCCAGTAGCATTTCATGTCACGGATACACGTTATTTAGTAGACTGAACTGTCAAAAAGTGATTGCAATCGTATTCGCGGTAACATGTTTTGTTCCTAACACCGGTTCATTCAAACACAGGGTACTTACCTTGAGACTTACTGTACAAAGTGAATTGGTTAGTTGTAGTATATGTAACGTGTGGTTTTTATTGAAGTTTAATAGCAGTGTTGTGTTCATAACGAATGGTTTAAAAATAAATGTACTTATACTTTTCTACCTGAAACCTTGAGTCAGTGTTTGCTTGAGTGACAGTAATTGTGGTCCCTTTGTGTAATCTCTGCTACTGCTCATATACTCAGATAAGCCTGGCTGGTCCGCCATTGCTACCACTCTGACATAGTAGTACAGGCGTGTACCAAAGGTAAAACTTGTATTGCCACCTGTGGTCTTAATTGTGTGTAGTGGTCCCTAAGGGCACTGCACAGGATTCTGCCTAACATCTACATCCGCACCGCAACCTACATCTGCACGACACACTCATCCGCTCGATGCCCGCACTCATCCGCTCCACACACTCACACGCTCCACGCACTCATCAGCTCTACGCACTCATCCGCTCTACGCGCTTCATCCACTCCACCGACTTCACCCGCTCCAATTATTTCGTTCATTCATCCTGCATTATCGGTTCGCACTCGATCCGTTCCGTGCTCTCCATCTGTCCCATGCACTACACCCATCTCATGTACTTGAATCATCTATTCAGTACTTTGCATTTATACCACACACTCTTACATTCAATGCTTTCAGTCTGTGCACTCATCCGTTTCCTGTATTCATCTTTCTATCCTCTTCACTTTATTCCTTTTGTCCATTTTGTTCCTTTCGTCCATTTCATCCATTTAATTTATTTCAACCGCTTTACTGCTTTCGTACAATTTATTCTTTTATCCACTTCACTGCTTTGGTCTACTTTACTCATTCTATTCAGTTTGTCTTTTTTAGTTTACATTGGAGGTTTTAAGTTTTTGATTTCTCGCATTCATCTTGAGGTTGTATTGTTATATGTTTTATTGTTATTTATGCTCTAGTAGTTTGGGTTAGTTGGATTGTTGTTATCCACTTTAATCCTATCGTCCACACTGATCCTCTTGACTATTGCAATTTATTTTGTCCATTTCATTAATTTCGGCTACTTTACTGATCTCGTACAGCTTTGTCTGTTTGTCCTTTTCAGTTTACATTTGAGGTTATTAGTTTTTGATTTCTCGCATGGAATCTTGAGGTTGTATTGTTATTTGTTTTATTGTTATTTATGATCTGTAGTTAGGATTAGTTCACATTGTTGTTTTCTACTTTAATCCTCACGTCCACATTGATCCTCTTGTCTATTACATTTATTTTGTCCATTTGATTAATTTTGGCTACTTTACTGCTCTCGTACAGCTCATTCTTTTTTTCTAATTCACAGGTTTGATCCTTTTTATTCATCCTGTTTTGTTGGTTCTTTTTAGCTACACAAAAGAGGTTATTAGTTTTCAATTTCTTGCTCGGATTGTGATGCAGCATTGCTATTTATGATCAAGCATTTGGGCAAAGGTCATCGACTTGCTGTTATCCAGTTTGAGTTAGTTTGAGTTTGGCTCCATTTATAGGGGAAGCGCCAAGTTTTCAGTAATATGCGGAAAGACATGAGGTCTTTGGTGAGTCGGATGTGGGGTGGGAGTGCGTTCCATAGCGTGGGTGCCAAGGCTGAGAAGGATGATCCGCCTAACCAGAGTTTGTTTTTAGTATGACTTGAGGCCGGCTGAGCTTGATCTTAGAGTACGTGCAGGATGATAGGGTTTTAGTTTGTCTTGAAGATATTGAGGTCCAGTTTTATGCAGTGCTTGGTGAGAAATGCATAAGGTTTTGAAGGTCACCCTTCGGGCAACCAGAAACCAGTGCAGAGTTTTTAGGGCTGGGGAGATGTGGTCTCTAGGGCCAAGCGCTAGTAGCAGTTTGGCTGCAGCGTTTTGTGCTCTTTGTAGTTTAGTCAGTTGGTATGCGTGGACACTGAGGTAGAGGGGGTTAGTGTACTCCAGTCTTGAAATAATAATTGATTGGACCGCGGAGAGTCTGTTGGGAAAGGAGAGGTATGGAAAAATACACCTAAGAGTTTTAAGGTGGTAGTGGAAGGACTTTGAGACATTGTTGACTTGGCGTGAGAGTGTTAGGTCAGAGTCTAGGCTGCATCCAAGGTTTTTTACTGAGTTAGAGGGAGTCGGTGGGTTGCCCATGGCAAATGGCCAGTGTAGTGGGTGTGGAAGAAGTTTGTGGTATGTGGCAACACCGATTTCGGTTTTGGAGGGGTTTAGCAAGAGGTGGTTTGTGGTCATCCAGAGCTCTATTTCGAAAAGGCAGGAAGCGAGGTCGGGTCGGCAGTTGGGTTTGAGTTCAGGAGTTTTAGAATTAGTTCAGTGTCATCAGCGTAGTTGTATCACAGGATGTTGTGCGAGCTAATTATTCGTAGGAGGGTGGCCATGTAGAGATTGAACAGGAGGGCTGATAGACATGCTCCTTGTGGAACTCCTGTGTCGTCTGGTCGGGCTTGGGAGGAATAGGTGGAGAGTAGGGTTATTTGGTTCCTATTTTTGAGGAAGGATGCTATCCATTTGAGAGCAGTTCCACGAAATCCTAGGGAGTGGAGGACGTCAAGGAGGATTGAGTGGTTGATTGTGTCAAAGGCGGCGGATAGGTTCAGAAGGATTAATGCGGCGCATTCCGCAGAGTCTGCCGTGTTTTTAAGGTCATCCCGAATTGCGGTTAGGGTGGTTTCGGTTCTGTGTCCAGCTCTGAAACCTGATTGAGCGTGGTCTAGGAGATTGTTGGCTTTGACAAAGGCATTTAGTTGGGAGTAGGCAGTTCGGTCGATGAGTTTGGCAAGGAACCTGGTGTTTGAGATGGGGCGGTAGTTTTGGGCTCGAGGGGGTCAAGGGAAGGTTTTTTTACCGGAGGTTTGACATGAACCGTTTTGAATGCGTCGGGAAAAATTCCCGAGGAGAGGGAGTATTTTATGATGGTTCTTGCGTGTTCTCCTGCACAGGTTCATGCAAACATTTCTTTGAGGGTTGTGGCCGGGCAAGGGTCCAGCGGAGAGCCGGATGTTTTGCGGGCAGAGTGGAGTTTGAGAAATTGGTCAGCTGATATTGGACT
The DNA here is from genome assembly GCF_040938575.1 of Ambystoma mexicanum. NCBI lineage: Eukaryota > Metazoa > Chordata > Amphibia > Caudata > Ambystomatidae > Ambystoma > Ambystoma mexicanum. Next base: position 962,046,013 of record NC_090941.1, on the reverse strand, counting down.
GAAGGAGCATGGGCCACTCATCTCCCCCTGGCAGGAGACACAAGTACCTGCAGCGGCATGGACCGCTCTTCTCTCCCAGGCAGGGGCTGACACGACACTGCTGGCAGCGGAGGGTGCACACGCACCCACACAGTGGTGCAACCTTCATGTGCTCTTCATTGGACATCTGAGTTAACCTATCTGGGGGCAGTGATTAGAGCTTTTCCAACAATGAGCCATCTTCTTGTGATTTTGGATCATAAAGTAATTAGCTTGGAGCCCAGATGAAAAGAATTTACTCCAAACTGTGTACATTTTCCATCGAACCATTAGTGAGGTTTTACATAGGAAAAGTGGCTCCTGTAAATCTTTCTGGCTTGGCGTTGAATCCCTCATCTATGAAAATTGATTGGGAAAAACTGGAGATTTGGAAGAGGTCTTTGAATCTGCCCGATTGTGTCCCCATTGGGTGTTTAAGATATGAGTTGGGCTTGTCCTCTTTGTTGGCCATGATGGAGTTGAGATGGATATCGATGTATAGGTTAATCCTTGATCCTCCAGAGGGCTCGCTATATGAGGATGTAGCAGTATTGCTGACAATGTCTTTATAAATGCGCTTAGTCTAAAATGTGGTGAAATACTGGTGAATTCGGATTGCTCTATTGATATTCTTATCCAGAATCCAGAGAAAGTGAAAATGCGTATGAACCAATGGGATTGGATTCGGACGACAAATCTAATGAGGATGGCAAAGCTATCAGCGTCTCATACGCTTTTTGACAAACCTAGATCAAGGCTCCCTCTTTACCTGAATACGTTTCTGGAGCTGAGTTTCTGAGATTTAGATTGAATCTGTGTTTAACCTTGGAGGTTCCCTCAATCCGAAACACTGAGAAATACCCCTCTCCCATTTGTGATAAGTGCAATAACAATGAAAGGCAGTCTTTGAAACATCCATTTACGTACTGTCCAGGAACGTGGTCATTGAGACTGGTAAGATTCCAGAGATTTGTTCACGATCCTGGTTGGTTGAATTCTGATATCTTTTGGGATAGACTGTCATCAGGTAATGAAACACTCCAGACTTTCGAAGTAGTTGCTCTCTTAACAAATCTGTTGTGGGAGGGGTGGGGTCACTCTGTTGAGGTGCTGGATGTTTGAGTTTTTGTGACATTTTCATTTGTTTTAAACTTTTTTTGTGATCAGTATCTTCTTAATCTTTGTATGTCATGAGTATGTATTATATTGATTTTTATATGGCTATGACACAATAAAACATTTTTTTGTTTAAATTGGACATCTGCTGGGCACTTTTCTATGGGGACGCTCACCAGTTTCTTCGTTTCCCATTTGCTCCTGAGCAGTGTCCACGGGCCTAGTACTACTGCACCCAATATGCACTTTTCCTTTCTTGCTCGAACACGGAGTGCATTAGTATTCACTGCCTTGTCAGCTCGGGATCACCAGGGTTTGGTGGCTGCTTGTTTCACATGCGCACGGGCAGGTGATTTTGTCGGAGATCACAAGCTCACTGCATATGCAACCTGTGGACCTGCATGGAAGAGGGGCACTCCTACTCTGGAGCGCGCCAGAGGTACCTCCCTCCTTTTCAAAGAGCCCCAATGGAGCATGGGCACTGCACAGCTGGGAGCCATGCAGGAGCAACACTCACCTTTTCTTCGCCCCGATCCCGCAGTAGACAGACACTCATTGCACTCGCCAGCAGCTGCTAGCATGGGCACCGCAGAGAACAGGGCATTCAAGCTCACCACAGCGGGGCTAACAAACCCCTAATCACCACCGGAGGGAGGAGGATACAGCCGGAGAAGAAGCAGGGAGGAGCAACGGTCCGCACACGCCCGCTCCAATCACCATTGTATGGGGTATGCCTGTCCGGCCCCATTGTGGTGAATGTGTCCTAGGATGCAGGGTGGCCCATTCGGGCCATGAAGCAGCCGACAACACTGGGGCTGCAATAACACACAGACACAAGTGATTAGTGTTACTGCAACTGCCGAGCGGGAAACTGCTCTGCCCTTTAATTAGCCTGGTCACAACACGTGCTCTAAAATCTCTCCGTTGGCTCCTGGTGACTGCAAGGATCAGATTCAAGACCCTCTGCATCACCCACAAGGCTGTATGGGTCCTGGGACCTCTCTACATACAGCTTTATCTCCTGGAATACCCCCCAGCCTGTGTCCAAGTCCGGTGATCCGTAATCTGCAGGGGGCCCGCTGTGTGATCGCAGCTCTATTGTCTTTACCGGGTGATCCTGGTATCCTGTGGGGGCCACCACATTGGCGACAATGGTGGTCCGGGCCCCATGCGCATTGTTGTGCAGGCTGCTGGAAGCCCATTTCGCCATCAGCAGAGGGGCATCGGCCGAATGGTGGAGGAGGAAGTAGCATCAGCTGCATGGGTGGGGAGCAGCGTCGCCTGCAAAAAGAGAGGGGTGTGGTCTGGAGAATCCCAGGCCCATGGCGGTGAGAGTGCGGAGCGCTGAGGCCAGCTGGAGACTCCCTGCGGTTCCCGGAGGGAGGAGGATACAGCCGGAGAAGAAGCAGGGAGGAGCAACGGTCCTCAAACGCCCGCTCCAAGAACAAAAGAAAGAAAACGGCATGTAAGGCCACATGTGTGTGGTGGCCTGGCCAGCTGTTGGCAGCGGTCCCCAAAGGGAGGGGCAAAGAAGGCCAAAAAGGGTAGCAGCACCGAGCAGCATTATCAGGCCCACCAGGACAGAACAGGTGAGGCCGTGGGGGCATGCCCATCCCCCAGGACATTACTACATTAGTGCAGGTGAGCCTGGAGGAGCCACAGTGCCCAGTCTTCCCCACAGTATCAATGGGGAGGAGCAAACGGGTCGCTCCAATAGCCCCACAGCATCAAGGAGGAGGAGCATAAATGCGAAGGGGAAGGTGGCGAAACGAGCACATCACATGACAGGTATCGTACAGTTACAGGGTCACTTCGATACGTGCAGGAGCCACGAGAGGACCTGTATCCCACATCTGCAAACGGAGCAGGCGCAACGTGAAGATCGGCACCCATCCTGTGGGGGAGTGCGGTGCAGGGGCACAAGGACCGCCCCAAGGACCGCCCCAGAGAGGAGCCGCCCTGCGGTCCCCAGGAGAAGGGGTAGAAGAAAAACAGAAGAGCATAAAAACACCTTCCTGCCCTGATCTGAGGGTGAACTGTTGGTCTGTCCGGATGGGGTGTGGCCAGCAGGGAACCCACAGGCCTGTTTTAGTGCTGTGGAGGGCTGCACTCAGCATCAAGCAACAAGGTCCACACAAGCTGACGCCACAGGGTAGCGGCTCCAATAGCGTGCTTGTGCGCCCTGGTGGTAAGGAACCGTAAGGAACTGGGCGACATTACGTACCCAACATGGGGGATAAGGAAAATGAAGGGGCGTATAGACAGAATGGACAGCTTGCGCCCCTGTATCCCTCCAATGTGGTAGGAGCACCTGCCAGTCTAGGACCCCGGTGGATGGTGTGGGTGGAGAACCTTGAGCTATATTTCGAGGCCGTCGAGATCAAGGACAGGTTGAAACGCCCAACCCTCCTTATTCAGCTGATACGGCTGTCCAGATACTGTTCAAGACCTTGCAGCCCAGAGACCAATTGTATGATGCAGTCATTGCAGCACTGAATAAGTACTTTATGCCCATGATCAACCAGGATTATGAACGGTTCAGGATGAGATGCACGAGACAAGAGGAAGGGGAGAGCCTCGATGCATTTCATGGCAAGCTTTGGGGCATCGCGTTGTCCTGCGCTCTGGGCAACATCGAGGATGAAAAGATCAGGGTTCAGATCATTTACGGCTGTAGCTCTGCTAAACTGCGGAACCAGGTCTTTAGGGAGACAGGGCTGGGCCTCGACCAATTCCTAGAACTGGGCTGCGCCCAGGAGCTGGCAGAGATGCGTGCCTCTGCTATGGATCTCTCCAAGCAGCAGCTCAAAGTGGAAGCCCCCAGGCAACGGGTGAAGCTGGAGGTGTTGTTGCTGTGGGCAAATGGAAAGGAGGTAGGCCAACAAGAAAAGGGGAGTGGGCAGAGAGCCAGGTGTCACGCTATGCCTTCAGTGTGGATGGGGACTCCCGCACGAGTGCCCAGCCAAAGGACATACATGCGGAAGGACCGGAAAAGAAGATCACTTTGCATGGGTGTGCCAAGCCCCAACACCTGCCAGCATGGTAGGGCCAGCAGTAGGGAGTGCGCCAAAGGAGATTACGGGGAGGAAGCACCCAAGACATCGGAGGTCCAGGTGGCTGAGGACCACAAGAGGCCATATGACTATGCGGAGGATGATGAAGACGAGAATGCGTTTTCTGTCCTGCAGTGGCACAAGTGGCCACGAGTGCATTCAGCGGAAGCCGGGGGAATGGAGTGTAACTCCACAGGGAGGACAGTTAGATCCAGGCATATTTTGATCTCAAAATGGGTCACTGGATCTCAAGTGGGTGCTTGGACTGGAATGTACAACAGTTTGCTGTCATTTTGTAGGTGACAGGGGTGGTGTGGTTAGAGGGTTGCTGTTTTTATGTTTGATTTGGTTATAATAAAGGAGGAGTGTTGTGTATTGACCATTTAACTGTGGGTGTATTGCCCCTTTTAGAAAACGAGTCATGACCTTGTCATGACTTGTCCCAATAAAAGGGGCTCTGCTGGAACGTGAGGGGCACTGCAGCAGAGCCCCAAAAGTGGCAACTCTTCTGTGTGGTCTTTAGGTCTGTCCTGCCGTGTGACCACAGCCTGTGTTGCAGCCCTGGCCTGAGTGCCTCCAGAGCCGAGGCTGCTGTTAGCTGGGTGCCCCCAGCTCTTGTGTCTGAGTCCGGTGATCCGGAATCTGCAGGGTGCCCCCTGCGGTCTGCCTGCTGCATGATCGCAGCTCTATTGTCTTTACCGGGTGATTCCAGTATCCTGTGCAACCCGCCCCTGGTGCATGTGGGCGGGCCACCACACATGTATCTCCCCGAAACACACCCAGATAGCCTCAGCTGACCCCCTCGAAAATCACTCCATCCTCTCCACAATTTAACCTAAACACACACCTCTTCATCAAGCAACATTCAAAATTCCCCTTTAAATTAGTTCTCTAAATTAGCCTGTTTTATTAGCCCCCTTTGATCAGTTAAACACCACCATCCATTGCCCGAGCCACTGTTCCTTTTCTTAAACCTACATACCGGTCAGGTTGAATAGGTGAAAATGAGGTTTACAGTAAATGTAATTTTCCGCTCCCACATGTCCATTTGGTGTCTTGGACTAGACTCTGGCTCCACGGGTATCCCGAGGAAAATGCCAATTTAAATGTCATCTACGAAAAAGCAGGCCCCTTTCCGGCTGCTCTTGCACCCTAGAAGCTGGAGCCTTTCCGGTTCGGTTGATACTAGTTCCCATCCGAGAAACGGACCTTTGGTTGCTAGGGCCATTTCTCAGATGGGAAATAACGGCTTCAGTTTGAGTAGGCTAGTTCCCATTAGAGAGTTGGCACTTGTTGCCCCGAGTGGCCAAGTCCTGCATAATGATGGGTTTAAGATTATTCTGACTGAGAAGGCTAGTTCCCATTAGACGAGAGGACCTTTCTCCCACTCCAGTTTGGAGGGCTGTTTCTCTAATGGGAAATAGCTGCTTCAGTGTGAGTAGGCTTGTTCCCATTAGACGAGAGGATCTTTCTGCCTCTCCAGGTCGGAGGGCCATTTCTGTAATGGGAAATAGCTGCTTCAGTGTGAGTAGGCTAGTTCCCATTAGACGAGAGGACTTGTCTGCCTCTCCAGGTCGGAGGCCGTATTCTAATATTACTGAACTAGAGTTGTATTGCCAAGTGTGAATGGTTCAGTTAGTCCCCCTCTAATGCTCTATATGAGCATGGGGTGACCCCCCTAGTATTGACGACGCATTGGCCCCATTAGGCATGAAGATATTTTGCTCTCCTGGCCAGAAAGACCATTTGTCTGTCCTGGGCTTGAAGACGCGCTGGCATTCCTGGGCTGGAAGACACAGAAAGGCCCTTCCAGGGGCCAGAAAGTGATGTGATGCATCGGCAGGGCCAGAAACCGAAGAGAGGCACCACTCACCTTGGTGTTGAGAGTTAAACCACAGTCAAGTTGGTTCATCCTGGGTGCTGCACTCCCCCTCGTCTTTCCACTACCCCACTCTACTTTTGATGGGCTAGTTATTAGATGTACAACCAGGTGCCAGATAGCACACTTTTTAATTGACACAGGCCTTTTTCCACACTATTTACATTCTTTTCAGGCTCCACCTTCTGCACTTCTTCCTTCCTCCACCTCACTTTTCTTCCTCAGTACCTCTCCCAAAGTGTTACTCCATCGGTTGTCCTCATCTTCCTACACCAATTTTGTCTGTACAAGTAATTTCCTCCTTTCTCTTGTGTCTCCCCTTCCATCTGTTTTTCCCCCTCGCTAGTTTTCCCCTCTTCACGCTGCTCTCCACTTTCCCTTCTTTTGACGCATCTTCACCTTCCTCTCCCATCCACCTCTCTTTAAGTCTTACTCTCCTTCCACTCCCTTCGCCTTCCTTCTTCCTCTTTTACTCTGCTCTTTACTGCAATGCTTGTTTCCAAACTCCCATACTAGGCCTTCTACCCAAGCCTCCCTGTATAGTAATGCCCCTTTTGAAACAGAAAAAGGAAGGGTGTTAATGAATGTGCCCAAGTCCTTGCGTGTACGTGAGAAAGCCATTGGCTCTTCTGAGTAACTCATCTTAAGATCTAGTGATTTGATTCAGTCATAAATTGTCAGCTGCCAACTTGAAATAAAGCAGCGCTGTCATGGTAGATGCCTGACCCCACCATGGTGCCTCCTGCAGACAGCTGCACAATAACTCTGCCAACCTTTAACCACCTCATCTGCCAACTTTATTGCATACCCTCAAGCTCAAGTAGGTCTTTTTCACATTCCATCCTGCAGTCTGTGTATTCAAATGTACCATTAGTTGGATCAAAGACGATACCTACAGACTCTACCAGGTCTTGAATTAGATTGGTACCTGGCAGAGGATAAAATGGATAGGGTAGACGCCTTGGGAATGCCTTATATGAGTGCAGAGAGCGCAAGAGTGCAGAGAGCGCAAGAGTGCAGAGAGCGCAAGAGTACGGTTTGAGTGTAAAGAGCGGACGAATATGAAGAGCAAATGAATGTGGAAGACGGATAAAGTGTAGAGAGCGGTTGAGTGTGGAGAGCGGTTGAGTGCGGAGAGCGGATGAATATGAAGAGCAAATGAATGTGGAAGGCGGATAAAGTGTGGAGACCGGTCGAGCGCAGAGAGCGGTCGAGCGCAGAGAGCGGAAGAGCGCAGAGAGCGGAAGAGCGCAGAGAGCAGAAAGCAGAAGAGCGTAGAGGGCAGAAAGCGGAAGAGCGTAGAGGGCAGAAAGCGGAAGAGCGTAGAGGGCAGAAAGCGGAAGAGCGTAGAGGGCAGAAAGCGGAAGAGCGTAGAGGGCAGAAAGCGGAAGAGCGTAGAGGGCAGAAAGCGGAAGAGCGTAGAGGGCAGAAAGCGGAAGAGTGCAGAGAGCGGAAGAGTGCAGAGAGCGGAAGAGTGCAGAGAGCGGAAGAGTGCAGAGAGCGGAAGAGTGCAGAGAGCGAAAGAGTGCAGAGAGCGGAAGAGTGCAGAGAGCGGAAGAGTGCAGAGAGCGGAAGAGTGCAGAGAGCAGACTAATATGAAGAGCAAATGAATATGTAAGACGGATGATTATGGAGAGCAAATGAGTGTGGAGAGCGGCAGAGCAGGGCGTGGAGAGCGGCAGAGCAGGGCGTGGAGAGCGGCAGAGCAGGGCGTGGAGAGCGGCAGAGCAGGGCGAGCGGCAGAGCAGGGCGTGGAGAGCGGCAGAGCAGGGCGTGGAGAGCGGCAGAGCAGGGCGTGGAGAGCGGCAGAGCAGGGCATGAAGAGCGGCAGAGCGTGAAGAACAGCAGAGCGTGAAGAGCGGCAGAGCGTGTGGAGAGCGGCTGAGCGTGTGGAGAGCGGCTGAGCGTGTGGAGAGCGGCTGAGCGTGTGGAGAGCGGCTGAGCACGCGGAGAGCGGCAGAGTAGCGAACAAACGTGTGGAGAGCGAACAAACGTGTGGAGAGTGAACAAACGTGTGGAGAGCGAACAAACGTGTGGAGAGCGAACAAACGTGTGGAGAGCGAACAAACGTGTGGAGAGCGAACAAACGTGTGGAGAGCGAACGAGTGTGTGGAGAGCGAACGAGTGTGTGGAGAGCGAACGAGTGTACAGCGGATGAGTACATAGAGCGGACGAGTGTTCACGGACGAGTGTGTGGAGCGGATGAGTGCGGAGCTGATCAGTAACAGATGAATCTGTAGAGCGAACGAGTATGGGTGAATAGTGCATAGAGCAGATGAGAAACATATAGAACGAACCTGACCGCTCAGAATTGCGTGACGTGCATATTTTGTTTTGGAATGCAAGGAACCTTTGAAAGAGCATACTTCATATCACACCCCACGCTTACTCTCTCCTTACACCACCATACAACTAGAACACAGAGATACTATGACACCATTCGGTATAACTGTTCTCATATCTACATTGCCGCTCACCCCCCATCACACTAAGTAAACATCGCTGGTTTCACACCCCAGCCAGGCGTTTCTCCTCAGGCCGAACGCTGCCACACTCGGTCTGGATAATTCCAGCCGGACCGAACACATACCCCTGATCTCTCAACCACCACACCTACCGCTAAGAAGCAGCTACCACACGAATTCCGCACCAGCTGCACACATACCGGTGCGCACACGCACCTTTGGACTCTGTCTAATCTCTCCACTGACCCGAATTTCGGTTCCCAAGGGCGTTCAACCTACCAGCGCCTTCAGACCATACCAATGGTATATAAGGCGCTATATAAATGCAAAATAACAATAATATACTGGCTATTATCTTTCTGAAGGTACAGCCCCTCCCGCCCACGGGTCTCGTAGCGCCATTCACGTGTCCATCTAGAAACATGGTCACAGTTCTCTTTTTTTTATGCTGTCACTCAGTTCATTGTTGTACTCCATATGCAATTCTTTTCATTGACTGTTTGACATTTTCAGTCATTTATATTCCAAGAAAGTATTTATATTGTTAAAGTAGTCCTCATTTTCATTTATTATATTACTCGAGTTATCAGTACATGGTTCTTACATATTTATCATATTCAAGATCTATGTGTTCAACTTGAACCTGAACTAGTTGCATTTTTTCCAAATGATTTGTACCTTTTTTTATGTCAGATTGTGGGTAGGTTGCCCCTCCACCACCCACCTCCCCACCCTTTACACAATTCAATATGGCCTGACCCCAACCCAGCATCTACCTTAGATGGTATAAAAAATGTAAAGAAATTGAGGTGAGGAGGGAGAGGAATGTCAACCATTTTGGGGAGGGCGGCATCAACCAAAATCCATAAACCTAAAGATAGTTATGGTCACTAATATTCTTAGTAAAAATGTGCCCCTAGGAAGAGGCAAATGTGTTTTTACTGGAGTGTGAGGGTCACTAGACCACCAGGGATGGCTTGAAAGGGGGGCGGTGATCAGAGCATGATGGTTATGATTTGTTTTTGCTGGGATGACCGTAGGTAATGAATGTTTTTTGTTTTTTCACAGGTTTTTTTTTTTTTACACGAGGAGCTGCAACCTTATGCGAGTCGTCTTTTTATTCTACTGGACTGGGCAGTCTGAGGAGGTATTTTGGTGGGCTGGGACACAAACGCAGGGTCAGGCCACAAATTGCCCCCCATGCCAGTAAAACATTGGCGTTTCTCTGGGAGCGGCCGTCTCCCATGTCGGTTGACTGTCTGCAAGCCGAGATTGCATCTCTGGCTGTGCTGTGTTACAGATGTCACCTCCACGAAGGAATGGACACCCTGCCGTGGCTCCCAGGAACTGCCGCTGGACTTGGGGATGGTCGACCCACATGGGAGACAGGTGCCGGAGGCATCACCTCCGACCATCCTGGAGCTCTGGCTGGCCTGCTTTACAGCTTTTTCCTCCGGGACAAGGACCCTGCCTTGCCAGGGCTCCTTGGAGCTGCAGCTGTGCTTGGGGAGTCAACCCACATGGGAGACAGCCACCCAAGGCCAGCGACATCACCCCCCACCCTCCTGGAGCTCTGGCTGGCCTACGTTACAGCTTCTCCCTCTGGGAAAAGACAGGGACCCTGCCAGGGCTCTGTGGGACAGCTGCTGTGCTTTGGGATGGTAGACTCACATGGAAACGGATGCACAAGGCCAGGGACAGCACCCCCAACCATGCTGGAGCTCTGGGTGGGTTGCGTTACAGTTTCGCCCTCTGGAAAGGATGCGAACCCTGCTGAGGTTCCTACAAAATCTGCTTGGCCGAAACACTTGCGGTTACCAGTGGTTTAGCCTTTTCCCTTTGCACCCAGGTAGGTGCACCCCCACACGAGTTACCGTTTTCATTGGGACACCTGTGGGAAGGTAGAACATTTGTTTTCTCTTGGTTTTCATACATTTGCTACTGCACTTTGTTCCTCAACCCTTTCATTTCCCAAATGTGACCTACATTTAGTTGCCGATTTAGGCAATTTACGCTTTTGTAACCTGCACAAGTCACCTACCCTTCAAAAGGTCTGCCTGTGCTTTTTCAAAAATTGTATGCTTGCCATTCCTCATTTTGTTTTCCTTATTTACACATGCTAAGTACGTCTGTTTAGACCATCAGCATTGAAATGCTGTGTACCTAGGCTCCGTTTTTGGCTTGTGGTATTGCTTGTTTTGTGAAACTGTACAACAAATGTGTGATTTCCCAGCTGGAAGAGTCAGGAGATGTAGCGGGGCATTTCTTTTCTCAATATTCACAGAAGCCATTACCTTTCAGGTCCAACCATGTCCAGCACATACCTTTTTTATGTCATTTTTCCAATTCTTCCCTAACCTATGGGAATTTTCCCTACCTAGTTGTTGCCTGACCTGCACAAATCACCCATTCCTAAACTTGGAATTTTCTCTACTTTTCAGAAATGTATGCCTTTCTGTCTTCCCATTCAGCTTTCCTACCCTCCTCTTCCATTCCGTCCACTCATGGACTATTGGGAAAAAAAGGGTAAAATCGCCTACCTATCACAAAATTAATGGTAACCTTACAAAATATGTTTTTTTTTTTAAAATTGCAAATTCAGCACAGCAAACCATTTCTTGGACATCATTTTATTGGCATTTTCTGAAAAAACACAAAATGTGCTCCCTTTTCGGTTATTTTCTCTCATCCCTATACATCAAACTAGGATTCCTTGGTGGCGTTATGACTGCCTACATGTTACAAGGGATTGAACGGCGAAATACCGAAACCACCAAAAAAGGGCTTGGCACGGAGGTTGGGGGGCATTCGCAGTTAAGGGTTTAAAAACTAATAACACATAAGCTTAAAGAAATAAATAGACAATGGGGTAATGGAAGTGTTTTTATTATGACATGTTTTTATTATAACAAGTGCTTACACTGTAAAGAAACAGTACATATACATGTGTAGACTGGATACATACTATACATTACACAGTATATTTGGCAATTGCCTTTTTAAAACCAAAGAACGAATTGGTGGAGCCATATGGAGTGAACCTGCTTTACCTGGGGGATTGGAAGAAAAAGAAGCCGAATAGTAAAACATTTGTGGAAAAACAAAAAACAGTTCTCATAACAGCACATGAAAAGCTGCAAGAATTTGATAACAGAAAACTTTATTATTGAAAATGTTCACAATTTTTTGTTACAATGTTTCCTGTAAGGGCTCCACAGATATCTCGACTGCACACCTTCAGCATGAGCACGCTGATACACAGTGCCAGAGGTTTGAGACGCAATTATCAATCTATACATTATTTGCCTTGCATAATGGTGCTGTAGTGTGAACAAGTATGGGTAAACTATAGACAACTAAAGATCTCAGAAAGAACATTTCCAAGTTAAAAATGTCACTCGAAATATGGATTTATAGGACAGTGAGTTAAAATAACCTGAAAAGCAACTCACACTGCCTAAAATTAAAAATATGATTAGAGTGGAAAAAACTCAGAAACACTTGACACTTTTTTGAAGCGCATCTGGTACTTTTTGAATCCATTGCACTTTATTCGGGCATTTCCAATATTTACGATATGCCTTGGTGAAGTAATATGGTTCTGCGTTGACTTTATGACGCATTTTGCACTCAGCATTTTTATATGGATGTATAATGGATTTGTATGTCCAAGGCAGTTTTGTCAATATGCCGAGCAGGAATGTGCAGACAGAATTTGGCCTGTAGATATTCTGCCCCAGTTCCATAAAGACATGATGAACTAGACATTAGGCCTTGACCTGAATGCGCTTGGCCATGGGTAACCAATGAAGATGGTGCACAACTGGAGTAATGTGAGCAGAACTAGGTGTGGAAGCGGCTACTCTGGCTGCAGAGTTCTGCACAACCTGAAGGTGCAATAAGAGGTAGACAGGTTGTGCCAGAAATACAGCTTTGCAGTTGTCCATGGAGGACATAGCAAGTGTGGACACCACAGGGGCATGTAACTGAGAAAGGAGTAAACAAAGAACCTTACTAAGGGTTTTCAGATGAAGATATCCCCTTTGACATCCTGGACATATCTGAGATTCCGCAGACAGAAAAGCTAATATATTTACCCATAATTATGACCAAAAATAGGGGGTCCAAAAGGAAGTAGAGGGAGGGCCCACCACCAACACCTCCATGTTTACCCCATTCAACTTGAGCCAGCTATTACACATCCATGCACCCACAGCTTCGAGGCAGGCCCTAAATCTGGTTGCTTTCTCAACAAGAGAAAGATATAAATGGACCAGAATCCATCTCATCTGTTAAGAATAACACTGGAAGCTGTGAGAGCAGATAAGCTTGATAAGAGGTTGCATGTACATGCTAAACAAAACCTGGAAGATGTAGCAAACCAGGAAAGAACAGCACCAGAAAGACCGGCCCAGATGAGCAAGAAATCATGGTCAATGGTATCAAGGCGGCAGATAAGTCAAGTAACAATAAAGCACTGACGCCGCCCGAGTTGTGCAGCCAAACCACATCGTCAACGTTAGAGACCAGCACCCCCTCTGTGCCATGTCCTGGACGAAAACCAGATTGGGAAGTGTGGAAGAAGAAAGATTACTCAAGTAAGGCAGACAAAGGCTTCAAAAAGCTTCATAAGAAATTGAAGCTGGGATGAAAATTAGCCGGGACAAGAGGGTCTAAAGACGTCAGGCCAAACCTGCTGGTGCAGGAGAGGCAGCGCCGCCTGTCCCGCCTGCCGCGGCAAGACAGCCCAGCGTCCCTTCTAGCTTCCCCACGTGGGAGTCGGCTGAGACCATTGGGGTTTTAAAACAAAAATTCAGGTGCTCAGCACTGGAAGCCTGCCCGCCGCCTGCAGTAGCACAGCGGCAGGGCTTCCCACAGCGACAGAGGCAGGCCGCTCTGCTGCCGGCCCACCCTGCCCGATCCCCGCTCATCCTTCCACGACCCCCTCCGTTGCTCACCTATTCGGGTGAGCGAAAGGAGAGGCGGGCCAGAAACAGCACGGGAAGGGGTGGGTCGGGTGGTACCGCTAGAGTCTTCAAACCCGAGCCCAGCCGCGCGGGACCAAGTTCTAGGTACCTGGGAAAGAGTGAAGGTCACCCGCTGCCCCAGCGCTCCTGGCCATCGTTCGCCCACAGATGGGAGCGCCTGGAACCTCGAGTCCCGCCCGTCGAATAAGCCCGGCTGCACCATGGCTCAGGGCTCGCCCGGAGTGCCGTGTACCTGTCCACCTCGGGAGGCGTCCCTCGAGAACAGCCGAGCTTTCCTCGGCTCCCGGCTGCTGCCATTTGGGACTTCCCTGCCGACTGTGGTGCACTCGCCAATGCCCGCCCGCTGGTGCGTCAGTGTGGAGGAGCGCGCCCCAACCCGGCGCGGCAGCTCAGGGGCCGGCTCAGTGAGGAGAGGATGGAGGCACCCTCGGTGCTCCCCCTCTCCGATGGGGGGACGTCCCCGGCTAGGCCGATCCGAGGACCTCACAAAACCATCCGATCGGTAGTAGCGACGGGCGGTGTGTACAAAAGGCAGGGACTTAATCAACGCAAGCTTATGACTCGCACTTACTGGGAAGTCCTTGTTCATGGGGAATCATTGCAATCCCTATCTCGAACAGGGTTCAGCCTGTTACCCACACTTGCAAGTGAAGGGTAGACACTGATCCGTTCAGTGTAGCGCGCGTGCGGCCCTGGACATCTAAGGGCATCACAGACCTGTTATTGCTCAATCTAGTGTGGCTGAAAACTACTTGTCCCTCTAAGAAGTTGGCCCACCGCTGGGGGGTTGCGTAACTAGTTAGCATGAAGGAGTCTCGTTCGTTATCGGAATTAACCAGACAAATCGCTCCACCAACTAAGAATGGCCATGCACTACCACCCACAGAATCGAGAAAGAGCTATCAATCTGTCAATCCTTTCTGTGTCCTGGCAAGGTGAGGTTTCCCGTGTTGAGTCAAATTAAACCACGGGCTCCACTCCTGGTGGTGCCCTTCCGTCAATTCCTTTAAGTTTCAGTTTTGTAACCATACCCCCCCCCCCCAGAACCCAAAGACTTTGGTTCCTGGAAGCTGCTCGGCACGTCATGGGAATAACACTGCCAGATCGCTAGTTATGGGCGGAACTACTACGGTATCTGATAGTCTTCGAACCTCCGACTTTCGTTCTTGATTAATGAAAACATTCTTGGCTAATGGCATGGCCGAAGTCCCGCAAGGGCATCCACCGTTCCTTGCGCCGGTCCAAGAATTTGACCCCTAGCGACACAATACAAATGCCCCCATCCGTCCCTCTTAATCATGGCCCCAGTTCCGAAAACCACCAAGATAGAACCAGAGTCCTATTCCATTATTCCTCGCTGAAGTATTCAGGCGACCGGCCTGTTTCAAAGTAAACACTTCGGACCCGCAGGACACTCAGTCAAGAGCAGTAAGGGGGTGCCGAGAGGCAGTGGCTAGGACAGGTGGTAGCTCGCCTCGTGGCAAACCGCCAGCTCGATCCCAATATCCAACTACAAGCTTTTTGACTGCAGCAACTTTAATATACGCTATTGGAGCTGGAATTACTGCAGCTGCTGGCACCAGACTTGCCCTCCAATGGTTCCTTGTTAAAGGATTTAAAGTGTACTCAATTACAGGGCCTTGAAAGAGTCCTCTATTGTTATTTTTTGTCACTACCTCCCAGAGTCAGGAGTGGGTAATTTGCATGCCTGCTGCCATCCTTGGATGTGGTTACCGTTTCTCAGGGTCCCTCTCCAGAATCAAACCCCAATTCCCCATTACCCGTGGTCACCATGGTAGACACAGAAAGTACCAACAAAAGTTGATAGGGCAGACATCCGAATGCATCATCGCCATCACAGGGACGTACGATCGTCCCGAGGTTATCTAGAGTCACCAAAGCGGCCAGGCGAGCCCGGATTGTTCTTGGTCATGATAAATGCACGCATCCCAGGAGGTCAGCATGCATTAGCTCTAAAATTACCACAGTCATCAAAGTAACAGATGGAGCGATCAAAGGAACCATAACTGATTTAATGAGCCATTCACAGTTTCACTGTAATGGCCGTGTGTACTTACACGTGCATGGCTTAATCTTTGAGACAAGCACATGCTACTTGCAGGATCAACCAGGTAGCCACACCTGCTGGAGGGTGGCAACGGTGGGAGCCGCGTGCCCGCCTCTGAGCCAACCTTCGCATCCTCTGGGGCTGTCTGTGGGACCTGAGCGGCAAAGAGCATCCCCCGACGCGTGCAGGTCAATTGGACAGGTCGGTCACGCGGGAGCCGGTGGGCCGGCCTGCTCCGTCACGCCATTAGGTGGGAGGTTGTGGCCAGGCACAAATTGAAGCGGTAGGGGGTTTGCCCGCATGCCACCACTGGTGTGGCAACAGAGGGGGGTCAGCACCCTGCGGTACGTGCCTTCTGAACTGCTGGAGAAACGTGCTCGGTGGAGGAGGGGCAGCTTTGCGGCTTGTGGGGGCCCGCACTGGGGCCAATGCCACCCGACCACTCTGATATGACCACTGGGGAGCTGCCAGGCTGCTCAGCCTTCGCTCTGCTCAGAGGGGAGAGCTGCCCACATGTGGGTGCCCTCCCCGAGAGGGCCACACCCGTGACACGGTCCCAAGGCGGGTGGAAGCGAATTGCTTCAAACAACAGCTGAGGCTGGCCAAGCAGTCCAGCCCTAGACGGACCAAGTGCGTCAAATTGATCCCATGGAGTGCTCGGAAGAGCACCCCTGCAGGCCAGTCTCTGTTGGGGCATCACGTGGGGCCCAGCCCGCAGGAAGCCCGCGGAGGTACTGTGGTTTCACCACAGAGCCCAGGTTGGGCAGCGAGAACCAAGAGGAGCACAGACAGGTCCCTCTCACCCAGTCTATAGTAATCCAGAGGAAGGTGACTAAGCTTTCTTGTAATCTGTGTACCCAGAGTGACAGAAGGCAAAGCGTCCGGGCTCCTTATAAACCCAACTGGAGAAAAGTGTCTAATTGACGCCCATCAGGACTTACAGAGCAGCCTGACCATCTGGTCCTTGCAGTCATTCCTATGGCCAATGACCAGATGGCCGGGCTTAGAGAGCGGCCATCTGGTAGGGCAATGCATTCCAATGGGCCTGGACAGGAAGGGCCTTTGGCCCCCCGCCTGACAAAGGACAGAGGACCGGAAGGTGCCCAAGGGCATGGGCCAGCACCAATGGTCATCCTCGAGCTCTGGCCAGGCCACCTTAGAGCTTTTCCCCCTCCACGTAAGAGGTTTCTTGTCCGCCTTGGAGCTTATCCCTTCGGGGAAGGGCAGTCGACGCACACATGAGACAGGTGTCCAAGGCCGGGGGGGGGTGGGCTAGTCCCTCCCCCACCAGCCAGCCTGGAGGAGCTTTAGCAGTCCCCCTTTAGAGCGCTTCTCTCTGGGGAGGAATGGGGACCCCACCGTGGCTCCCCGCAACAGCAGCCAGGCTTGGTGAACGAAAACACACACACACCCCCCCCCTCCCAGGGCCGGTGGGGGCAGCAGCCCTGGCCAACCTGGAGCTCGGACCTGGCCCGCCTTAAAGCTTCTCCTGCCACATTATAGATTTTCCCTCTGGGGAGGGACGGGCACCCCGCCTGGGCTCCCCACGAACGCCACCGGGCTTGAGGACAGTTGACCCAGACATGAGACAGGCGCCCAAGGCCAGAGCCAGGGCCAGCACCCCCCCCCCCCATCCACATGCCCTGGAGATTTAGCAGGGACCCTTTAAAGCTTTTCCCTGTGGGGAGCGATTGGGACCCCACCGGGGCTCCACCCGACCCCCACTGGGATTGGAGACTTCGCAACCAGGCACGAGACAGGCACCCAAGGCCGGGGGCAGTAGCCCTGATCATCTCCCTGGAGCTCTGGCTGGGCCCCCCCTTAGAGCTTCTCCCACATTAAAGCCTTTCTCTCCAGGACTAACCCACAAACACTGTGGAAGCGGCTGGACACAGCGAGCGCATTTTATCCTATGTGGAGGAAAGGGACCCGCTCAGGGCACACCTTGACACAGGCACCCTGTTTTGGACCTGACCGCACGCGGGTGACACTTGCCAGAGTACCGGGAGCTCACATGAACGCCACGGAACCGAGGCCGGTAACTGCGCCATGGCCGCCCTGGAGGCCGCAGGGTGGCACTTCCACTCCGACTATTAAGCCCCCACACAGTGGGGACTTATGGAACCCGACCGGAGACAAATGTAGGAGCCAGCCGTGGCAGCCGCAACTCGGGCCATCTGGTTTGCCGGCCACCACTTGGGTCATCTGGTCCTACTCCCCAGCAGGCGCCGGGCACTTAGAGCCAGAGGCGAGAGCCCCACGGGGATCACCCCCTGCCTCACCGGATAAGTGAAAAAAACTATGAGAGTAGTGTTATTTTACCGGCACCCCGAGGGCCTACCACTTATCCTACACCTCTCATGTAGCTTCACAGTGCCAGACTAGAGGCACGCTTAACCGGGTATTCCATCCCAGTTGATTCTGCCACGCCAGTTCCCTTGGCTGTGATTTGGTACATAATTGGTAGGGTCAGTGGGAATCTCGTTCATCCATTTATGCACATCACTAATTAGATGATGAGACATTTGGCTACCTTAAGAGAGTCATAGTTACTCCTGCCGTTTGCTCGCGCTTCATTGAATTTCTTCACTTTCACATTCAGAGCACTGGGCAGAGATCACTTTGTGTTAATACCCACTGCAGGCCTTCGCAATGCTTTGTTTAATTAAACAGCCGGATTGCCGTGTCCGCACCAGTTCCAAGTCGGCTGCTAGGCGTCGGCCAAGGCAGAACGTCGGTCCCGAACCCCGGGAGGGGAATGGAGAGAGGCAACCACCGCAGATGGGGCGATCCACAGGAAGGGCCCGGCTCACGTCCAGAGTTGGCGCCGCCCTGGGCAGGGGTTGGCAGGGGGAAAGACCTCGTCCAGCGGCTTCGCGCGCCGAGCCCGACCGACCCAGCCCTTAGAGCCAATCCTTATCCTGTAGTTATGGATCCGAGTTGCCGACGTCCTTTACCTACATTGGTCCAACATGCCAGAGCCTGTTCACCTTGGAGATCTGCTGTGGATATGGGTACATCCCTGTGCAAGATTTACACCAGCTCCCCCAGATTTTCAGGGACCAGCGAGAGCTCACTGGACGCCGTCCGAACCGCAGTGCTTTCCAAGGCTCGGGCCCCTCTCTCGGGCAAACCGATTCCAGGGTGCCCTGCCCTTCACAAAGAAAATAACTCTCCCCGGGGCTCACGCTGGCTTCTCCGGGATCATTTGCATTACCGCACTGGACGCTGCGAGGGCGCCAGTCTGCGTTACTCCAGGTTCAGGGATCTGAACCTGACTCCCTTACGATCGGCTGAGGGCAACGGAGGCCATCGCCTGTCCCATCCGAACACCTCTTGGGAGAAGGCTGACCCATGTTCAACTGCTGTTCACATGGAACCCTTCTCCACTTCGGCCTTCAAAGTTCTCGTTTGAATATTTGCTACTATCACCAAGATCTGCACCTGCGGCGGCTCCACCCGGGCTCTCGTCCGGGCTTCTGTGCACATCGCAGCGGCCCTCCTACTCGTCAGGGCTCTCAGCGCCAGCAGGGTATGGGCCTGACGCTCCAGCACCATCCATTTTCAGGGCTAGTTGAGTTGGCAGGTGAGTTGTTAAACACTCCTTAGCGGATTCCGACTTCCATGGCCACCGTCCTGCTGTCTATATCAACCAACACCTTTTCTGGGGTCTGATGAACGTCGGCATCGGGCGCCTTAACCCAGCGTTCGGTTCATCCTGCAGCACCAGTTTTGCTTACCAAAAGTTGCCCACTGGCCACTTGCATTCAATGCCCGGCTCCACGCCAGTGAGCCGGGCTTCTTATCCATTTAAAGTTTGAAAATAGGTTGAGATCATTTCGGCCCCAAGACCCCTAATCATTCGCTTTACCAGATAAAATTGGGTTTCCGTGCGCCAGCTATCCTGAGGGAAACTTCGGAGAGAACCAGCTACTAGATGGTTCGATCTTCTGTACCCAGGTCGGATGACCAATTTACACATCAGGACTTTCAAAGACCTCCACCAGGCCTAGTTCACCATCTTTCGGGTCCTATCACACACGATCATGCTCCATCTCCCTGACAGAGCTGGCGAGACGGGTCGGTGGTGCGCCCACTGCAGTGGGATCCCACCGCAAT
This sequence comes from Ambystoma mexicanum, assembly GCF_040938575.1. Classification (NCBI taxonomy): domain Eukaryota; kingdom Metazoa; phylum Chordata; class Amphibia; order Caudata; family Ambystomatidae; genus Ambystoma; species Ambystoma mexicanum. The sequence goes on along the minus strand of NC_090941.1, from coordinate 962,026,307 downwards.
CGGCACCCGCCAGCCCTCACCTTCATTGCACCACAGGGTTTCATTCGGCCTTTCGAATCACGCACGTGTTAAACTCCTTGGCCTGTGTTTCAAGACAGGTAGGGTGGTTAACCGATATCACCTCAGACCCCTGGCACCTTTTATGGGCCTCCCTGCCCAGCAGCACGACATGCTCGAGGCGCACTGAGGGCAGCCCACCACAGTCTCATTCGGAGCCCTGTCTCCCGTCGCCGCTCTGGCGACATCCAAGAGGGGCCAGGACGGTTGCCGGAGAAGGACATGGCAGCAGTAAATCTCTCTCGGCCCCGCGGACACAACAAAACTGCCGTCAGGGGGCTGTAACACTCTGCCGGAGCAGAGAGCCACTTGCCCCCTGGGGCCTTCCCAGTCGGTCGCGGTGCACTGCCACAGAGGAAATGTGCCCTGCGGGGGCCGGGTGTACCCGGGCCGAAGTCCCGCAAGAGCATCCACCGTTCCAGGCGACCAACCTGCCTGCTGTGTTGAATCCTGCGGGCGGAATGCATGGACCCCACCAGTTTACCTCTCAACGGTTTCACGCCCTCTTGAACTCTAAGTTCTTTACAACTTTCTCTTACGGTACTTGTTAGCCATCGGTCTTGCGCTCGTGTTTAGCCTTAGATGGAGTTCACCACATGCTTTGGGCTGCATTCCCAAGCATCCAAGAAGACCTGATCCCGGCGTGCCAGAGGCCGCTACCGGCCTAATCGATCAGAAGGACTTGAGCTCCCTGAGCGATGGCGGGGAGTCGGTCTTCTGTATGCCACATTTCCCACGCCTGCCACTGAACTGGGATTCGGCACTGGGATCTCCCCTCTTCACTGGCCATCACTAAGGGAATCCTGGTTAGTTTCTTTTCCTCTGCTTAGTAATATGCTTAAATTCAACGGGTTGCCACGTCTGATCTGAGGCCGTAGTCGGGGGAGCACAAAGCTTGGGGCAGCTGGCCTCGGCCCCGTGCAGGGGCTTGTCCCAGCCCCATGCCTCTGCCGCAGCCAAGTTTGTGCTGTCCCGATCTGTGTCCGAAGCCCAGATGGTTGCAAGGCCCGCGCTCCAGGGCCATCCTGCGCTGGCAGCCGTGGGACACCACATACAGCCACACACAGCACAGCCAGGTGCCCCGCGTTAGGGTGAATGTGCACCAGGCTTTTTTAAGGCCTGCTGCTGCCGCTGCTGCCACCACCACCACATCCGGGGCGCACCGGCCACCTGGCCCTCCCGAATCCTGCATGGGTCAGGGAAACTGGGGAGGCCGGGGCGCCCCGGCAATGAGCCTGCATGCCAGGTCCAGGGATCCTGCGTTGGTGCTGATCGGGGGTCTGACCTTAAAGGGACGAAGGGAACAGGGTCACTGCAACAGCCCCAGTCACGCCCCTGGGAGGGAACTCTGGGGCGATTGATGTACAAGCGACCCTCAGACAGCCGTATCCCCGGGAGGAACCCGGGGCTGCAGGGTGGGTTCGAAGTGTTGATCAATGCGTCCTGCAATTCACACCAATTCTTGCGGCTAGCTGCGTTCTTCATCGGCGTGCGAGTCGAGTGATCCACCACCAAGAGTCATAGGCAACTTTTTTTTTGGTCCAGACGTCAGCCTGACCCTGCCGGTGCAAGAGTGGCTGGGGGAGGCAGCCCGCCTGTGGCTAGACAGCCCAGCGCCCTGTCTAGCTTGGCTGAGACCATTGTGGTTTTAAAACAAAAAACAAACAAATCCAGGCGCTCAGCCCGGGAAGCCTGCCCGCCGCCTGCAGCAGCATTACGCTTCCCAGGGGGATGGAGGCAGGCTGCTCCGCCACCACCCCCCCTGACCCGATCTACTCATCCTTCCCTGACCCCCTCCGCTTCCCATTTGGGGGCGGCAGTGCTGAGGGACGGATGGAAAGGCGGGCCAGAGACAGCACGGGCAAATCGGGTGGGACCACTAGAGAGTCTTCAAAGCCCAGCCCGGCAACACAGGGCCAAGCTCCAGGTGCCTGGGCAAGAGGGAAGGTCACCCGCTGCACCAGCGGACCTGGCCATCACTCGCCCACAGATGTGGGCGGCTGGAACCTCGATGCCTGCCCGTCGAGTAAGCCTGCTGTGCCATGGCTCCACGCTCGCGCCTGGCATGCCGGGCCCCTGTCTGCCTGGGGAAGACACCCCTCAAAAGCAGTCATGTTTCCCTCGGCTCCCGGCTGCTCCCACATGGGGCTTCCCTGCTGACCGTGGTGCACCCACCAATGCCAACCTGCTGGCGGGTCAGAGAGAGGAGTGCACGACCCCGGGGCAGCGCAGCGGCCAGCTCGGTGAGGAGAGGGGGCCGCGCAGGGCTCCCTTTCCGGTGTGTGGTTGGTGACATCCCCAGCAGGTTAACCCAACCCTGCAAGGTATCCCTGTCCTCTCCTGGATCGTGGACCCCCCTCCAGTGCAAGGGAATCCCTGCTCCCCGGCACCTGGTTGCCCACGTGCCCCAGGCCACTCTGCAAGAGGTGCCCCGGGTTGTGGGTGGGCGCGTCTGGGATGCAACCGAGGTGGGACCTACGACTCTCCCTCTGGCTGCTTCCGCTGTTCATGATTCTTCATGCCCACACTCACAAGCAGATACCCCAGCCCTAGATGTTCAAATTCACACTCAAATGCCCCATTTCTCCTTCCAAACACACGTTCCAGATTCAAATTCCACCTCCCTCCCGACCCACATGCAACTATCCCGCCCTCCAAACCCGCCCAATATCTGTGCCTCCATACCTACATCAAGATGCTCCACTCCTCAGAGCCACACTCTTATGCTTCACCTCTACTTCCAGACACTCACTCAGATGGCACCATCCGCCCTCTCTATACCCCCCTTTCTTCCCACCAGAATGTTACAGCCCTCACTCACAACCACATGCTCCATCATTCCCTGACATTCGACCCATCATATGCCCTGTTCCATTCCATGGAGATCAACGATGCCCCCCTCCGATCCAGACTCCACCAAGATGCCCAATCCCTTCCTCAAGACCCATACCACGATGCCCCATCCTCCCTTCACACAGCAAGATGCCCCTATCCCTCCCCTGACCAATGAGCACCCATCCCTCCCTCCAGACCCACACCAATGTGTCCTATGCCTCCCTTCACACCCACACCAATATGCCCCATCTCTCCCTCTCAGACCCACACCAATATGCCCCATCCCTCCCTCCAGAGCCACATCAAGATGCCCATCCCACCTCCAGATGCACAGAGATGTTCCCATCCACCCACACCAGGATGCCCCAATCCACCCTTCAGAACAGATGCCCCATACCTGTTCCAGACCTGCACCAATGTGCCACCATCCATTGCAGACCCCAAGATCCCACCATCGCTCCATCCACAGCAAAATGCCCCATCTCGCCTGCCAGACCCACACCTATTTATTTACATTTATAAAGCGCTCACACAGCCCGCAGGCATCGAGGCGCTGTTACAGGAATTGTTAGTTTTTCTTAGTTGTGCAATTGTGTTTTTTTTTTTTCTTTGTCTTAGTTACGTATTTATAACGCGCTTAAACACTCAGAGGTTTTTAAGCGCGGACCCGGGGATCGAACCTGTTGTTGCTTTGTGTCGTCTTGCTTCCAAGACGCGCACGCTGCCGCTGTGCTATCCTCCCGACACAGACCAATCCCTCCACCAGACACAGACCAATGTCCCCCATACCTTCCATCAAACCCCCTAATGTGCCCCATCCCCTCCCTCCAAACTCACACCAATATGCCCCAACCCCGTCCCTCAGATGACCCATGCCACCCTCCAGACCAACAGATGGCCTATACCCGTTTCAGACCAACACCAATGTGCCCCCATGCCCCCACTCTAGACCCACACAGATATCCCCATCCAACCCAAACTAGGATGCCCCGTTCCCTCCAGACCCACACCAATATGCCCCCATCACTCCCCCACACCTATGTGCCCCATCCCTCCCATCAAAACGACACCAATGTGCCTCCATCCACTCCCTCCAGAGACACACCAAGATGCCCCATCCAACTCTCCAGGTGCACATAGATGTCCCCATCCCACCCACATCAGAAAGCCCCATCCCACCCTCCAGACCTACAGATGCCCCATACCTGTTCCAGACCGACACCAATGTGCCCCCATCCATTGCAGACCCCACCAAGATGCCACCATCTCTCCCTCCAGACCCACACCAATTTGCCCTGTCCCTCACATCAAATCCACACCAATGTGCCCCATCCTTCCCATCAAACCCACACCAAGGTGCCTCCATCCACTCACTCTAGAGCCACACCAAGATGTTCCTATCCCACCCCCAGATACACACAGATGTCCCCATCCCACCTACACCAGGATGCACCATCACACCCTCCAAAACAGATGCCCCATACCTGTTCAATACCGACACCAATGTGCCCCCATCCATTGCAGTCCCCACCAAGAACCCACCAACCCTCCAGCAAGATGCCCCAATCCCTCCCCCAGTCCCCACAATGTGCCCCCATACCTCCTCCAGACACAGACCAATGTCCCTATCCCTCCCATCAAACCCACACCAATGTGTCCCATCCCCTCCCTCCAGAGCCACACCAAGATGCCCCATCCCACACCTAGATGACCCATTCCACCCTCCAGACCCACTGTGCCTTATCTCTCCCTTCAGACTGACACCAATGCGCCCCATCCCTGTCCCCAGACCCACACCAAGATGCCCCATCCCACAACTAGATGGCCCATGCCACCCTCCACACACTCTGCCACATCCCTCCCCCAAAACCCACACCAATGTGCCCCATCCCTGTCTCCAGACCACACCAATGTGCCCCAACCCTCCCTCCAGACCCACACCAATGTGTCCCAACCCTCCATCCAGATCCACACCAATGTGCCCCAATCCTCCCTCCAGATCCACACCAATGTGCCCAATCCTCCCTCCAGATCCACACCAATGTGCCCCAACACTCCCTCCAGACCCACACCAATGTTCCCCAACCCGTCCCTCCAGACCCACACCACTGTGTCCCTATCCCTCCCTCCAGACCCACACCAATGTGCTCCATCCCTCCGGACCCACACCAGCGTACCCCTATCCAACCATTCAGACCCCACCAATATGCCCCATCCCTCCCTCTAGACCAATACTATAATGCCCCATCCGCCCTCCACACAGCAGGATGCCTCTTCCCCCTTGCAGACCCACACCAAGATGCCCATGTGCCTCTCCCGAACCACACGCAGATTCTCCCTCTAAAACCACCCATCCTAAACATACCCTCATGAAACATTAAATTACTCGATAAGCCCCCTTTGATCAGTTAAACACCATTGTCCACTGTCCCTTTTCTTAGCCCTCCATACCGTTCACGTTGAATAGCTGAACATGATTTTTAAAGTAAATGTAATTTTCCGCTCCCCGTCTCAATCTGCTGTCTTGCAGGAACATTCACGGTATCCCGAAGAAAATGTAAATTGTATTCTCAGTCAGCCAAGAGCATACAGATTGCTGCTGCTCTTGCAGCCTGGCATCCAACGCCTTCTTGGTTTCGAGCTCAGAAAAATTACGATGAGGGACAAGACGAAGTTGGACGCTCCATCTGGGGTCTTGCAGAAACATTCCGGGTATCCCGAAGAAAATGCCCACCCCAACAACTGCAAGCCAAAGGCATGCAGATTCCGGTTGTACTTGCACCGGCGGCCAAAGCCTTTCCGCGATTTCTGCTGCTCTTGCAGCCTGGCAGCCAGAGCCTCCCTGAGTTCCAGCTCGAGTCAAGGGCATGCAGAGTCTGGTTGCACTTGCACCGGCAGCCAGAGCCTTCCCGCTTCCCGAATCCCGCTCACTGAAATTGCTCCGGAACGGCTCCATTGCTCCGTAAAAAATCACAAAGATGATGTAGGAAGTCACGTGAAGAAGAGTAGGCGGGCTGTTGCTATGGTCTGTTTCTCGGATGGGAACGAGTTGACAGCAGAGGGTAGCTGTCATGTACTTATGCTATAGAGGCAGCGATCCACTAACCTTGACAGATGACCAATCCTTGACGACAGTCAGAAACCCCCCAGGGGACCTTGTCATCCTCCGCCTGCTAGAAACAGGAAAAGGTAACCCCTCCTCCCCCCGAGGGAAACCCTCTGGGGCAAAAAACCCTGTGCAGGATTGAGTGCGAAGTTCTGCGAAAGGTCACTCTCAGGGATCCCAAGGGTAGGGTCTTCGGGCTGGATTCCCTCAGGAGCTGACATCCATGGAAGCCTGATAGTGAAAATGCCACTAGTGAGTCGTAGAAGCATAGAAGAATGCACACAGAGAGAAATATAGAAAGACAGCAGCGCCTGTGTCAGTTTAGAGAAGAGTCTGGAGAGCTTGTAACAGTGTCATGGATTCTCTCCTGGAAGTCTGACAAGGTAAACGGGAAGGAAGGAAGATAGAGAAAGAAGTAAGTACTGAGCTTGCGGTTGGGGAATGTGGGTCTGCAATCTTTCTTGTAACCTACTTGCGAAGATATGGGTTCTAACGGAAGAAGTTCTGCGGTCTGAATCCGCAGGATTAGAGTTGAAGAATATCTGATTCGGAATGCTGATATTGTTGTACAAACTACAAGAGCAAAGAAACAATGAGCATCACCCGGTGGAGCGAATGGGGACGTCAGAGGGAAGCGAGGATTTGAGGAGTCCTACCGTGAGCCCCGGACTAGAAGAACACTGTATCCAGCCTCCGAACGTGGCGGCTGGAAAATGCTGTGTGATTCGAGCGGCAGCACACGGCGAGGGATACCGCAGGAGAATGGGTTCTGTCGAATGACAAGGAAGTTAGCAGAATAGCGAAAGGAACAGGAAAGAAATTCCCTAGGAGCCGTACTTTCGAAGTGTCTTTGCTAAGAGCAGCGATGCCCTGGATCTCAGACACAGCTCGTCTATATCCGATCACATGACCGCACGGAGCCAGAGCCACGGGAGAAGCTAGAACGGGCAAAACAGCATTGCAGGAGCTGGACCCTCCAACGGCCATTCTAGGATACGCAAATGCAACAGTATACCGGCGCCTGCCCTAGCGCCACCAAGACCACTGCCCATAACGGGTTGTAACAGTATGCCCCCTTGCAGAGGGGGACAACCCGGCTTACCGGGATGGAGCCGATAAAACCACCTGATCAACCGAGAAGCATGAACCCCGGAGGCCGGGTCCCAAGTTCTGTCAGCAGGCGAACAGCCTTTCCAATCGACCAAGAACTGTAAATAGCCTCAAATACATGGAGTCGCAGATGCCGGACACTGCATATTCAGCCCCCGCTGGGGTAACCACGGGGATGGCGGGGGGAGGGAAAGGATGAACAAACGAAGCTCAATGGAAACGGTCAGAGACATCCAGCTTAATTTGGGACAGGTGGAACACCGGATGGATCCTGGACCATGTGGGGGTGGGGGGTAGCGCAGACAAACTGCTGCTTCACCTATCAGTCAAAGCACAGGGAAAGGACCAAAGTACCGGGGAGACAACTTGGAAGTAACCAGGTGACGTGGTAAAACCCGTGAGGATAACCATACAGAGTCACCAACAGTGAGCACCGGAGCGGGCGACCTCTTCCGATCTGCATGGCGTTTGGCATGATCCTGGGTATCCTGAAGATCCTTCCTGGCCAACCAAGGACCTTGTTGGATGTCGGTGATCAGGGTTTCAACGCCAGGGAATGGAGTAGCCGAAGGCACTGTAGAAGGAAGAAAGGAAGGATGGTAACCATAAGAACAAAAGAATGGACTGGTACATAATGCAGTGTGTGGGGCATTATGATACGCAAACTCTGCGAGCGGTAACAGTTCCACCCAGTCGTCTTGTACGACAGACACACAACAAAGAAAATAACCTTCCAGCATCTGATTCAGCCTCTCGTTCTGTCCGTTGGTCTGGGGGTGAAAACCTGAACTCAATGCACGTTGGATGTGTAAAAGAGAACATCCACCTCGATTCTCCCCGTCTCTCATCATTGCTTTTTCGCGACCTCTGCGACTCCCACGCTCTCTTTATCCTCCCCACTGGCCCAACGCACTCTGATGTCTTGATCTCTACCGTCCTCCCCCTCTATCCCTCTGACTACTACTCTCTCCTGGAGTAACCACTGCCTCCTCTCCTCTCATCTCTCACTCTTCCCCCCCCCCAAGCCAAGCCCACACCAACACTGCCACCCACCTTCTCAGACATCCGACCTATGAAGCGTGTGTCAGTTGAGGCTTTCGCTGCCACCTTCTCCCCCACTCCCTTCTCCTCCTCTGGCTGACTCACACCCTGACACAGCCCTATCCCTGCTCTACTCTTCTATTTCTGATACTCTTGATGCTCTTGCCCGTCATGAGGATTCGCTTGAAGTCTAAAGCCAAGTGCAAATCTTGGTTTGACGCCGATCTAGCTACACTTAAATTTAAGTGTAGGGCAGCTGAGAGGAATTGGAGGGCTTCTTGTTCATCCTCTGACAAACTGGCCTGTCGACTGCTCAAAAGGCAATACTGACTCTGTCCTCACCAAGAAGAGAGTCCACATTCAAGCCCGTACTCTAAAATCTACAAGGAGCTGGCCAACCCTGCTGCAGTCTCTACCTCTCCTGTTGCCTCCCAGGCTCTCTGCGATGACCTTGCCTCTCACTTTATCTCAAAAACCCAGGACATCCTGTCCACCCTTACTTTGCCTTCCCTTCCCCGCCCCTCTCAGTCTATGCCTGCTGACCCTCCTTCAGCCACCCCCAATACCCTTCTCGTCCTTTCCTCATTTTTCCCCAATGAGGTTGCTAGACAAGTCCAATCTATGAAAACCTTGTCACAATAGGTTCATCCCTGTTCCTCTAAAACCACCAAGGACCACATTGACACCCTTGCTCCAGCCCTTGGTGACTTCTGCAACCACTCTTTTGCCTCTGGATCCTTCCCCTCCCCTCTGAAGCGCTCCCTTGTGCATCCTCTTCTCAAGAAATCCACAGCTGATCCTACCTGTCCAGCTAACTATCGGCCAATTTCTATTACTCCCTTTCTGGGCAAACTTCTGGAAAAACTGTCCATCTCTCAGCTTAGCCTTCATTCTGACTCTGTTGGCTGTCTCCATAACCACCAATCTGGCTTCAGAGCTGCCAGAAGCACGGAAACTGCTCTCCTGAACATCCATGAGGATCTGCTCTCCAACCTTGACGCTAACATTCCTCGATCCCTCATCTGCCTTTAACACGGTCAACCATACCATCCGGCTCAACCGTCTCCGTGATAACCTCGGTATCACTGATCAGGCTCTGGCCTGGCTGACCTCTTTCTTCTCTGACCGACCCTCCCAGGTAAAACTTGGATCCTTCCTATCATCCATCTCCCTCTCTACGTGTGGTGTTCCCCAGGGATCTAACCTCTCACCCTGGCTTTTCAAATTATACTTGGCAACTCTCGCCCACTGCATTGCCATTTTCTGTTCAAATTTCCAGTGCTACGCTGACGATACTCAATTTACCTTCAGGCTACCCTTGGCCACCTCCTCTTCTCTCATCTCCGATTGCCTTACTGACATTCAAGATTGGTGTTCCGCTAACAATCTCGGTCTGAAACCCTCCTCATCGGGACACCTTCTCCATCCTTTCCCCACACTCTCTGGCCGGCCTCCCTTGGCCCTCCTCCTACCCCCACCTGTGAGGGTAAGAACCTCGGGTCATCTTTGATTCTACACTTTCCTTCTCTGAAGTCTCTAAAAAGTCAAACCTCCTACTGCACCTCCTCAGAGGTACTCTATCTTTCCTCTCTTTCCCCCAAGCTCTGGTTCTCTCTAGGTTGGCTTATTGTAACAGCCTCTTTCTAAATCTACCTGCCTCTTCTCTCCGCCCTCTGCAACTAATGCAGAAGATGACTGCAAGACGTGTTCTTGGCCTCAAGCCCTGGGATTGTATCTCTCCAGCTCTGAAATCTCTTCACTGGGTCCCAGCGGACGCAGGAATTACATTTTAAACCCTCTGCATTGTCCACAAGGCTTTCTGGGGCCTGGGTCCAAAATGTCTTCAGCTATCCCTCGGTAAATACCTCCCCTCTCTAGCTCTTCCCTCCTCCTCCTCCTCCTCTAGCTCCCTCAGGGTCAGACTTTTTTCAAAGAAACAAGCTGGGGGTAGATCTCCGTCTTCGGCTGGGGCCTCTCTCTGGAACAGCCTCCCTGCCACTCTAAAACTTGAGGAAAACCATCTCAGGTTCCGGAAGCACCTCAAGACCTTACTCTTTGCTTCTGCCTTCGCCCCCTCTGTCCCCTGATCTGCTCTCTCTTGGCACATTGCATTGGGACACTATGTCCTTTGGTCCCAGGTTCCTGGTCACCCTACCGCATTGCCTCTGGGCCACCCCTTGCACTGGGGTTTGTATCTGTACCCATACAGCTCCCTTCCCCCCCCCCGCACTTATCAGACCCACTTGATCTGCTGCCTCAAACCTAGCACTTGCCACTTGGCTGCACTACCACTTTGTGCTGATTTTATTATTTATTTTATTATTATTTATGCTGTTTCTCCTTTGCTCTGCACTTTCCACTTTCTCCCTCCCTTCCATGCACTTTTCCCCCTCCCCCTCTCCCATGCACTTGCCCGTTCTCAATGTCACTGGGCCTAGTAAGCTCGTTGTTTTGTTCTCCCCTGTTCTCCTAACTTGCCTTGTCACGCTCTGAAACACCTGTGTATGAGCGCGATATAAATAAAATATCATATCATATCAAAGCTTTTGCCAGTATCTGGAAGTGTACTGCGGACCCCGGTCTGAAACAATGGTGTCAGGCAATCCGTGACAAGTGAAGATTTCAGTGATGAATATCTGAGCCATTTGGGCAGTGTTGGGAACCCCAGGCAAAGGAGAAAAATGTGCCATTTTCGTGAAATAGTCTATAGTCACCATGATGGATCCATGTCTGAAATGACAAGATCCATGATGAAATCGGTAGAAATAATCTTCTAGGGTTTGACAAGGATTGGCATTCGAGTAAGTAAACCCAGACGAGAGGAACGTGGGGATTTCGACTACAAACAGGTGGGACAGGCCTTGACACAGTCTTTAACGTCCCTTCTTAAGTGTCTCTGGATTAGATCAAAAGTAGCTGAGATCCCTCGATGGCCTGCTGCACAGGAGTCAAGACACATGTGCAGTATTTCTAGCTGTAAATCTTCTGAAAGAACTAAGAACTGATGCCCATGAAAAAAGTATCCTCTTTTCTGAATAAAATTCTGGGTTTGTAGTAACTCCAGACAATGATCCTGGTGCATTAAGGTAGATAGTAGATCTTTTTTTGTAAAGTAATGGCATAGATAAAAGGTAGAACGAGGGAAGATTTTCTCCGGATGGAATTTGGCCGTGAGGTGATCTTTATGAGAAAGTGCATCGGCCCAGAGGTTTTGATTTCCTGGTAAAAAGGTGAAACAGTAGTTATAGGGAGAAAAAAATAAAATGTCTCCATTCCTCAAAAGATCGTTTTATTGCCAAAAGTTATTTTTCTAGAACAGAGTAAAAAACTTTGGAAGCACTGAAGGTCTTGGACGAATAGGCCACGGGTGATTCTCTGTCGTCCGCCGTTTCCTGAAGTAAAACTGCACCTAAGGCGTAGTGAGAGGCGTCCGTTTCCAGAATGAAGCTCTTATGTTGATCAGGAGTTATCAGTATTGGAGCGGTGGTGAATAATTTCTTCAGGTAGTCAAATTATTTCTAGACTTGTGAGTTCCATACTTTCTTTAGTAGTCTAGTGAACGGTAAGATAATTTCTGAAAAACAGGGGATGAATTTCCTATAGAAGTTGGCAAACCCAACAAACCGTTGGCTCTCCTTGACGTTGGCAGGAGGGGGCCAATCTATCACGGCAGCAACCTTTTGTGGGTCCATGGACACTCCTTGGGCAGACAATACAAACCCTAAATAGGTAACATGGGAACAATGACATCTTCCATTCGTCTCCCGGGGCGATACGGATGAGATGATACGCCCCTCGGAGGTCTAGTTTGGTATAGATTGTTGCACCGGTAACAGCTTTGAGAATGTCAGGTATTAGAGGCATTGGATTCTTATCAGCCACTGTGATCTTATTTAACCCCCTGTAGTCGATGCAAGGTCGTAAATCATCTGTATTATTTTTTAGGAATAAAAAACAGAGAGGCTCCTGCAGGCGAGGTAGATTCGGAAATTAGACCATTCTGTATATTGGTCTGGAGGCATTCCTTGAGGACCGTTTTTTCCCTTTGGGATAACGTGTACATGTGTCCAAATGGTATGGGTTGCTCTGGGATTAAGCCTATGTGACAGTCGTCCCGTAGATGTGGAGGGCATGAGGAAAACTGGGGTGTAGAGAAGACCTGGGTATACTGAGCATACTCCTCAGGGATACCACCCAAGTGGTTCAGCATTGTGGTGGCTCCGGCCTAAAGTAGCAAAGGATGGTATGGATCCCAACCGAATTGTTGGACAGACAATGTTACGCAGTGTTCGGAGCCTAGAAAGAGAGTGCCAGCTGACCAATTGATGAACAAATTGTGCAAACGGAGCCAAGGTAGACCTAAGATGATAGGAAAGTGGGCCGCCTTTATTAGATCAAAACTTAATTCTTCTTTGTGAGAAGATATAAGACAAGTAATGGGGAGTGTTTGCTCTAGAATTGGCCCAGACACCAAGGGACCGCCGTCGACCCCTTGAATGGGCATGGAAACAGCTTTTGGTAAATGTCTGATACCTTGACCCTCGGCCCATTTATCGTCCACAATGTTCCCAGCAGCACCACAGTCCACTAGGTCAGGCACATTATGCACTTAACAACCGTCAAAGAATAGCTTCAACATAATGATTACTATAGGATTCTCTGTGATACTGGCATTTTGAGATGGTTCTTCAGAAACCCCAGTGCTATCATGACACACCCGGGCTGTGGTTCCCCTTACCGCAGGGCTTGGGAGTTTCCCAACCTCCTGATCTCCGAACCCCTAGGAGGGGCAACGAGAAATTCCCTAACCAGATGGGCAGATGAGCCACAGTACATACAAAGCCCTTGTGTCCGCCAGCGATCTCTTTCCTCAGAGGATAAAGGATCCATGGCGGTCCCAAGTTGCATAGGTTCTTCAGGTGGCACACTTTTTGGGGTACTACTAGGGTAATCAAATCTAGGTCTTGGAGGACACCCCTTTCTTCGTTCCTTAAGTCGTGGTTACTCTCACCTGGTCTCCGCGCAGGCGTTGGGGCATGTTTGCAGCCCTCCCTGAACTTGAATCACCCCCTTCAGGCCTCCTCTCCCTCAGTAGAAAAGCTGTGAGTGGTGGTACGTGGTGATACTGCTCCTGTGTGGAGATAAGAGTGTGTGAGTGCACCAATCTGCGATTGTTGTACCTCTCTAACCCTTCACCCCAAAGCAGTTTCTGTGATCATACGCCGGCCCATAAAGCTCACCTGTGAATTATGGAAGATAAGCTCTCTGTCCTGCTACTTCTGGCAGGGGCGCGTCGATTGGCATCTAGTTCCTTCACTGATCCCTGATAAGGATTAGTCCAATCCAGCTGCGACTAGGCTTCTCCTTATGATTGTTAAGTCTTTCTGTTAAGTCTTTTTTGAGCTCTTGTGATGCTGTTCGTTCTGTTTAATGTCGTTATATGTTGCTCCTATTTATGCCCGCAATAATGCGTCTCTTCTGTTTTCTTCCCTTAGATGGAAATGCAGCCTCAATACAGCTGTGAGACGCGAGACGGAAGATGGATGCTACCGCAATGTTCGACAGCAGGTAAGTGATGGTTTAAGGAAAAGCGCGAAGTGTAACCTTAAACCGACTGTTTTTTCAATGTCGAACCTTGTTGTCTGTTTTTCCTTGCAGGCGGTGCTGTCGACGATGGGAGCGTGTCGTGCTGCGGTGCCAAGATGAACATTTCGGCGTTCCCGAAAGTGTAAAGATGAATACTTGGTTTGCCAAAGAGATGTACAGGAAAGAACAGCTTCCCCCAGTTGGTAAGTATGCTGGCAGGAAGCAGGATGTCCAGGAAGCAGGATCTTCAAAGGGAAGTCTGACCTCAGGCGTCGGTGAGCGCTACGCTGCTTGCAAGTGCAGAATAACGCGAAGCGTCTGTCTTGAGGATCGGGGCAGCTTATATAGCTGAGATCGTGGGCCCGTCCATTAGGGCCGGTTTACCAGCCACACCTAGAGAGTGAGCACGTGCAAAGGCAATCCATTAGCAGCCACACCCAAGAATATACTTGGGGCTGCTTAATGGATGGAATGTTCAAGGTTTATGCCTCCTGCTTAATGGATGGAATGTTCAAGGTTAATGCATCTGAAGTGCTATGTCCATGATAAAAGCTTTTTGTGTTAAATGGATGTTCTTGTTTACTTTTGTTCATGAGCCTGGCACCAAAGGCGCTTGGACAGTGTCCACCCAGGTCTCCTGTGCATGCGACCCCTGCATGCTTGCGCCCCTGACTTCATGACCATGACAGTCGTTCTTGGAGTCAAAAATCAATTTGCATCGTAAGAGTAATCATGTCGGCTCTAAATTGCCAGGCCAGGGTACTCTTGACACCTTGTCTTTTAGTTCTTCGCTTAAGCCTCTTCGGAACATTGTTAACAAGGCATCATCCGGCCATGCAGTTTCCGAAGACAATTGTTTGAACCTTGTGATGTAGGTCGTAAGATCTTGTGTCCCCTATCTAAGGTCAATAAGTTTCTCCTGAGAAGTAATTGAGATTTCTTGTCTGCTAAACATGGATTTTAGGCTGTTGACAAAGCCGGATAGGAGTCCAATAAAGGGTTGCCTGTGGTAACCAACAGAGTTTCCCAGGCAAGAGCCGCTCCAAGCATATTTGAGATAAGAAACCCAACCTTTACCCTTATCAGTAGGAAAATAGTTTGCCTTGAATGTGAACTGAACTGTGCAGCTATCCAGAAATTCCCTTAGCTTATGGGGGCTTCCGTCGTATCTGCCGGAAGGTAGGAAGGGGGGGGGGGGGTTGCTCGGGATTGACTCTAGCTACTTGCTGACGGAGGTGGGCATTCTCCTGTTTGAGGTCTTGCACCTCATGCGACAAGGACTGCATAGCAGCCATGAGCTGATGCATCTGTTGCTCCATGACCTCTGCTCCGTGGGCGTCGCTATCTGTCATGTACTTATGGTACAGAGGCAGTGATCCACTAACCTTGACAGATGACCAGTCCTTGACGACAGTGAGAAACCCCCCCGGAGACCTCTTGTCCTTCACCCGCTAGAAACAGCAAACAGAGAAAGGCAACTCCCCCCACCCCCCCAAGGAAACCCTCTGGGGCAAAAGAATTCTCTCTGGGATCCCAAGGGTAGAGTCTTCGGGCTGGATTTCCTCAGGGGCTGACATCCATGGAAGCCTGGTGGTGAAAATGACACTAGTGAGTCGTAGAAGAACGTACACAGAGAGAAATATAGAAAGACAGCAGCACCTGTGTCAGAAGAGTCCCTGAGGAGCTTGTAACGGTGTCAAGGATTATCTCTCTGGAAGTCTGACAAGGTAAACAGGAAGGTAAACAGGAAGGAAGGTAGATAGAGAAAGAAGGAAGTACTGAGTTTGCGGTTGGGGAATGTGGGTCTGCAAACTTTCTTGTAACCTACTTGCGAAGATGTGGGTTCTAACCGAAGAAGTCTGTGGTCTGAATTCGCAGGATTAGAGTTGAAGAAGATCTGATTCGGAATGCTGATATCGTTGTACAAACTACAAGCGCAAAGAAACAATGACCATCACCCCGTGGAGCGAAGGAGGATGTCAGAGGGCAGCAAGGATTTGAGGAGTCCTACCGTGAGCCGCAGACTCGAGGAACACTGTAACCAGCCTCCGAACATGGCGGCTGGGAAAAGCTGTGCGATTCGAGCAACAGCTGCGGGTGGCAGCACAGTGAGGGAAACCATAGGGGAACGGGCTCTGTGGAATGGCAAGTAAGTTAGCAGAATAGCGAAAGGAACAGGAAAGAAATTCCCTAGGAGCCGTACTTATGAAGCGTCTTGGCTAAGAGTAGCAACGCACTGGATCTCAGGCACAGCTCGTCTATATCCGATACGGCCATTCTAGGATAGGCAAATGCAACAGTATACCGGCGCCAGCCCCGGCATCAACAGAATGGACAGCTTGTACCCCTGTATCCCTTTGATGTGGTAGGAGTACCTGCCATTCTAGGACCCCGGTGGACGGCGTGGGTGTAGAACCTCGAGCTATATTTCGAGGCCGTCAAGATCAAGGACAGGGTGAAACGTCCAAGCCTCCTGTATTTAGCTGGTCCGGCTGTCCAGAGACTGTTGAAGACCTTGCCGCCCAGAAACCCAACTGTATGAGGCAGCCATTGCAGCACTGAACGAGTACTTTGAGCCCATGATCAACTGGGATTATGTACGGTTCAGGATGAGATGCGCAAGACAAGAGGAAGGGGAGAGACTCGATGCATTTCATGGCAAGCTTCACGGCATCACATTGTCCTGCGCTCTGGGCAACTTCGAGGATGACCAGATCAGGGCTCAGATAATTTACGGCTGTAGCTCTGCTAAACTGCCGAAACAGGTCCTCATGGAGCTCTGGACCTCATGCAATGGGTGAAGCTGGAGGTGTAGGCCAACAAGAAAAGAGGTGTGGCCACGGAGAGAGCCAGGTGCCATGCCATGCCCTCAGTGTGGATGGGGCCTCCCGCACACACATGAGTGCCTGGCCAAAGGACATATGTGCGGAAAAGAAGATCACTTCGCACGGGGGTGCCCAGCCCCAACACCTG
This sequence comes from Ambystoma mexicanum, assembly GCF_040938575.1. Lineage (NCBI taxonomy): Eukaryota > Metazoa > Chordata > Amphibia > Caudata > Ambystomatidae > Ambystoma > Ambystoma mexicanum. Next base: position 962,009,599 of record NC_090941.1, on the reverse strand, counting down.
CCAGCATGGTCGGGCCAGCAGCAGGGAGTGCGTCAAAGGAGGAAGACCCCAAGACAGCAGCGGTCCAGGTGGCAGAGGACCACAGGACTATGCGGAGGATGATGAAGGCGAGAATGTGTTCTTTCTGTCCTGCAGCGGTACAAGTGTCTACGAGTGCATTCAGCAGAAGCCAGGGGACCGGAGTTTAACTCCCCAGGGAGGACAGTTTGATCCAGGCATATTTTGATCTAAAAATGGGTCACTGGACCTCAATGGGTACTTGGACTGGAATGCACCAGTTTGTTGTGATTTTGTAGGTGACAGGGGAGATGTGCGGACTGGAATGCACCATGGTTGTGGGCCCGGTTAGAGGGTTGTTGTTTGTATGTTCGTTTTGTTTTATAATAAAAGGAGGAGTGTTGTGCATTTCCCGTTTAACTGTGGGCATATTGCCCCTTTAAGAAAACGAGTCATGACCTCGTCCCAATAAAAGGGGCTCTGCTGGCAAGTGAGGGGCGCTGCAGCAGAGCCCCAGGAAGTGGCAACTCTGACACTGTGTGGTCTTTGTCTATCCTGCCATGTGACCACGGCCTGTGTTGTAGCCCCAGCATCGGTGCCTCCAGAGCCGAGGCTGCTGTCAGCTGGGTGCCCCCAGCTCCTGTGTCCAAGTCCAGTGATCCGGAATCTGCAGGGTGCCTCTGGCGGGCTGCCCTCTGCATAATCGCAGCACTGTTGTCTTTACAGGGCGATCCCGGTATCCTGTGCAACCTGACCTGGTGCCTGTGGGCAAGCCGCCACACATGTGCCTCCCTGAAACACACCCAGATAGCCTCAGCTGACCCACTCAAAAATCACTCCATCCTACCCACAATTTAACCCAAACACACACCTCTTCATCAATCAACATTCAAAATTCCCCTTTAGTTCTCTAAATTAGCACTTTTATTATTCCCCTTTGATCAGTTAAACACCACCATTCACGAAATCGGCCTGGAACTCAAACCATACCTTAAGAAAAAACTTGGAGGCACTTCTTTCTACCACATAGCTGCAAAAACCTGGAACAACATCCCAAAAGAAATAAGAAACACTGAAGATCACCTAAAATTCAGGAAATCACTAAAAACCTGGCTCTTCGACACCACAGACTAAATCTGGAAACCAAAACAGAAAAAAGGATGACTAAACCGGAAAGGACACGGACATCCCCGACCCGAGAGGGTAACTCCCACGGCACCTAGACGGGTGACACCGGATAGACTGGAACACAGGCGACACGCACGGAAACTGAGTCAACTACCACAGACAATCCCACCATCACTTCGCCCGCCCCTTAGTTACCGCCAGGCACCACAGTGATGTGGAATTGTTGAGATATTGGCAATCACCACATGACCTGAGAGGTTGACATTGGCAATTGCACTGGCCACAGGAGTATGAAGGGAGGATAAGGGGAGCTATTAGAGAGCATGTTAGAGGTGGGGCCAGAGGAGTAAAGAACCTTATATACCAGTCGGACCCAGATCAGGACAGACCCGCATCAGGGGAAGCCACGCAAGCCGAGCACCTCAATTCAGGATAGAGACGCAAATTAACCAACCCTACTAACAACTTCCCTCTCTGCATACACCTCTTAAACTCCAACCCAAACACAACCAAAACCTACAGCACAACAAACCGCACAAACTTCACTACATCGCAACAACAAAACAAAAACACACATAGTCTTGCACAACAGTACACGACTACCGGCTGCAAACACTCCAGGCCCAGCCAACAGATCCTCCGGGCTGAGGCCGTCAACAGCACATCCCTGCTCCCTTGCACTTTTCCTGCTTCCTCCCACTAACTCAACCTCCCCTCCTCTTTCAGAGCCGCCAGGGGACCACTCCGGTGGTGATAGTGCGTGGTACAAATGTCCTTTAACATTAACGTTAACATTAACATTCATTGTCCTAGCCACTGTTCCTAGTCTTAGTTCTCCATACCCGTCAGGTTGAATAGATGAAAATGATGTTTAAAGTAAATGTAATTTTCCGCTCCCATGCGTCCATTTGGTGTATAGGACTAGCCTCTCTCTTCACAGGTATCCCGAGGAAAATGCCAGCCACGAAAAAGCAGGCACATTCCGGCTGCTCCTGCACACTAGCAGCTGGAACCTTCCCGGTTCCCACACAAGATGAGGGACAAGATGACGTCGCACGCTACGTGCTTGGTAGGAAACGCAACGTGCTAAAAGTCACGTGAAGAGGAGTAGGCGGGGCGTTACTATGGTCCGTTTCTCGGATGGAACTAGATACTACCGAATCGGTACCCGTTGTTGTGGTGTATCTGCCCGGCCCACCGAAGCTCCCGCGGAAGGTGGGTGGGGCTGCCTTGGGGGGAGGAGTATTATCCTGTCAGGGCGGCGCCACTCCTACTCGGCTGTCACTGACAGACCCTGCTTTTCTCTGTTTACATATATGGCAGAGCAACTCCTGTCATTGAACCCTGCTGGCTCTTTCTCAGCACATCGCTCCCCGATCTCCTCACCCCCTGTCGGCGTAGTGTCTGATTCCCCCTCTTACGTCTCGCTGGCGTTCCAATGTCGAATACAGCCCCTGTTGGCACTTTAGTATCAGGAGTTTGGTTGTAAACTGACTGTTTTAGAGCTTCCCAGACTATATATACCTTGTACTCTGCAACTACTCCCAGCCTCTGCGCCTATTAACCAGTGCCTCAACCCGTGAATTCCTCCTCTCCTTTTGTGTCACTTGTCTTCACTTCCTTTCAGCTATGGTGGTGTCCTGAGAGGGCTCCCACTGGAACAGGAGAGGCGCCTTCTTGTTGCATGCACATTGCTACAACTGTCGCCACCACCAGCTTTTCATTGCATTATCAGCACGCACTGCTTCTTCCCAGCCCCTCTCCTACACACCTCCGCCTCCCCCCATCCCTTTAATGCCACCTCAACTTCTCTGCTGCCGCTTGAGACCCTATTCTCACAGCCTACCCACTACCATCTCCCATTGCCCCTGCTGCTCATGCGCTACACCGTTATGCGGCCTTTCCGCCACAACTATTCGGCCTTCAGCTTTCTACTCACTCTCGCCGCTGTAATGTTTCCTGTGTAAACACCCTTTGTATTTTTTCATTTTTCACTCTGCTTGTGTTTCCTGCACGCTAATACATCCTTATCATTACATCTACCTGACACTGACAGGTGGCCAACCCTGGGCCATTTCTATAGACGATATAGTTGTTCATATGTGCAATCTTGCAGCGAAATAGGCATGCACTTTCCGAGTTTTTCCTATAACATTCCATTCAAGTAGTCAGAAAGTGTGCTACAGTTAAGTCCATGTTGTAATTGTCACAGACATTTCCCGGCCAAACCCACCATCATTTATATTTTCAGGGAGGGAACACTCCGGTCACCTGAATGCAGGAAGATGCCAGTGGTATGGCCAACGCTCCTGGATCTGAGCAGGGATGAGTGCAAGAGGATCCTGCGCAAGCTGGGTACGTACCTTTCTCTTGGATTTTGGGATCAGCCCCCTCCCTTCTCACTCTGGTACATTAGCTGACTCTGCACCTTTGCCAATGTCCAATTTGAACAATAAGGGTTTCAGCATGCCCTGATTGGTTGCTTTTTAGTTCGATTAAAGTGGAACACTATATATCAATCAATTAAATTTGTTTTGCAATATTGGTCTTTTTGTACACCTCATCTCGTTAGGTGTATTTACTATCATTGTAGGCTTTGGAGGGCAAGACAAGGTAGTATCTGCTGTGATGAAGTAAGCTGGGTAGATCGTGATGGTGTCCATGTGCCCATTATATCCAGTCTGTGTATAATGTTCTAGTGAATGGCAGCTTTCGTAAATGTCAAGGTTAAAAAAACATGGAATGTAGCTGGTTGGAACATCAGTTGAAGGCGAACAATACAGTATCTGAAAAATGGTTGGCATTTGGTTGTGTACCAATCAAAAAATTGAAAACAATACAACCTAAATTAAAACTCCTTCTCCCAACCCCCCTTCACAAGTTTGCTGTACAATTTCGGTCCTCAAAAGTTTCAACACATATATAACACTGATTCTTTAACACACATATCGCATTATAAATCAGAACTCGTTCCCAAATTGCCACGTAAAGGTTGCCTTTCTTTTCTCTGTGCATTAACATATTTTTCGTAAAGGACATACTTCTCAAGTCCTCCGACCATGTTGACGTTGAAGGTACACAATCACTTTTCCAATTACGCAAAACAATTTTCTTTGCTGATAAAGACGCCCTCAAAACACATCTCTGTGGGTAAGACAAATCTGAAACCTGTTCCTCTTCTCCCAGTAACATCATTGTCAATATCAAGCAACAGTTCATAGTTGTTGTGACCCCTTTCCAAAATTCCCTCAACCCACTGCATTCCCACATATGTTCAAATGAACCCACTCTGTGCTTGCATCGCCAACACATTTCTGAGTCAATTAATCCCCTTTTGTACATTTGTTGCGGTGTCCAGTAGACTCTGTTTAATATTTTAATCTGCTTAACACAACGTTCTCCTAGGTTTAGTGAAGTTAATTTAATATTCCTGCTTTCACTCATCTCTGACCCCAATATTTCTGACCATGTTCCCAATAGACTCGCATTTATGTCCTTGCATCCAGCAGCATGTTTGTAAACTCTTGAAACAACGTTACCTTTTGCCTTGTATGCCTTAAAAAAAATCAGCCCATCCTCTTAGCCTTCCTCAATTTTTGATATTCGGCGTATGAGCAGTTGAGCAGTCTATCATGACCCATTCAGTTCTTAACTCTTTAAAAGGCTTCCATTCCATCGGTTGGCAAATCTTTGACCTGTTGAGTTAAACCTCTAGTTGATAACATAATGTCTTGGTACACCTCCAAAGTCAGAACATGGTTAAGTGGTAGGATCTATGACATCGCTCACAAACCTTCAAATTAAAAGGCCTTGTTGTTGAATTAAGAAACATAAACTTCTGCATTTAGTGATCCTCGCCTGCAACAAGTAATATTTACTCTTGATGTTGTTAGGAAAAGAATGCAATTATAGTCCTGAATTGGAAGTGAACTTGAGAGGTATTCGGATCAAGGTTGAATCCAGAGAAAATTGTAAGGCTGAAAGCGTTGTTGTTGAAAGAAGTTTGAGGAAGCAGGTGAGGAGGGATCCTTAGTGAATTAGGCTAGCACCCTGAATGACTTTAAGAAAGTAATAGTGGGATTTACCAGACTTGTTACAATCGCAAACATTCTATTGACTGGGCAGTACAGCAGAGAAAGAAAGAGAGAGTTGAGACGAGAACTGAGCTTAATTTGTAAACCTATCACAGAAGAGCGGGTTATGTTATTAAAAAATGTAAAACTAAAGTTTAAGAACTGGCTCCATGGGCAAAGAGCCATGAGGTGACAAAAAGATGCCGAAACCATGTAATACAACTGCTGAATTCTGGTCTATATTGAAACCTGATGAAACCCCTCCAGCTGCACTTCTTATAAACCCTATTTCAGAAGCCGTTTGGGTAACGTTTTTTAAGTCCATTTTTGCTACATTACCACCTGTAGAGTGAACTATTTAAGTCCTTGTGGTGAGTAGTTGGGATTTATTTGAGATGAAGGATGCACTTGATTTAATTCGGAAAGCTAGTTATTCTAGAGCTCAAGGCCCAGATGATCTCTCTAATTTTATATTGAAAGCAGACCCAGAGCTCTGTGTTGAGGCTCTTAGCACTAGATTTAGTCGGGTGCTTAAGGAAATATTAAAACCTGATTCTTGCAAGACCGTTATAGTAGTGCCTGTTTTAAAAAAAGGAGATAGCATGGATCAGAAAAATTACAGGCCTTATTGGATGCTCCAGGCAAACTGTTTGCATGCCTAGTCCTAATTGAGCTCCAAAAATGGGCGTAGAAAAGAGGCATATCTGATATTAGACAATCGGGTTTTGCGAAGGGACTATGTACTTCACTTAACCAGTACATTTTGAATTTGGTAAAGAAGAGAGTTCAAAAGTTGCAATTGGCTAAATTGACTTGTGGAGACCGAACTGTACTGATCTGTGATTGCGGAAAGCCCCTCCAACTAATCCAGAAGCCCTACATATACCGGAGGCCGCGTGCATCTGCGCACATGCTCTGGGAGTGCTGTTTGCTCACAGGCCACTTGAACTGGAATCTATTGGAGACCGAACTGTACTGCACTGTGGTACGCCCTTTGACCTACACCTCTACTGAGAGACAATTTCACCGGACTGATACTGTCTCGCTAATTTGCTAATGACTTTAGCACTAAGATATATAGCTTTCTCATTATTTTGTAGATTGCGACAAGCCCCTCCCACTAACCCAGAAGCCCTACAAATATCGGCGGCCGTGCGCATCTGTGAGTGTGTGCCTCATGAGTGCTCTGGGAGTGCTGCTGGGCTGCCAGATTGTCATTTCTGCTGGGTGGTGCGAGTAGCTAATAAGCAAGATTCTTATAACTAACAGCAAACAAGGTCGATAGAAATAACTTTCTAAGGCTGCCCGCAGCTACAATTAGGTGACCTACAACACAAATTAAATACCTCACATGAGTCCGTACAAAACGACCTCAGCAACACTAGTATGAACTCCACTGCAAAGTTTCTAGCATTCGAGAATTTGCTCACCACGTTAGTCGATAGATGTCCAAATGGAGAACAAATTGGACATCTAATCGGTCCTCCTTCACAAGTCTATCAACCGTGGCAAAAAGACTTTCAAAGAGCAGGGAGTTGATACAATAGCTACACCAAACCATAAATCTATTGGGGTTAATACTGAAGGGATAGTGTGCTCCCAAATAGAATTTGCCGCCAATGCCAGAGTTCATATTGGCCCGCGAAAGGGTTTGAAATTACGCAAGAAGAAGCTCACAAGTATGTATTTATGCAAAACGCACTAAATTAAGAAAGAATGTTTGCATTATTGAGGACAGTAATATTCTCAGCATTTTGGAGCTATATAGTGTCCCTAATGTAGAATTCCCAGAACCAAATCTGATGTATGCTGCGCCAGTACCAATGAATGGTAGTGGCCAGATGATTTCTGTACCTCGGTGTAAATCCTCAGTACCAAAATTGTGTGAAAGTACAAACCCACAAGGCTGTGACATTAGGAACTACATCCTCGAACCAGAGCAAAAGGATTGGATTAGACATGTTGATGAGATCTTCACTAATCTGCAAAAATGAAAACAATATCAAAGAAGAAAAAACACAATGAAGTGATGTCGATGTTGATCTAGCAATTGTATACACCCCAAGGTTATTTGCTGGTGAAGGGCACCTATCATCTGCTCCTCCCATCAACGCGCACCTATCTGATACTATTGTTGTAGAGCCATGTACTTCTAACATCACTGTCCAAACAGTGCAAAATACCGTCGTGAAGGTCAATACGCTAACAATCACTTAAATAATAAAGCTATCATAGGTAATAAACGCGAGGGCACTAGTGGAGAAATTAGAGCCCTCCAATTACAGACTGTGCTACACTTTGAATATCATCCTCCTCTTAATCAGTCAGCAGTACTGCCCATCTTGCACACGGTGATAGCTCTGCTCCACGAAACGGAGCTTTTTAGATTAGGATACATATGTAGAATTTTATACATGTTACCTTGTAAATACACAAATATCCCACTTGTGCATACATCTAGTAAGGCCATGAACCACTCAACTAAGGCACGTTACACACTACCCCTGTCGGTTGTGGCATAATGTGTGTGGCCTATCCTAAACCTCAAAGTACATTGAGTGGACCAAATATTGTCAAAGATGACATTGATAAGGGTGATGGATACTGGTAATGGCTACCCAAAGTTTTTAAAAAACACTTTTCAGCAATAGCACGCTGACCAGATATTATACGCTCCTGGAACACTATGGGGTTTGGCCATTTATCTGCTGTGGGTGGGCTGATTGACACTTTTTCCATAATTGCATTACAGGAAACTTGGATGATTGATGAGTGTTAGTTTGACAACAGAAGTACTGTACATGTAGCTGCTAATAAAGGACCAATTGGCCATCCGAAGGGTTGTCTATTGGACACAGTGCGTCATCCCTGGCGTGTCTGTCAAGTCCCTGTGTCTACTCTAATGTTCCAGGTGGTAAAACTGACTTTGAGCAGTATTTTATGTTCCCGATTAACGGATATGACACCCCAAATGTTGTAGCGACAAAACATTGCGGCTGTGACCAAAATTCTTGAAAATATTGATCAAAACGCTCCACTGCGTTGTAGGTGACTTCATGTCACAGATAGTAATGGGTGATGAAGATCTCTTCAATGTGTGCGTATCTGCCCCGTTGAAGCCTCCTGCCCGAATTAGACAGGGCAGAGCCTGGGCAGCACTGTTACATTCTCATCACCTCACCCAGTTGAATGGACGACGTGTGAGTGTTTGCAGTGCCTCTACCATTGATTATGTGTTCACTAATACTGAGGCGCTTGATAAGGTCAAGGATATGGATGTTCTCATAAGTAATGAGAGTGACCATCTTCCCCTGTGTGTCATATTAAATATGTATGCATGTAGTGGAGTTGAGATCTGAATGGAGACATCTACTTAAATGCTGGCCAGAACCGCATATTCTGGAATGCAGTCAATATAGATAAACCGAAGCATATTGTATCAATGTTTCCATTTTAATTGGCAACTTTGCAGACGGTTCTGGTAGTGATAAATCAGCTATGATACCGGACTTCCTGAAGTTAGCAACTAGCATTAAAGAAGCCATACAACAACAGAGGCGATTTAAAAATGTGCATGAGCGATGGAATTGCGTGAGTAGGAAAAAAGGTCAAAACTACGATAAAAGAATTGGTGATGCCAAAAAACAATTGTGGGCTAACATTGTTGAAATCCTTCAATCTTCCAATGGCCAGCGTACAGCCATAGAGATATCTGAAATCTATTAAACTAGTAAAAAATAAATTTCGTAGGTGGTTAAGAGAGCATAAGTGGCACTGTGATAAAGAAACCTGGCAACAACTAGCGATCCATGCACGTACTGTAATAATACAGGTATATGGTCTGTGATCAGGGTGCTACCAAAAAGGGCCTGCCTATTAATAGTGTTCCCGAAGAGGTCTGGTGACACACATTGCAGCGACGTTGGGGTCCACTGCTCTGGTGGACTGAGGTGGTCCTTCCAAAAGCATTTTGGGCGTAAAAAGCGACAGTCGCAGACCTAACTACTATTATTCAGAGGCTTTGCAATTCTCGTGCTGCTGGCCCTTGATGGTACCTGTAACGACTTGATAAAATCTTCTCACAAGATATGGGCAGAAGCACTGCATCATTTGTATACCCATATAAGCAAGTGTGGACTTCCTGCCTCTTGGACAGTGAGTCATATTCTTCGAGTCCACAGGAAGGGCTGCTGGACCAGTCCAGCTCGTTATAGGATGCTGGCCATGTTAGTTACAGGCTACAATATTTGCTAAAGTCCTTTCGATTGAATTAAATCAGTGGATTTCTGAGAATCACATATTGCCTCCTAATCAAATCAGATTTAGGGAAAATGCAGAGACGACTCACAATCTGCTGCTGCTAACATCAGCAGTTGAGTATGCATGGATTGGAAGAAAGGTGTCAGTCTATGGTGCATTTACCGATCTCAGCTCTGTGTTCGATACAGTAATGAGTAATAGGTTGTGGCGGAAACCTATTGCATGGAATATACTGCGTGGCCTCCTGAATATGCTCGTGCTACTCCACAGAGGAACTAGTATTAGAGTGCGCCTTGATGGGCAGGGCAAATTGTCTTAGTCCTTTCCTACCAGTAGAGGTGTTAAACAAGGGTGTATAGGTGCTGCAACCTTATTTAATCTGTACCTTGCAGATCTGGCTGAAGTGTTTGACAATCTAAACAGTCAGCCTGGTAAAAATAGGTACACAGAAAAGGAATTGGCTGGGATATGCTGGTGACCTACTTCTATTAGATCATACGCCAAAGGGACTGCAAACTATGTTAGATGCTCTCCACAGTTATGCCGAAATTAATGGACTACGATTCAATGTAACAAAAACCAAGATCATGGCATTCACTGGTAAAATTAAAATAAATGGCACTTGATAATTCTGAAGTACAATGTGTGAAGTGCTATACATATTTGGGTGTCATTGGGGATGATAGACTAAGTTGGAATTGACAATGGGAGGACACTAAGAGGAAATGTATGACCATTGTACAAACCATAAGTTCTTTTATTGGGAGACATGGAGGATGCTCTTGGAAGACAATACTACTGCTCTATACTGTAAAAATTGAACCTGTCCTAATGTATGGGGTCACAAGCTTACCAATGAGCTGGGTACATTTGAGGCCAAAATATTAAGGATCTTGCTTCGTATGCCTAAGACGCTGGCAGTTGAGTTCTTAAGATTGGAATTCAATCTCTTAGGCACCCCAGTAGTTTTTATTCGAAAAGTAGTAATGTGTTACGAAAAGATGCTGCACCTTGAGAAAGGAACTATTGTTAACTTTATTCAAGCCTATATGAGACTAGATCATTTCGAACAAATGGGTAGTTTGGGCCTGATGTATACTTTACATGAGGCATGGTTTGTAGGGTTTGTTGAACCGGTAAATGGCACAGCAATAAGATCACGTAAACATTGTCTAATAAAATATAGGTTAAATGAATACAGTTGTGAGACGAATCTTGTGCAACTATCCACAAATGTAAACGGTGGTCGATTTATAGAACACAGATTGATGTGCAGATCACTTCCTGAATATGTGTCAGCATACTCTGATAGTTGTATCATGAGGCAATTTCTGTTGTTGAAGTTTAATGTTAACCAAGTCCTTGAAATTAAGGGCGCTAGGATTGGATTGGCTAGATCTGAGCGTATGTGTTGGCTATGTGGCGTTAATGTAATGGAGTCTGTGGACCACGTTTTGATACATTGTGAGAGCCTAAGCTCCATCAGATATGTAAAATCATACAACAATACCATAGATGAGGCTGATATATTTACTATGTGGAAATTGTGGATGGAAGGAAACAATATTAATTTTATGATGAAATGTTATATGAAATGTATAGAAATGTTAAATTATATTAGAATGCTTTAATTGAATGTTTTTAAGGTGGATATTTCTTTTTATTGGTTTTACCTTACCAAATGTATTCCGAATTGATACATTGTTTTTTATAATGTATTTGATGAAGCTTCTTTGTCTCGATGTGGAAAATGTTTATCTTTTGTGTCAACAAAAGGAGAGAGGTGGGGTATATTTTACAACCATGGGAACAGCCCCAGAATAAACGCTAGACAAAAGGGTTCCAGTGGTTCTCTGTCGAAAGGCTACCAGACTTTATCACAAATGTTCAGAGACATTGTTTATCGAAAAGCATGAATACATATTTTATTTACCTTTTTACATCAAAATCAAAGGATTGTTAAACCACCATTACTGCAGATGGGGTGGTTACTTCAAAACACAAAACCTATACATTACATATAAAACTTTTAAAAAAAACAGTGTATATCACACTTAGATTCTCACCACTTGAACAAACATCCACATTCATTAATTTATACCACTCCTACTCAAACACCCAACATTTTTCATTCCATCCATTCATTGTTAGAAAGGTTTTTCTGGAAATTCTTCAGGGGGGCAATGTGTAATAACCACACAATCCAATTCAACATTCCCTGTTTAACATTCTTTTCACAAATTGACACGTAGTTTCTTACGAACTATTAACAAACAATTCCAAATAAACAACACTACCTGGTTCTTCTTTTTTTTTTTTTTAAAAACTTTATTTTTGGTATTTAACTCACGATACAACTTCACACCCACATTAGGGTGGACTTAAACCTTGCGCCTGGACCCGGGACCCTTCAACTGCCCCTCCCCCCTCCCCCTCTCAGCTCCGTCCCCCTGCAACAGCGCCCTCTTTAATTGAGATAGCGCCCCCTCTAGCCATCGCTACGAGGATGTGGAGATACCCTGGCCCAGCCCTCACCGGGTGGTGTCCTCCGAGTCTGACGATGCAGATGCGTGCTCTGTCGCTTCGCCCATCAAAAACAGTGTCAATGGCCCCCAGATGTCTGGAGGTCTGGCGTGCTGAGGGAGTAATTTAATGAAGTCTGCTTCCACATCTTGGTAATATAACAAATCTTTGCGCCAGGCGAGGACTGACGGGGGGGGGGGGGGCCTCTGCCCCAGGCCATGGCAACTCTCCTGCGGGCCAAAGTCAACATTACCCCTGCCAATTTCCTTATTGGAGCGGAGAGCAGCCTCGTCATGCCCAACAGGGCCGCTGTGTGGCTTGGTTGTATTGGTTCTCCCACAACAGCCGCTGTCGTCTTCAGAACTTGATTCCAGAAATGCGTAAGCTCGGGGCACTCCCAAGCTAGGTGAATGAAGTTTGCTGAGGTGACCCCACATCTGATGCATTTTGCTTCTGTGTCTGGATGATGCTTGTTGGTTTTCGCCGGTGTGTGATACGTTTGATGGAGGAAGTTAAAGTGTATAAGTTTTAGGCGTGAGTTAAGCGCCACTTTTTGAGTTTGTTTCAGACTATAGAGCCAATCTTCCTCAGAAATCTTAACCTGTAACGACTTCTCCCATCTATCCTTTGCACCTGAGATGGCGAGAGGTGTGCAGGGAATGAGGGCTTTATAGATCTGTGACACTAGCCTACCTTCGCCCTGTGCTTGGATGACGCTATGCAATAATTGCCATGTTGGTGGCTGACGTGGGAAGTCGGGCAATAGAGCCTGCATGGTGTAGCGGGTTCTGAAGTAGAGGAATACATCTAAGGCCGTGGTTCCCCCCTTACTTTTTGCTTGCTCTGGTGTTAAAAAACTGTCTTCTGTGAAGAGATCCCCCAATGTTTGTATGTTCAGCTTGTCGACCCACTTGTGAAACACCGTCTCCGAGGTCAGTGGGACTCCGGGAATAAACTTGACAGGCAGGAGTGGGGAGTACCGTGTCTGCACCCCAAGTTTCTGGGCCAGCGTCCTCCAAACTTTGTACGTTGTGAGCATCACATTCATCGTGTCGCTGGGAGCTGGCATTTGACTGAGGACGACTGCAGTTAGGAAGTTGCGAGGGCACGCTCAACTTGTACATGTGGTCGAATCGCTTGGGATGCGTACCAATGGCTGAGGAACTGTGCTTGAGCTGCCCAGTAGTATCTTTCCAGGTCTGGAAGTGCCAGCCCCCCCTTGGTGACGGGGAGCGTTAGCGTGGTATATGCCACTCTCGCTGGCTTACCCGCCCAGAGTAGTTCGAGGACCAAGCTTTTCACCTTTTTCCAGAAGGGTTTTTGCAGCAGCATCGGGATATTGTTGAATAGGTATAATAGTTTGGGTAACATCACCATCTTCACCAGGGAGATCCTACCCCAGTGGGTTAGTGGAAGAGACCTCCAGCGCGAGATCTTGTCCTGAAGTGATTTGACCACCACTTCATAGTTATCCCGGAACACCTCCTGGCGTTTCAGAGATAATTGTATCCCGAGGTATCGAACTCCGGAGCACTTCCATGTGAGTTTGAAGTCGTCTGGGAACTGTTTTGTGGCTGGTGTTAGAGGGAATACAATGGATTTTGACTGGTTGATTTTTAATCCAGACGCAGCTCCGAACCTGATGACTTCCCTCATGACTGGATTGAGATTGTCTTCCGGGTTTCGGATGAATAGTGCTACGTCGTCGGCGTAGAGAGAGATGATGAGTTTGTGAGGGCCTATGATGAGTCCCCTCTGCTGTCTCTGTTCTCGCAGTCTGGAAGCTAGAGGTTCCATCACCAAAGCAAATATCAAGGCCGATAGTGGGCAGCCTTGTCTCGTGCCTCGTTGCAGAACCATTGGGGCCGACTTGCCTGTACCTACAATAATGTTGGCACGAGGCTTGGTATACAGTAGAGAGACCAGGTTAATAAATCGGGCTCCTAGGCCCATTCTGGTGAGCACCGCAAACAGAAATGGCCACTCGACCGAATCGAATGCTTTTTCGGCGTCGAGAAGCACCGCCACAGCCTGCAGTGAGGGGTCCAGAGCGGCCATGACACCGAACATTCTCCTAAGTCCAAACGTTGTGTTGCGGCCTGGAATGAAACCGGCTTGGTCTGCCAGAACAAGGGTGGGCATTAATGGCATTAACCACTTTGCCAGCACCTTGGCGAGTATTTTATTGTCTAGATTGAGGAGCGATATTGGTCGGTATGAAGAACAGTCTTCTGGAGGTTTGCCAGGTTTGTGCAGTAGAATAATATTTGCTTCACAGGTAGTAGGGGGCAGGTGCCTTCTTTCCAGTGCTTCCGCGTATACTGCCTCCAAGAGAGGGGCCAAGGTGCCCGCGAAGGACTTGTAGAATTCTCCAGTCAGTCCGTCGGGGCCCGGTGCTTTGGAGCTGGGGAGGGACTTTATGGCTTCTAAAATCTCTTCTTGCGTTATCATTTCGTTTAGTGGTTCTCGGAGAGAATGCTCGACCCAGTAGAGTTCCGTGTCTTCAAGGTACTCCAGTGGAGCGGTCGACGACTTATTGAGTTTAGCACTGTATAGATCTTGGTAGAAGATCCTGAACTCCTCCGCTATCCTTTCATCAGTATAGACTGCCTCACCCAGAGAAGTCCGAATCGATTCAATGTGTGCAGATCTGTAGTCGGCTCTGATTATATTTGCTAGAAGGGCCCCGGGTTTTTGGCCTTCTCCGTACTGACGAGCTTGGCAATTGCGATACAGGAATTTGATTTCGCGGTCTGCTGCGAGATTAAATTTCGTCAATTCTTCCTTCAGGGCTGCTGATATTTTGGGATCTGCCCCACTGGTGGCTTGACGCTCAAGGCTCTTTAGTTTTCCTTCGCTGCTTGTGAGCTCGCGCTTGATGAGCTTATGGATGCCATTTTCCTTGGCATGGCAGACTCCTCTTATAAAGCATTTTAGTGACTCCCAAATTGTGCTTGCGGATGGGACTGAGCCAATGTTGGCATCTAGAAATACCTTGATCTCGTTCCTCAGTTCGGAAGCAAACACTTCATCCCTTAACGAGCCGTTCTTGAAGCGCCATCGCTGTAGCGGTGGTATCGGAGTGGATGGTTTTAAGTTGAGGAAAATCGGGGAATGATCGGAGAGAGTTCTCGGATGTATGCAGCATCGATCACCTGTCAGAGGACCATTTGCCGAAACGAAGAGATAGTCGATACGAGAGCTCGAGTTGTGTACAGGTGAATGAAATGTGAATTCTCGTGAATCACCATTCGAGACTCTCCAAATGTCTATCAGGCTGAAGGCATTACATATTTCTTTTATTTGAAGTCCAGCTTTGGTTGGAGGCAGCTGAGAAGCTTTTGATCTGTCCTTTAGTGGATCAAGTACAGTGTTCATGTCACCTCCCCAGATTATGGTTGCAGGGTCCTGTTTGGACAGCTGGGTGAGTACCCATCCAAAATTGTCAGGGCCGTCTGTATTCAGGGCGTAGGAGTTGACGAAGGTCACCTTCTGACCGGCTACGATACTGCTCACTATGATTGCTCTCCCCTCTGCGTCTTTCGCCATGCGTATCAAGCGGAAGCTCATCCTTCTGTGTATGAGTAGAGCGACTCCTCTGGAGTATGTTGAATAAGAGGAGTAGTATCTGTGACAGCCCCAGCTCTTAGCCCATTGGTGCTCCGACCCTGGTAGAATGTGGGTCTCTTGAATCATAGCCACGTTGATTTCGTGACGCCTGAGGTATTGGAGTATTTTCCTGGTTTTGGCTGGGATATTTCCGCCTCTGATGTTCCATGTTAAAACGTTGAATGGTTCGGATGGGGCATTCTAATTGACCATTTTCTGTTTACTGCAGCTGGCCGTGCGGAGGCACTGGGAAGAGACTTGCTGACCTTGTTGCTGATAGCTTTGAGACTTGCTTGATTGGACGACTTTGGTATCCGCCTAGGCGACGGAGAGTGAGGGGAGGGGTGGGGACTGGAGGCGCTGTGCTTTTCTGATGAACCTTGAGGGCCCCGTCCGAGGTCAAACCCCCCCAAGTCCGTGGTGTATCTCTCTTCCAGGTGGGCAAACCCAACTGGCCCACAGAGAGAACCCACTCAAACCCTTTAAAACAATCAGCGTAACAGGTGGAGACCATGTCGCTGTAGAACTGTACCCCCGAGGAACTCAGCCACGCAACCTACGGGTAGCTGAGTGTACCCTGGGGAGTAAACTGGTGCTGTGCTAGGGGCGCCTGGGGCCCTCCAAGCTTCCCTGCCCCGCGTTGAACTCACTGTGTGTTGAGCCTGTTTCCGATGTGTCATCTTGCGATTTTTCATCTCGCCCCTGGTCGCTCCGGATTATGGCGGAATCCTGATGTTTCTGTCTCTTTGGGGCCTGGGCCGGTTAGGATTCGGGTCAGGGCAGCCTATCCGGTCGAGAAACATGCGTGCATCCTCGGGTGATTGGAAAAAATGGACCCTTTCTCCGTGCTGTACTCTGAGCCGTGCAGGGAAGAGCATCGAGTATGGTAATTGATTGGCTCGGAGCCTTTGTTTGATGGCAGTAAATGATTTCCTCTGAGTTTGTACCGTGGGAGAGAAGTCCGGGTAGACGTGAATTTTGTCCCCATCATGCAGCAGTTCTCCTTTCTCCCTTGCCATGCGGAGGATGGTGTCCCTGTCTTTGTAGTTGAGCAGCCTCGCAATGATTGGTCTAGGTGGTGCGCCGGGGACAGGCCGGGTCGACGGGATCCTGTGAGCCCTCTCTACTATGAACATTGGTGACAGTGATTCTCTACTGAAGAGTGATGTACAGAGTGATTCCACGAACTCCTCCATTCTGCCTTGCGGCTGCTGTTCTCTCACCCCGATGATTCTTATGTTATTCCTTCTTGAACGACCTTCGAGGTCTTCGCATTTAGCTATTGTTGCCTTCATTTGGGCCTCGAGTTGCGAAACTTTGGTTGAGAGGGATGATGTGCCATCATCTAGATTTGACACTCTTTGCTCGACCTCGTTTAGACGTTCCGTGTGGGTGTCGATGCGGTGTTGAAGGAGGTCTACCTTGGAGGCGATGCCGTCCATTTTGTTGTTGAGATTCCCGATGCCGGCCTTCAAGTCTAAAAGGAGTTCCTTTATTTCAAATGCATTACCCTCTGACTCCGTCGGGGGCGACCCGCTGGGGGCGGGAGTCTGGTCTTCCCGCTGAGCGGGGGCTTTTGGGGTCGCACCACCTTCGAAAGTTAACTTCCTCTGGGACTTGTCGTATTTCCCCATTTCGGTGCACTTTGTGCTGGAGCCGCTGTATAATGTGATGTGTTGCCTGGGGAGGGTATGAGGTGTCCGGCTGCACAGTTCTGGACGGGTTATTGTTCGATAGTAGAATGGGACGCCAGTTATTGGGCTGCGTTCTGCTGGCTCTGGGGGGCTGAGATGGTTCGATTTAGGCGAGGGGTTGGCGATTTGCTGTGGTGGCCGGGGTGGCTGCTGTCGGGTTCCCCCGGGGATAGTGCCAACTCCGCAGCGGGGAGGTAGCAAGCGCTGCACTCAGACTGGAATGGCGCCGTAGCCTCAGGAGGTGGATGAAGTGGCAAGCGGCCCTGCGTTGGCTGCTCTCCCGGCAGGCAATATGGCAATTATCAAGGTGCAGGGTCAGAATCGCCACAAGTGCGTCCGGCAGCCCATCACACCCGAAGCACCAGACTGAAGCAGGGGGGAGCGGAGGGGCCGACGCCTCCGTGTGCTGTTGGAGACTCCACTCTCCCTCTAACCCCCAATCGCGGCCGGAGCCGCAGCCGGGACCCGGGGCCGAAGCGGCAAGTGGGCGGGGGGTGTGTCGGGCCGGGGCCAACTTCAGTGCAGCGCGCGAACCCCCCCCCCCGTACCTGGTGTCGCTGCTGATCTTCCGGCCTCGCTCTCCCGGTACTGGAGGCTCGTCGCGGGGCCCCGCGGGGCGTCGGGCGGGCGCCGATGATGGCCGTGCGCCGGGACGGCGGAAGCTGGGCCCGCACCGCGGGGACCTCGTAGCTCGCTCCCGCCCCCGATCCGGCTCAGGCCGAGTGGAGGGGGTCCCTCGGCGGCGCGGCGTTGGCCGATGCGGTCCGCTGGCTGGATGTGGGCTACGGCGCCGCGCCCTTTACTCCGGCAGGCTAGCCGTGCTGGGCCCAGACCTAAGGCCTCAGGGGTCTCAATCCGGCATGGAGTGGCCGATTTACGTCCGGAAAACACTGCCAGGCAGCTGGACAGACCGGGAAGTCAGGGGGCGAGGAATTGGTGCTGAGCAGTGCAGAAACAGCAGGATTATGAAGGATTGATGCAGGGTGCTTGCGGGAGCTCAGGCCAAGGTGGCCATCTTGGATGGCCCTCTAGCGCCCTCTCTTACCTGGTTCTTCTTAATCACACCAGTGTAGGTTCATCTGTGAGAATGACCTAAAGGAATGACATATAAAGAGGGACTTAATACCTCGGATATACATTGAATTTTTTACTCATCAGCTGATTATAAAATCGTAGTCACCCATTTGCACATTTTTAATGTGCCTAGGAACACCAATTTCCTATAGTATTGTACAAAGAACTGTTAGAAACTGCATACTCGCCCATCTAGACATCTCTTTCCTATTGCAAAAGGCACACAAAGGTGAACGAAAAACTGCACTCCTATCTTCCAATTCAGACCGCCTGTAGTAGGAGGTGGTAGCTGCTGTACAGAAGCCGCTTCAAGACTGTGTCGGTTCTTATTCTGAAAAAATGATAATCCGGAGCCAAATCGCCACCATGAAATTCATAGCAATTGAAAGGGTTGCGAGGCAGAGTACAGCGTCTGTCTCCATTGACAAAAGCAGATTTAATTTCTCCTACTATCCTCTCAGTTAACCACTGGCTGTGGGCAGCAGCGCCTGTCACTATTGACAAAGGACAGATATAACTCCTCCTACTAACCTCTATATTTACCATTGGCTGTTGGAACCACTATTCCTAATTGAGGGTTAAGTTTCAGGAAACACTTGCATTGTTTGTTTGTTTGTTTGTTTGTTTAGTATTTATTATGCGCACCGGACCCTGGGGTATAAGGGCGCAGAAAGTAAGAAGATGTACAGCTTGGAGCATAAATTACGGGTTACAGTTACATGTTACAGATAATTACCAGTTACAGATGCAAGTTTACAAATACAAGTTTACAATCATATGGTACAGATGCTGTGTAGCAGACAGGCGTAAGCATTTCATATATTCATTTGGCAGTAGCTGTCGTCAGCCAGTTAATTACAATTTGCCTGAATTTGGAAAAAGAATGTTCTAGCCTCGCGGTAGTAGGTAATTCGTTCCACAATTGAGCAGCTTTGACTGGGAAGCTAGCTCCGCCTATGGTGGTCAGTTTAAAACAAGGTACTTGGAGGCGATTGGTGTAAGCAAGTCTGGTTTGTCTTGTGGAGTGTGATCTGGTGAATCTGTCCTTAAGGTATTGTGGGGCTTTGTTGTGTAGAGATTTGTATGTGAGAGATGCAGTTTTAAGTCTGATTTTCTCATGGGTGGAAAGCCATTTGTGTTTCCTTCTTGTTTCTGTAATGTGTTCTCTCCTGGGGATGTTCAATGCTGCTCGGATGGCCTTGTTTTGCTGTATCTGGATTTTGTTGATGATGGATTTAGTGGCTCCTATGTACAGTGCGTTACAATAATCTAGTTTAGAGATGATAAGGGCTCTGGCTAGTGTTAGACAACTGTGCTGGGATAGGAATTGTTTTCCTGCTCTAATGAGCTTGCATGTGTAGGCTGTTGAGGAAGCTAGGGAATTTACCTGTTTGGAGAATGATAAGGTAGAATCAAGGTAGATCCCTAATGTTTTGACTTCTTTAGCAACTTGTATGCAGTTCCCATCTATGATAAAGGAGGAGTAATTTGTACTTAGTTTATTGATGAGGGGTGCTGTGCCTAGGATAAGAAGCTCAGTTTTATCATCGTTCAGGCATAATCCATGGGTTGCCATCCATGCCTGAACGATGCTGTATATTTTGTTCACCAGTGCTAGATCTTTTTCGTAAACCCCCGTGAGTGGGAGGAGGATCTGGGTATCGTCAGCGTAGTTAGTATACGTGATACCCAGATGGTCCAAATCATCAAACAGGGGCTTGGTGAATATGTTATATAGCGTTGGTGAAACGCACGATCCCTGTGGCACACCGCAGGTAATAGGGATGGGGTCTGTAGCTGCTGTAAGTGAGAAAACCCTCATGGTGCGGTCACTAAGGAAAGATTGTATCCATGCTATGGCCTCGGTGGAGAAGTGTGCTGCAGAGGCTAGGTGGTTACATAGGATTTTATGGTCCACTAAATCAAAAGCGGCCGATAGGTCTAGTAGCAGGAGGAGTGCTGGTTTTCCAGAATCTCGTACTTTGTCTATTTGAGCTTTAAGGTCAATCAATGCAGTTTCTGTGCCGTGAAGAGGGCGGAAGCCAGATTGTCGGGAGCCTAATAGTTGGTTTTGTTCCAGGAAATTCTGGATTTGGATATATGCCACCTTGTCCAGGATCTTCAAAAGGAACGGTACCGTCGTAATAGGTCTATAATTGGTAGGTATAGTGGGGTCTAAAGAAGCCTTTTTTAAGAGTGGGAGCACCCAAGACTCTTAAGTTACTGGGGATAATGCCTGAGGTAAAGGAGGCATTAATTAACTTAGTGATAAATGGTGCTAGATCTCGTGCGGCATCTTTGATGAGTTGTGCTGGACATAGGTCTCCTTTGCAGTTGGAGGGTTTTAGACCGAGTATTACTTTCTCTACTTCTAGTATGGAGACTTTGGAGAAGTGGAATTGCGTAGTGGGTTTGAAGTTAGGGAGTGTCTTAGTAGGCGGTAATATATTGGACGCTAATGTCTCACGTTTTAGTTCTATTTTCTTTTGAAGGTTTCGGACTTTGTTAGAGAGAGCGTGCTGGATTTCAGAGCACCATTTTTTGTCTTTAAGACAGTTATCTTGAGGTGTTATTGGGTTTTCCAGTTCTCTGAGTATGGCGAACAGTTCTTTTGTGCTTGAATTAGCTTGTGTAATTCTGTTATTGTAAGCCTCTTGTTTAGCTAAAATGATTTATTTTTTATAGTGAGAAGAGATGTTAACTAGTTTCAGTTTATTTTCTGGAGTGGGGTTAGTTTTCCACGTATTTTCCCATTTCCTTTTCTCTAATCTCAGATTTTTTAGGAGAGGGGTGAACCAGTTGTTCAGGTGGCTCTGTGGTTTGCTGTTTCTGAGCTTTAGTGGTGCGATGTCGTCAAGGGTTTTGTTCATGATGTTGTTAAATTCTTCCAACAGGCTGTTAGGGTTAAGGTTGTCAGGTAAAGCGTCCAGAGTGGGCATGATGCCGGGAAGTAGTTTGTCTAGTGTCATGTTTTTTTTGTTTCTGGTAAGTGCTGGTGGTGCACACGGTTGTTGCAGTTTAGGGGTGACAGTGTCCAAGGAGAATGAGATTAGATGGTGATCTGACCAGATTTGGGGTGAGATGGTGAGAGTGGATATATTGCAGTTGTGGTCAGCAATCCAATCAAGGGTTCTCCCTTTGATATGGGTGGGCTCAAATACTCTTTGGGTGTATCCCAGTTCTGTTAGGGTGTTGGATGCTGATGTGGCGTGTACGTCGTTGATATCATTGAAGCCAATATTGAGGTCATCTAGTAGTATTGATTGAGTAGTATCTTTGAGGTTTTCTGATAGGATGGTAGTTAAGTCTTCTATGAAATTCTTGATAGGACCTGGAGGTCTGTATATCAAGTGAAGGTTAAGAGTTTGAGAGTTAGCTGTTGAGGTCTTGGTAGACATTATCTCACAGGATTCAATGGTTGGTGAAGGGGTGAGTCTCATCCCGAGTTTAGTTTTGACGATGATGGCTAGTCCGCCACCTCGAGCTCCGCACCTATCCGTTCTGAGGATAGTATAATTGTTGGGTACAGCTAGGGATAGTGCTGGGCCTGATGCCTCATGCAGCCAAGTTTCTGTAATGGCTAGGAAGTCGTAGTCTTCAGTCGAGATGACTTCAGATATTTCTATGGCATGGGCGACTAAGGATCTAGCGTTTATTAAGGCTCCTTTGAGTTTAGGTGTGCGGTTTGGGTGTGTAGCAGTATTTATTGCTGCATTAGGAGTGGCACTTGTTTCTTTGTTTGTTTGGTAATTGTTGTGCATAATGTAATTATGGGTGAAAGGTTTGGGAGTAGGTTCCTTTTTGGCTCGAATGGTGTTATTTTCGTATTTGGTGAGAGGATCAAAGATTCTGGGTAGTCTTGCTCGTAGTCTTAGGTTTCTGTCGGCTACGTTACATTGTGTAGTGGATTGTTGTATTGTGGTTGCTGTAAGGGGCGACATGGTGAGTCTTTCCAGTAGGGCGAGTGAGGTGGCCAGGTATACTAGATAGGATAGTATAAGGAACATAATATAATGTGTGAGAGTCCTGTATCTAGATGAATGGCTAGAGTTCTAGTTTCTGGGTAGTGCACAGGCAGAGTAGCTGCTAGGTCTGCTGTGTTATTATCTAGTGAGTGAGGTCAAGCACACAGTGTTGAGTTGCAGTGACCATAGGGCGCAAGCAAATGGCAGTATGGTGTATATATGGCCATGGGCGCTACACAATTACTGTAGTCTATAAGCGACCATAGGGCGCAACGCAATTACTGTAGTCTATAAGCGACCATAGGGCGCAACACAATTACTGTAGTCTATAAGCGACCATATGACACAACACAATTACTGTAGCACATGAGCGACCATAGGGCACAACACAATTACTGTAGTCTATAAGCGACCATAGGGCACAACACAATTACTGTAGTCCATGAGCGACCATAGGGCACAACACAATTGCTGTAGTCCATGAGCGACCATGGGGCACAACACAATTACTGTAGTCTATAAGCGACCATAGGGCACAACACAATTACTGTAGTCCATGAGCGACCATAGGGCACAACACAATTGCTGTAGTCCATGAGCGACCATGGGGCACAACACAATTACTGTAGTCTATAAGCGACCATAGGGCACAACACAATTACTGTAGTCTATAAGCGGCCATAGGGCACAACACAATTACTGTAGCACATGAGCGACCATAGGGCACAACACAATTACTGTAGTCTATAAGCGACCATAGGGCACAACACAATTACTGTAGTCCATGAGCGACCATAGGGCACAACACAATTACTGTGGTCCATGAGCGACTACAGGGCACAACACAGCTGCAGTGGCATCAGTGAGGCGCAGCGCGATATGGCGCATAAGAGCAGTAGCAATAGCGCCAAGCACATGAGCAACAACGGTTAGTAAAGGTGAATTAACTAAGTTTGTGTGTTCATGCTAGCAATTAGCAGTAGACATTCCCATGAGGACCGTAGACTAAGGGTAGACTTAGGGTAGACTAAGGGTATTATGCTTTACTCACAGTGGATTAAGTCCAGACAGTGCAGGTAAAGAGTACTGGTTCCACGGCTCCGGGGCGAACAGGGGCAAACAGGAAGGGGCCTTACTCTCAAGGGCCTTCCTCGAGTGGGCCGGCTTCCGCCTGCCAGTGGCCTTCTGGGCCAAAAGTAAGTGTTGCTAGGCAACACGATAAACAATGATGGCGGCGGCCATCTTAGGATGCGCTCCGAGTTGGTTCCGGGTGCCTGCTAGGCGGATGCGCGGGGTGAAGCGCACCGCCGGTGGGCTTCAGGCTCACCTGCAGTGGGCAGAAGGAGGGCTACAGATGATGCAACGGCTGCTCCAGCAGACCGTGTTGATGTAGGTCGGCAGGACTGTAGAGTTGCATCAGGTGCACAGTGAAGGGCTCCTGCCCTCTCAGGCGTCTGGATGGAGTGGGGGACAGGGCAAACAGGAAGGGGCCTTACTCTCAAGGGCCTTCCTCGAGTGGGCCGGCTTCCGCCTGCCGGTGGCCTTCTGGGCCAAAAGTAAGTGTTGCTAGGCAACACGATAAACAATGATGGCGGCGGCCATCTTAGGATGCGCTCCGAGTTGGTTCCGGGTGCCTGCTAGGCGGATGCGCGGGGTGAAGCGCACCGCCGGTGGGCTTCAGGCTCACCTGCAGTGGGCAGAAGGAGGGCTACAGATGATGCAACGGCTGCTCCAGCAGACCGTGTTGATGTAGGTCGGCTGCAGATGATGCACGGCTGCTCCAGCAGACCGTGTTGATGTAGGTCGGCAGGACTGTAGAGGTGCATCAGGTGCACAGTGAAGGGCTCCTGCCCTCTCAGGCGTCTGGATGGAGTGGGGGACAGGGGCAAACAGGAAGGGGCCTTACTCTCAATTATTTTTATAAGAAGAAATCGCGCTACTACAGCGTGTCTACTATTTAGGTACTGCCTGTTTTCTAGGACAGACCACATTCTGTGGTTGACCAAATATCAACGGACGATCAAAGGGAAGAAAACTGGGCACCACGTACCTACTTACCTATATGCTTTGAGCCATATCGTGCACACATCATCAGTCGCCGTACTGAAGCGCTGAGTGTAGCTGCTCGGTTCTTAATTGTGCCGCTCCCTTCTCACACTCGTCCTCTACACTATGCGTTGCTTTACTGCCTGTAACCAGCAGAAGGAAAGCGCAGAGAGGTTATAATCTAAGAGCTTACCCTATGCTGCGTCTCTTCCTATTACGCCACTACACCGCAGTGATTACCGTGCTCTTAGTCTTGCATACGTTCTTCCGGGTCAGTTTCCTTGTGACGGGAAAGTTGTTTCTCGTCGCCATGGTGATATTCCATAGAGTTGCTAGGTTCTTTCTTCTAACTCTATCCTCTTTCCGTTTCAATACAAAAAGGAACTTTATGCTTCAAATGAAGCTAACTTAAACATGATGAGCCCGTCTATCATAGTAAGTTGTGGTATTTATAAATTGTTTGAACTCCATACTGCGCATGTTCCAGCATGGGCAGTCCTTCCTTAATGCCGTCTCGCCTCATTAGGAACCAAAGACATCTGTTTTTAATCTGTCGCCAGGATCTATGAGTTAGCATTCTGCAGCGTGTTCGTTCAGGCCTGTGGTTGCATTTTAGTCAGGTAAATTTAATTTTTCTTTTTCTGAAAGTTTCCTTTTGTCCAGATTCCTGTCACTACTCGGCTTCACCTGGTACAGGATTGTCAATTTGATATCTTCTGCCTTATGTATCATTTCAATAAAATGACTAACCATAGGGGCAGTTTTTTTTATGCAACTCTTGTGTTCAGTAATCCAGATTTTTATTCTCCTCTCCGTCTTCCCTATGTACAACTTATCACAGGGACATCGAATTACATACACCACCGTTTTAGAGTTACAATTAATAAAGGTGTTTTGAATACAGGTTCTTCGCAAGCCTATATCAACTGTGGTGCTCCTCTGTGTTTGTGGACAACGTACGCTATTCCCACATGGTGTGTGTCCCACTGGCTTGGAAAGACCGCAGGAGAATTGTATGTTGTTTGGCTTCCCTTCCTACTACATTGTTCCTGGTTACTTGGTCCCTGATGTTCTTACTTCGCTTAAACGCAATCAGTGGTCTCTCTATCGGACTCTCGCCATGTTCCAACACATTCCAATTCTTGTGGATTATTTTCTGGATTTCATTTGATAGATGACTGAATGTGTTCACGAAAACTAGTTTTTCTTTTTTCTCTTCATCTCTTTTGTTCCAATAGGGCTTCCCGATTTAAATTTTTTGCTCATTTCCATTCTCTCCCATGTTAGTTTAAACGGGTAACCCCTCTTATCGAGTTTTTCCCTTAGAAATTCAGCTTCTTGCTTGTAATCTTTCTGATTTAGTGCTTTTTCTTTTCAGCCGGAGGAAGTGACCCAGAGGTCAGAGGTAAGTTGTCCTGTGTGTTTTTAGGGTGGGAGATACTATAATGCAGTAGCACATTTGTATCTCTTTGCTTGTGAAAAGGTTTTACCCCCAGTGTGTCATTTTCAATATCAACTGAGATCGTTAAGTCAAGATAATTAATTGTGTCACAGTGTATAGTCAATCAGCAAATGGACATTTTGCTGATTGACTATGTATAATGGGAGAAACCGTTGTCCTTCCTCGCTTCATTCAAGGGTTCTGGTGGTCCTGTTGACAGAGCCAAGCTCCGACCCAAATCAGTGCAATCCTTTGATGATACTCTATTCCTATATCTGCTGAATTGTATTATTTGACCCCTGATAAAAAAAATGGGTTCCCATCTAGCAGGAGCCATTACTTTCTTAATTCGCCCGCTCACAGCCAGATTTCACCTCAAGTCAGATGATTCTTGTTATATTGTCTCTGTATTTGTGCAGGCAGGTCTCGTGTCATTTCCTCACCCCCCCCCCGGTAAAAGGTAGGTTCCCATTGAACTGGAGCCAATACTTTCTCCATTTGAACACCCCCACACACACACACCCTTGATAATAAGAGATCTTCTTTTGAGGGTAGGGAACTTTTACTTCACACAGCTGCCTCCAAATGAACCTCCTTCCCACTATCTCCTATGTCATAGTCACTGGAGCTCGTTTCTTGATCAACACACTTTGATTTAAGTTTTAGTGTGTGTATAGGAGCCACTTCCTCCATCTGATTTAAAGCATGCTTTTTGATTCTTAGTTTTACGCTCCAGTAACCAGGAGTTAGATGCTTTTGCTTCCTCATTAGCTTGAGTTTTCCTTTTCTTCCCTTTCTTTTCTTTTTGTGTTGCAACAAGTTTATTTAATTTACCAACACACACTTAAGCAATAAATAAAAATTCAGAGCTATAGTGGAAATTGGGCTTGACATTGATGAGCCTTGGTTTGCCTCCTTGCAGGAATCTTCATTATTATCTTCATCCATGCTTGGCTTATCCGAGATCTGAGCCAGTCTTATGCATTCCTCTAAAACAGGCTGTAAAAGAGGCGTGTCATCCAAATCCTGATTTTCCCCATCTGTCTCCAGGCTTTGTACATGCCTCAACACCTTCCATCATTTCTTGTGATTTACTTATCAATCCCTGCACATTTCTATTCAAGACCTCAATTTGCTGGTCAGTAGTCGTCACATTTCCCTGTAGTTCGTTTAAGGCAATAGCTTTCTTTTTTGATTCTGCTCTTAGCTCATTTATTCTGTGAGAGTTGAATTTATCACTGATCCCAAACACGCTAAAGGTGAATCACAGCAGCCCACTTCTTTCGTTAGCTCCAGAAGAATTTCTGAATGAGCTTGGACTTCTCCTTTTTAGGAACTCAAAAACATTGACCAAAGAGTTCAGGAGAAGGTTTAATGCCAACAGTGTTGAATCTGTCGGCGGACCCCCGATTCCAGAGGGAAGGGGATGAGAAGGAGAAGGCAATTAATTTTCATTCCTCACTGGAGCCAACAGATGCGGTGGATTCTTCTTATGAATATATTCTTCCATCCTCTGCAT
This sequence comes from Ambystoma mexicanum, assembly GCF_040938575.1. Classification (NCBI taxonomy): domain Eukaryota; kingdom Metazoa; phylum Chordata; class Amphibia; order Caudata; family Ambystomatidae; genus Ambystoma; species Ambystoma mexicanum. Next base: position 961,982,270 of record NC_090941.1, on the reverse strand, counting down.
AGGGCTCCTTCCTAGGCCATGTGGCAGTGCATTCAAAGAGCAAGCAGCCATACTGTCTATCTTTATTTCCTGATTCAAATAGGTAGGCAGCCATTTCTCCCTTAACAATGAACAACCTGGCATGTCTGTCGAAATTATTAATTCAGTGCAGTTTTCATCATCTAAGCTATGACATCTCCTTTTTGTAAAAAATAATCGATCTTCCTTTTTCATGGATGTCACAGACAGAGTATATTCCAGACTATTTACAAAGGCAGTTTTTGAATTTTCATACAATGGTTGCAGACTGAATTAAATGTAAGTTTTGGTCTTCTGACGATTTGTGAAGTGAACCTATATTTTTGGACCGTTCCTGGCAATCGCCTTCTTGCAAGTGATGGCTTTCCACAAGAGACCTTGCTGAACAAACAGGGTCATCCATTTGGGGTACTCTTAGATCACCCCTATAAGTGACCACTCCTCAGATTATATATTTTGTGCATCCTAATTAATAAATCTGTAGGACTCCGCTAAGTCAAGCAACCGTTGTGGGCATGTATTAAAAAAGAAAAAAAGAAACACAAAGAAATAAAACAAAAGAAGACACCAGTTCAACAGGATTTATGCTCTTATGGCACTCACCGCAACCAGGCTCATCACTAGATTAGGGTCCAAAGCTTCCATGATGTTAGGGAGAATTCTCAGAAATGTGTTAATTCTCTTCTACCGTAGAGACCCCCAGATCATTTGCTGGACTTTAGGATTTTTAATTCCTAACCTGGAGAGAGGGAGACCCTTTTCCCACTCCCTCAAAGTTTTTTTTCTGTGATGTATACTCTGTGTTTCTTTTGACTTTGGAGTCTGACAAACTCCATAGGCATCATCTTTGCATTGTGACACACAGCACCTTCACTGCGGTGGCACAGGAAAGTCTCTTAGATTTCCCAAAGGTTTAAATACCTTCTCTTGGTAAAACTACTGTTTTAACTTTCTACACCCAGCACACACTATCTTACGATAGGGTGCTGGAGGGGTTACTTAGTATCCCCTTTGTCTAGTTTCTCATGTAACTTTTTATGTTACCATTTCTACAATTAATGGCTGATGGCAGCGGTTTACTTTTTGCTACCATTGTGTGTTTTTACAGCGGACTGCGTTCGCAAGCTGCAATAAGACACCCATGGGTGCCCATTTAGTCAAAAGGGCCCCGGTTTTCTTTTTTAGCCATTTCTTTTTGGAAAGGTACTTCTTGAGATTTACTCTACGCGCCAAATCAGGTTTGGTCCCTTTGTTTGTTTTGCCTTTGGTGGGATTCATGAGTGACACCCTCCTCTGGCTCTAGTATCTCTGGCAGGGGCAGGAAGTGAGGGAGGTGCCCGAAACTCCCTGTGCTTAATCCCCTTGGTTACAGGAATGCATCCAAAGGGGATTTTCCGGCTGGCTGTCCGGCAAGGACAGCCACCCTGCTGTGTGGTTGACAGCTAGGCTGGAATGAATGGGAGAAATCTCCATAAAAGGCAAGTCTTTTTGGCTTGGCAAGGCAGAGTCGACCACTGGATGAAGGAATCCGAGGAAGAACTTGGAAGACATGCCTGCTGCAACTCCTGGACCGTTGGTTTACCTGGTGAAGCCCTGCTGCTGTGCTGAAGCTCTGAATTCGTTTAGACTAGAGAAGCCCTGCAAGGACGACTTCTCCCCTTGGGTCGGTGGGACCAATCGACCCCAAAGTGAACTCGTTTGGACATCCTCTCGGAGCTGGCTGTACTTCAACTGCTGCTGCTGTTGGAACCGAAGTGCCAGGGAGAGGAACACCAAATCGAGTGGATCACTTTTAAGTCAGACCCGAGCGCCAGGAAGATCCTCCGGACTTCCCTGAAGCATGACTGACCAAGCCTGAGCCACCTCAACAGAGTGCTGGACTCCAGATGCGAGGAAAGTCCGAAGTGGTATCTGGGAACCGCAGTGTTGGTATTTGCTGTCCGACACGATGAGCTGAAACTGCGAAGTGCCGCTGAATTGAAGTTTGCCCATTGCTGCCGCTGACCTTCCCATTGCAGTGCAGGAGTCCCCAGACGTCCTCCCTCTTGTCCCCACAACTGAGGCTCAGGAACGCCAGGATCTGCAGAGCTGTACAGGAACAGAAGCCAGCTGGAACCATTTCTTCTAACCAAAGGTATTGTAAACCTAAGAGGGCTTACCTCTTGTTGTGTAGCCTTACTTTATCTCAGTTGAGACTTGTCTTGGTTGCCCTTGCAGAGTTGCTCACAGCTTTGCCCCTCACAAGCCTCACACGTGTGGCCCTTCAAGTGAATCTTATTTCTACAAACATTTCTAAAAACATTGTGCAGACTTTTACTTACCTGTGCCTTCACCTTTCCCCCAGAAAAGGCTTAAATGTACTTGACATTGGATGGTTTTAAAAGTACTTGCGTGTTTATGAATTATTTGTTAACCTTTGTTTTATTCCCATATCTAACCTTTGCACCAAACTCAGTATTGCTCTAAATGTACCAGTGATAAATCAATGTCCACATTGCCCTAGCAATTTAACTCACCTGAGGGCGTAGGAAGTGTCTGTTTGCCATTCCCAATGGGTATCATCTGATTTAGAGAATTGTTACATGTTTTGCTTTCTTCTGAAGAAGGCTTATATAACTGACTGTTAAATAAATGAATAATTGTTTAATCAAGAAGCCTTGAATCTAAGTGTTTTATTTGAACAACTGTCACTGTGAAACTGTGTTACAGCCCTACTGCTCACATTGACCCCTCTTGAGATGAGCCTGGCTGCTCAGCCACACTACCAGTAGTACAGACTTATACCAAAGGTTGGGCTCCTATTCCCAGGAGGTCAAGGTTGCTGTAGTGTTCCAAAGGATACTGCACACAATCTTGCCTAACACATGGCTTCCAAAAAGGCTGCCAAATCGGGCAGAGATGTGTACCCCTGCGGACCACTGCAGACCACACTCTTTGCAGCACTCCTCCAGGTAACCGTTGAATGTGGGCCTTTATAAATTGTCAGGTACACAATGGGGAGGTATGAAATTGTCAGGAGTCTCACTCTTTTATCAATTAACTATTCGACATTGGATCCAATATTTTATGACACATGAAAAGTAATTGACTGGGCACAATGTAATTGTCTCTTTATTGGCATTTCGAAAACTGTGTTACAAACATCATTAAATCCCCTCCTCAAAAACCAAGCCCATGATATCCCCCCTCCCCTTTCCTCCTCCTTGCCCTCCTCACATACTCACCCTCATGCAGCAGGTCCTCATCAAATCCACAAAGTTCAAACGCTAGGTAACACCCCTTTCATGAAACACTGTTCCAAAGGCGGCCAGCATTTAGACTTCTGTACTGTTAACCTTCCAATCCTGTTGGCTGGCCATGTAGGTAAATGGTTTGTCTACTTCGAGTCACGAGCATAGTCCAATTTGAGTACATTTTGTTCCCTCAAGACATCCCTGGAATCAAACAGGATAAGGTACATTCCCCTTCCTGGCCATTCCAACATAAAATCCCCACCGTCCTACCCCACCTCAGTGACCATATTCCTCAAAAAAAAGGAGAAAGGGAGCCATAGGCCTTCAATATAAGACCGGGACTCATCCAGTACATGCGTGAGGTATTCCATATCGTATATCGCCCTGATCTTTGCCACCCACTCCTTCCCCAGCATGCACAAGTTCTTCCACAGTTGGGTCAAACAACATCTAGCAGAGACCAACATAATCTGCAGCACATGCCCCCTTCAACCTCCTCTAACCATACCCCAAAAAGAAGAAGCCATGTCTCTGTGGGGTCGTCATGATGCCCACGCAAAGATTTGGCCGGATTCAGACTTTGCAAGATGATGCACTTGTCTCCCTGTGGACCCCATCAACCCCCTTGATCCCTGATGGAACCTCCCTCCAGTATGACTGCACTCTGGGGCAGTCCCACCACATGTGCATATAGTCATCCTTCACCTGTTGGCACTTCCAACTGTGTGGGTCATATCCCATACACATGTTCGCTATCCTAGCTGGCCCGTAATGTCATCTGTGTATCAACCTCAATGTTTGGTGCCTATACTGCAGGGAGATCACAACCTTTCTACAGATCTGCATCCACAGTGCATCCTTAATGTCTCTCCCCGGGTCCAACACCCATCTAATCCTGGCTGGATGTGGGTCCCTGGCCTCCACCAACAAGATTGTCATATATAATCCTGCAATGAGTCCCTTAGCACCCTTCCCTGTTAACAGGAACCACTCATAGTCAGTCAATTCCCTCAAGTTCTCATTCCACCAGGCATCCATCAGGACCGCCTTCAGCTGCCGGTATCGGAATGGTGACAACTTGCCCAGGTTCAGAACCTCCTCCAGCCTACTCAATGGGAGAAAAGTACTGTTCGGTAAGAATTAGCGCAGTCCATCTGGTGAGGACTACACAAGACTTATCTGCTTGGTATTAAGTATCGCATCTTTTAATATAGACCTGTACTACACAAGTTGGCAGTGTGACTGAGCAGCCAGGCTTACCATAAGAGGGGTAATGTGAGCTGTAGAGCTGTACAATTGAAATCAGCAAGTACAAGTAGCCAAGTAACACTTTATATATGTATTTATAATATACACAGGGTTTAAATAAGCATTCTTTAAAAAGTGTTATCCACTAGTAAAATTCAATCAAGGTTTGGATTCTGTTTGTAAAAGACAATACAGGTTGGTAAATACTTTTCTTATGCGAACAGAAACTCCAGCACACGGAGTGACTTCAGTTACTGTCAGTATTGCACTTATTTCCAGTTACCAATTCAGTTATTGAATTGTAAAGGGAGGAAAGGTTAGAATCAGATTTAGAACATACTTTCCACAGTGTAAAACAATTACAATCTCCCAAATGGAGGCAGATGAACTTTTATCCCAGCTATAATAGTGTCCACAATTATAACCTGTGAGGGTACAAGTACGGCCAAAACCAGTAGGGTTAGAATGGTGACTTCAGGGATCCAGGACAGCCAAAGTTAATGGACAAAGTCAATAGTTCTGATGCACTTCGTCATAGATAAAGTCTTGACAAAGTTAGTAAGTTCAGCAGAAATCACAGTAACTCGAGTGAGCTACTTTATAGAGAGCACAAACTGTTCAGGCCAGTGCAGGAGAGTTGGTATTTATTTATTTTGACACTTGTAAAGCGCACCTAAGGCATCTGCAACTCCAAAGGAAGCACAATTTATGGCTAAAAGGTGAACAGCCCAAACCCCATAGTACCTGTGATTCGAAGAAAAATGTTCCAGCTGGATTCCTCCTTGCTACAGCTTGGCAGACCCTTGTTCCTGGAACGTGATCGTGGTGACTAAAGGAAGGATGTCTGACGTGCTCCTGCGGCAGTACTCGGGAGAGGGACTCCTCAGTTACGGATTTCCTTTGTTTCAGTGGCACTTCAGTGTTTTGGCACCTTTTCCTCACCGTCAATGAAGAACGAATATCTCTGGTTGGAAGAAGCTGGCTCCTTCGGTCCTGGACTCTGGTGAGGGGACTCTGGATCAAGATTTCGTGTCTCTGTGGGGTCATCAGGATGCCCACGAAGATTTGGCCGGAAGCGGACTTCGCAAGATGATGCACTTGTCAATGGTCACAGGACCCCTGGCATTGGGCTTCTGCAGCTCTGGTCAAATGGAAGCTTGTCTTGAGGCTAATTGGTCCCACCAGCCCAAGGGAGGAAGTCGTCCCGTCCCGTCCCGTATGGGTCTTCCCAGTCGATATGAAAATGGGGTCAGCACAGCTGCAGGGCTTCACCAGGCACTTTGCGGTGCAGGAGGTTGCTGCTGGCGTCTGATCACGTCTTCTTCTTTGGATGTTCCTTTCCAGCCGTCTACTCTGCCTCTAGTCCCAAAAACCTCACTTTTTATGCGGTTTCCTTTCATTCACAGCCTATGCTGTCAATCACACAGCAGGCTGGCTGTCCGCCAGTTGGCCAATAGGAACTGGTTTTGCTTAGGCACACCTAGAGACAAATGACAGGGATGTTTCGGGACCCTCCCTCACTTCCTGCCTTTCTAGATAGACTGGAGCCTGGGCAGGCTTCAAGGCTGAAGCCTTCCAAAGGCAAAACACACAAAGTACTCAAACCTGCATCAACTAACAGAGTTAAAGCTGAGAAGAAACTAACAAACAGAAAATGGTTAAAAAATAAGACAGGTACCATACTGGAGCTGACAATCGAAGGCTTCTCGGCATCCAGGGCCAGCAGCAGACCGACCGAGTTAAACAGCTTTGCCAGTGGCGCAGCGAGTAAAGATTGGTAATGCTTGTAAAAGTCTCCTGTGAACCTGTTCTCCCCCGGAGCCTTCCCAGCCCTTAATCTCTGATCGCCTGCGGCACCTCTTCTCGCGTCATCTCCCACTCCAGGACTTCCCTCTCTGCACTAGTCAGGTTGTGAAGCCGTCAGTCTGTGAGATAACCCTGCAACGTATCTCCCAGTGCTTCTGCCGGTTTGGCATAGAACTCTTGGTAGTACTTCCCGAACCGAGAATACATTTCGTGCCCCATAATCCCATGCTCCCATCCGTGCCATGTATTCCTCCTACTCTCCACCTTACACCCCCGCACTGTTTGCCAAAAGCGTTCCCACGTTGTCCCCTGTTTGTAGTACCTTTCCCTCGTGAACCCCATCTTCTTTACCCCCTCCCCTATCAACACTGTGTGGAGTTCCAGCCTCTTATCCCTCACCTCACCCAGCCATGTTCCGCTATCGGCCCCCCTACAGAGGAATTGCGACCATAACACTTTCAATTCCCCCCGAAGCCTGGCCTTGATCGGCCCTCTCTCTTTTCTTTTGCGAACCCTCAGCTATGCGGAGACTCTGGAACATGGCCTTGGCGGCCTCCCAGACCATTCTCATACCTGTCTCCCCATTGTCATTAACTTTGAAATACGTCTGCACCTCCTTCCCAAGAAGTCCCGGAAGACTTGGTCCCTCATCAGTGTGTCATTACAACTCCAGCAGAATTGCTGCCTGAGCTCCTTATCTTCCACTCCGCCACCACCAACTCGTTGTCTGACTAGGTAATTGCCTCAACCGAAGGTGCCCCCACCTCAGCCTCCCTGTCCTGCGGAACCAGCAAAAAATCCATCCTGGTATAGTACTGATGTGGGGACGAAAAAAACATGCAACCCCTCGGACCCGGGAATTATCCCTGCCATATGTCAGCCCAATACTGGTCCTGCAGGAGGTTCCTGAAGGCAGTGTTCACTGGTCCCGCCACTTTTGGACCTCTGCCATTAGTCGACCACCAATCGAGCACCGGATCAGCCACCAGATTGAAATTCCCCCACACCCCCCAGTATTGTGGCCCGCTCTGCCCAGCCCTCCAACATCCTGAATACTTGGCGCAAAAACTCCAACTGCACCACATTCGGAGCATATAAGGTAGCCAGGGTAACTCTCGTTGCCCCGTAGAATCCCTTTATTCCCAGAAATTGGCCTCCAAATCCCCTCTTGGTCTGTATCTCAGTCATCTTGAAAGTGGTTCCCAGTAAGATACCCACCCCTTCCTTCTTGCGATCCCTGTGCGAAGCCCACACATTCCTATTGATTTCCTTCCCCCGTACAGCAGATACAGCCCCCTGCTTATGAGTCTCTTGCAAAAAGCGGATTGCCAAGCGCTGCTTATGTAACCTATTGCTAGTGAGCGATCTCTTTTTTTTTTTTTGGGAAGTATATTCCTTTCACGTTTAACGTGGCTATACACACCTCAACCATAGCCCTTCCTTAACATTCGACGGATGCCCTTTACTTCATTCAGGAGATTCCCCCTCAATGCCCTCCATAAGACCCACTGCATGACACCGCCCCCCACATTTCTGCCCTCCCCCCAATGGAGGCATCTGACTGTGCGCCCCAAGTATGCTGGTCACACTTGTCGAACCACCAGGAATGTCGCCCCTGACCTTGCCACAACGTTTGTCACCCTCCCTACCTCCCAAGGCCCATGTACCCTCATAACAATGCCCATGACCACGTCCTGTTTATTATTCAACTCCATTCTGAGTCTCCTGATTCCAGCCACTGGCCGAACCACTGTGGTAATGGGCCCTTACCCATCCATAATAATCTCCAACCCCCCTCACCTACCTCACCCGCCCCTGCGGTCCCCATGGATTCCCCCCCCACACCCCGTGCCCAGCCATTCCCCTGGCCTACCCCCATGCAACCCAACAATCTTCCCCAATCCCAGAGCATTGACAACGAAAGAACAAACCCCCCAACTCCAGTCCGTTCACCCCTCCCATACCCTCTCCCAATCCACTCCCTGAATGCGAGCGGACAATCCCAACCTGCCCCCAAACACTGGGTATCCTAAGCTCATCGTAACAAACAGATTTTGTACTGTACACCGTCCCCCTTCAGGTAGTCTCCATCCTGGGTTACCATGTAAAGCGCATTCCAAGGAACCGATATCGGGCGCCACCACCCCCTTAGAGCAATTTACCTGAAAACCAACTGGTCTGTGCACCTCATGTCACTTCCCTTCTGGGAGAGCGGGTGTTCAGCTTCCGAAACTTCATGGCCCCTTGCCTTCTCTGGGGGCCTTGCTCCATCTGTGGGGCAGAAGTCCCACGCCACTCCTGTATCCCTTCTTCTCCTTCCAAAGTAGCACTGTTCCTTCGGGGTTCCACAAGTCCATCCATGGCCCTCATAATATCCTCCCCCGACAACAGGTGAAATATTTCTCCCTCCCATTCAAATATTAGTGCAAAGGGTTATCCCCACCTATATCGAACTCCTTTCTCCTGTAGCCACCTCGTGAGAGGGCCATACTTTTTCCCTCTCGGGAGGGTCTGGGCCAAGAGGTCCTGGAATATCGGCACTTTGGAGTCCTTATATCCAATAGTTCCCATGCGCCTGGCCTTCTCGAGGATGTCCACTTTATCATGATAGTAGTGTAGCTTTGCCAGCATCCAACGGGGTCCTCTACTTCCTCCTCCTGCCCAGGAGACTCTATCCAGGGTCACATGTACTCCCTCCTTCGACCCCAGGACCATCCAGATGATTTCCTGGATTTTCTTTCCAAATCCCGCAGGGGAATCCCCCTCCCTTTCCTTGAGTCAAAAGAACCGAAGATTGTTTCACCTCTCTCTATTTTCAGTGTTGTCCACTTTGAGGCCCAACTCCCTCTTTCTCCTTGAGCACCCCGCGGAGGCCTGATTCGCCTCCACGCCGTGGAGCTTTTCCTCCAGTGTGACCACTTTTGCTGACAAGGCAGCCACTTTGGCGCAAATATCGGTTCTCATCCACAGCTCTCCTCCCGGATCATCTGGATATCGCTCTTAATGCCCCCCCCATCTCTGCAGAGCTGGGGTGGGGCCCGCAAACCTCCTTCGCCTTCTCCAGATCTCCTCCATCAAGGCAGTGGTACTGGTATTGGGAAAGCTTCTCTCTCCAACTCATTTATCCAGTACGCCCCTGTTCCCTGACATCCCCTCACTGTCGCACAGTACAACATCCTTAGGGTGGCCTTGCCACTCTCCACGCTCTCTGTTTTCAAGCCCGGCGTCCCCGAAAGCGGACATCCAGTCCCCAAGGAAGGACCCAGCAACCCCATATAGGGGCCCTTTGGACAGTGTCCTGGCGCCCATGGCGCCAGGCTCATAAAAGACATCAGTCCTGGTGCCATAGGCGCCAGGCTCATTATGGGAATGCTTGGGTGCACTTACCTGATGCAGACCATGCTGCAGGATCCCGGCCTCCTTGAGGCCTGAAAGGAACTACTTTACCTGTGGGACTAATTTACCATCCGGGCATAGTCGGGGAAGGATACATACCTGATTGGAGGAAGGATACATACCTGGAACTTCTTCCAAGGCTATTTAAACCCCACCCGAATAGCCACACGTGCTTCGCGTTGTTCTGCATCTAGTAGCTGGACGCTCACGGTGTCTGCTCCTGCATCCTGACTTCTGCCACGCCTGCCAGCATCCTGGATCACCTGCAAAGGAAGAGAAGAAGAGAACAGAAGAAGGAAAAGTCCTTACCTGCTAAATCCGCATCCCGGAGACATCTCGCCGACAATTCTGAAAAGGAAGACTTTAATTTAAAAGCTCATCGCGTCGATCGCTGCAGCGCCGCATTCCACTCACCTTTACAGGGCGCCTCCATGTTCAGCAGCGATCATCCGGATTCGCAGTCACGCCCCAGCGACTAGGGAGAAAAACACCAGAACAAAAGGTGAGAGGGAGAAGGGAATAAGGAAAGCTAAATCTCCATGTTAAGACTTACCTGTTGATTCATTCCCTCTTCATTTCGGGTCCGCGCCGCATCCTGGCATTTCCGGACCCCGGCCCCTAAGGGGAAAAAGAGACATCAGCGTTAATGAGCGAATGAAAAGACATTACCAAAAAACGCTCATTAAAGACTTACCTGATTTCTACAAGGATTTCACCGCTCATCTCGGGTCGGTGCCTGTTCCCCGGCATTCCGTACCCCGGCCCCTATGGGGAAAAAGACACTAGCATTAGTACATTAATGCATGGACACAAGGGGAACCTCTTATCAAAAAACTTACCTGGAAGCCAAGCAAGTTTGGTTCTCACCAATCTGAAAATCCAGTGAAGTAACTGGATACCAACGCGCCCCTGCATCAGAAGCAGGACGGAGAGCTCGTCCTTCCAGACCCTAAGGTGAGACGCTATGAGAAATCACAAAAGGGTTTCAAGGAGGGTGAGAGGGGAAAGTGGGAGGCCAATTGCATTACCCCGCAGACAGTTAATCCCCTATTTTCGCCTACAGAAGGATACTTCTGCGAGCCAGACAAGCCAGATTTGGGGGCCCGGTCCAGTCCGTCTTCCGAACCCTGCGCATCACCTTAGAAGAGGTCACAGCAGCGCTAACCAGGCCAGCGCCTCCGTGGGAGTCAGGTGAGCGTAACAAGAGGATTGCAATCTTTAGCTCCATAGATATCTTGGATTAAAGTCCTTTCAGCCGGTGAGGGATCATAGGAGTGTACTCAAACATTTGGAGTGTTACGTAATGAGCAAAGACTGGCTCAACTGAATATTGCAATTCATGCACTAACCTGGTTGGGTTGGTGATCCTGAAGCAGCAACGGCAGAAGTAAGAGACCCACTGAGGACCCTGCCCCCACACCGCAATGGAACAGCCCACGGTGAAAGGAGCACGAGCCCCAGGGAAACCCTCTGGGGAAGAAAACCCTGGACGATCTAGACGAGTGCCTCTCGGGTGGATGGATGTCTTCTGTTGTGAATTCTCGGTAGTGCGGGAAGCCGGGACTCTAAGGAGTAAGAAGAATGATTGGTGAGTGTGTGATTGATAAGAGATGGAGTGAGCGAGATGGAAAGAAAGGAGGAAGGTCTTACGGGAATTCCAGTACCGGGAAAGACTCTACATGGAGCGAAGAAAACCCCTTGAAAGGGAACCCGTCTGGATGGAATCTCCCAATTGATCCGGGGGATCCTGTAATGGGAGGTAAGTAAGTGCAGGAAATGGAATAAGGTAGGAACAGAGAAAGGGGAAGAGACTACTCACTGTGTTTGGCGGGAGGAGTATCAAGAGTTCGCCCGATCGCGGATCGAAAGAAGGACAGGAGGCTGGATTCGGCAGATCCGGAAGTACGGGCGAACTTAGGCGAATCGCGGGGAAATGGCACTGAAAAGATGCTCTACGGTACAAAATAGAGTGGTTAGTATAAGAAGGAAAGAAAAAAGGAGAAATAAGGTTAGAGGAAACTGATTCTCCCTAGATGCGAACTTACGGAGCGTCTCTGAAAACAGTAGCGACGCTACGAAGAGAGTCCCGCTTCTGCCTTAAAGGGATCACATGACTTGCATCCGACATTCGTTGAAGACGTGGAAAGACTAGACCGCTAATACTAGTACAGGCAGAATTGGCTGACTTCAGTGAGGCAGAGCGTTGTATTGAACCACAGAAGCTTTTCTTGTAAAACAATGACCATCGCCTAAAGGGTGTAACAGTATGCCCCCTCCTCATGGGTGGAGACCCTTGTTTCTCCGGGTGTAATAGAAAGAAACAACGTACCAGGAGAGGCGAGTGGACTCCAGATGCCGGTTCCCAAGTTCTTTCCGGCGGAGAGTATCATTTCCAGTCTCTGAGGAATTGGAGGCGACCCTTATGATAGCGAGAGTCGCATATTTTGGCCACCTCATATTCAGTTCCCGAACTGGTGACAATTGGGGGAGGTCTGTGTCTCATGGATCGTTGAAAACGGTCCTGAACTGAAGGTTTCAACTGAGACAGGTGAAAAACTGGGTGTATCCGATACCAAGAAATTGGTAAGGCTAATCGAACTGCTGTAGTTCCTACTTGGGAAATTATCTTTAAAGGCCCAAAGAACTTGGGGGACAACTTGGAAGGAACCAAATGTTTAGGGAGAAAGCGAGAAGCCAACCACACACTGCTTCCAACTGTAAAGACGGGCATCTCACGGTGAGGTTTGTCAGCATAAAATTTGGCTCGGTCCTGGGCTGCTTGAAGGGCCACACGGGCCAGTCGTTGAGCTGACTGAATGTCAGCTATGAGACAGTCTATTCTGGGTAATTTTCGATGAGGACGGAGATGCCTTGGGAACAAAGGAAGGATGAAACCCATAAGAGCAGTAGAAGGGACTTGTTTTGAGAGCGGAGTGTTTGGCGTTATTATAAGCAAATTCCGCCAGTGGTAATAGATCTACCCAATCGTCCTGAGCTGCAGATACAAAACAGCGTAGGTATCCTTCAAGTGTCTGATTAAGGCGTTTTGTTTGTCCGTTGGTTTGGGGATGGTATCCAGAACTCGGAGCTCTCTTGACACCCAAAATGTTACATAAGCTTTTCCAAAATTGTGAAGTGTATTGGGGCCCTCTGTCCGACACAATGGTTTCAGGAAGACCATGACGAGAAAACACTTCTGCGATGAAAACCTTGGCCATCTGAGCGGCTCCTGGGACTTTGGCTAGAGGAGTGAAGTGTGCTAGCTTTGTGAAATAGTCTATGGTAACCATAATAGTGGTGCAATGTGACGAGGGTGGAAGATCCACAATGAAGTCTGTGGATAAAATCTGCCAAGGCTTTTCGGGAATAGGCATACGAGCGAGGAGGCCAAATGGGGAGGTTCGTGAGGACTTGGACTGAAGGCAAGTGGAACACGCATTGACATAATCCCGTACATCAGATGGAACCATAGGCCACCAAAAATGCCGTCTAATCAAATTGAGGGTGGTCTGAATGCCTCGATGTCCGGCGGCCTTAGAATCATGACACATCCTAAGGACTTCTTCTTGGAGAGGACGAGAAGGAACTAAGACCTGATCTGCATGGAAGTAAAGATCCTGGTTCTTGACTAGGTGATGAGATGACGCAAGCTTCTCACATAACAGACTCTGCTTGGAGGTTTCTTGTTTAAGACTTTGCAGAAAATCCGTAAGAATAGCAATAAATCTTGCTTTAGGGAACATTCTCTCTGCACAAAAACAGGTTGTTACTGGTCTTTTCCGGGATAAAGCATCAGCTCTCAGATTTTGGTTCCCCGGCAAAAACGTGAACTCAATCATATGGTAAGAAGTGTGCCCATCGCGCCTGTCTGCTATTCGTGGTATGGGCTTGTTGTAAAACTTTGAGGTTTTGATGGTCAGTCCGAACTACTACGGTCCAAGGTGACCCTAACAATAGATGTCTCCATTCTTCAAAGGCCTTCTTAATGGCCAAGAGCTCCTTTTCTAGCACAGAATAATGCTGTTCCGAAGGGGTGAAAGTCTTTGACAAATAGGCTACGGGCCTTTCTTCCCCCTGGTTGTTCTTTTGTAGAAGGATGGCTCCTAAAGCATGATGGGAGGCGTCGGTCTCGACAATGAATTGTCGAGACTGGTCTGGATGAATCAATATGGAAGCAGAGGTGAACAATTTCTTTAGTGTTTCGAAGGCTTGTTGTGCTAATGGGTCCCAAGAAAATGCTGTTCCTTTCTTCAGTAAACGGGTAATAGGCAAAATGGTTTCAGAGTAACCAGGAATTAATTTATGGTAAAAGTTTGCAAATCCCAGAAACCTTTGAACCTCTTTGACTGTTGATGGGGAAGGCCAATCTAAAACAGCTGAAACCTTTTTGGGATCCATGGAAATCCCCCTAGCGGAAAGTACGAATCCGAGGTAAGTGATCTGAGTCTTATGTAATTCACACTTCTCCGCCTTGCAATATAGCTGATTGGCTTGTAAACGGTGTAGAACAGTGTTGACATGCTGGATGTGCTCCTCCTTGTTAGTAGAAAAAATCAGGATGTCATCTAGATAGATGATAACAAAATGTAGGAGAATATCTGAAAACAGATGGTCCATAAACCGCTGGAACACAGCAGGCGCGTTTACAAGGCCAAAGGGCATAACTTGGTACTGGAAGTGACCGAAGGGGGTACGGAAGGCGGCCTTCCATTCGTCATTTGGTGCGATTCGAATTAGGTGGTATGCCCCTCTAAGATCCAGTTTTGTGTAAAGAGTAGCTCCACGAACAGCTTCCAGAATGTCCTTTATCAAAGGCATGGGGTACTTGTCGGGTATAGTGATCTTGTTGAGACCTCTGTAATCTATGCATGGTCTAAGTTCTTCTGGGTCTTTCTTAGGTATAAAGAACAGCGATGCACCAGCAGGGGATTTAGATTCCGTAATTAAACCATTCTGAAGATTGGCCCGTAGATATTCTTTGAGGGCATCTTTCTCTCTTTGGGATAGAACATACATGCGTCCAAATGGTACAGGTTGATCCGGGAGGAGGTCGATGTGACAATCGTCCCGTCGATGTGGAGGAAGAGAAGGAAATTGTGGTGTATCAAAAACTCCAATGTATTGTTGGTGACAGGAAGGAATCAATTCTATCTGACCTATGTAGGGAACTTTGGGAATACTTGCTACTTCGGATGGCAGATGTAGGCCTACGGAGTGTTGTGAAAGACAGTGGGAGACGCAATATTCTGAGCCTAAGAATAGAGTACCAGCCTTCCAATTAATATACGGATTGTGAAGGCGTAACCAAGGTAAACCTAGGATGATCGGAAAGTGGGCGGTTCGGATGATATCAAAGACCAACACTTCCTTGTGGGAGGCAATCAGGCAGGTCAAGGAAGTGGTTTGTTCCCTAATGGGTCCGGAACTCAACGGGCTACCATCTACCCCTTGAATGGGGGTAGAAAAAGCCTTAGAAACCCTAGCCAACCCATTCTTGGTTGCCCATTGATCATCCAAGAAGTTCCCCGCAGCTCCGCAATCCAGTAGCGCAGGAATCCCTGCTAAAGTTTGGTCTGGTAGGATAATAGTCAACGAAAGGACTACCATCGAATGCTGTTTATTCAACGGGTCTAGTGAAGATTCGATTCTTACAGGGGAACCCTGATGTTGAACTCCTACCGTGGTTCCCCCTACGGTAGGGTCTTGGCGTTTCCTGATTGTACAGGTTTGATTCTGCAGGGAGGAACAATCGGACACTCTCGTAAGATATGAGACGCCGAACCACAATACATGCAAAGACCTAGAGTCTTTCGCCTTTCTCTTTCAGAAGCCGGGAGAGGTCCTCTTACGGACCCAATCTGCATGGGTTCTTCTGAGGAAACGGGTTTGCTGGGAGATGTTATAGGATTGGGGTTCAAACGAAATCCCTTCCCTCTTTTCTTTTCTTGAGATCGCTTTTGAAGGCGATAGTCTATTTGCATTGTTAAGGTTATCATCTCGGCCAAGTTTCCTGGTCGTGGGACTTTAGACACCTCATCCTTCAGATCCTCAGCAAGTCCCCGTCTGAAGAGAGTCAGTAAACCATCATCAGGCCAACCTGTTTCCGAAGACAATTGCTTGAACTGAGTAATGTAAGTTATTAGGTCCTTATTGCCTTGTCAGAGATCCAGGAGTCTTTCCTGTGTGGTGACAGTAATCTCTTGCCGACTAAACATAGATCTAAGACTGTTGGTAAATGCCTGGTAAGACTCTAATATGGCATTACCTGAAGTAACTAACGGGGTAGCCCATGCAAGGGCGGGACCCGTCAAATGAGAGATCATAAAGCCTACCTTATCCTTATCGGTAGGAAAAAATCGGGGACTAAAGGCGAACTGGACTGTGCAACTGTCCAAAAACTCCTTTAGCTTATGTGGGTCTCCATCGTATTTCCCTGTGGGAAGGGTTATAGGAGGGGAGTCAGAGAAGGCTCTGGCAACTTGTTGCCTTAATTGAGCATTATCTTGTTTGAGGTTCTGCATTTCCAAGGACATGGATTGCATGGCGGCCATGAGCTGCTGCATTTGCTGCTCCATGCCCACGTACCAACCAGGCGCCAATGGCGTCGCTATCTGTTACGTAATGAGCAAAGACTGGCTCAACTGAATATTGCAATTCATGCACTAACCTGGTTGGGTTGGTGATCCTGAAGCAGCAATGGCAGAAGTAAGAGACCCCCTGAGGACCCTGCCCCCACACCGCAATGGAACAGCCCACGGTGAAAGGAGCACGAGCCCCAGGGAAACCCTCTGGGGAAGAAAACCCTGGACGATCTAGACGAGTGCCTCTCGGGTGGATGGATGTCTTCTGTTGTGAATTCTCGGTAGTGCGGGAAGCCGGGACTCTAAAGGGTAAGAAGAATGATTGGTGAGTGTGTGATAGTGTTTGAGATGGAAAGAAAGGAGGAAGGTCTTACGGGAATTCCAGTACCGGGAAAGACTCTACATGGAGCGAAGAAAACCCCTGGAAAGGGAACCCGTCTGGATGGAATCTCCCAATTGATCCGGGGGATCCTGTAATGGGAGGTAAGTAAGTGCAGGAAATGGAATAAGGTAGGAACAGAGAAAGGGGAAGAGACCACTCACTGTGTTAGGTGGGAGGTGTATCAAGAGTTCGCCCGATCGCGGACTGAAAGAAGGACAGGAGGCTGGATTCGGCAGACCCGGAAGTACGGGCGAACTTAGGCGAATCGCGGGGAAATGGCACTGAAAAGATGCTCTACGGTACAAAATAGAGTGGTTAGTATAAGAAGGAAAGAAAAAAGGAGAAAGAAGGTTAGAGGAAACTGATTCTCCCTAGATGCGAACTTACGGAGCGTCTCTGAAAACAGTAGCGACGCTACGAAGAGAGTCCCGCTTCTGCTTTAAAGGGATCACATTGACCACAAAAGTGATGGGTGGAAGGTTTCGAATGAATCTAAACCACTGGCAATTGCTCTGGGCAACCTTACACACCACCGTTTTTTAGCCCGTCTGCGCCATTGCAAAAGGGGACCAGCCATGTGCAAATCAGTCAGCAGCTGCCGCCACCGAAGGTAGCAGCCCAGCCCGAACTGCTAGGCCAGGACCCCTCTGCACAGAAAACCAAGCAACCCCAGACATGTTTTGGCCTTGTTGGACCTCCTCAGTGAGGTGCAGCCTGCTTCCCTGTGGCGCAGCGAGCAAGGGACCCACGTCTGGGCATACCCTCTCTCACAAGGAGAAACAAACTGACCACAAAAGTGATGGGTGGAAGGTTTCGAATGAATCTAAACCACTGGCAATTGCTCTGGGCAACCTTCCACACCACCGTTTTTAGCCCGTCTGCGCCATTGCAAAAGGGGACCAGCCATGTGCAAGTCAGTCAGCAGCTGCCGCCACCGAAGGTAGCAGCCCAGCCCGAACTGCTAGGCCAGGACCCCTCTGCACAGAAAACCAAGCAACCCCAGACATGTTTCGGCCTTGTTGGACCTCCTCAGTGAGGTGCAGCCTGGTTCCCTGTGGCGCAGCGAGCAAGGGACCCACGTCTGGGCATACCCTCTCTCACAAGGAGAAACAAACTGACCACAAAAGTGATGGGTGGAAGGTTTCGAATGAATCTAAACCACTGGCAATTGCTCTGGGCAACCTTCCACACCACCGTTTTTTAGCCCATCTGCGCCATTGCAAAAGGGGACCAGCCATGTGCAAATCAGTCAGCAGCTGCCGCCACCGAAGGTAGCAGCCCAGCCCGAACTGCTAGGCCAGGACCAAAGCAATTGCCAGTGGTTTAGATTCATTCGAAACCTTCCACCCATCACTTTTGTGGTCAGTTAAAGGGATCACATGACTTGCATCCGACGTTCGTTGAGGACGTGGAAAGACTAGACCGCTAATACTAGTACAGGCAGAATTTGCTGACTTCAGTGAGGCGGAGCGTTGTATTGAACCACAGAACCTTTTCTTGTAAAACAATGACCATCGCCTAAAGGGTGTAACATGGAGCGCTGCAGGTTGCACGATTTTCCTCTAAGCAATTTAAGGTTTTTAACAAGACAGGCATGCTCTTCAATAAACCATGCAGAGCAAAACGAGAACTGTTGAGTTAAACTACCAACATCTGGAACTCTTTCGGTTAAATGTGCAACAATGGCAATCAATTCCTGCTAATGCACACACAGAATGTTCACCTTTCGGCAAATCACAATGCCTTGCACATTCAAAAGGAGGGGATAATGACCACTTGGTAAGACGGCCGTGTTTTCATTTCATTCATATTTGCATCTACCAGTATCTAGTACCCGTCCATACAACTTCACACTATCATATGCCCTTAAACTTTCATTCATCTCTCCAGCAGCATACCCTTCTTAATTAATTCACGTCCTTCTCACTTTCATTATCGATCTTCGTATTCAGTAAACCACCACTCCTCCACCCTCTCGCCTTTCCTTCTATCTTCCTTTCGACATATCCCCCATCTGTGTGTGTGTGTGCGTGCGTGCGTACGTACGTGCGTACGTGCGTACGTACGTACGTACGTACGTACGTACGTACGTACGTACGTACATTGGCTCTGTCAATGATTGTTTTTTTGGTGTCATGTCAGCCCCTTTTTGGGAACTCCCTTGCTTTTATGAGCCTCCACAGCCTGACATTGTACGTTTTTTTTTTTCCTTTTCCTGCAATGTCCGTCCCTATTGGAGAGTAGTGTTCTCTTTCTGGCATCTCTTGCTGAACTGGCCATTCACACTATCTATATATCTAAATGAATTCTTGTAAAGTTACTAGGGGGCAAAATTTGCACTGCCCACTAGCCAATGGCTAGTGATATGTGACTCTTGGCAAGTAAGAAATGGTGTGGTGTTTGTATGTATAGAATTGAGGTGATGAGTGCCTTTTTTAATGGCTGGCTGGTAGCTTTCAATTTGAAATTATGCACCCAGACGTTGCTATTTTGTGAGCAAAAACTAATTTGAATTCTTATGCCTACTCAGAATTGGAGGCGTATGCTGGTGTGATCAGTGCCTTACGTGCTCAAGGTGACCTAAGCAGGGATAAAAAAGATCTCCTGAGTGAACTCTCCAAAGTTCTAAGGTAAGTTGCATCTCCATTGTAACAGTTCATGGTTGTTATTTCCCCATTTATTATGAAAGAAGCACTGTGCAGTTGGAAGTACTGATGTATAGCAGATGTTGCTTAGGTTTAGACGTAGGCGACGCATGGGTACAAGCAGTGACAGACTTCCCTTTGGCACATGCCAGCCAAGTAGAAGTAATACCGATAAAATAATATATGGATGGGAACTAATAGGTCTACAAGGAGTGACGGAGAGGTAGGTGGTACGTATATGTATGACAAAATTGCGACTGTAGTTGGGCTCCACATTGCAAGAGCGCATTTTGGGTGGCTTATAGCTTTGCAGCTTTTCGAATTTCCACAAAACCTTTCAAAAGCTATAGAGCCAGCTACATTTCTTTAGGAAAAATGTTACATATCCGTCCTGGAGGTTGGGAGGTTGGGAGGTTGGGGAGGACGGGCAGTGAAAGGGCAACATTATAAGGGAGGTCCCAAAATGTTTTCCCATTAGTTTTCCTTAGATAACATTGTGCTGTCACCTACAGCCCAAACTGTGGTTGGACAGATTTTTGCAAAACCTTCACCAGGACCTTGCGTCTGGTCTGACTCTTTATGGTTCAAATCTGTCCAGACCTTTTTTTTTATATCTGCTAAATAATGCCCATACATTAATCAGCTATATCTCGGTTCATCCAGACCACTCTTTGGAACTGCATGCAATTTTTGATTGCCTGTGCAATTGGCTTCCTGAGCCCCAAGCGTTGGACCAGCTTCTGTGTGCTCTTGTTCCTGGACTGTACCCTGTATGGGCCAACCTGATTACCTTGAGTGCCACATCTTTGAGTGGACCCCCATTGGCTCCTCAGATTTTTTTGTGGCTTCTGGCATGTCATCACCCCGCCAAAAAGTTGGCTCAGTGAGTGTAGCCCACTGCAATCTGTCATTGACCATGGCTTGAGCACAGTGGCTACTGCCAGAGCTGCTGGTCGGGTCCAGTGACCATTTTGGGTGGCACAGTGTCCACTTGGCAATGGCCACTGACCATTGCAACAGGCTGTGACCCTTGCCTCTAAGTGAGACTTCGGATGAGGCTTGGAGAAAGGTTCAGGACATGACCGAAGGCCATGCCATGGTTAAACGGACACTGGTAGTGGTCACTTGGGGGGCAGCGGGGAGCAATCGGCTCTACAGCTCACTTCTGTTAACCCAGCCATGAACGTGGTCACCTACTCTTTGTTGTTTTACAATGGTGATTGCTGTCAAGATATGTCCCGCCCCTCCCACCCGAGATTCCTGCATACCTGTTATGTCCCTTCGCTGATCCAGGGTAGGGGAAAGCCTGGCATCCAACTCGGTCCATAGTTGTGCATTTAGGGAAGCTGCCCCCCCATCCCTGGACTGTAAACGGTAACACAGCCAGAAACCGGGAGCCCTCTCCCAACACCACAGGGAAAGTCCACCTACAGATTATTGTGGTGCCAGGCAGTGCGGAGTACTGGGTGTGGGAACCCCAAGGTGAGAAATAAAGACCCCTGCCAGATAGAAGAGCGAATTGACAGAAGAAGTAAAAATACAAGATGGCCCAGGAAGGTTCCAGGAGTCCAGAGCAAAACAAGGAAAGAAGGTATTAAAGATGTTGAGACCAGCAGAGGCCGGAGAGAAAGACAAGAGATCTGTATCCAGGAGTATGAACCAAGCTGCTAGATACAAGAGATCAGGAGCAAAGAGCAAGGCAGTGGAAGGCAGCAAACGGATCCGAACACTAGCGTCCCCTCCCGAAAAGGATGCAACGCGAGGAGCTGAGGGCGCAGCCTTATTTATGGGACCCGAATCCCACTGTCGAAGGATATGCTGCAATGGGTTCCAGACCAGACCAAGCGATGCGCACTGCGCATGCGTTGAAGGCAGATGCGGGACCACCGCACATGCACGATGCAGCCAACATGGCTGCCCCCCACCGCCATGGTCCAGGGCCTCGACAACGGAGAACGCTGGTGCAATTCCAGAGTATGTGGATAGTGCAGCAGTGGGCCTCGGGGATGCAGATCCTGCAAGCGCCACGTGAAAGGATCGACCCCACCGGAAAGATGGGGGCGCAACAGTTGCACAATTATGGTTACTTTAGAAACTACAGCTGGCAAATGTGTTGGGTTTTGGGGATTGCGTTATAACTATTTCATCCCTTAAAGCACGTTTCTTTCAATCAATTATATAAACGATGAGGGAGAGGACTTGGGTAGGAGAGGGTTTGTAGTGCTAAGTAGACAAATAGACGTTTATGCCGCCCTGAAACTGAGCGGAGCTGTAAAAGTCATAGAAATCCTGTGCTGACTGGTTGCCATCTGTGTTTGTGTAAGCTCAGTTTTCTGCAGTGGAGAGGAACAAAGAGCACAGCTTTTCATTTGTTTCCAATTCTGTTTTTGAAATGTTTGATAGCATATCGACGGAGAGGCACCGAGCGGAGGTCCGGAGAGCAGTCAATGATGAGCAATTAACAACCATTGCGCACAAGTGAGTGACTGATGATTGGGTATCATCTACTGGTTTTACTGACGCACTGCCTGCCACACTTCTTAACCTCTTGACCCTCTTCCTTCTTCCCTCATTTTCAGAGCTTTTTCATCATCTCCTCCCTTTTTTTTACCATCCTTTTTAATACTTCCTTTACTACTTCCATCCATCCTCTAGCTTTTAGCATGCAGTTATTCAAAGAAGCCTTCTTTGATTCGTCTACTCTTGCTATCCTCTAATTTCTCTTCCTTATTTGTCTAAAATTCTTGAACATATAGTCTACACTCAAGTCTCTACCTGTCTGCACCATCACTCCATTCTCCCATTCGCTCTCCAGATCAGTCTGGGTTTCGTCCCATTCCCGCTACAGAACGGCTCTCATTAGTGGAATTAATTTGCTTGTCTCACCTTGTCACTCTAAACACTCCTCCGCTCTGGTTCTTCTTGCTCTCTTGGCATCTTTCGCCCCTGTGGACAATCCTACACTTCTTTCTACCCTCTTGTCTATGTGCTTTTCTGGTTCTGTCCTTCACTGGTTTGCCAGAGCTGTCTGATCACTAATTTTCCATTTCATTCCATTTTCCAATTCTTCTTGGGCCGGTAAACTATCTACTACTTTTCTTCCGCATTCATCAATTTTGGTTCCTGGTCCCCATCTCTTCTCTCTGCACATATCTCCTCTTGCTTCTATTGTCGACTTTTTTGGTGTCCCTTCTCCCTTCTCTTTTGTATGCTGATGACTCCCACGTTTCTTCTTCTTTATAGATTCTCTTCTCACTGCGCTCCCACCCATCTATTGGCCAGCTAATCATGGATGTGTTCTCATTTTTTCCACCTTAATACCTTCAAAATTGAGATTCTGTTCTTTGCTGGTTTTGCTAGTTCTACCTCTCCCGCTTTCATTTTCTTCACCCCCTTCCACTATCCCTTTTTCACAATCTAGTCTTCATCTCGGGGTCTTTTTGACCCCACACTTTCCTTTTCAGCACATATTTCTGTGTCTCTTCTTCATGCCATGTGCAACTCTACAATCGCAGCAAAGCCTGACATTTTTGTTGTTGTCGTATTTTCTTCCATGCTACAAAACATATTTCCACATTGGTTTTCTCTTGTCTTGACTATTATTCTGGCCTTCTGCCCTATCACCTTTGCTCCCTTGTGTTCATTTTCAGCTTTGCTATCCATACTCTCTTCTCTTAGCCCCATTTCTGCTCCTCATTTGTCCATTCCCTGGCTTCCCTTTGAATCCCGCCTTCTCTTCCATTTTCTCTGCATTTAATTTAAATGCACACATAGTCTGGCTCCATCCTATCTTTCTTCTCTTGTCTGAAACTATTTCCCAACTCACACTCTACGTTCGCACTCTTTTTTTTTCTCTTGTGGGTTTCTAAGCTGCCCCTTTTTGCGCACTCCTGTTGCCATACTTTTTCACTTTCACCTACATTTTGAATACTTTACCTCTTGCTATTGGCTCTACATCTATTATTTCAATTTTTTAGATTATTTTATTACATTGTCTATTTCTGCATTATTTTTTAACGTTTCATTATTGTATCTTGCTTTGGTGATGGCGTTTTATAAATCAATGAATTCAAATAACAATGCTTGCTCAGGTTTTATAACTATTCAGGGCCTTCATGAAGATGCAGTACCTCACTCGTCATAGGAGACTGCGTGGCTGTCTTGTATTTGCTGTTGTAGGGTTTGCTGGGCAAGCTCTGTCTCACACCACTCTTATTTCTGGGAAAGCCCTCCTACTCTGATTTTATTTCATGTCTTATTGTGTTTGAAATGTACAACATTGTATTTCAATGGGCTCTGCTTTTAGCCCATATGCCTTCACAGTTTCCTGTATGTTTGCATATGTTTTTATATGCAAGTTTTATTATAGCTTGATTAGAGGCACTCGGTTAGAAAACGTCCCTTTGTAGTGCTTATGTTTTGCAGTCGACAATAGGTATTCCCTATGGTGACATACACCACTTTTTCACACAGTTGCACCACAAAGACCGAAAAGTCCTGTTTAATGTGCCTGTCCCTTTACATTACTGTGATTTTCGGGTTAATGTTTTCAAGGAAATAGTGTGGCTTCCCCAGCTAATGTGTGCATATCTACAGCTTGTGCTTGTTTCTTGGTGTTAGTGTGGCATGCCTTGATACAATGCTTATGTGCTTTTTTATGTGTTCAGCATTTCGAATGTATCTCGACTGCTCTTTGCATTGATAGTTTACCAATTTCATTTAATGGACATTTCATTGATGACATTGAAAATATTTGAAAGGAAACTGCTTATTATTCACTCAATGCTTACCACTAGATTTTGTTGTAGTCTGCTGCAAGATGGATCCTTTAAAAGACAATCCGGTAGAAGATTCTTAGGACTTGAGTATCCAAGCTTTTGGCACAACTTTTGTCAAAGACTCAACCCAGCAAATAAAATAAATAACAATGTGAAGTGCTAAACTCCCAGTTTAGACAAAGAAAGTCACAATAACTACTGCAAATAAAACCCAATTGGAATTAAATTACGCAGCAATAGCTTTTGCATAATTATAAATGGGGTGGAACAAGAAACTTCTTGTACCTTTGTCCCCCTTTCTTATAGACGTGACCAGAAACAAAAATTAAATAAATGCCATGTGTTTGAAATTTCAACCGGCAAATAGTCCTACCTTAATCATTTGCAGTGGGAAAGTATCCAGCGTTCGAAACACGTGTTGGCAGAATAAATTTGCTAGAAGAAATAATTCATCGTCAAATCAAAAACACATGTTTTCAGTCACCCCGAAACACATACAAGGACTAACACACAGACATAAACTGATGACCTTGCCATGGGCATATTTATTGTTTGACACACAAACACAACCCTTTTTGTGAATAATGCTTCATGATAAACACATAACATTTGTATAAACATCCAATTGTACATTGTATGCATTGTTTATTATCTGGTGCAGATAGATATACCAGTACTATGAAGATTCTGTGCATAAATGAAAATACTTTTGTTGCTGTTTTCAACCGTACTGTTTATTAATCATATTTTACTCAGAATCAAGTGTTTTATATTTGAGATTCCTGAAACTTGTTTTGGCCCGTAATTGTGAATCTGGATCAACAGCCTTGTCTTCTTTTTTTAAGCGACAAGTAGACTTTCGTTTTGGTTGAAGGAGCATGTTTCCCAAAATAGTGACTTTGTTTACTTAAGAAGAGGAGTTTAAGGATGAAGGGGCCGCAAGTATCGTCTCTTCTGACCGTCCACATCGGCCATTACGATGACATGTAGGCAAGAGCGTTAATTGTTCCTGGCTTACATCCCTTCAGAAAGTGACCTTTCGCCCTCCAGGTGCCAAGTTGCAAACAAAGCTATCACTTCTCCTTAGACTGGTCAGTTTTTACCACTGTTAAGAATTTAGAGTGCAATAATGTCATCTTCTTTGTGTTGGCATTGACATTTAGGGATGATTGTGCCAAAGGCCTGGATGTCAACGATAACATCAATAATTTGCTCCCAGTAAAGGATTTCAAGTCTAGTTTGATGTGAAAGCCTTTGGGCCCCAACATCGTTATAACCTTTGCTGTTAGGAACTTTTTGTATGCCAAATCAAACATTGACCTCTGTGCTGCTGACCCTCGAATGCAATAGTGGATATATGATGGATAACTTTGCAGAAGAGTCTAATAAGCAGTCGGTGGACCTGACTGGAGAAGCTCTGCAGAATGATTAATTTGATATAATGATCCTTAACATTCTCAGTATTACAAAAGGCTATCTGAACATTTCCTGCTTCCTTGGTGTTGTAATGGCAGAAATATATTTTATATTTGAATTCTATTATGTAAATTGGGAGCTCATTATTGTGTGTGTGTGTGTGGGTGCGTGCGCGCGCGGTGCCAGCCTAAATCATCTTTCTTTAATGTGAACCTTTGAGAGACTATATTCTCTTCATCAATATGCAAAATTCAAAGTATGAATTGTATTGTATACTCTTTTTTTATATAGCGCCTATGCACGGACAAGTGTTTCAAAGCACTCGATGAGGGTGGGAGCATGAGGAAAAAAAGCAAATCGTCGCACAGAGCCCTTGAAATTCTGAGACGATAATAGCCTGCACAGGCAGAGTAAGTGCGTAAAAAGTACATTTAAGATTGGGGGACGGCAAATAGGCCTGACAGCTATTCTGCAGATTTAGACAGTGCAATTAAGGGGTAAAGACAAGGGAGAACAGACATACCATCTTCAGCGCAGTGTGTACCGATTGAGCAAGTGCAAGTAAGGTCACAGGGAGGGGGAGGATCAAGTGCACCTGGTCGGTTGAGACTGGGGTAAGTGCAGAGAGAGCCACTCTCTTGGATTAATTTCTCAAGTGCATTGAGTGGCGTAGGGTGTAGGGCCCTGACGCAAGTGATACACCCGGCAGCCAGTTAGCATGCTGTACGGAGGAAGAGGGAGAGAGGGGAAAAAGCAGAGAACTAAGTTAGTGTCACGATTCCTGCCCCCAGTCCCCCGGCATATCAGGCTGGAGCCAGGTCACGGCCACCTAGTCGGCCCCTAAGGGTCTCTCCATCTCCCCAGACACCTACTTGGACTCAGACCTGGCGCCTTTGGCACCAAGCTCACACACAGTCCTGAGATCCACTTAGTATTGGACTTGCAATGTATTATGGGGCAATGGATGCCCCCATGTAATTCAGTTCCTTGAACTGGATGAGCAGTCTAGTCTTTCGGGTGTGGCTCAGCCCAGGGATACCTGGGATACCTACAGACTATTTAAACCACACCCGGCTTGAGAAACATGCTTTGTGTTTCTCTGCACCTGCAGAGTGACACTCACCGTGCTCGAATCTCCTGAAGAGGCCCACTTCTTTCTTCAGCGCCAGCGCACCTGCAAGAATAAGAACTTCGTTGCCAATACTCACCTCGAAGAGCATCCAACTTCTGTCCAGCTCTTCCCAGTCTTGTCGATTCCTACGACAGAGTCATCTCCATCTCGGCAAGCCACGTCCTACCAAAGGGGAGAAGAATACAAGAAAAGACGTTAGTACGCATTCTGCAATACTTGGCTCTCTCGAATTTGCAAATAGAGTTTAATCCTTACCTGAACTCCCGTTGATCGGACAACTTCTGCTCCGGAGCATCCCGCCGATCTGAAAAAGGGGAAAAGACACATCAGGTTAGCGCAAAACATTTAAGAGGCGCCACACATTGCGCTTTCTCACCGCAGCTCATCTCCTCAGCTCGGTTCCATGCTGGGTTACTACGGCACTTAAAAGGACACGGAAAAGACGAACATTGGTTAGTGCTAAGGAAGCCAATAAGCATCACGCTCCGCATTCCTACTTACTTCAGCAGCGCATTACCATCCTCAAGACCTTCATCACATAAGGAAAGAAAGAGACAGTATTAAAGGGACTAGAGCCATCCGAACTTTTGTAAGACTCATTCCAATTACCGGTCGGGCTGAAGCCGCATCAAGCCCTGTCCGCCGGGCCTGTGCCAGTGAAGCAACTAGCCACCCTCCAGCCCGCATCACCCAACGTACCCCTGCATCGAAGGCAGGACCGAGAGCGCCCCACATCAAAAAACAAGGTGAGGAGAGGTCCGGGAGAAGGTTGGGACCCAGTTAAGAAAAGGGGAGGCCAGACAAGCAAGACCAATAGGGAATTGACCTCTGATAATACTGTGTTTCAGGCCCACTGCTTGGTTGAGCAAGTCCAGGGAAGGGTTCGAAGTGGTCGGAAGTCCGGACCGGCTGAGTGGCGTCCCCGTGGATATCAGGTGAGCGTTACAGAACGCAAAGCCTCACACCAAAAATCCACCTGGGCGTCATGGAAACGTCAGAAACCGACCAGTTAGCCCAAACGTTGGGACAGTTATGCTCTGAAGTACACGCAGCCCGGCAGGTGACCAACACCCTGAGGAGGGAGTTGATAGTTGCTAAGGAACAAACAGATGACCTAAGCCGACAACTTCTCCAGTCGCAAGCGGGACATGCACCATTGCCAGGAAACGTGCCTACAATGCCAGTACCATCAGCCAGCCCTGTTCAGATAACCCTTCCTGGGGCAGTTCGCTTGGCGCCACAGGAGCGATTCACTGGGGATCCTAAGAAATATGCACTTCCTTTGCAGGCCTGGGGCCTTTCCAAATTACCAATCACGGGTCGCATTTGTGCTATCTTATTTGAGCGGAAGTGCTGCAGACTGGTCAGTACCATTTGTGACTCAAGACTATCCTCTGTTACGCAATTTCAGTGGTTTTCAACAGGAAATGAAAAAACGTTTCGCCCATCGAACTCATGGACAGGCTCTAGACAACAAACTTCTATCCCTTCGTCAAGGGAACCAAGACCTATTGACATACATTGCCACGTTCAATAGACTTGTGGTTGAAGCTGAATGGCCTGCAGAGAAGAGAACCACGTTATTTCATAGTGGTCTGCAGGGAGAGCTAAAGGATGTCCTCGCACAAGTAGTGGACTCCTCTCAAGACTGTGCAGAATTTATTAACCTGGTGGTTCAGCTAGATCAAAGATTGCAAGACCGAAGAGCAGATCGGATCAGACCCGACTCTCGCCCTATTTATGTGCATTCAAGGGACAATGTTTCTCGATCAACAGAAGGCTCAGGCGAACCAATGCAGATTGGAGGCGTCAGGTCACCCTTGACTAAGGCGGAACGAGATAGGAGGAGGCAACAGCAATTATGTTTGTACTGTGGAAAATCGTGTCACTTTCTAAAGGAGTGCCCAGTGAAGCCACCAAGAAGGATAGTAGGAGCTACGGACAAGGAAGACCCCACCAAAGAGTCGGAAAACTGCCCAGCCCGGCAAGTGTAGGGGTCCACTTGTTGAGCGAAGAAAGTGAACTACAGACCTCCCATTTTGCACTACCTGTGATCCTGATCGATCACCAGCAACCATCGCGGATGCACGCAGCAAGAGCGTACATAGACAATGGAGCTGTTGGGAATTACATAGACCAAGATCTCGCAGCAAAGATGGGACTTCCTTTATGTCCAAAGTTAACCACAGTCGATGGCACGGAAATCGCCTCCGGTCCAGTATCCCAATGCACTGCAACATTAACCCTTCTGTGCCAGGATGGGCATGAAGAATCTATCGCTTTCGACCTCATCAAGGCACCTCAGTTACGACTGATCTTTGGAATGCCCTGGTTGGTAGCTCATAATCCTCTAATAGATTGGCGAGTAAAGGAGCTGGCTTTCTCCGAGACCTGTGCTCAAACTTGTTATCGTCAAGACAAACAATCAATCGACGCCAGAACCTCTACGCTGGGAACAGTGGTGGCCGGGACCCTACCAAGAGAGTACCAGGATTTTCAAGACGTGTTTCAGAAGGAACAAGCTAATACCCTACCTCCACACAGACCATACAATTGCCAGATTGACCTGATACCCGGCGCCCAGATCCCTTGTGGACGAATCTATGCACTCGCAGAACCAGAAAACCAGCACCTGAAGTCCTATCTCGACCAATACCTGGCAAACGGGTTCATCCATCCCTTGAAGTCCCTGGCGGCCAGTCCCCTGTTCTTCGTACCGAAAAAGGAAGGGGACCTAAGAACGTGCATCGACTATCGCGCATTGAACCAGATTACTGTCAAAAACCGTTACCCCCTGCCATTGATTCCTGAACTGCTTGACCAAGTCAAAGACACCCGAATCTACACAAAACTAGATCTAAGAGGAGCATATCACCTTGTCCGAGTTACAAAGGGCGACGAATGGAAAACCGCCTTTCGTACCAAGTATGGCCTGTACGAATATTAAGTAATGCCCTTTGGCCTTTGCAACGCGCCAGCTGCATTTCTATATTTCATGAACGATGTTTTAAGGAAATTAATTGATGTCTGTGCTTTAGTATACATTGACGACATTCTAGTGTACTCTGCATCAAAACAAGACCACGTCAAACACGTTCGATCCATACTGGCAAAACTCTGCCAGCATCAGCTCTATGCCAAGCTTGAAAAGTGTTCATTCCATGTTTCCGAGGTGGAGTTCCTTGGTTTCATTCTTAATCCGAAAGTGTATCCGTATGGATGTACACAAGGTAGATGGGATCCTAAACTGGCCATCACCAAACTCGTTCAAGGGAGTACAGAGCATGTTGGGTTTCGCAAACCGCCGGTTCATCCCGGAATTCTCACAGATAGTACATCCCATCACATCGTTACTAAAAAAGAGCAATAAAAAATTTGAATGGACAGAGGAAGCAGAAAGAGCTTTCCAGGAACTTAAGGCTCGATTCACTTCGGCCCCAATTCTACATCATCCTCGCCCAGAACTCCCATACGTGGTGGAAACGGACACATCAAACATGGCCATGGGAGCCGTCCTCTCGCAAAAGGATCCTGAAACTGGTCAGTTACACCCGGTTGCCTTCTGGTCACGTAAATTTACACCCCCCCAGCTCAGTTACGCCATCACAGATAAAGAGCTCCTAGCCATCAAGTTTGCCTTTAAGGTGTGGCGCCATTACCTTCTGGGTGCAAGACACGCCATCACTGTCATAACAGATCACCGAAATCTCCAGTATCTAAAAACTGCGAAAGCGCAATCTTCACGACAGTTATGTTGGGCCCTATTCTTCGCTGAATATGACTACGTGATTACATTTCGACCTGGAGTCAAAAATGGGAAGGCTGATGCCCTTTCCCGTATGGGTATTGAAGAACAGGACTACAAACCACCGGACCCGATACCTATTGTCCCATGTGATAAACTCCTGGGAATTACAGCAACCATCACTCAGAAAGAACTGCACGAAAAAAATCCAAAACTTGATGAGTCCTAAGCAATCACAAGAGTGGTGCACACAAGGGGAACATTACACGATAAGGGACCAGTTGCCCTACTTCAGAAACCGCTTGTTCTTACCAAATCAGGAACTACGAGAACAAGTCATGTCCAGCTATTATGATTCCTTAATCGAAGGCCACCCGGGGATCGCAAAAACTTTAGCCAAAGTAAAACTGAATTATTGGTGGCCCACGTGGCGTAAAGATATTGTTCAATGTATCCGATCTTGTAGAGTATGCGCTTAAAACAAATCATCCAAACAGAAACCGGCAGGACTCTTGCAACCGTTGAATATCCCACCAGCACCCTGGCACACGTTATCCCTCGACTTTATTACTGACCTACCATCCAGTCAGGGATTCAACACCCTTCTAGTAGTTGTGGACCTTTTTTCAAAAATGGCACACTTTATCCCTCTAAAGGGCTCCCAAACGCTTCCACTCTAGCAAAAGTATTTCTGGAATGCATCGTACGGCTCCATGGTTTCCCCTCGGTACTGGTTTCGGATCGTGGTACTCATTTTGTGTCCAATTTCTGGAGTAAGTGCTGCTCTTTGGCCCACATTGACACCCGACTATCCACCGGTCACCATCCCCAAACGGATGGTCGAACTGAGCGAACGAATCAGACGCTCGAACAGTATCTACGCTGTATGCTCCATCAAGCTGAGGAGAGCTGGTCAGATATATTATGGATTGCTGAATATGCCTGTAACAACTCCATACACACCAGTACTGGGCAAACACCCATACATGGTCGACACCCACGCACTTCCGAGTTGGACACCCCTACGACCTTAGAAATGCCAGCAATTAAAACCTTACATACAACCATTTCACAAACCTTCAAAAGAGCAGCAGGACACTTACTCCGAGCTAAGGATCGTCAGTAGAAATGTGCAGACCAACACTGAATCAAAGCCCCTAACTACCAAGTGGGAGACGAAGTCTGGCTGGCATCCAAGCATGTACCCATTAAAGGGACCCGAACCTTCCGTCCAGGATACCTAGGCCCATACACTATCACCTCCCTGATAAATCCAGTAGCTTACCAGCTAATATATCTAATTCATCCTGTGTTCCACGTGTCTCTCTTAAAGCCTGTTCAACCTTGGACCCGTGTGACACCAGCACCAAAGCCAATAGAGATCGCAGGAGAGCCAGAATTCGAAGTCAAGGACATCCTGGATTCCAAGCATGTCAGATCCAAACTATACTATCTAGTGGACTGGAAATGGTACGATCCCCAGGACAGAACATGGGAACCCTGTGAATACATCCACGCACCTCGTCTGCTTAGGAGGTTCCACCAAAACCACCCAAACAAGCCGGAACCTGAGGGGAAAGCCACCTTGAGAGGGGCCTTTGGGGGGTAATGGGGAGAGTGCTGTCACAATTCCTGCCCCCAGCCCCCCGGCATATCAGGCTGGAGCCAGGTCACGGCCACCTAGTCGGCCCCTAAGGGCCTCTCCATCTCCCCAGACACCTACTTGGACTCAGTCTTGGCGCCTTTGGCACCAAGCTCACACACAGTCCTGAGATCCACTTAGTATTGGACTTGCAATGTATTATGGGGCAAGGGATGCCCCCATGTAATTCAGTTCCTTGAACTGGATGAGCGGTCTAGTCTTTCGGGTGTGGCTCAGCCCAGGGATACCTGGGATACCTACAGACTATTTAAACCACACCCGGCCTGAGAAACATGCTTTGTGTTTCTCTGCACCTGCAGCGTGACACTCACCGTGCTCGGATCTCCTGAAGAGGCCCACTTCTTTCTTCAGCGCCAGCGCACCTGCAAGAATAAGAACTTCGTTGGCAATATTCACCTCGAAGAGCATCTAACTTCTGTCCAGCTCTTCCCAGTCTTGCGGATTCCTACGGCAGAGTTATCTCCATCTCGGCATGCCGCGCCCTACCAAAGGGGAGAAGAATAGAAGAAAAGACGTTAGTAAGCATTCTGCAATACTTAGCTCTCTCAAATTTGCAAATAGAGTATAATCCTTACCTGAACTCCCGTTGATCGGACAACTTCTGCTTCGGAGCATCCCGCCGATCTGAAAAAGGGGAAAAGACACATCAGGTTAGCGCAAAACATTTAAGAGGCGCCACACATTGCGCTTTCTCACCGCAGCTCATCTCCTTCGCTCGCTTCCATGCTGGGTTACTGCGGCACCTAAAAGGACACGGAAAAGACAAACATTGGTTAGTGCTAAGGAAACCAATAAGCATCACGCTCCGCATTCCTGCTTACTTCAGCAGCGCATCACCATCCTCAAGACCTTCATCACCTAAGAAAAGAAAGACACGGTATTAAAGGGACTAGAGTCAGCAGAACTTTTGTAAGACTCATTCCAATTACCAGTCGGGCTGAAGCCGCAGCAAGCCCCGTCTGCCGGGCCCGTGCCAGTGAAGCAACTAGGCACCCTCCAGCCCGCATCATCCAACGCACCCCTGCATCGAAGGCAGGACGGAGAGCGCCCCACATCAAAAAACAAGGTGAGGAGAGCTCTGGGGGAAGGTTGGGACCCAGGGAAGAAAAGGGGAGGCCAGACAAGCAAGACCAATAGGGAATCGACCTCTGATAATACTGTGTTTCAGGCCCAGTGCTTGGTTGAGCAAGTCCAGGGAAGGGTTCGAAGTGGTCGGAAGTCCGGACCGGCTGAGTGGCGTCCCCGTGGATATCAGGTGAGCGTTACAGTTAGCAGGGTAAATTGAGAGAAGGAAGAGCAGAAGAGCAAAGTCTTGAGGAGTTAACGGAATTTAAGGAGATCTGGCTCAAGGCGGAGGGTGGCAGGGAGGTTATTCCAGAGGGAAGCACCTGCTGAGGATAAGGATCTCCCTTCAAATCTCTGCTTGGAGAACCGGCTCACTCGCAGAAGGATGGAGGTTAGATGAGCAGAGCGCTCGGGAGGGACAGTATTTAGGTGGACAACGTTGCATGTAGGTCGGTCTTAGGCCCCAGAAAACCTTGTGAACAATGCAAAGGGTTTTGAATTTGATCCCTTGCCGCCACGGGGAGCCAGTGAAGGGATTTCAGTGCCAGAGAGATGCGGTCCCTGGGCTTGAGGCCAAGGATACGTCTCACTGTTCTTGTCTGAATGAGTTGCAGAGGGCACAGCGGAAGGGAGGTTCACGAAGAGACTGTTGCAATAGTCCAGCCTGGAGAGAACCAGGGCTCTGCAGACACTGAGCCTCTGGGGGAAAGTGAGAAAAGGTAGAGTACCTCTGAGGAGTTGTAGCTGATAGTTAGACTTTTCTGAAATGTGAGAGAAGGAGAGAATGGAGTCGAAGATGACCCCAAGGTTTCTTGCTTCGCAGGTGGGCGCGGGCACAGGCCCAAGGAATGCCAGCCAGAACGAGAGTGGTAAAGCAGGACCAGGGGTCCCAATGTGAATGATCTAAGTGTTAGTGGCGTTGAGGCAGAGGTTGTTTGCAGCACACCAAGACTGAATGGCGGACAGACAATCAGATTTGAGTGAGGAGGCGGCTGACGGTAGCCTGAAAGATAGTTGAGGGTCATCCGCGCAGCACTGGTAGTTAGAGGTGAAAGTGGTGACCAGATGTGCTAGGGCACCCATATAGGCGTTGAAGAACCAGGGGATAGGTTAGATCCCTGGGGAACGCCAGAGGTTGAGAGAGTGATAGTCGAGTGAAAGGCTTCGCGTTCCTCCTGGGATGGGCGGTTGGAGAGGAAGGAGGTTAACCATGCCAGAGCCTGACCTGTGATTCCCAGGGTGTCATAGAGACCTGTGATCAGGATGTTGTGGCTAACGGTGTCGAAAACAGGGGAGAGGTTAAGGAGAATGAGGATAGAGAGGGTGTTCGTGTCAAGATTTGAGCGCAGGCCTTCACGGGTTTTCGGAAGAGCAGTTTCCGTGCATCTGGATGGTCTAAAGCTAGATTGATGGTCGTGGAAGGAACCAATAGATTCGGTGTGGAGCGTCAGCTGAGAGATGGCCAGTTTCTCCAGGAGTTTGCCCAAGAAAGGGAGTGATGGAGATAGGGCTGTAGTTTGCTGAAATGGAGGGGTCGGCAGAGAGTATTTTGAGCAGAGGGTGCACAAGGGAGTGCTTCAGGGCAGTTGGGCAAGCTCTAGAGGAAAAGGAGAGATTGCAGAGATCCTCCAAGGCTGGGGCGAGGGAGTCAGTATTGTCTTTGATGGTTTTGGAGGGGCAGGGGTCCACCTGTTTGGATGAAGCCTTCATGGACCGGACTTGTCTGGTGACCTCATCCGGTGTGACGGGCGAAAGAGAAAAGAAGGTAAGAGAAGGGGGGGGCAAGGGAGGCTCCGGTGTTGGTGTATGCTGTGCTGTGGGAGAGAGGGTGGAAAGGATGTCTTGGGTTTTTGTGGTGAAGTGTGCAGCCAGGGCCGAGCAAAGGTCCTGGGTGGGTGTGACCGAAGAGGAGGCTGCTGCCGGATTGGCCAGTTCTTTGCAGACTTTGAAAAGTTTGTCTGTGTTGTTTGAGGCTGCAGAGATGCAGGTTTGAATAAAGACTCTTTTCTTGGTGCGGATGCAAAGTCGATAATGCCTTTGAAGGAGGCGGCAGGCCAGTTTGTGAGATGGTTTGCCTGACGCATTCCATTTCCGCTCATCTGCCCTACACTTGCGTTTAAGGGCAGCCTGGTCGGAGTCGTACCAAGAGTTGCACATTTTGGAAGGCTTCAGTCGGACCCTCGTGAGAGAATGTCAAGAATGTTGGTGATAGAGAGATTCAGGTTAGCGAGGGCTGTGTCGGGGTGGGAGTCAGCCGAAGGAATGGGCGGAGGAGAGTAGGAGCAGGCAAAAGCAGCCACTGTCCCTTTTTTCATGGGTCTGGTGACTTTGAAGCCAAGTGGCTGTGCCATATGTAATGCTGCAAGAGGAGAGTAGAGGTATGTTGAGATAATGGATTGGTCAATGCAGGAAAGGGAGGTAGTGATGGGGATAGAGGGAGAGATGTCAGTAGAGATGAGAAAATCCAAGGAGTGGCCACTGGTGCGTGTAGGGCCAGAGGGAAGGATAGAAAGTATGAGAGAGTCGCAGAGGTTGCGGAAAGGGCCTGAGGAGTCTGGATAGTCCAGATGGATGTTCAGATCGCCCAACAGGAGGAGGAAAGTAGAGGGGAGGCCAGGTCATCCCTTTCAGAGAGGAAGAGAGTGGACTGACCTGGTGGCCGATAGAAAGTGGCCATAGTGAGAGATGATTTAGGTGATAGTGAGAGTCTGCAGACTAGGCACTCGAAGGAGGAGTAGGCCTGAGTAGGGATGGTGGACACAGGTATCCATTCTGGGAATATAAGTGCCACTCCCCCACCTATCTTTTTAGGCCTGGGCGCAGAGAGGGTTTTGTAGCCTTCAGGGAGTAGTGCGTCAAAGCTCGTGACGGAGCTATCCTTGAACCATGTCTCTGTGATGGCGAGCACATCAAGATCCATCAGTTCGAGGAGGTTGCAGATGTTTGACGGCCAAGCGGGTGTTGAGGGTGGCAATGTGGAGCAGATTGCCATCTTTGAGGCTCTTTCTCAGGGCCACAGGGGATGGTGGAGGATGGCAAAGGAGCCAAGGCCAGCAAGGGCGCCGAGGAAGTAGGGCAGGGGCGCCTCTACAGAGGAGGAGGAAGGCACAGAAGGCAAGGGATCCTGGCCGGTGAGAGAGGTGAGGTTAGAGAGGTGAGGGAGGAGCCTGTCAAAGAGAAGAAGGTTGGGTTGTGGACCATGCACCATGATGGTGCCATTGAGATAAACATTAATGATGACTCTGTAAATGGTGTAGAGATCAAGGAGACCCTTCCAGCGAGTGCCACCATTAATGGGAGAAGAGGCGATAGGATAGAGAAAGCCGACCATGTAGCGAGTCCATAGATCTGGTGAGTTAACGAAGAAGAGGATGTTAGTGATGGTCTCTCTGG
This sequence comes from Ambystoma mexicanum, assembly GCF_040938575.1. Lineage (NCBI taxonomy): Eukaryota > Metazoa > Chordata > Amphibia > Caudata > Ambystomatidae > Ambystoma > Ambystoma mexicanum. Next base: position 961,945,769 of record NC_090941.1, on the reverse strand, counting down.
CAGAAGCCGTGACATAGGTGTCTGCAATAGGAAGGCCTGGGTTGAAGCCCAGTATGCCCTTCTTAAGTTTCTTCCGGATAGATTGAGTGATTGGAGAAGGATAGGAGATAGTGAAGCAGTTGGAGAGGATAGGAGCGATAGATGGCGACCTGGTTGGCAGAAGTGGAGGGGGGGGGGGACACTTGCCAGGCTGAAGCACTGATGCACTTGGGGGTAGGGAGGATGTGGGAGGCACCCGGGGGGAGGAGGAGACAGAGGGAAGCGCGCCAGCTGGTGAGAACACCAAAAGCCACAAGGCACAACTAAATTCGAATTTTGGCAAGGCAGGTGAAATACATGCAGTCTAGACAGGCTAAATTCGATTTGCCAGCAGGGCAGGTGAAATACATGCAGCACTAGACCAGGCTAAATTCGATTTGCCAGCAGGGCCGGTGAAATACATGCATCAATAGCCAATGGCTAAATTCAGTTTTCCATCAGGGTAGGTGAAATACATGCAGCACTAGACAAGGCTAAATTCGATTTGCCAGCAGGGCCGGTGAAATACATGCATCAATAGACAATGGCTAAATTCAGTTTTCCATCAGGGTAGGTGAAATACATGCAGCACTAGACGTGGCTAAATTCGATTTGCCAGCAGGGCAGGTGAAATGCATGCAGTCTAGACAGGCCAAAATCGATTTTAGCAGGGCACGTGATACATTCAGTAACTGTGCAAGGCAAGTTAAGATGAAGTCCAGATCAGGTGAAGGGGGAGGTCGACAGACCAGGTGGGAAGGAAAGGATCGAAGAGGCTAGTTAAAAGAACTGACCTTCAGAGTAGCGTTCGGAGGTCCATTGCTTACCACAGGCCCAGGAAACATGGAGTTTCCCTCAGCCTCCATGTGCACTTGGATGGGTCTAGGAGAGGACCTACAGACCTGGCCATGCAGTGGACAGGGGAGCAGAAACGGCCGTAAGTGGGCCTTGGAAGGGGTGGGCCGGCTAAAGCCTGCCGGCCCCCCATAGGCCGAAATGAATTTGCAGGTGGCCAATCTGCAAAGCCAAAGAGGCAGATGCTTGTGGCCACAGTGGGCCATCAATAGCATGAAAAGGCGGCGGCCATCTTTAAAAAGCCACAAGGCCACAGAGAAAGGCCTCCTGTGTGGCTCACACTTCACAGTGAACACGGAAGGCATCTGTCAGGGTGTGGGAAAGAAAAGGAAAACAAAAATGAGGGGTGAAATTCAAATGTTCCAAGTCTATTTTTCCGATATTTGGAAAATAAAGCATAAAAAATCAGCAAACTCCTTTCTCAGTTTTGTAATGCTGCAAGAGTTCCTCCTACCTCGTGTGTGAGGAGATACACGGGCAATGGACCCCGTCTGAAGCCTTGTCGGGTCACAGGGAAGAGTCTGTGAATAAGTCTTCTAGCTTTAATGGAAGGAATGGATTGTGCTCCATGCTGAAGTTGCATAAACTGGTGGTGGACAATGTTGGTTCCCAAAAAAGGCAAGGATTAGAAAAGAAAAAAATAATTTGATGAAAGAAAATTTAAGGGGAGCCTAAAACACAATCGAAGGAATAACAAAAGGACCAAATGATAACGTGCATTGTAATTTTTTAAGTTATCACTTAACATAAATCAACCCAAATATTATGAATTTTTATTTACTTTTCCATTTGGGTGCAACCGCAATGTATTTACTTTTTTAACATTTTTTCTTTTTTTAGTATGTGTGGCCCCAACAGCTCTGCTGAGTGGTCTGTCGAAGGCCGTCGTCTGGTGCCGCTAATGCCCCGGTTGGTTCCACAGACAGCCTTCACAGCGACCGCCAATGCTGTTGCAAATGCAGCAGTTCAGCATAATGCCTCTCTCCCTATCCCTGCGGAAACAGGGAATAAAGAAGGTAAGGCATGCCTGAGCAGGTTTTCTTTCTGTATTTTACCTAATTGTTCGTATTCTTTCGTAGTTGGATTGGCATTAATATCAGTGCGGGTCATTAGGACTCTGCCAGTCTGCAAACAAAGTGCTGGTATTTCCAAATACCGTCCCTTTTCCAGACCGGCAGAGTACAAGTTGGCCAGTGGGGGACACTTGATTTACCTCCAGCTCTTGGCTGGAGGTAAATTGGGCCACACCAATGAAAAACAGCCGGTATTCGGTAATACCAGTAATCCCCTCCATGGAGTCCTAGGTAATTCAGAGGACCATCAAATCCCTTTCATTGTCAGTAATAGCTAATAATCTGTCTTTCACGAAAAGAGAAATGTTGATAGACTAGATTCGTAGCAATTGACCAAAGCAGTGCCTTTCGTTTTAAATATTTTAACATCGATTATGACATGCTCTAGGCTGTGTCTCCCTTTTCCAACATTCCACCAGGACCATGCTAACTGCAATATTCTGAGTACATTCTCCAACTGTTTATTTTCATATGTTCAACAAAAATAGGTTAAAAGCAACATCTAATTAGTAATGTTACAAGGGCTGCTGGGGCTGTGACAGTTGTTATTTTGGATCATCCTCAGTATGTGCCCTCTGATTATCTTCGGGTTGATAACATTGTTCCAGCCCAATTCCCAGGAATGTTCCTAAAAATCCTTTCTAGAAATATAAATTACGTGACATTGAAATGATAACATGTATATCAGAAATACCAAACTGAGCTGACAGTTGGTATCATTGCGTAAAGATAATTTTGTTTTGGTTTCGGATTGAAGATGTCCAATTCCCGCACTGTTAGATGTATGTTCCAGTGAAGTGATGGCATACTTTCTCAAATGATAAAATGTGAACTTCCTTTGTGACCTCTTGAATAATGGTTGATCACATCTTAAGTGTTTCCGCAAAAATGTGCAACACCTACAGCATGACTTGAAGTGTACACACACTGCCTCTTTGAGCAACCCACTGGAAACTTGTTAAGCCAACTGAGCATGCCAGTAAGTGCAGCCGCTTTCTCTACTTACCTTATGCGCTTGACTGACAGCCTTATGCACACTAGAACCTGTGGTGACTGTACATATGTTTAATATGGAGTGTTGTGCATTATCACCTGCTTGTTAGATTTTCTGGTGTGTATTTTGGACCTAAAATAAATATAGTATTTTTGTACATTCCTGTATACATTGAATTATTGTGTGCTTCACTGTGTGAGCTCATTGTGGGGCACTGACCCCACTCACACACTCCTTAGAATAGCCTTAACTGCTCGCCATTGCTACCTTAATTGGATTTTGGCTAACCTCTCAGAGTTCCCCTGTACACTGTAACTAGGTATGCCAACTTAAATCTGTCCACCAGGCCTGATTCTAGAAATCCATCTTAACAAGTTGGCTCTCAGCAGTGAGGTTAAGGTCCTGGGTACTCCAGTGTTGTTCACTGGTATGTAGTACAATAATTATATTTTCACAGGACACTGTTATTTGAAGTTACTAGTTTAATATAGCAGTTGCCTACTCCTGTTTAAATATGGAAACATTCACCATGCCTACTCTTGGTGCTCTCAAAGTAGAATATTGAAAAAAGTTGATTGTAGTTAGATGATTGTAGATAGATGATTGCCATCCTCTGGTATAAAGACTGATCTGATACAGAAATTGCTAGATCATCAAGAGTCTAGGATATATCTTTTGCCTCTAACCCGTGATGCAGTAGATGCTGGGGCAGGTCCCTGAAAAAGCAATGAGGCTGTGGTTACTGCCACTATTGAGAATGCAGAGGACAAGGGGTCTTCTCATGTTTCAATGTCATCCTCAGATGCTCAGGCCTTTTTTGAGATTAAAAGAGAGAAACCTAGGCTCAGGAAGAAGGAGTGGACTTTAACATGGCTAAGCTGGAGTATGACAGGAAAGAGAAACAGTAAGACCGGGATCACCAGTTGGAGTTGGCCAGACTGCAAGGGTCTCAAGGCTCCTCCAGAGGTTCTGGGAGTGGTTCGGATCCTCTTCTCATTCAAGATTTCCAAAGGATATGCTTAGTAGGTATGATTAAAAATAATTATATCATTAATTGGTTAACAACTTTTGAGTGCTTTTGAGGTGCAGGAAAGAGGTGAACCTGATGAGATTGCTTGGCTGCTCAGCAGACTACCTCTTTCTAGCTTTAGTGCCATTATGGATGTTTCAAATGCTGACAGAAGACTGTTAAGTTGAAGTAGGCTTTCCTTAAAGTTTGGGGAGACTCCTGCCGAATGCTTAAAGAGGTTCAGAGAATACAAAAAGAAAGATAATAATACTTGGATGTCTTTTATGTCAGATTCCTTGAAGCATTTGAGTCGCTGGGTAGAAGGCCATAAGGTAACCACTTTTGAAGACATGATTAACTTGGTCAAAAGGGGTGGGCCTACTGATAAACCTTCTTCCCATAAGGCTGCCATACAGTTTCATTAGGGGAATAAGTTACAGGTGCATAAAAAGGGCAGTGGGACTAACTATTGTGAAGAATCCTACGGATCCCCACTGAAACCCTGCCTAAAGTCTCCTCCCAGGCGGCCAGGGAAAGGCAAATGCTTCCTGGTCTTGACCTTGGGGGTGGTGTTCACTGCCGTAGGATCATCTGGGAGGAGACCAGGGCCAGGGTGGTGAGGAGATCCTGTGGGATGAGACACAGTATGTGTCCTTTGAAAGGGAATATCTTTCTGAATTGCCGAAACAGTTTATGGCTTACTGTCATTATAAAGTCCCTGAATCACATACAAGATCCGTGGCTCTGGGCACAATTACTATAAAACCTGAACAAGCCTTACCCGCATAAAGACCCTTCTAAATATTTCAGGATAAACGCCCTCCTTCCTCCAAAAGGTATCTTGGAAAGGAATCTAAAGGTATTGCCTTAAACAGACTGTCTTCCTCTGTAACTAGAAATTGTGATGATCCATCCTTAAATAACTTTAAGGGGACTAAATCTACCCTTAATCAGAGGGTATTTAAGATAACTAACTTTGTTGTTGGGGTTTGCGAGTCCCATAATCCCATAAGTACTGGGACGAGGAAGAGGGCTGAAGAGGTATGTTGAAGCAGTAGTCAGGCAATATAGCCTAACAGCCCACACCTAAAGGAACCTGGGAGGCATAAAAGGCCCCCTCAGGTGCAGGCAATGGGAAAGAGCTTGAACTGTGACTGGAGTGCGTGCTGTAGTAGCATAAAGAAGAAGTCACTGAGCTGGCAAACCAAGCAGAAGTGGGAGAACCAGCGGGTCACCGGACTGTAGATGCAGCAAATTTCACCTGCTTGTTTTGAGAGGGTCCTGATCCCCCAAACTCTGAAGTGCAGAGGCTGCACAGCAGAAGGCGTGCAGGAAGGCTTCCTTTCCCCATATGAGCCTGATTTCCGTGGTTGCCATGCAGAGAACGTGTTGGAGAATGAGGTGAAGAGCTGTTGTCAAGCTGTGGGTCTCGTGAGCAAGAGGGACTCCTTAAACGAGTGGCTGGACCGGAGACGCCTTCAGTGAGGAAGGGTGTCGGTCCCTGTGAAGCCAGAAGCAGTAGAAGTTGTGGCAGAACTCGTGGAAGCTGTGCAACCCGCAGAACAAGGATTACAGAAGCCAGCGAGTGAAATCTGGCATTCTGATTACTTGCACGAGCACTGCCATCAACAGTATCTAGTTTCCTATTCACTTGTATATAGTCAGAAGCGAGCTGAAGTTGTTTGTTCAAACTTTTAATAAGGGAACAATGGAAAAGTAGCACTCGCATGTATCAGGTAATTCCCATTTAGTTGCGTGAAGCGCAAAATCCCCGAAAGACCATTGTTAAACCCTTAAAAGACTGTAATCCTTTATGAAGACGTGGCCGTGTGTTTCCCATTATGAAGAGTAAACATTGCAAAGGCCATTGCTAAACATTTAACGTTGGTAAGACCATTGTTTAACCTTTCAAAACTACATAAAGAAGTGGTTGCATATGCCTAATTGTTCTTTCCAAAGGAAGACTGAACTCTATCCTTTAATTTTACGTGGGCATACATTTCTTATGAAAGAAGTTAAGCAGTTAAACCGTTTATCTACAGTTAAAGAGAAGAGCAAGTATTGCCCAAGCCTAGAGTCTCCCATACTAAGTTTGAAAGCAATGGCGCGTGAGTTCGGGCAGGAGTTCCAGTCATTACTCTGTGTCTGGCGTGAGAGGAGCTCCTGTTGCTGGAGATGTGAATTCTGTGCTTTTGAATACCACTTTAATTGCTGAGACCACCCTTATAATCTCATCCCAGACGCGTAGTGCTTCGCATGAGTTCTGGCAGGAGTTCCAGTCATTACTCTAGTCATTACCAGTCATTACTCCAGTCAGAGTCGAGGAGGAGTAGTGGAGGACTCACCGTTGCACCATGAGACCTAACACCAGAGCAAAGACGACAGCGAGAGACAACCAGCCGTCTGCATTACTATGGAAGCAGAGAAATAAGCATTGCTCCCGTGGACTATCGGTAAAGGAAGCGAGCGGGATGAATGGAGAATGCTGTATGATGTCGTTAAATAACTCAACAAAATATAGTGGCACTGATTCAAGTGAGAGCTTTGTAAAAGTTATAGCCACTGAGCATGCAATTGTCTTAGAAACAGACATCTTACATAAACCCTTGATTGAGAGAACTATTGAAGCTGTACACATGAATGTCGCTGAGCTGAGTGAACTCGGTTCTCTTGTTGACATACACTGTGTAAATTCGGATACCGTAATGCCAAATAACGTGGGTCAAGTGGGCGCGAACATCTGTCAGTCCGATGTAACATTGCCCAAAAAAATTATTTCAAACCGGACATAAGGAACCCGAGTTAGCAGAAACTTTGCCAATTGCAGTACTTGCCAAACCATCAAAGCAACAAATGATTGACACGAAGCAAAATATCAACTAACTTCGCAACCAACTCGACCCACCTGAAGCGCTGTCATCCGGCTCCCTGCCCCACACTAAGGGAACGGTGGAGGCGGTAGAGGCGAGTGTGGACACAGGTTTGGACGATGCTCCAGTGAGCTCTGCGGGATCGGACACGTCAAGAGCTCAGACAGGAGACGCCTGTGAGGACGAGTGCGAAACAGCGCCACCGCAGCTGGAATTCGAGCAGCAACTCACCAGGGCACACTGATCACTGAAAACAACAAGAGAATTCCGGGTGACACACTGGAAGACCCGAAAGAGGTGTGGTGCCTGGGAAAAAAACAAGGAGAGCAGAAAGAGAAAAATAAGAAAAGTAAAAATATTATGTTAAACGACAGCGAAAGGCTAATCGGGAGTCTGTATAATATTACTCATGAGAAACCTCAAGTCTTATGTTAGACATAAGGAATGCACTGATGGTCTTGCAAATATCCACAGGAAGTTAACAAAAGAAAAACATCACGAGCCAGCAAACCGAATTGGTATTGAACAAAGTGATACATTTCCATACGTTCCCCTAACGACCAACTACGTAAAGTCAATCAGCATAGATCAAGACTCCTGGAATGAAGATGATAACACATCAATGAACATTGAAGATGAAGAATGGGAAGACATAAATCCAACACACAAAGAGGACAATATGCTTACTCCTCACCAAATGCAGACCAATCAAGCAGTAGAAGTTGTGGCAGAACTCGTGGAAGTTGTGCAACACGCAGAACATGGATTACAGAAGCCGGCGAGTGAAATCTGGCATTCTGATTACTTGCACGAGCACTGCCATCAACATTATCTATCCTATTCACTCGTATATAGTCAGAAGCGAACTGAAGTTTTTAGTTGAAGCTTTTAATAAGGGGACAATGGAAAAGTAGCACTCACGTGTATCAGGTAATTCCCGTTTACTCGTGTGAAGAGCAAATGCCCCGAAAGACCATCGTTAAACCCTTAAAAGACTACACGTGGTCGTGTGTCTCCCATTATGAAGAGTAAACATTGCAAAGGCCATTGCTAAACATTTAACGTTGGTAAGACCATTGTTTAACCTTTCAAAACTACCTAAAGGACTGGTTGCATATGCCTAATTGTGCTTCCAAATGAAGACTGAACTCTATCCTTTAATTTCACGTGGGCATACATTTCTTATAAAAGAAGTTAAGCAGTTAAACCGATTTATCTCCAATTAAAGAAAAGAGCAAGTATTGCTCATGCCTAGAGTCTCCCCATACTGATGAACAAAATAACCGAGAACAAATTATAACAGCCTTGCCAAGATGCAAAGCCTCTACCCCGCTAATAGGGAAGCGAGGGAAATTAAGGAATAAAAGCTTATACGAAACATCAATTGCAGAGGAGATTTGTGAAATGGAACAGCGTGAAAACATTATTAGGACAATGAAAGCCAGAGATTATCAAGGGTTAAGTAACCAACAACCAGTGATCCTGACCTTGCCTGCAAAAAACACAAGGAGGCTCCACCACCAAATATGGAGCGAGAAGTGAATAAAGGAACAGATACTGACTTGGAGATAACACGCCGGGCTCAACAACAACCAAATATAAATGATATGGACGGAATGTCAAAATCTCTCGCAAAAAGACCAGAAGGGACACAGAGAGAGGAAACTGAGAACCAAAAACATTGAGTATTAATTGACAAAAAGATGCATAAAGATTGAGAAAGAAATTCTCAACATCCATACATTGATTTTGACACGCATAGAGCAAAAGCTAACGAGGAGAACTCATACACAGTAGAGACAAAGGATGTAGATCTGTCAGACGAACGAACTGTGCCAACTAAAATACGCTCAAATAATAAGCAGGCATTAGGAAAAAAGAAACGAGGAGAAGATGAATCCTGCTGGAAAAAAGTCATTGATCCATTGCTGCAGGGATCCGGAGTCACAATAATGTTATGGCGGAACTTTCTATCTCTCTTGCTCCATATACCAAATTATGTGAATCACTTAATGAAAATATAAAGGATAACACCAATCTGTTATTACAAATACAGTCCCCAATAACAAACTTGGAAGCTTTCTCAGTAAAATTGGAAAATCGGCAAAATCACGGGGCAGAAAGCTCTATCACACGCCTTATTGGATTCACTAAAGTGGATGAGAAAAACATCTGAGCTTAATGAGGGAGAGTGCCAAAGAAGACATGATGTTGAGCTTGAGCTGGCACTGGGACAGCAGGGGCTATCAACTAATCAGACTGCAGTGCCGCCCGTGGTCAACAGAGCACCTACAGATCAGAAAGTTCAGAGAGACACGGAAAATCGCTTTGATTTCCAAAATAACAGCGGACTCCAACAAAAAAGGGAAAGAAGCGCCCTCAACAGGAACGAAAGAAGGCCCGGTGTCCTACCAACGGCCTTAAGTAACAAACCAGGCGATAGCCGACTTAGATAAAAGAACAAGATTTGAGAAATAATACACCAAAGAGAAATGTGGATGTAGGAAATACCTACGCCTGGAGCTACAAAGTGGATCCAACAACAGAATTGTAACAAAAGACAGCCTTTACCCAGTCTTCAGCACAAATCAAGGACCCACTTCTGGGATCGTGGCAGTGGAAGAAGCTAATAGTAGGAACCTTTGTGACAGTACAAAACAAGATCAACGAAAATACCTTGTAAAAAAACCCAAAAAACATCAAATTAGGGAAAATAAATAAAGGATCAGATTCAAGGGCTTTCTTTAGAAATATCCAAGCGATTTCGTCGCCTGAAATATTCGAAAGAAAGAAGCACTTAAGCGAAAAAAGGATAACAATGAAAACAGATGAGGCAATGGGAAATGTAGTACATCTGAGCAACTCGGAGGAGGACAACGATAGGAGTATAGAGGGAGTGGAAACGGAAGCGGAACATGACCTAATAGATGACGCTTCCTTTTACATTGATGTAAACCAAACTGATTCAGACAGACTTAACCAATGAAAAAAAGTCAGCAAGAGTGGTGACGACTGTGCTAGAGTCTTTGCTGGAAGGAAATAATGAAACCGCGATTACGGACACAAGAAACAAGGAGGGCTCAGAAGAAGCAGCTTATTTCTTCTCCACAATGGAACAAAAACAAAAGAGAAGACAAATAGAGGAAATAAAATAAACTCAGCTACAGGGAATAAGGAAAAAGCAAGAAACAATAAAAAAAAACTGGAATCCAAAGAACCCGGCAAAAACCACAGCTAAACCAACTCGAAATATAAATACTGAATGAAAAGAACTTGCGATTGTGGATTCCAAACTCAAAATTAGGATTGTAAACATACTGAGCCTTAACGATGACACAAATTTAAACCGGAAAAACGTGATCAAGTTACTTCATTGTGCGTCATCATTAAAGCACATCTTGTCGGATGACATTGCATGAACGAGAATAGAGTGGATGAAGTTATCACACATCTGTTCTCTTCAAAGGTAAAAACTAAAATTCTAAAAGAAAGAAGTAAACTAAGAAAATTGGGATATGACATAAATGATCACAATACAAAGTCGGTGGAAAAAAGGAAATCAAAAACTAAAAATAGTGGAATCGGAGGACAAACAAAAGGCACAAAAGAAAGACGTGCCTGATGAAAAGAGCATTGAGAGGAGAGAAAATCTGAGTAACCTTTGAAAATACCATCAAAGAAAATGAATATCAGCAACAAAGAAGTTGCAGCAAAGAATCATCAACCACGAAAGATGACTTGGGCATAGCTGGCAAATTCTCTAATAACGTAAAGGAAACATTAACAAAAAGAATATAAGGAAGAAGAAGCAGTGACAAAAGAGATGCTTATTTCATGGAATACTAAGGGGTTTCATCATAGTTTGAACTGCTCAAACAAAGATCTGAAGGACGCCTCGTTTATTTGTCTCCACAAACTGCCTGTTTGTGAAAATTACGAGGTCTATATCAATCCTGACCAAAAAAGGCAAAAAATGGAAGACCATACAGAGGTATGTTGATCCTGATTGAACAAGGAAAGGGTAATTCACTATTAAACAATGGAAACCACAATAGATTCATACAATGGTGTCATGATGCCTACCCCCAGGCATCCGGATCAAGCCCATCAGCCCCGGGAGCAGGCATCCAGATATTTAATAAAACCCCAGCAGCCCCGGCTCATAATAGAAATCAGTCCTAGTGCCATAGGCGCCAGGCTCATAGTCTTCACTTACCTCATGCAGACCATGCTGCAAATTAATCCAAGCCAACGTGAGGCCTGGATGGGACTATTTTACTACAGGGACTATTTTTTACTCGGGTGTGGTTCTAGGGACTTCTTACCTGGAACTACTTTGGAGGCTATTTAAACCACACCCGAACAGCAGCACATGCTTCAGGTTATTCTGCATCCAGCAGCGTAACGCTCACCGTGCCTGCAGTCAGAATCCAGTCTTCAGCCACGCCCGTCTCGAATCCAGAGCTCCTAGCAATAGAAGAAAGAAGAAGAAAAGGTTAGAAAACAGATATTATTTCAATCCTTACCTGAATTCCGGATCCATCACGTCTTCAAACTTGAAAAGGACGTTATTCTACACGCGTCGCATCGCCAGCTGCAGTGCCGCGCCATACTCACCAGTCCTCACAGCATTTTTCGATCCGGCACAGCCTCCATCATTTTCTCCGCCGAATCTAGGGGACAAAAGAAACATAAGGTGAGCCGAAAAAGCCAACAAATACAACCTCTCCACAATAGACTTACCTGATTAACAACCAGAGGCATTATTCTGTAACAAACCGCAACTTCTTACACCGCACCTGTAAGGAGAGAGAAACCAGCAATTTAAACACACGCATCTTTTGCCGGACAGTGTTGGGTAATAAAGACTCTTACCTGAACACCATCAGCTGCCACAAGACAATCTTCCCTTGGACCCAGCTGCAACACAAGAAAGGAATGTACAAGAGTGAACATCGGACATATTGAACTCTTTGAACTTTATACTTACGGGTTCTCGGCTGGAACCTCGGAGTCAATATTCATCCGAAACTCTTCCAACGCCTTCAAACCAGTGAAGTAACTGGTATCTACGCGCCCCTGTTTTCCACGCAGGATGGAGAGCTCATCATTTACAAACATAAGGTGAGCTTACTGAAAGTGAATCGGTGGTAATTAGTGGGGAGAACAGTGGGGTGCCATTACTAGAATCCACGGGTGGCTAAATCCCTTTCTCCACTTGCAGGAGTATACTTCTACGGGTCAAGCAGACGTGGTTAGGCGGTCCAGTCCAGTCTGCCATCTCTGCACTACGCTTCACGTTGGAGGAGGTTGCAGCTCTCTGGGTCCGATCGACGCCCCTGTGGGAGCCAGGTGAGCGTAACAAATGGGCACTACTAGAAACCAAAGACCAGGATTCTGGAATTGAACACAAATCACTGCTAATAAACATCTACTGGAATCCACAGATAATTAAGATGAACATACTGTTGGATAAAATTGCGAAGATAATTGAGGAAGAAAGATATAAAGCTGCGGACGTGGCCGTGATTCTATGCAGTGACCTAAACATTAAATGCTTGAATGCCCAGGGACTCCCAATTATCGAAGATCTGAAATCTGAAAAGTCGGACGTTCGAAAATGGGTCCAGATGGCTAATGAACAATGTTGAATGGGCAAGTGAAAGGGGATACCCCCGGAAAGTCCAAACGGAGTGGTCAGTTCAACATTGGATTACATATGGTCCCTGAAGAATGATCTATATAAGATAGACTGTCTTCTTTTTTTTTTATATAACATTTTATTGCTTTTTGAAGAAAACAATGTTACAACATACAAACAAACCCCTCCCCCCACTACTCCTTTGCCACCTTGTCCGGTCTGTTAGGCATATTGGTCGTAGCGCTTCGTACTTGTCTTCACTGATGTGTAACCCAATGCTATATTACTGAGTACTCTCCCATTCATTCTCCCACTTTGTCGCATTGGTTCTCAGTTCACACCCTCCTCCCACTTCCCCCAGATCTTGCCGGCCTTAGCTGGGCACCCGTGTGCGGTATATGTTCTATGTTCTTTCGCTGCACAGGTGTCCATTTTGGCAGACCGTTGGGCCAGGGTCGCACAGTCTGGGGCTCCCCATTTCTGTGCAATATCACGCTTTATCAAACCCATTGCAGTAGATGGGGGGGAAAATACCCTCCCATTTATTTGCGTAATTTTCATCTGGGACCCCTAATAATCGCTTCGCAGGTTCCAGTGCCACTGTGCGACCCAAGACCCAGTCTTTGATAGCATTGCGTCCAAAAGGTTTTTATCCGGGGGCATTCCCAGAGTAGATGGAAGAAGGTACCTTCCTCTCTCCGGCATCGCAAGCAGTTGGGATCAGAGGCCCGCCCCCAGCCGAACAGGGCCACTCGGGTGTAGTAGACTCAGTGCAATATTTTGAGTTGTACCAGCCGGATTTTGGAGTCTATGGCGATTTCGCGCATAAGTACTTGAACCCAGTCCTCTGGTTCTATGGCGCCAACGTCCTTTTCCCAGTTAGTTTTAAGGCTGGCCAATTCCGTAGTAGCGTTTATGTCTTTATATAGAATTGATGTGATTACATCCCCGACTGTGGTTATTCCTGCCTCCACCAACCGGGTCCATACAGCGAGCTTCTGCACCTCAGTGAGCATATAGTTATTGCACAGTGTTTGCGCCAGAGTTATTTTGTTCCCCCAGCCTATGTGCGTATGCGCCTGCCTCCAGACGATTGCGATATGTGCGGAATTTCTTTTGCGGGGGTGAGAGGGTCTAGTAAGGTTCTGGTATAATGTGATGAGTAGTGGGGTATCTTGTACAGTGGACATCTCTGCCCTAATGTTTGGGAGTTCACGGTCCCCATGAAGCAGTTCGTTGACCACTGTTAGCTGGGTCGCCCAGTAATCGGACCGGAGATGTAGGACTCCAATACCCCCCTCCCAGATGGACCTCTGCAGCGTTGTCAGCGTGATACGGGGTTGCCCGCCCTTCCGTATCAATTTCCTAAGGAGGCGTTCCTCTCGGACGAATTCTGAGTCCGGTATTGCGTGTGGGGCATTTTGCAGCATGTATACAAAACGTGGAAGTGGCAACATCTTGAAGAGCGCTGCTCTACCCATTATTGTGAGGGGGAGATGCATCCAGTGCTTCACGTCTTACGCAAGGGGATCAGTTAATGGGTGCAAGTTACTGGGCACATAGGCCGAGAGGTTCCCAGAGGTCCATATGCCCAAATAGCGAAAGCCTTCCCTCTACTCGATAAGGGACTTCTTGTGGGATTGCCCGGTCTCCTCCTTTAACTGAAAAAAGGACTGATTTGCCCCAGTTTAATTTTAGACCGCTAAAATCCCCTAAGGCTGCCTGCATCTGGGCCACTATCGGGCATGCTTGGTTCGGGTCGCTCAGACAAAGTAACAGGTCGTCCGCATAGAGGGAGACCCTATCCTCTCGTCCTTCTGGTCATCGGAACCCACACCATGTGGTGACTTGTTGAAGCCACTGTGCCAACGGTTCGATTGCCAACGCAAAGAGGAGGGGGGATAGCGGGCAGCCCTGCCGTGTGCCCCTGCCTAGCGGAAAGGTTCTGGAGGACCAGCCATTTACCCTGACCTCTGCTTGTGGTGCCTCATATAGAAGCTGAACCCATCTCATAAAGGTTTCTCCAATCCCCATGTGTTGCATCGTCACCCACAGACTTCCCCATATCACTGAATGAAACGCCTTCTCAAAATCAATTGCTAGAAGAGCGAGTGCCGGTTTGATATTTGGGGCTCTTTCCAGTAGTAAGTGGAGTCGGTGTAGATTAATTCTAGTCGACCTGTGTGGCATGAAGCCGCACTGATCAGTGTGAACCAAAGAGGATATGACTGACTGTAGCCTGGTCGCTAGTACTTTGGCAAGAACTTTGGCCTCGCCGTTAATAAGTGATATTGGTCTATATGATGTACATGATTCAGGGGGTTTGCCCTGTTTCGGGATTACCACGAAGCTGGCCCTTCTAAGATCCATGGGGAGAGTGCCCTTCTCTCTAGCGGCGAGGAACATTTTGCGGAGGGGCGTTGCCATCTTGTCGCTGCCCATTCTCTTCCACGTCTCAACCGGGAATCTGGTGCATCCCAGCGTCTTCCCGGATTGCAACTGGGCATTGTCCTCTGCAATCTCAGTTTCGTCTAGCTCTCTATCGAGGCGTGTTCTCTGCTGCTCCAATAGTTGTGGGATCACGATTTCGTCCAGAAAGGACCGGTCTGTTGGGGCAATTGGAGCCCTGTACAGATCGGCATAACATTAGAGCGAATGCCTCTGCTATATCTGAGTCTGTTTGGGCCGGACTGTTCGCATTGTGGACAATCTGTCTGACATATCTATGACCCTCCTCGCGTTTCTCTAACCAGGCCAGTAACTTGCCCGCCTTGTCACCATATTCGTAGAACATAGTCCTAGATTCCCTGTGCGCCTGTTTTGCATTGTCTAATGCCATATTGTGAAGGGATTACCTGGCTTTTAGGAGCGAGTGATGTGTCTCTGGGTGGCATTTAATATGTACCTGGTTTCCGTTTTTTCCACCTCCCCCTCTGCCTCAATCACTTTATTGTGGTGTTCTTTCTTTCTGTTGCTTGTCCAGGCGATCATTTCCCCTCTAAGCACTGCTTTGTGTGCCTCCCACAGTATGACTGGGTCCTTTACCGTGCCTGCGTTTATTTCGAAGTATTCATCGGATTTCTCAGTGATAAACTCTACAAATTCGGGAAGACCCAGATAATAGTTATTCAGTCTCCATATCTTGGGAGGCAGCGGTCGACTCGTGCGAAGCGCCATCTCCAGGGGAGAATGTTCTGAGATGCTGCGGGGTAGCTGTTCTGCAGTGATTACTCTATACGCCTCAGAAGTTGGAAAAAAGAAGTGGTCTGTCCTGGACAAGGACACGTGGGCTCCTGAGTGGAAGGAGAACCCTTGATCTATGGGGTGAAGTTCCCTACATACATCACGTAGGCCCAGCGCAGAGGAAAAGGTAGCCAACCTAGTGGGTATGTTGGGGTTGCGATTTCGTATGTGAGTTAGTTCGCGATTATTGGATAGCACATCATTGAAATCCCCCCCCAGGATCCACAAATCCGGTTGGTGTTTAGCCAGTAAGGTGGTCACTTCTGTCAGAAGCCCCTCCCTAATCCGTGCGGGGAGTATATCGCTAGTATAGCTAGTGTTTCCCCCAACAGCGCTCTTCACACCAGCACAAAACGGCCGCTGGGATCCTGCTCCACTGCACTCAATTGGAATGGGAGATGCTTATGCAAGAGGATTAGGACTCCCTGTGACCCCATAGTGTACCCCGCGTGGAACGCCAGGCGATAATTAGTCCTGAGGAAAAACTGGCAGGTCGAACCTGCTAAGTGGGTCTCAGTGAGGGGGGCTACATTGGGGTAACGCCTATTAAGGAACTGAACAATGAGGTGTCGTTTAATGCTCGATCCCATGCCATTTACATTTCAAGTGAGGAATTTAAGGGGCTTAAAGCGGTCCGCATTTGCTAGTGGAGTTTGTACATCCGCAGTATGGTCAGTAGTGGTCCGTATTGAGAGTTATGTTGGGAAGGATGAGGTGGTGTATATGATGGTTTGGCTTGTTTGCAGGTGGAGACTTAGCGGTCACTTGGGACAAAGGTGTGTGTATCCAGTATAGATAAGTGGCGGTGTCGTGAGTGGCAACAGATTGGCGCAACTACCTTGTGCATAACCGGTGCAAAACCTATCCCATCCCACCTTCCCATACTCCTTCCCAGCGTGAAGTATCTGTCCCCCGAACTCATCTGGCGACCGAGAAACTAGGTCGCCAGGTCAACTAAAATGGAATCAACTGTTTCCAAACTTCTCGAGACTTATTGCGCCTGATGCAAATCAGATGTCTCGGGTTGGGGGTCATGGGTCCATCTATAGCCTGGCATGTTGGTGAAGAGGACTCCTGAGTATTCTAATAATTGCTCTAGGACCAAGATTGGCATCCCAGTATTCTTAGATCAACTGAATGCTTGTTCCGAAGTGACTGATCGATGAGGCGCCGGCTACGGCTGGTGCCAGGTGTTCCCTTCCGATCTTGCCTTTGTCGACCGCCGTTGTTAGGGCTGTTGGGGATCAGCATTTCCATCCGGTACTTCCTGGACCTCTGGTGCGGGTTGTCGGGCAGGTCTGTCTCGCCTTTGCTGGGGTCCTGGTCTTCCTCTGGGAGTCGGATCAGTCCTGGTCCAGTCCCCACTGATGTGGGTCTCTGCCCAAGTCCATACTTCCTGTGGGTCCGTGAAATGAACTGTTTTACCTTTGTGATGGATTCTCAATTGGGCTGGGAAGAGGAGTCCACATTTAACATTCATGGAATGGGGCTTTTACTTCAGATGTTCAAAGGATTGTCTGGCCTTCTGGACCTCGCAGGTATAAATATTAACAAGGGGGGTCCTGGGATTCCCTCTGCCAAACATTAGTCCTGGTTACGACAGACTTACGCAGAGTCTTTTGCTCACTATCTTTCACAGAGAAGAAATATCCCAAACATATCAGTCTTTGTCCTGCCCTGGGGCAGTCCAGCACCGAAATGCTAGGCAATTCTCCTCTGAAAAAGAGTGCCGACAGAAACCCCAGACACCTGGACCGCACCACGCCTACAGTCCGGGTCGTCTCCCCTCTCAGCGCAGCCTCCGGCGCACCGGCCACCGTCCCTTCGGGGGCGCGCCTAGGTCCAACGGGCACCTCACTGCTTCATTCCGCCCGGGTCCTCAATGTCTCTCCGGGCCATGGGTGCGCCCCGCTGGGCTTCCGCTCGGGGATCCCGGCAATAGTACAGCCTACCCTCTGCAATGCTGGTCAGTGGTGGTGAGCGGGTCCAGAGTGTTTCTTCGGGTCACAAATCCGCCCCTCGGGGCTTCTGCTGCCATCTTCTTTAGTGCTGGTTAGTGGTGGTGAGGGTTGACGGAGCTCGAAGAATGCTGTCCTTTGTTTGGCGTGGACGGCGCACAGTGGCCATTTTCTAGGTTCTCCAGCTCCGGCCCCTCACGGCGTTCAGTCCAGCAACCCCGTCAGGAGGGATCTCCGGGCTCCCAAATTTCAGGATTTGCTCCTTGGGTGTTCACCTCCTCATCAGTGTGTGTTTGCGGACTCTAAAGCTACCAGTACAGGTTACTTCCAGGATAATTGTTGGCAGCCAACGGATCTACGAGAGATCACGTCTTCATCGCTCGGCTGTTGGCCACACCCCCAAGATCGACTGTCTTGAAGTGATAATGCAAGAGATGAGCGACCATAACATCTTACGACTCACTTGGCTGAAAGAATTCAAAACCGATGTAACAATGAAAGAAGATTCCCTGGAATAAAATCCAGAAGGAAACTGATTAAGACTAAGAAATAAGATGTCATCGACCTAACAGAGACATATAAAACTCAAATGTCATCAGACAACGCTGATGCAGCATTTGACACCCTTCTAAAAATCTATGAAACAAAAAGATCTGGATCATGAATGTCTCAATTGGTACCAAAGCACCAATATAGTATGGAATTGGCCGCAAAAAGGAAACAACTAAGAGGAGATATTTGTCAAATAAAGAAAACACTTATTGGAGAAGATCAGCTGCTGCAAATCAAAAACAAGAAGCAACAGTATAAGCACTGGCTAAGAGATTTTAGATTTCTAAGAGATCAAGAGCAGGGGGAAGGAATCCTACGTGCAATGACACAAGTAACATCCAGGAAGATGTCGGACCTAATAAACAACCAAAAATTAAACCAACAATGTTGTCTCATAAGTGGTGTAACTGAATCCCAATGGATGAAACATTACGCAGAGGTTTATTTGAAGTGCCGAGGTAAGCACTGGAGCTACGCCTTTAGAGAAAGACTTCCCATGGAACTTCACGAAGGATGAAGAGTAAATAGAACAAATTATTAAAAGGTTGAAAGACTCAACGGCAGCTGGACTAGATGGCCTAAACAATCTACATCTGAAAGAAAATCCAGTGAACTGGCCTACTGATAAGCTTGATATTCAGGAATGTTGAAGAAAAAAAACAAATTCCAGAATCGTAGGCAAAAAGCATCACAGTCACGATTTTTTTAAAAGGCAAGAGAGACGGTCCCATCAATTACCGGCCAATATCCCTGCTAGATACCATTGGTAAGATTCTGGCTGCAGACCTACAAAGAAGACTTTCAGAGTGGGCAGACTCGAAGAAAATCATAGACCCACGCCAGACAGGATTTACTAAAGCCACTGGCATGGACCTGAACTTGTTTATCTTATCAGTGCTAAAACTTACTGCCATCAAAACAAAGGAAAAAATACACCTAACCTTTATTAACCTAAGGCATGCTTTTGATGGAGTTAACAGGCAAACATTTTATTAAACAAATTAGAGAACTGGAACTGTCCCGAAGATCTATTGCAACCAATAAAAGCACTCCACCATAAAACCTCAACGCGGATAAGGATCAATAACAAGGGCAGTTTATCTGCAAAGTTAGTGGTTAACAAAGGAGTGAAACAAGGGTGTCCACTTGCGGCAACACTTTTTAAGTTATATATTGACGATTTACCGGGGGCCTTAAGATTTGCCGGGGGCCTTAAAGCACACAAGACACTTCACACCAAAAATCAATAACCAGGAATTATCAATGATTTGTTATGCAGACAACATCGTACTGCTCGATTAAACTCAAATTGGGCTGCAATGGCTACTACACAGCCTGCAGACCTACATGACAAAAAATGAACTAGTGATCAATACTGGGAAATCAAAAATTCTAACACCAGGGGGAACCAAGAAAACCAGCGAGAGAAGATTCAACTGGGAAATTGACGAGGAAACCTTTGAAAAGGTAAGAGATTCGATACCTGGAAGTGAGAGTAAATCAGTCAATTGCAGAGAAAGAATGGGAAGACAAGCTTCTCTCGAAGGTACGAATGTCGCGTGCCCATGGGTCAATTCTGAATGAAAGATTCAGCAAATCTTCGCTAATCCCAGTATGTTCATTTTACATTCAAAAGGTAGTTCCGATTTTAACGTTTGATGGAGAAGCAGGATTGAACTTTTTGTGGGGAACTTGGGCAGAAGTTGAGGCACAATTCTGGAAGCCAATATTAAAGCTACCCAGATGTACCCCTATGGTCGCAATCAACATAGAGCTAGGACTTCAGTCCTTGGATTCCATAATAAAATGGATATCCTTTGCATTACTGAGAAAAATCTCGCTGGAAACACCAGTGTTGGGATACCAGCTACTAGCACTTCATGAGGCGAGAAAACGTGCTGACTTGCTTAATCTTTGGAAAACGGAATGGAGGAAACCACTACTTTACAGAAAGAGAGATAGCGTGCTGAAATATATTAGAATATTCCCGTCCAGGCACTTTCGAGAGGGACTGATGCAAATCGGACTAGGAGTTTTTCAAACAAAGGACTTCAAACATAAAATGGGCAAGTGTGGCAAATGAAGGCTCATGCAGATTTTGTAAAAATTCAGACTACGCCGAAAAACAACATCTGTTACTTGAATGTAACGCAGTGCTCACACAAAGGCAGAAAAGCCTCGATAGTTGCATGACGCCATTCCAAGTGAAATCCTTGAATGAATGGTGGGAATACTTAAGAGGTGGACATAATGAGTGTTTTACTTGTGCTGGAATAACATTTCTGGACTCGCTATTAAAGGCACAACAACATATTGAAATTAAAGGAACTGAAAACAGTGACAAATAGTCATGGAATTTAAAAAGCAAAGAAAGCAGAGGATGTGTTGTAAAAGAAAAGGAAACCCGATAAACTTAAAGTGTTCCGATTTTTCTCATTGATGAACTTTTGTTTTCTTTATTTTATACTTGGAGGGATTGGATAGAATGGACACATGTTATCTGAGGATTTGGTAAAGTGAAATGTGATAAAAGTTCTGTTTGTTCAAAATTAAAAACACAATAAAAGAAAAAAGAAAAAAAGAAAGCAGAATTTCTCAAAGCTAAAAAGCAATCTGCAACCTTTGCGTCTCTCACTCAGCTGCACTCTCTCTCTCTCTCTCCATCTCCCTCCATCTCCCTCTCTCACTCACTTTCTCACTCTCCATTCTTCCCTCTGGTCTGACACACTGTGCCGGACACACCTTGGAAGTTCTTATCTACTCATACATCCCCTTCTCTAACCCTTTTACTACTCCTCTTTCTTGGACTGACCACTTTCTGCTCTCCTCCCACCTGAAACTTCTTGTCCCCCAGGCAAGTCCCTGCCCAGCACTGCCACCCCCCTTCTCGGTCATTTCGCCCAAGAAGCGAGTGTCAGTGGCCGCCTTTGACTCAACTTTCTCTGCTCCTCCTCTTACTCCTGTGGCTGACTCCCACCCTGACACAGCCCTCTCTAACCTGCATCTTTCCATCTCAACACCTTGGACATCCTTGCCCCTGCTATGAGAATCCGTCTGAAGCCTCCCTCCAAGTGTAACTCTTGGTATGACTCTGAACTTGCCGCCCTGAAATGCAGTTACAGGATGCCTTAGGGGAAGTGGAGGACTTTGGGTGCATCCTCCTATAAACTGGCTGCTGCCTGCTCCAAAGGCAATACAGACTCTTTCTTCTCCAAGAAGAAGGCCCATATCCAAGCCTGTGTCTCTGCGGCATATAACAACACGGCTGAAATCTTTAAAATCTGCAAGGTCAATCCTGCTGCAGTCTCCACCTCTCCTGTTCCCCCCCCAGCCCACCTGTATGGCCTTGGCATTTCATTTCACCACTAAAATTCAGGGCATCCTGTCCTCGCTTTCGGCCTTCTCCTCCTTCTCTCTGACAACACCTAACGATGTTTCCAGACAACTCCGATCTATGAAAGTGTCGTCCAAACGGGTGCTACCCTGCTGCTCCAGAACTATTAAGGACAACGTTTCCACTCTTGCACCAGCCTTGGCTGGTTTCTGTAATCATTCTTTCGCCACTGGATATTTCCCTTCTCTCCTCAACCGCTCTATTGTGCACCCTCTTGTAAAAAAGCCTTCTGCCGATCCTACCTCTCTGGCAAACTATTGCCTGATTTCTATCACTCCTTTCCTGGGCAACCTCCTGGAAAAGCTGGGCATCTCCCAGCTTGCTCTATACACTGAATCTGTTGGTAGTCTCCATGACCATCAGTCTGGCTTCAGAGTTGCCAGAGGCACAGAAAATTGCTCTACTGAACACTTGTGAAGATTTGCTCTCTAATCATAATTCCTGCTCTCCCTCTGTCCTCAACCTCCTTGACCTTTCCTCTGCCTTTTATACGCTCAATCACGCCGCCCTGATCAGTGGACTCTGTTAGAACCTGGGCATCACGGATCAGGCCCTGGCGTGGCTGACCTCCTTCCTCCTGGACCAACCCTCCCATGTCCAATTTGGGTCCTTTCTGTCCACCACGTCTCTCTCCACATGTGTCCCCTAGGGCTCTATCCTCTCACCCCAGCTCTTCAATATCTATCAGGCCCCTTAGGCCCACCAGATCTCCACCTTCTCTTCTACCTTTCAGTGTTCTGCGGATGACACTCGGCCTCCTCTCTTTCCTCTCTCATTCCCGATTGTCTATCCGCGATTTAGATTGGTGCTCCTCCAACGGTCTCTGCCTTAATGTCAGTAAGACTGAGATCCTTCCCATTGGGACATCTGTTCCCGCTTTCCCTCTCTCACTCTGGCCGCCCTCCTTGGGCCCTCTTCTCTCACCGTCCTGTGAGGCAAAAAACCTTGTTGTCATCCTGGACTCCACTGTCTTCTTCTCTCCTCCCATCATGGGGCTTGCCAAGAAGGCCCACTTCCAGCTGCGCCTCCTCAGAGGAATTCTACATGTTCTCACCTTCCACCAGAAGCTTACTGTCTCCAGAGCCCTGGTTCTCACCATGCTGGACTACTGCAACAGTCTCTTTCTCAATCTTCCTAAGTCTACTCTTCGCCCCCTGCAATTAATCCAGAACAGGACTGCAAGACTTATCCTTGGCCTCAAGCCCAGGGACTGCCTCGCTCCTGCCCTGAAATCTCTCCAATGGCTCCCAGTGGTGGCAAGGATCAAGTTCAAGACCCTCTATCGTCGCCTAGGCTTTCTGAGGCCAGGGCCCTCACCATATCTAACTCTCTCTGCCTAAATATCTTCCTTCTAGATCCTTTCGCTCAGCTACCTCTAACTCTGAGAGTTAGATGCTTCTCCAAGCACAGAGTGGGGGGGGTAGATAACTCTCTTCTGCATGTGCCTCCCTTGCCCCTCTCAAACTTGAGCCAGACCACCTGAAGTTCCAGAAGTGGGTCAAGACCTTCCTTTCTCCTCTGCCTTCTCGCTCTCGCTTCCTTGCTAACTTACTTTTATGTGGCGCTTTCTGGTTGTTGGTACCCCAAGAGTCTCACTGGGCTCCAGGCTCCTCCATGACAGTCTTCCTTGCATTGCCTACTGCGCAGTTAGGGGCTGTAATCTGTAACCATTATAGCCCCCCTGCCTCCTTGCACTTACCCAGAGCCATGCTGCTGTGATCGAAGTTCCCCCTACATCTCCCCTGCACTTCCCCCTCTCCCTTCCCCCTGAATTTTTCATTGTCGCACTTGCCCGATCCCAATGTCACAAGGCCTAGTAGGATCATTTGTAATGTCTCCCCTCTGTCTCACTTCCCTTGTCTTGTGGCGCCTAGGATGTTTGATCTGCCGGCGAGCCGGGGCTTGCAGTGGGGATATCAAAGCAGGACAGTAAAGTTAGCCTGCGGTTTGCCAAGCACCTGGGTCGCTGTGTCACAGATTAATTAGTCTTATTAAGACAAGTTGGCTCAAATCAGGGAGGTTGAGGTGCTGGGGAGATACATCCATCACAGGTCCCCGAGCAGTGGTAAGAGCAAGCCTGATTGACAGGAAGTCGTGGTCAATTCGCATGCAGCCTAGCAAGCCCTGAAAGCGTGAGTTTAAATATGTGGAAGTCGAACTGCATGCGTTTTCTGAGATTAAAGGCGTGTTTTATTATGTTACACCACTCCCGATCATACCATAGCTTAGTATAGACCAACATAACATAAACTCTATGTTGCTCAAGCTGCTATCTCAAAATGATTAATTGTACCTGTTCTTTATGAAATGTAAATCATGCTTTTAGCTTATACAATAATGCTCTTCAATATGTATGGCAATCTGCTATGTTATAATTGCTGCTTCCATAGCAGGTATAATGACATTTTTAAAAAAAAAAAATGTTATCAACTTTATTTAATAATTATACAAAACATAATACAACTGAGTAACAACAGAATGGGAACAAGCAAAAGATTACTCCATATACATCAGTGCAACAAAATGCAAATTACTACTAAAGTAACAGCTATTCAAAACGAAATCCGAAAACATCCCCACCATCCTACTATCTCATGGCAAGACGTGACAACACAAAACACACAAAAAAAAGGACAAAACATACACCCCTACCAATCCCCAACCTCAATATCCACAAAATAAACCAAAGCCTACACCTCATCCAAATAAATCCCTGAATGACCCCCATCTCTCCTCGTACTCAGTTTCCCGATGTTGTTGAACTGCCAGAGTCTTCTCATACCATTGTTGATGGCCATAAAACAAATAATGAAGGTGTGGAAATCCAGGAAGAAGCCACATTGCGAGAACTGGGTGTCGGATATGAGGTATAATGAAAATTTGAGCTGGTAAGAAATAGAAGTGGTATTAAATATATTAACTTGCTACCTTCAAGTGTCAACTTCATATTTCTGAGTAATGTGTCATAATGATGTCTGAGTCCAAACGAACGACACAAACATTTTCCTGGCTGTATTTTGTCAAGTATGTCAAGGGGTGCAAACACTCAAGCAAAGAGTCCTAGCGCTAGACCCCTACTATAGAACACGACTTTTGATTCCATGCCTACTTCACACAGCCCTATTTAGGGCGGAGGGAGGGTGCAGAAATAGCGCCCTAAAGGGGCAATAAAGTCAGCTGAGATTCATTCCCTCTCTCAACCAACTGCAGTCGAGGAACGCGGCTACCCCGGGACATTACATGCATTTATCCCTATCAAAAGCAGTGCATAGTAATTCCACAGGCATTGCTACTTTCCCTGTACTTTGTTGTCTTCATAAGAGATCAGTGGGTGCTTGCACGCACCCATGTTTCAGCCATATGTCCTGTTCTTTTGGGGGTGCCCTACGCTGCAGCTCAATTATCTGTGCGATAGGGAGAGCTGTGTATGCGTCCATTTCTGGTCTTGTGGTTACTGTGGTTACAACATATTCAGCTGATGTGGGCACTGGGGGGTAGGCTGCAGCCTTTTCTGCGGCGTCGGCGGCCGCATTACCCACCGAGATTTCATCAGTATTGCGCGTATGTGCTGCACATTTAACGACAGCCACCATAGAGGGTTCTGCAAAGGCGGAATTCAGTGTGTTGAGCAGGAGGGCATGCTGTACTGGTGAGCCATCTGCTCGCCTAAATCCCCTTCTCCAGCACGACAGACTTGCATGCACTGGTGTGGTGACATTGGCAGAGTCTGAGTAGATGGTAATATAACACCCCTTGGATGCTCGTGGGGCTTCAATGAGTGCTACCAGTTCAGCCGCTTGTGCTGAATAATGTATGGGCAATCTCTTCATTACGACTATTTCGTATTCTCCTTCCTCTTGGCGTACCACTGCTGCCCCAACATGTCTTTCACCTGTCTCTTGATCAATTGTTGCTGACCCGTCAACAAAGAGGATTTCTCCCTCTTCTAGGGCTCTGTCTTTTGCTTTGGGGCTATGATCATTTTCCCCTTCATAAGATGAATAGTCATGATGTTGCAAATCTTTGGCAGTACATGGTTGTGCGAGAAATGTAGCTGTGTTTGTCATCTTGTACCTCACAACGTGAATGTGTGGACTTGATAATATGATCTCTCTGTCCCTCTAATGCATTTCCAGCATCACACCAACATTATAAAAGGAAGAGTGTTCAGAGCCCGACCGAGGGAGATCCATTGGTGAAGCTGTCACCCAAAGTTGATTGATAAAGGAACTTTGAGATATTTGTGGAATACAATACATGAAAGATCAGCGCCCAGAAGGGGGTTCCAGGGGTGAAATCACCACACTTGGTGAAACTGCGATAAACAATTGAGAAGGGTCAGCGCCCAGAAGGGGACGGGACCCACGGGTGATCCCATCACCCAGCAAACATTGGAAACAAACTTTCATTTGTTGAACATTTGTTTTTGTTATCTGACCACATCAGGCCTCGAAGACAAGAGACTTTCACAGGAAACTAGACTTGCCCATCGACTGTCCTGAGAACTGCCATTGGAATTGTCGTCTCGTGATGGAGAAGTAGGAGACTGTACTGTGCTCCAAGCGCCCATCTTAACCCGTGTCCAAAACGTGGGGAACGGAGACACAGGCTACCACATTGTGACATATTATTTGAGAACCCTTCTTTTTTTTCTTGAGAATCATCCCACACCTTTTTTTGTATTAGTTGTAAGGTTTGGCAATACGTTTCTTAGTATAGGCCCTTTTATTTGACACAGCGCCACTAGGACTGCCTTATTTTTCATTTGATGGTTGACGCTCCCATTTTAGATTTAGGTTTAGAATAGGCATTTTTCCAACCCGCATGCAGAATTAATTGTTCAATAAACACCTTTGAACTGTGATCACTTGTGTCTGTCTTACTTGTTGTCACCATGAGTTTGTAGGTCTGCCTGTCTGAATGGGGGTGGTGCAACTACAACAATGAGGGGGCTCTGAACTTTTCTGTATTGCACTATGATTTCGCAGGGTATGCAAATCTCGAGGATGATCTCCCCATCATAGTTGTCATCCTCGAATAGTTCATCAGTCAATTCTCTTAGGGGCATAGTGGGATCAATACATAACACAGTGCGCCATTGGCACCAGTGGGGTCAGTACATATTACTACAATCCTTTTTGCAGACACTAGTAAGCCTTTCTAAAACTAATGATAGTATTGTGCCAGCAACCACCTCAGGGAATACTACTGGTCGGAAAATGAAGTCAGTGGGCACTCTCCCGCAGGTTCTTGTGATCTGAGGGATGGCTCGTGCAAGCACAGTGAAGCCCTTTGGATTTCTGCTAAGGTTTAAATACCGTCTCTTGAATAAACTACTGTTTCCAAGAGTAGTAAAGTGAAATTGACTTTACTTACCTTTTACTCTTTATAGACCCATCACACACCATCTTATTTTGAGTGCTGGGGGCTTACTTCGTATTCCCTTTGTCTAGCTTCTCACGCACCAGTTTCTTTTTTTTTAAACTTTATTTAACGATTGTGGTACACAACCATGCAACAACACGACATTCCATACAAATCCATATCATAGACGTTCAGTTCAGTTACATAAAATAATGTGCGGTATTACAGAATAGACGTATTACTGGGCCCTGCCGGGCTACTGCTGGTCGACTCCATTTCGCATAGATATACTCTGAACGGAGCCCAGATGTCCTTTGTTTTACATGAGTTCGGGAGTGACATTACATAGTGTTCCTCGCATTCATTAACATACATCAGCTCCTTAACAAAATGGTTCACTTGTGGTGTCTGTTCCACCTTTGCAGAATACACTTTTTGGCCACCGCGCATGCAATGTTAAAGAGCCTTCTGATCACCTCAGATCTCTTTCCTATATCCCCGAACAGGTATTTTTGTGGTGTGAGGTCTGCCGGTATCTGCGTGACTTCTTCCAGGATTTTCGCCACCTCCCCCCAGAATACACATATGTGTGGGCAGCTCCAGTACATGTGAAACGAGTCAGCCTGATCAGCCCCGCATTTCTGACACCTCCCGGGACTGTTTTGTGTGAATTTTTGCGCAATTTTTAGGGGGGTATAGTGTAACTTGTTCAACACCTTAAATTGGATCAGCCATGGATACCCTCTTGGTCAGTTCGCAGTATCTCTCCCAGGATCTGTCAGTTATAGTAGCACCCAGATCCGTTTCCCAGGAGGTCTTTATCATGTTTACCGTTGGAGTGTTGGCCTGTACGGCCGTGTAAAGTCCCGAGACACTGGTTCCCGACCGGGTGGTTAGAGCCACCAGGCACGGGTGTGGTGGGGGCTCATCTGGGAACAGTGGCCATCTAGCCTTAAATGCCATTCTCATTCTGTGATATTGTAATACCATCAACTGGTCTCTTCCCAACCCTGTTTTGAATTCTTCCAATGTTATAAATTTGCCATTAGGGAATATGTCCTTGATTTTAAATTCTCCCTCCGGGTCCCATGTCTTTTGCACATCTGGATCGTATGTGGGTGCTATACCGGGGAAGTTCAAGTACGGGGCCTCCAAGTAGTATGGTGTCTCCAACCCGAGCCTACGGTAAATCTTGGAACATGCATGCACTGTTGTACTGACTGGATCGAATGGACACTCATCCTTGTGTTTTTCTTTAAAGATGACTGACCTTAAGTCGGTTGGGCGTGCTGCGTGTTTCTCTAGGCAGATGTGGGGTGAGGTATCCTGCTCATTATACCAGTGTTCAACAAACTGGGCCTGTGTCACTAGATAATATAATTCAAAGTCTGGAGCTGCTATGACACCTTTGTTATAGGGTTCCATCATCTTTTCCCACTTCATTCTGGCCACCCTCCCCCCCACCCCCCCGCAACAGACAAACTCTGCAGCCATGGACCTGAAAGTATCAAAGAACCGCCTACCAGGCCATATTGGGGCATTAGTAAATATATATAGTAGCTTGGGGAGAATAACCATTTTCAATATAGCGACCTGGCCTATAAGTGAGATGGGAAGTTTGGCCCAGAAGCGGAGTTTAGTAGAAATCGTGTCCAATAAGGAGTCATGGTTGTTCGAGAGTAGGGATGCTTTGTCTCCCGACACAATAGCACCCAGGTATCTTATCTTAACAGGGGACCATTGTAGGCCGTGTGTGTTGTTTGGACATCTAGTGGCAGGGGTTAAGGGAAAGATTTCAGATTTGGAGCGGTTGGTTTTGTATCCTGAGTATTCTGCGAACTCATGCACGGTTTCCATTGCTGGCCCCAGGTGTGTGTCTGGCTCTCGGATGTATAACAGAGTGTCATCTGCATATAGCGATATTGATTGGGTCAGGCCCGACATCCATATACCCCTCTGTCCCTGGTGTTCCCTAATTGCTGCTGCGACTAGTTCCATAGTAAGGGCGAACAGTATAGGGGATAACGGGCAACCCTGTCTCGTACCCCATCCCAGCTCAAACCATTCAGACATGGTGCGATTAGTCAGTACCCTAGCTCCCGGGTTAGTATATAATAACTTAATCCATTTTAGGAAGTATGAGCCTAGTCCAAATTTCTCAAGCACCATGAACAAGTATGTCCATGACACCGAATCAAACGCCTTTTCGGCATTTAGAGATACGGCCACCGCCTGGGCTTCTGGCTTAATCTGGGCCATGATACCAAACAACCTGCAGAGATTTAGTGCCGTCGACCTGGTGGGGATAAATCCGCATTGGTCCGGATGAACCAGCACGGGCGTGTTGGGTAGGAGTCTCGTGGCCAGGATCTTTGCAAATATTTTGGCGTCACAGTTTATAAGGGATAGGGGCCGGTACGAGGACATCTCATTCGATGGGCGCCTGTGCTTGAGGAGCACCGTTATTATGGCCTCTCCCATGGATGTTTGAAGTGTCCCTAACTCCATGGCCTCCTCCCACACGACAGTAGTACCGGGGCCAGCTCCTCATGGAGTTCCTTGTATAACTCAGCCCCCAGTCCGTCTGAGCCGGATGCCTTTCCGTTAGCTAGTGATTTTATTGCTTCCTTTATCTCATCGACCGTTAGGGGCTGGTCTAGCAACAGTCTATGCTCTATTGGCAATGTCGGGAGCGTGATTTTGTCTATGTATTCTCTAATGTCCTTGGGTGTTTTCAGGTCATGATTGGCATACAGGTCTGTGTAGAAATGGGTGAATTCTCCATTTATGCCTTCCTCACTTGTGGTTACCTTGCCGTCCCCCGCTACTATGCTAGAGGTCTTTGTATGGTGTCTCTCGGCCTTCAACAGGTTGGCTAGAGTGCGACCTGCCCTGTTCCCCTCACCATACCGGCGTGCTCTGACAGGAGTTGCCATATACAGCAGCTCCCAGGTGGCTAGTCTCCATCTTCTGGCCGGGGGTTTTAGATTTCCTAGTGTCATGTCTAAAGGGATAGGCGAGTGATCCGATAGGGTACGGGGAAGCATTTCACTATTGGCGATTTGGTTCATAAGAGATGCGGACACCAGCCAGTAGTCTATGCGGGACTCGGTGTCATGCACCGAGGAGTAAAAGGAATACTGTCTTTTATGGGGCTGTAGTGTTCTCCAGGCGTCCACTAGTGTTAGTTGCAACAGGATTTGTTGTAGGATAACAGCTGTTTTTGTGGGATTTCTGTGTTTGGAGGTGGAGCGGTCTAGGGTAATATCCAAGATGGTGTTGAAATCCCCCCCCCTATAATAATTGCTCGCTACCAGAGAAGCCTATCTCTTGCATTACATTTGTATAAAAGTCAGGGTCGTCCACATGCGGACCATACGTGTTCACCAATATTAATTCTTCCCCAGCGATGCTGCCCCACACTATTACATAGCGACCCAGAGGGTCTTTTTTACTTTTCCCAAATTGAAACCCAGCGGAGGGGTGGATCACGATGAGTACTCCTCTTGCCTGTGAAGAGTATTCAGTATAGTATCTATGCTGACCCCCACCATTTCAAGAGGTCAGTGTTGACATTCTGGAGTGCATGAGTTTCTTGCAACTTGATTATCTGGGGATGGTGTCGAGTGACATAAATCCCCACCTTGTTCAACTTGGCTCGGTTGTTCAGCCCACGGACGTTCCATGTGAGAAGTTTTCGTCTCAGCCCTCGGCCCGTCACATTAGGATTAGTCATATCTGTATACCCTTGTTACGTCTTTTGTCTTGCTGTTACTCAGGAGAGTTCCATGTGCTGCAATGTCACCAGGATTTCTAACGTGTAGGATTCCTCCAACTGAGTCCCAGAACCTCAACACCCCCTGCCCATTCCCACATTGCTCAACAGAGCAGAACATCCTGTGATACTTTGGTCCCCCACCCACATCCTCTCCCCCAACTTGACGATGCTGCCCTGCAATTTTCATTCCATTAAACTGGTGGAGCTTTCCTGAGGGTCGCCCGTTGCAAACATCTGGCTTGCCCCGACGGAGGCTCACGGCTCGGTTAATCATAAGTCTTCGTTCAGTCCGTCCATGTTACGGAGCTTCCCTTTTCTTCTGGTGGTACGTAGCTGGCTATCATTCTCTCTTTCAATCTGTGGGGTCTCGCCTCTCATCTCTCGGTTGTGGTCTCGCATTTTGGTCCACCGCTCTATTTCCAGGGGGCAACGGGATGGAAGCTTCCACATATGTCATGGCTTCTGTGGGGTTCTCGAAGAAGTGAGCTCTTCCCCCATGTTGTATTCTCATCTTTGCCGGGAAGATAAGGGCATAAGGTACATTGCGCATTCGTAGCTGCCTTTTCACCCCTTCGTAGGATCTCCTTTGCGTTTGCACGTTAGCTGAGAAGTCCGGGTATATGTGGATTCTGTTTTGGTCATGATGCAACGTTCTTTTCTCCATTGATAATCGAAGTATGGTGTCCCTGTCCCTGTAGTTAAGAAGCCGTGCAATTATAGTGCAAGTGGGTGCTCCTGGTTTCGGGTGTGGTGCTAATGTACGGTGCGCCCTTTCAATTAGCAAATGTTCCGAAAAGGTGTTGGCTCCGAGGATGTCTTTCAACAGGTTTTCCACTTGTTTCTCCATTGGTCCTTTGCCAAAGGTCTCTGAAACCCCAACAATCTGGATGTTGTTCCTGCAGGATCTCGATTCGAGATCCTCGCACTTGCTTTGAGTTTTGTGCAATTGCGTTTGGAGGTGGGCTATGTCGCGACTGTGTTGTGATATCGTATCCTCGCTTGCGCTTATCCTGTTATCCGCCTCTGTGATACGTGCGCTCTCTTTTTCCACTCGTGCTTTCAGGGATCCGATTGTCGCGACTCTATCATCCAGTTTTACATTCACAGCCATGAATCCATTTTGCACCAGCGTTTCTAGGCGATCTATAGGATCATTCTCCTGCCTATCAGGTGTCGGTGGTGCCCCCCCAGTCGCCCCATGCGGCTGCGAACTGGCAAAGGTATCTATCGGGCCGATCTTTTTCCCTCCTGCACCCTTCTTCTCGTTGCGGGCCATGTGTTGTGGCTTACAGTTGATGGTGGACTGTGTTCTCCCACGTAGTGTCGCCAAATGCACCGCTGTATGGCTCAAGATGAGGGGGGATGTTTCCCTGTACATCCGCTCCTAGCTCATGATATGTTGCATGTATACCAGGAGTGGGTTTGGCAGTTCTGTGTTGGCGAGATCCCCCCTGGCTGATCTCCAGGCTTGTTTGCGTGAGAGCTTCGTCGGAGCGTGTGGCGGCGCGCCTTGAGCAACAGGGATTGCCCGCAGGGGCTTCCTGGTTGTGCCTGTGTTGTTTAGGACTGCAGGGTTGCGGGTGGTTATTCCGCACCTGAGGATTGGTGCTTATCTCCCCGGTAGTCAGAGGTTCAGCCTGGTGGGCTTCCTGGATGTGCCCGTGTTGTTTAGGACGTTTTAAGATTGCGGGCGGCCATTCTGCACCCGAGGATTGGTGCTTATCTCCCCCGTAGTCGTAGAGGTTCAGCCTAGTGGGCTGTCTGAGACCGCAGCTGCAGAGTGTGATGTGAGCCCCCCCCCCCTCGGCGGTTACCACCGTGGTCCGTACATTAGAAAAGGTCCGCCTCACGAGCATCAAAAAGGCCAAGAGGGCCTCCACCTCCGGCCCGGAATCACTTACTTGGTGTGGGGGGGGGGGGTTCCCCGCGTGTCCTCGGCTCCAGCCCGCTCCCCTCAGCGGAGATCGTGGGCAGCACCGCGTGGAGACGCGGCCCGGAGGCAGGTCCATGCAGCAATCACAGCGCCTTCAGCCGCGCCTTCGGCGGGAGCAGCACACGGCCTCCGGGTTTCTCTTCCCCGCTCCCTCCTCCTCCCGTCACCTTCCACGGGTCACGAGGAGCATTCGCTGGCGCCGCTGCAGTCGCCTCAGGGCTGGATGGCTGCTCGGCTTCCTCCTTTAGTCTCAGGATATTGCAGGCCGCGTGGCGCCCCTCCTCCAGCTCGGCTCGCAGCCTACGTGTTCATGGAGCCTCCAGGCGGCCACACGGAAGCCTCTCGGCCGCCGGGAGTGTTGGAGGCGAAATCTCGCTGATGCAGCCATGGAATTTTACACCGTTTTTTTTTCCAGGTTGTGTCCTTCGTCTTCCGCCACCGGATTCCAGCTTCTGGATGTGTCTGGGATGGTTCTGAAAGGATCTGTTTTATATCAGGATTGCTGTCGAGCCGGAGCTCTCCCTGTAGGCGGCCATACTCGATGCGCGCAACAGCGCCTCCCCTCATGCACCAGTTTTTATGTTTCACTTCCTACATTTAATGTCTGGTGGCAGTGGTTTAATGTTCCTACCATTGTGCTTTTTTACTGCAGGCTGTACCATCAGCCTGCAGTATTGCACTCATGGGGGCCCATTTTGTCAAAATGCCCCAGTCGCCATTTCTTGGTTGTAAGGTCGTTCTTGAGATTTACTCTGCGTGCCAGACCAGGTTTGGTGCCTTTGTTCGTTTTGTCTTTGGCAGCATTCACTGGTGAAGCCCGCCTCTGGCTCCTGCGTGTCTGGCAGGGCAGGAAGCGAGGGAGGTTCCTGAAACTCCCTGTGCTTAGTCTCCTTGGTTACAGGAATGCACCCAAAGGTGATAGGCTGGCTGGCTGTCTTTGGAGGTGTGAGTGACAGCTAGGCTGCGAATGAATGGGAGAAACCTGCATAAAAGGCAAGGTCTTTTTCAAGGAAGGCAGAGTCGACAACTGGACGAAGGAACCGAAGAAGAAACTGTAAGAGAAGCTTGTTGCACCCTGCTGGACAGTTGGTTTGCCCGGTGAAGCCCAGCTGCACTGCTGAAGCTCCACATTTCGAATCGACTAGAGAAGCCCGAAACAAAAACTTCTTCCTCCCGGGGTTGGTGGGACCAACTGACCCCAAGACGAACTTGACTGCTGGCTGTACTTCTTCGCTGCTGCTCGACAGGGGACATGAACACCAGAATCGAGTGCATCGTTTTTAAGCCAGACCCGAGCTCCAGGAAGATCCTGCGGACTTCCTTGAAGCAGGAGTGCCCACGCCTGAGCCACCTCAACAGAGTGCTGGACTCCAGAAGCAAGGGGAGCCCATAAGGTGTCCAAGAACCGCTGTGGTGCTATTTCCAAGTAGCTGAAACCGCAAAGTGCTGCTGATCTGAATTGTGCCTATTGCTGCCGCTGACCTTCAAACCGTAGTGCAGGAGTCCCCAGACGTCCTCCCTCTTGTCCCCACGACTGAGGCCCACGAACAACAGGATCTGCAGGACTACAACAAGGACAGAAGCCAGCTGGATCCCTTTCTTCAGACTCAAGGTTCTGTGTAACTAGGGGTACTTACCTCTGGTGGTGTGTAGCTTGCTTGTTCTCACTGCAGACTTGCATTTGCTGCCTTTTGCAGAGTTGCTTGCATCTTTGCTTCTCACACGCCTCCCAGCTTGTGGCCCAACAGTGATTCATTTTGCTACAAAACACTCTTTAACATTGTGCAAGACATTTGTGCTACCTCCAAGAAGTGCCTCAGCTTTCCTAGACTTTGCTCAACTGACATTGGCTGTCCTGGCTCCCTGTAGACTCTTCTTACCCTCTGACTTTGCGTTGCTCTGTCACTCAAAAAGTCATACATACCTTACTTGTATAGCTGGGAAAGGGTTTACCTATATTTCATTGGGGGATTGTAAAGTACTTACCTGTTTGGAGAAACTTGTTAACCATTATTTCCTTTCCTAACCTTTCCCTTTTTCCACAACTCCAGTATTGCATTTAAGTGTAAAGTGATATCAATGTCCACAGTGTCCTAACTATTGAAGTCATTTCAGGGTGTAGGAAGTGTGTGTGTGACATCCCAAAAGGCTATCTATTTAGTTAACTGAAACTGAAGGAGTGTATTTTCAAGTGTATTTGATTGTTGCCAATTGCCCCCTTCTAAAGAAGGCTTATTTTAAAACTGACTGTTAAATTAATAAATTATTATTTAATCACGAAACCTTGAGTATAAGTGTTATTTGAATACATGTCACTGTGAATCTGTTACAACCCTACATCTCACATTGACCCCTCTTGAGATAAGTCTGGCTGCTCAGTCACTCTACTAACTTGTGTAGTAAAGGCCTATACGAAAGGTTGGGTTACCTATTGCCAAGAGGACAAGGCTGGTGTAGTCTCCCACAGGGTTACTACATACAATCTTGACTAACGGAGCACATTCCAGGTGTGGCACAGACAATACCTCTATCTGTAAATGAGATTGTCATGTTCAGCTTGCTAAGCGGGTCCCTACCGACCAAGTTGACAGGAAAACTCTTGAGTATAGGAGAGGGGGCACTTACGACCTTCCCTCCCACTTCGAAGTTAAGATCTTTTGTATGTGGCACTGTTAAAACAGCCCCAGAGAATCCCTGTGTGCCGATAGTCTTTCCTGATAGTGGATAGATGACTTACTCTACTCCTGAATCCACCATAAAGGTGAATTGTTTGTTCCCTATCTCTGCCCCCACCGACGGTTCCTCTTCTGGATTTAGGGTCATTGACAGGACTGGACACGCAAGTGCTCTCTGTTTACTTTCCTAGTCCGGGTATGTGCCTGTCCCAGGGAACAAAAAAGGGTTTCCCCCACTACAGTAGCACCTTGAAATGGTGCCACTGTGCCATTAGGCGCAGTACCAAAAGCGTTTCTGTTCTCTGTTGGCTGTGGGTTTGGGCGGGGCTGGTAAGGCTGAACTGCTTGTTGCTGGTGATGGGGGCCGGGAATTTGTGGGGGTAGCTGTGTGTAAGCCTGATGAATCTCATATGGTAACGAAGTCATTCTGGGAGGTGGCCTTTGGGGGCTACCTGGTATGATATGGTATGGTATTGTTTATTTATATAGCGCCTATACACAGGCAAGTGATTCAAAGCATTCAAGGAGGGTGGGAACACAGGGAAAAAACAGTCGATCAGAGCCCTTGTAATCTGAGATGATAATAGTTTGCACAGGCAGAATAAGTGCATAGAATACATTTAACCATATGGGATATAGCAAATAGGCCTGATGGCGATTCTGCAATTTCAACAGTACAAATTAGGGGTGAAGACAGGGGAGAAACAGACGATCTTCAGGCGTGGTGAATACCTGGATGGGGACACTCATAATTCTGCTGGTTGTAATTATAATTCCCTCCCTGCCTGCTGTGACATTCTGCACTGCATTGCCCTGGTGCCCCACCTCTTTGTCCCGGACCCCAAAAACCCCCTACTCTAGGCCCTCGGAACAAACCTCGCCCTCATACTGTCCTCCTTGCCATTGTGGTCCTGAAAATTGCTGGTTTCCTCCC
This sequence comes from Ambystoma mexicanum, assembly GCF_040938575.1. NCBI lineage: Eukaryota > Metazoa > Chordata > Amphibia > Caudata > Ambystomatidae > Ambystoma > Ambystoma mexicanum. The sequence goes on along the minus strand of NC_090941.1, from coordinate 961,909,478 downwards.
CACTTCCCCTGTCCTCCTTCAGCCCACACACCGCTATTGTAGCCTGTGTTGCGTTAGAGGCGAACCCTTCCACTACCGCCTGCTCTGGTTGCGGCCCTATCGCTACTGTGGACACTTTCACTAGTTTATTTTGAACTAGTTTTGCTTCCTCAGCCTGTCGCCTTTGTATAGTTTCCTTTTCTCGCTCTTTTATTCTTCGACAGTGGTGAACTATTATACTTTGAATTTCAGGCCACCCCTTAGCTTCCACCCCAGTTATCTTGTCAAGCGCTTTCTGTACATCTTTGAGGAGGCCTCTTTTAACTATGAAATAGAAAAATGATGTAGATTGATCCCAGGTGCTGCCAGTTTCTGCGCTCCACATCTCTTGAACCCTTAGAATATACTGTGCAGCGCCTTCCTCGTTTCCCATTGTGCACTGCATGATGGAATGTAAATCTGGGGTGTCTGGGAACGTTCGCTGCAGCGCATCCCATAGTTGTGCTCCGATATTGTTAAATGATGCTCCATCATGGGCATCCTTACCCAATGTTACTCCCGGGTACCGTGCTTTAATCCACAAGTCTCTGCTTGGTCTCCAACTGCGCCTACCACCAAACTCTTAATTTCTTCTGTTGCTAAGGGCACTCCTGTGTTCTTCTCAAATGCATAGATCCATTTCCCAGCCCCCACTGTGAGTTGGGGGAGCGCTTTAAGGAGGTTATTTTTGTCCATTTGTGCCCAGGGTACATAGTGCGGTCGCCCTGCGCCCTTGTTTTCTAGGGGCATTTGCATTTTCATTGTTCATTTTCCTCTCTTAGTTGCACTTCCCTTTTTCCATGCTAGCGCTATTCTGCCAAACCTCTCTTATTAACCTTCCGTCCCAGAGACTCTCTAGTCTTGTTGTGGCCTGGGGCGCCTGTTCTGCCCCTTCCCCTCCTTCCGTATCATCAAAATCACTCCAATATTCACTGTCTCCTCTTCATGACCCTAAATTCTGGAAAACTGTCTGTTTCCCAGCCCCGCTCTATGTGGACAGTTCTTATAGGCGCACTGTCTATTCTGAATAGGAAGTCACCTGACTTCCACTCATCCCTGGGTGGTTGTGAGGCAACATTGGTGTTTCTACCACCCCATTCGCTTCACATGCTACCCGTAACCTGGCGAATTCAGTACGTGTTGATGCCAGTACTACCTCTAGATCTCTTGCGGTCACCCCGGTTCCGTCAGTGAGACGTATGGCGGGGTGGGGATGTGCTTGGTGTGCCCACCATAGTGCCCACTGACGCGTATGTCTGGTTGGTATTGGATATATCCCCTTTTTAGTCTCCACATTCTTCTCTTCCACCTCTGTCTCATTGTTACTGTCATGTGTCACCCCTTCTCTCTTTGGTTCCTCTGTTTCTTCAAACATTTTTTAGAGGTTCAGTACCTTCTATTTTGTAACGGTCTCCCTTTATACTTTGCTGTCAGAAAAGTGGAAATGTGCTCTAGGTTAAAAGCGTCCTTGCTCTGGCCAGTAGTGAGGCATTCCTCCCACTTTGGTCTCAGTCACCCATTGATTGTCATACTTCTTAATTTTTTCACAATACAAGGGCAGGGCCTTGCATATATGGTCTAAGTGTATGTCTACCCCCATAGTCATGTCTGGTAGTGGTGCTACGCCTACTGTACTGCACCACAGTTAAAACAGAAGTCTGTGGAAAATACATAAAGCATATGCGATTCAGTCTTTTCTCTTATACTTGTCAGTATTATCAGTGAATTCACAGAAAATCATCAGTTCAATTCTCCCAAACCCACTATCTTCTAATAGACCTTCACGCGTTCACCGCACTCTCCTGATTCGCCCACACATGCCCCTCCTGGGCCTCCTCCGTACACTTTAAAATACAGCAACAAAAAAAAGTAAAATAACAAGCTAAAATAAGTCACTACTTTTCCAGAGCTCTCTAATTATACGGAGCTCCTATGTTTATCCTTATATTTCTCAGCACTGTTCGAGACAGTGCATGTGGCACCACCCTCTCCCCTCACTCAGGGATGCTCCCTTATTCCGTTTTCCTTATTGCCAATATCTCTAAAAACGTGATAAAAGGCCAACAAATCAACACAATCCATAAACGTGTCACACTCTCAACTTCGGTCACTGCGTGTTCACACTCTGCACACTGCTCCGTACACCCATCCCTACTTTATCCCTTGCAGTCTATACTCACATGTTCACACTCTCCAGAAGACCTCAGTTCATGGGCTTCCACGACTGGCCTGCGCCTCTCCTTGAGGCAGCACCCCGCTGTAGAGAGCAGACGGGATTCTGCAAAGATGGCTCCCACAAGGTCGCTCAGCGTACGCATTTTGCGACTGGTCACGGAGGTGGGCACTGCCGCCTGAATACCTCTGCAGGTACAAGTCCGATGGAATCACATTGCCTGGGTCACCAAATGAAGGCAAGTCCCTCTTTACGCACCCTCCAGAATAAATACAGAATAAATACACCCCTCTAGGAAAATAAGCCAGGAGATAGCTTGCAAGAATAACACCGAGATTTCATAGTGCGCTTCTCTCCCTCCTTATACACTACCCTACCCTATTTCATAGGGAATTCGCCTCACCTAAAAGCGCCTAGGGGGGTGGGATATACTAATTTCCATCCCAACAAATGTTCTATGTCTGTTAAATGGTAAATCGACCACACCGTTATTCCTCCTTAAGGGGTGACATTGACTGCTCAGCCAGATCTACCACTAGGTGAAACATGAAAAGTGTGCAGTAATTCCTTTCACCTACTTGCGGGTTAATTTTCATGGACTGAACATGGGGATGAAAGAAGCCGTCCAAATGATATGCCGGTTTTCTTTTTCTGCTTCCCTTCAACCAGCGAAATAATTTAAAATAGTACGAGGACCACATTAGTTATTAGTAAGCATAAATTCCTTCTGTGATGCAGCAGTGATTAAAAGTTGACAACACAGTGAGTGAGTACTTCATGAACTGGAATTTTTCCTGAGAGCTTTAACAGGCTACCCTTTTCAAAGTCTCTAAATTAGTTGGATATAACACTTTGCTTATATAAATACAAGATCACATGTTTTGAGCTTTTATTGATTTACTAATTTAGTGAATATTTAAGAGTGTTGCAGTTAGAGATCGCTTCTGATTGTATTCCACAAAAATCTATTGGGTAATGGAAATATGTTTAAACAAATCTTGGAGTCTGTTGATTTTTCCATGTCCTATTTTCTTATAGTGGTTGTCTGCTACTCTTACACAACTACCACGTCAACCCCTACGTCAACTCCAATTCCGTGTGGCAGCATGGCCACTGTGAAGTCCCCCAGGCCTGCCAGCCCAGCTTCTAATGTTGTTGTCCTACCAAGTGGAAGTACAGTTTATGTCAAAAGTGAGTTGTACTGGTGCTATATTTTTTTTAATAGCTTTGCGCTTTAAAGAACAGCCATGTTTAGCTTTTATCACATCAGTTTAGGTGATGCTCTTGATGGTGGATACCCCTCTGCCCAGGTTGCCTACAATATATTGATGCTTACTTACCTCTCTGCGTGATCTTTCCCTACTTCCTCTCAATTGCTTAATAATTAGCATTTATACAATAATTCCCTTAAGTCTATGTGTTGACTATTTTATTTGGATGTATTGTCATTGAAATATGTTTATTTGGATTGCTGTGATAAGATGACAGGATACTGAATTGGGATTCTGAACAGTGATTGGAATGAGAGGGATTGAGGGACCATAAGCATCAATGAAGGCGGGTGGAACACTTGAGGTACTCGTTATAGGAAAGCAAGAGAACCTCAACCATTGTTGTAGCAGTATCATATCATTTACTTGCCATTATTTCCTAACCATGCATACATTTAGGAAGCCGTGGAAATGTGCATTATGTGACTTTCTTTTTATTTTGTTTTTATTCACATATTGTTTTGCATGGGCTATTTGTACAGTTGCAAAAGGCTTAGGGTTGTTGTGCTTTCTTAAAGATAAAATTCATAACGTCTCTAGGTGTCAGCTGCTCAGATGAGGATGAAAAACCTCGCAAACGGCGACGTACCAACTCCAATGGCTCCTCACCGGTTGTCCTGAAGGAAGTCCCGAAGGTCGTAACTCCAGTCTCCAAGACCATCACGGTGCCAGTCACGGGAAGTCCCAAAATGAGTAACATCATGCAGAGCATCGCCAACTCTCTACCGCCACACATGTCTCCAGTAAAGATCACATTCACCAAGCCCTCAACGCAGACCACCAACACAACCACTCAAAAGGTAAGGGTGAAGGCAGCTTTCTGAGAAACGCTTTTGCTGAGGTCTGGACTGAGTGTTCAGTGACTGCATTTTGAATGTTTGGTCAAGGTATATGTACAAATCTGATGAACACCCTTTGCATATTCTCTTACCCAGTTCTCTAAAACTCCACTTTGGCCATGTATTTCCTTTTCATCGTGTTGTAGCCATATATTTCTTCAGCACTGTGCTGAGATGACTGCTAGAACAGATCCAGTACATCCTTTTGACGGGCATCATGTGCCATCTCATTCTAAGCCTGTGACATTCCCTGAGGGTTCAAAAGCCTTGGCCACCCAAATCACATACTTCTGAGGAAACTCCTCAGATGATAAGCTAGCCTCTGGAGGGCAATTATCAACTGATAAATTATTTTTCAAAAATTGATTAGCAGAGATTGCCAATTAAAATATTCTTGATTAGCAAACAGTGCCAGGCTTTGTGCAGCTGGGTGTGGTTGGTGTTCCACAAGGCCTTGTCCCGTATATATTATGCTTGACACATCATCTACTGTGCAAAAAGTTCAGACGCTTAATAAATCAAAATGATTACTTTGTTAAAGTCCTAGCCTGAGACTAAGTATGAAGTATAGTGTTGCGGCAGGCATGGGAATTGTCCACTTCAGCTGGACAAGATGGGCCCTTGCCTGTCATTGATATCAACTGTTTTAATTCCAGCTTTAAATACCACTTTCGGGGGAGGGCATGTTCGCAAAAAGGTCCTTAACCATGAAAGCTGTATTTATCGCTATTAGCGCCCAGAGCTGCCATCAGGGGTGCTTAAACCTTTTGGTTTGTTTTTATGAGAAACATGCTTTGCCCAATTCACGCTTCCCTTAAAAAAGAAAATGCACATGTTTGCGATTGGAAATTAGGACCTGGAGTTGAGCCCAGGGGTGCGCACGAGTCTGCAGCAGGCGGCAGAGGGTCCAGGTGTGGCATTTCGGTGGAGGCGTGTCCTGTGCACTGCCACCAGGGACAGGGGTGATGGCTGGGCAGAGGCCCAGCATGAAATGCGGGCCGCTACTTTCAGATTTCCACTTTAGTTGCCAGCCTCTGGATTGGCCAGCACACACCCGCAGGTGGTCATATATTATGCTAACCTAATCTTAAAGCAAAGCGAGCTCTGGAAGATAGCTACAGTGTATGGTGTTGCAGTAGATCTGTAGATATACAGACTGGACGGAACCATTGATCACTACTTTTCATAAACATCTAGTTGGCATTGTGTATTCATTATGTCAGAGGAAAGAAAGTAAGAGATTGGCTGGCGTAGTAGGCACAGAACTTGACAAATTAGATGGAATATTGTAGTTTGAGGCCATCTCACTTTCAGGGTAACTGGTATGAAACAGGGAGAAAAGCTAGAATTTCAAGGAGTATGGGATCAGCTCATGGGTTGAGCACCAGTTACAGATTTATTCAACCAGCAGGTCACAGAAATGGGAGTGCCATTAAAATTATTTGGTTGTGGGGGGTGCTGTTGAGCAGCTGAGAGAGATGGCTGCCTGAATGTGAGGCTCCGTCCCCACTATCAATCCTGAACAAAAAGATCCAGAGCCGAGCACATATAAGCGGTTTCATGTGACCGACGAGGAGTGAGAACCTGCTGGGCACACACTTCCCAAGTTTGGTGAAACACAGTGAGGTATTTCTGAAATTACTGCGTCAGCAACACCTGCCGGAGCCGTTACTGCAGAAGTGCTGTGTGCGGCCTGGAGAGAAGGCGGCGCCTTCACCCACCAAGACTATCGTGACGCTGGAGAGGCAGCAGAGCGGGTCGCCGAATTGAGCCCATTGTTAGGGCATTACTCCGAATCTCTGGTGTTAGGCGGAAACCTGTGCAGTTCCCTCTGGGACCACTGCAAAAGATTTAGGACTATAGGTGTTTGGCAGTAAACCCACTTGGTAGCAGTCTGTACCACACAGATTCACTTGGTAGCTGTGGCTGAGCAGTCAGACTTCCCTCAAGAAGAGTTAGGCAGTATGTGGAGTATACACGATAGGGCAATCTACACAGTAGAACAAGCAAACACGGAACAAGGCTTCGGTGTAAAGATATAAAGGTATTTATTTATAACAACACATCTATAGAAAACACTCTGGCACTAATACGGCAAACAACTTCAATCACAATTACTATACGAAGAAAAAGATCAATCCCCCTAACAATAGTTCGACAAGTCTAGGTTCACCGGCATCACTTATTTGCAGACGGAGGTGTATGTTTTAACCTAGATGGCACTCTAGTATTCGTTAGGACGGGAGAGAAAAAATAAGGCAGGTTATGAAATCAACCCGGTACCAATACTTTACGGACAAATTCAAGGCAAGTAAGGCAGGGTCTACTGCAGATCACAAAGTTCAGAGGCCAGGCCCACTCGGAGAGAGGCAAGGCGATATGTCCCAAAAAGTGTCTCAGTGGAAATGCGCTTCGAGTCTTTATCGCAAATTGTTATGGAAAGATTGGACCAGTTCAGAACAACACGTTAAAGAAAGCTTGGAGGCGACCCAATGGAAAGGCGAGGATTAAGACACCTCACTCTATCCGGCAGAAAGGGAAGCCAGGCGGACACGGTACCTTGTTTGTGGAGAGACAGCTCCGGCGGCGGCAGTTGTTCCTGGTGGTGGATGCACGTCGGGTCTTTGCCAAGAGTAGAGATGATCTCGTCGTCGAAGAAAAGTGAAGTCCGGTGCACCACCAGGGAAGAGACCAGCCGCGGAGTGCTCCGTCACAAGGCCCAACCTTTTGGTCGTGGTACAGGGGTAGTGGCTATCCGGTTGCCGAGGTGCTCTGCACGGGCAATTCGACCACTGCGTCCTGGAGCGAAGAAAAAGCAAAGGGGACTGGTTGTTCCCACCAGTCAGGGGAAGAGACTCTCCGGCAGGGAGATCTCCTCTGTCGTCGGGAAGTGGTGAGTCGGTTCCGCAGGGCTCCACCGGAGGTGTCGTCGTTGCAGGTCGGCTCAGCCTTACCCTCGTCGGATTCTTAGGTCCTGTGGCGACTTCTAAAGATCCAGTCCCAAAAGCCCTGCTTTTATGCAGAAAACCCCCATTCATTCAGCCTAGCTGTCAATCAAAACACGCTAAGTGGTGAGCGGGGTGGCTCACCACTTGGGCCAATCACACTAGAGTGCGACCGGAGTTGGCAAGGCAACTCGGTCCAGGGTGCCTAAACCCCCTCCTACACCCCTGTGGTAACCCAGACAGAATGGCACCACTTTGGAGGGTCTCTGTACAGAAGCCCGCCAAAAGTGGAACAAAGGGCTCAACCTTTGGTTTAGGAGTCACAGAGACGAACACAGACGCCATTTTAAAAACCGAGTTCTGGCAGAAAATACCATCCGATAGACTTATTTAAGATAAGTAAATAGGTGGTATGTTAAGAGATTAACGAGGAAAAGTATCAATCTCCAACAATGGGAAGAATCCCATAGGGTTATATTCGGGGTCGAATATAACAAGTAGTTTCCACTGCCACCAGCCAAATCTCGCCGAGGGGGGACGGGACAGTGCCCCCTCGAATAACAGACCCAGGAGTAATCGAATTACCCCTACTAGTACGTCCACAATAGGATGGTTTGTACTAGTTCTGTTAGTAAATGTAGGTCTAGTAAAGCCAATGGTGACTTTACATGCCCGGGGAGACAGTAGTCAGTCCCCGGGTATGGAGTCTATGATGGAGGTCCGCTAGGATGCCCCAGTGCTACGGCACGGAGGGTGCGTTGTAACACACATAGTAAAACATATGAGACCCTATGGAGTAAAAGACCCCAGAGCCCATAGAACACATGGACATTCAAAGGAATTACACACATTCATGTCCAAGAGTGGGAGAAAAAGAGTCTCACTCTTGGCAGGATGAAAAAAACAAACTCCAGAAATCCAGCAAAGCTGCTGGGGGACTCACTAGGTTAGGAAATTCAGCCTAAACAGAGAATTCTCCCTAACAGCTGGTAGTAAGGTGGAAATCAAGCAAGTCACTGTTACGCTCGCAGACGGAGATCCTACGGCAGTACCAAATATTTAAGAGAACCAACACCAGAAAGATTGGAGAAAAGTGCATGCAGTTGCATTCAGTACGACTCTGAACCGCTGAGAGATGCGGCATTGATCGCAAATTACAATGCCCCAATGTTAGTGAGAGTGTGAAGGTGTTCTGACCTCCAAGAGCGGAAATGCTGAGCACAGCAAGAGTCCCGGTTAAATGCAGTGCTCTGGCTGATGGAAGCCGCAAGAAAAATATCTGTCAAGTCCGGGCGACCGGTCTGCGGATTGCCGGAAATAGCTCCTTGACACCATGGAAATTGGAAATACGAGCAGAGGACTGTGTCCACTATTACTTGGACAGAGGGATATGAATGAATGGATGGCGGTAGAAGACAGCCTGAAAGAATCCTCGACGAGGAGGTGCGGTAAGGTTGCGTTACCGGCCCAACACCCCACCCCCCCCCGGCACAGGCAACTAAGTCCCATACCCAACTACAAATCACTACTACGAAATGTAGCGCCTGTCCCAGGAGGCCAGATAACAGCAGCCCCCACGGGGAGGGGTGGGGCTGGTGCCTAAGAACCGGGGCGAAGCAACAACAGGCAGCGCGTGTTGGGCAACCCTCTTGTTTTACCCGGCAAACAAAACCACATCCCCGAAAACCTGATTATGGGTACGTCAAGCTCTAAATTACTGAAACTTCTGCCCAGGATCCAAAAACCTCTAGCAACTCCGTTAATGAGGGGAATAGTGTGCAAATGATTACAACTGCCGAAGCCACATGAGTGTGAGTGGAGCATGTAGTAAAACGGCTACGATCCTATGAAGAGTCGTCAAGAGCCAAAAGTGTATAAAAGGAACCAAACTTACCCCCACATTGTATTAATCCTTGGATGCGCCCTGAGACATTTGACTATAGACCGCAAGGAATGACTGTGGTAAGAACTACTGGTGCAACCAAAGGCAATCGCTCATGAGTTAGCACAGCATAAATCAGGCCACTAGACCCCATGTGGGGAAGTCAACGAAATTACCTGAAATCATTTATTAAACAATGTAATTCCGTGAGACTCTCCTAAGCGGTGAATAAAGGATCCAACACGCACACCGCCCTTGCTGTGACTGTGCTGAGTCATAATCAGGGATGTCGAAGCCTTGATTAAGCCTAGCAGGTGCTGAGTAACGACAACACCGCTATATTACAGGAATAGAACTCGACATATTCAACAACATGACGAAAAGGGGCTAACAAGAAAAAGGGCCCCATGGACTAGTTCACGGGTTCCGGACCCTCTACTTCAGAAACATCCCCGCCTGACAGCACGCCTCGGATTGAGGAGGCAGAGGGCAACCCACGCGATGACCAACTACTACAAACGATGCAGAATGGTTTTATGTCCATCAACGTCAAATTAGACGATCTTGTCAGCACAATAGGATCTCTAAAGGCAAAGATTGAGAAAGAAAGCGGACGCATAACCGAAGCGGGAAAAAGCGAATTTGTGTAACTGAAGACACTCTTACACACCATGACCGAGACTTAGCAACTATTCAGACAGAGCTCAAGAAGGTAATGAATAAATGTGAGGATTTAGAATTAAGATCTAGATGCACCAATATCCGTGTGGTGGGGGCGCCAGAGGCAGCCTGTAGGGGCCCATGGAGCCCTTTGTGGAGAGCCTCCTCAAAATATTGTTGGATGAGGCCAAATTATCCTCCCAATTCCTTGTTGAGAGAGCACACCGTACGCTGACCCCGTGACCACCCCCCCCCCCGCGTCCTGGAGCACCACCACACACCATAATCCCTAGAATATTAAATTACAGAGATACAGATGCAATACTCTAACTATCGAGGGAAATGGGCACGCTGCGCTTCGAATCCAGCAACATATTCACATATACCCTGACTTTGCAGCTGGAGTGCAAGCACAAAGGAGGACATACGACCCAGTGAAGCGTCTCCTCCAAGCTCGGAAGGTGCCATACTCCTTGATCTACCCCGCTAAACCTAGGATCCAGCACAGGGGCAGAGCTCACTTCTTTGACAATCCCTCAGATGCTCTATCCTACATTGAAGCTTCTATACCTGCCCCCCCCACGTCACAGAACCAAGAGCCAAATGGTCCACAGAGAGACGAAGGAGAACACGGCGATAATAATGACTGAAATGGCCACATACAGTCTCTGGGAGACCAGACAGACTACCCAAACATCCCACAGTACAGGCAATGTATAAAAGGTTGTGTGGGGTACGTTGAGTTGGACAGACAGCTGAGGCTATCAACATAGCGCCTGGAGGTATATCCAAATGTTTAGGGTTGGAACATTATCAGGTTGGGGCAGATGGTGAGGGTGGTGGGTGGGAGGGGCAAGGGCAAGGACAGCCACCCTGCTGGGTGAGTGGCAGCTAGGCTGGAATGAATGGGAGAGAACTGAATAAAAAGGCGAGCCTCTTGGCTTGGAAGGCAGAGTCGACCACTGGATGAAAGAACCGAGGAAGAACTTGAAGAGGATGGCTGCTGCAACTCCTGGACTGTTGGTTTGCCCGGTGAAGCCCTGCTGCAGGTCCGAATCGCCAAGTTTGCATCGACAAAGAAGCCCTGCAAGGACAACTTCTCCCTTTTGAGTTGGTGGGACCAATCGACTCCCAAATAAGCCACCTGGACACCCATCTTGGAGCTGGTTGCATTTCCTCAGAGTGCTGCAGGAAACCGTAGAGCCAGGGAGAGGGACACCAGATTGTGTGCGTTGCTTGTAAGCTGGCCTAAAGCTTTTGGAAGATCCTCCGGACTCCCCCGACGCAGGACTGACCAAGCCTGATCCCCCCTCAGTTGAGTGCGGGACCTCAGATGTGAGGAAAGTCCACCTTGACGGCCAGGAACTGTGCTTATTGCTATTTGCTGTACCGCAAGGAGCTGAAACGTGAAACAGCCACTGGAAGTAAAGTTTGCCGGTTGCCAGCTTTGACTGTGCCAATACAGTGCAGGAGTCCCCCAACGTCCTCCCTCTTGTCCCCATGACTGAGGCACAGGAACAGTGAGATCTGTAGAGCGTTAGGGAGAATTCTCATAAATGTGCTAATTCCCTTCACCTTATAGACCCCCAGCAACTTGCTGGATTTTGAGGACTTGATTTTTTTACCTGGAAAGAGTGTGAGCCTTTTTTCACACTCTTTCATGTATTTTGATGTATGTTTTACTCTTGTGTTCTTTGATTTTGGAGTTTTAAGATAACTCCATAGGCATATTTTCATGTGTGTTACACAGCACCCTCAGTGCCGTAACACAGGGATGACTTTTTAGACTTCCACAAGGTTTAAATACCTTCTCTGGGATACACTACTGGTTCCCAGAGAATGTAAGGTCAAATTGACTTTACTAGTCTTTTTAAATTCCTAGACCCAGCACACACTATCTTCCTATAGAGTGCTGGAGGGGTTACCTAGTATCCCCTGTGTCTAGAAATTCATGTAGCAGTCAAATGCTACCCTTTCCTATCGAAATGGCTGGTGGCAGTGGTTTTACAATGAACTACCATGATTTTTCCCGACGCGAACACCGGTAGCTAAAAATCGCCAGAGAGCCATGTTTTTCAAGATGGCTCCTTAAACCCCTTTGTCTAAACAGGTCCCAGCCTTCTTTTTTCGCCGTTTCTTTTTGGAAAGGTCCTTCTAGAGTTTGTCTCTGCGCACCAAACCAGGTTTGGTCCCTTTGTTTGTACGCCTTTGGTGGGCTTCAGGACTGAAGACCGCCGATGGTGCCTATTGTCTGAGGTGGGCAGGAAGTCAGGGAGGTGCCCGACTCCCTGTGCTTAGTCTCTTAGGAGACCCAAATGCACTCTGGCGTGATTGGTTGGCTGACTGTCTGGCAAGGACAGTCGCCCTGCTGGGTGAGTGGCAGCTAGGCTGGAATGAAAGGGAGAAAACTGTTTAAAAGGCGAGTCTCTTGGACTGGAAAGCAGAGTCGACCACTGGAACGAAAGAACCGAAGACGAGCTGGAAGAGGACGGCTGCTGCAACTCCTGGTCCGGTTGGCCCGGTGAAGCCCTGCTGCAGGACTGAATCGCCTAGTTGATCTCGACAGAGAAGCCCCTTCAAGTACAACTTCTTCCTTTGAGTTGGTGGGACCAATCAATTTTTAAGCCACCTGCATACCATTTTTGGAGCTGGTTAGGTTTAACTAGGGGGAAGGACACCGGCTTGTGTGCTTGACGACAGCTACTCGAACTGAAGATCTTCCATTTTGCCAGCTTTTTTGACCCGTCCCCGTGCAGTGCAGGAGTCCCCCGATGTCCTCCCTCTTGTCCCCACGACTGAGGCTCAGGAACAGTGAGATCTGCAGGAACTGCCAGGAACCAACGTCTTCAGCTGCATCTTTTTCTTCTTTACCAAGGTACTGTAAAACTAGCCTACGAGAACTTACCTCTTACTGTGCAATTGCTTGTAACTTATGCAACTCACAAGTCTAATCAGCTTGCGGCCATACATTTTTTTCTTCTTTTTATCAAAGACTCCCTTGCGCAAATACTTTTCCATTTACCTACCTGAAGTGCTGCATCCTATACAAATACTTTTGCCCATTGACTTTGGCTTAGCCTATTGAATTGAAGGACTCTTCTAAGTGCTATCTGAAAGCAATTGCCCTGCTTATGAATATTTGTAATTTCTTGTGTTCTAATAACCTTTGCCTTTTACAACCTATTGAGAGTATTCTGTATGCCAACAGTAAGGTATTCATGTCCCCCGCACCCTTGTTACTGAAGTCACCTGTGGATGTAGGTTGTGTCTGTGGGCCATCCCAAAAGGGCCTTGTCTGATCCAGAAACTCAGTGTACAGTATTGAAGTATATTTGTGTGTTACTATTTTATTGCTCTTTTCTAAAGAAGGCTTTTCTAACTGGCTGATAAATTAATTGTTTATGCAAGAAACCTCGAGTGTAAGAGTTTATTTGAAAACCTGTAACTGTGAATCTTACTCCACTTCAACTCACATTTCCCCTCTTGAAATAAGCCTGGCTGCTCAACACGCTACCAAAACTGTGTAGTACAAGCTTATACCAAAGGATGGGTTGCCTATACCTGTAGTCATAGTTTTTTGTAGTGTTCCTAGAGGGTACTGCATTCAAACTTTGCCTAACAGTTCTTTAGTAGCAAAGGTCCGCGTTCCCTAGGAAAACTGGGCAAACAGGTGAGTACTCTACTTTAGAGTTAGAAGAGTGCCCAGGGACTTCGCAGAAGACACCCTAGCAGGATTCTAGCAGTGGGACTGGGTGCACTGGATGAGAGGCCTCCCCATCACAGAAAACACCCCACAGCTACACAGAAATCCTAAGAGACTTAAGATAAGTACATACCCAAGCCAACACAGTATCTCAGCATTGAAGAAGATTTTGCAGCAGGAGGACTTCAGGATCTGCAGCCAAAAACCTGGTCAGTGGATTCCTTGTTATGGTGACTGATAACAGGACCTTGGAAGGGACTTTGCTGCAGGGATCGTTGAAGAAGGTTCTAGGCAAGGTTTCCCTCGCGGCTGAATGTGGTTCTGCGGATTTGGCAGCTTTTCAAGGAGCACAGATGAAGACTGAAAATCGCGATTGAATTCTCATTGTTACAAATGTCCAGCACTCTGTTACTGGGACATTTCGGACCCGATTCGTGTCTCCGGAGATCCACCAGGATGCCCACGAAGTTTCAGTGAGATTCGTAATTTGGAAGACCGTGCAGCGCACAGTGGCTCGAGGTCCCAGGGTATTGGGGTATTGCAGCAACACAAGGTTGCAGCAATGCGTGGGATGGCTCAAAATGTAGGTCTTCTTGAGTCTAGTGGGTCTCGTCAGGCTCTGGGTCGGGGTCGTTGTTTTTGGAGTCCCCAGATCGATTGGAAGTAAGGGCTACAGCAGGTTCCGGTTACACAACAGGCTCTCCGGTCGCTGGAAATAGTCTGTTGCTTTTGCCTCATCCTCCTCCAGTTTTAGTTCCAGTGGTCAACTACTCTTCAGCTCCCAGGTTCGCAGTATTTATCAGGAACTACAGCACAACCTCTGCATTCTGTCCCTGCATTTCACAAGAAGCAGCGGTCTGGTTGTCCAATCAGGATAGCCAGACCCCCACTGGGATTTGTCCTCATTCAAGCAAGGTAGAAGACAAAGGGCTGTGGAGATTTGGACTCCTCCCTCGCTTCCTGCCCTTACAGACAGATTGGAGCCTGGGCTGAGAATCCAGGAGACTCACGGCGATGATAAAAATCACACAAAGGAATTTCCTGCCCTGGATGTCAGAGGAAGGAACAAGTAACACTAAAATGTTGAAAAAAGAAGACTGGGGCCATTTTGGTAAAATGAGCACCCTTAGGTGCCTTTACTGCAGCTATGAACATAGCCAGCGGTAAAGATGCACCAAATTAATACAAGGTATCACTGCCGCCAGCCATTGAAGGTAAGCTTGTCCCTGTAACAGAATTGTTACAGGTTTAATGTGAAAGGGGATACATTGTATCTCCCCAGCACTCCACATAAGGTGGGGTGTGCTGGCTTCACAGAATAAAATGTAAAAGGGATCCAAAGATCCTTTCTACCCTTGAGAACTGTAGTTCACCCAAGGTTAGCAAAAGGAAGTTATAAGGGGAACCCCTAGGGCAAAACAGCAACATCAGGCACTTATTGCCAATAAGTTGTTACAGAGGATAACTTTAAAAAGACACTATGGAGAGTCAAAAAAATGACACCCATAAAAAGAGTTAAAGATTCTGTGAATGTGGAAAAAGGTTCCCACTCACTGAGGTATTAAGGAACAATATCCCACTAATAAAGCAAAAAGTTCTGGGGTTGACCCAGGTCAGGAAGATTTACCAGTTCTGTGAAAATCTTACCTAACATGAGGGGTCAGCAATGTGAGGCAGAAAACAGTTTGATGATTTTTCAAAACATGCCATTTTATTGAAGTAAAAATGAAATCAAATGCCACAGTATCCCTACTCTGAGGATTTCTTTGCCTAAGAAAACTAAAGGGAAACGCTCTCAACACAGGATGTCTGGCCCTCACACTAAACATCAAATTACAAAAGAAAATATATGGCAGTTCAATTAACATCAACAATGATAGTCACAGTTTCTTCATACCCTTTTAGTAATCTGGGTGAATTCCCTTCCCCAGGATTCAAGGTATATTCAGCTTCAATGTTCATCAAAGGAAATAAGGAAATCCACATAGGTAACAAAGTCGCAATTCAGTTCTTGAAGTCTCAATGTTAAGGTAAAGTTTTGTTAACCAAAGTTCCAAAAACAGCAAAAGTAAGGTAAACAGAAGGCCTTGGATCTGGCATAAGGAAGACACATACTGCAACAGGAAAGATTAGCAACCACCAATTGAAGACGGGCCCAACCTACAAGACACGTGGAAAAAGGAAAACGGACCCAAAACAGGCCTAAGCAATCGCCTAAAATTAGGAAGCTGGAACACGCGTGGCATCGACCACTTAACCAAAATAACAGACGTCAACTTAGGCCACTTTGATATCCTGTGTTTGCAGGAGACTTGGCTGACAACTAAACCCCAATTGGATGGGTATGAAATAATCTTTTCAGCAGCAAAAAGAGGGGTTGTAGGTCGACCATCAATGGGGCTCATCACGGCGCTTACATCGGGATCAGTGGCCACAAGAAAGAAAAAATTCTCTTGGCATGGCGAAGGGAAGACGCTCGAATCAGTCAACGCCTTTAAATATCTGGGCATTTTGATCAGCAACGACAAGGAGGAACAAGTCATGCAGGAGTCCATTTGGTTAAAACTGAAAAAGCTTATGGCGCAGGCCAAAGCAGTGGACAGGAAGCACAGAAGATTCTCCATCATGCCCATCATAAGATTTTACAAATCTAAGGTTGTTCCTGTCCTGATTTACGGCACGGATGCAATGCCTTTGATCCCTGACTCAATCTGGCTAAAATACGAAGGTTTCTTCTGGCAAGGTGTTTTGAATCTGGCTACCTGTACACTGATAGCCCTGAGAAGAAGAGAACTTTGTCTATCCTGCCTTCTGGCTTTAAAAATTAGATCAACCCTCATGTTGTACCACAAAGTTTTCAACTCTCCAAAAAACAAAGTCCAGGACCTCATTCGGAGAGAAACCAAGTGCGGGAACAACACAATTCTTACCAGATGGGACCAATACAACCTCTCCATCCTTTAAGAACTAGATACTACTCTGGAAACACTGATACAAAACCCTAACCAGGTATCAAAGAAACTCTTCGACGCTGATTGGATAAATACTCTGGAAGTTGCAAACAACTACTCACTGACAGCAAACCTACCCAACACGCCGATGAAACTTGACGAGGTGCGTGGATACCTCCTCAAATTCCCAGACAAACGGCTAAGTAGAACCTTCCTAAGGTTCAGACGGAATCAACTAAAAACAAATGAAATCTTGTCAATTCGTAACCAATCCATTTCAAACAACTTTCGTTACTGTGGAGTACCGGACACTGTAGAAACTACCAAACACTTGATTCTTGAATGTACAGGCCTAACTGCGAACAGACACCGCTTTCTGGTCGAGCAACTGAAGAACTACCGTACTTTAGACCTAGAAAAAATGTATGGGCTCTACTGGCCAGCGGTAATAACAGAAGATGCTCCATTGGACTGTCCTTGTTTTTGAAAACGCTGAACTTGTGAAAGTAGCCTTCCAGATGAAAGTCACTCAGCTTCCAACTTAGAAAGAACAAACTATCATTTGGGTTGGATTTATTTTGTAAAAATTGTAACACAATTAAATCAAATAAAAAAATAAAAAGAAAGTTCTTCTTTTTGGTGAAATACAGACTTTCCCACTTCTTCAGAATAGCATCAATGTTATTCCCAGCCACAATGCTTTGCCACCACCTCCAGTTATCCACTAAGACTTGACACAGTTCGAAAGATATACCACTTCTATAAATGTTAATGTTAAAGGTATTTGTACCGCGCACCGTCACCAATGGAATTGGTCCCCAGGTGCTCTGGCAGATCTGCAAACAGAGGAGGAGGGTGGGGGGTTAGTAGGGTAAAGTGGGAGTAGAAAAGTGAGAGTGGTGGTGTCCTGTTGCGAGCTTCAGTACGGTTTTCACTGTGTGCTGAGCTTGGGTGTGATCATCGGATCTATTTGTGGGTCCTCATGTGCTGTTGATGCGAGTTATGTGTTGTTTGTTGATGCAGTGTGGTGAAGTACGTGCGGTGTGCTGTGTGGAGAAGTGATTGTGTGGGTTTCTGTGTGAGAGTGAGAGATGTATGCGGAAAGTTGAGCTTTTGGCTTAGTGGGTTTTTGTCTCTCAATCTTTGCATTTCTTGTTGCACGTCTCTGATTGTCCTAATGGGTTGGTATTCTAGTTTTCTGTCTAGTTGTTAGGTGTGAAGGGGTGGCAAGTTTCCATATGAGATATTTTGGGGCTTTCTGTACTTGTTTGAGGCACGCATTGCCCCCCGCCCCACCACCTGCTATTGATGCTGTATATTTTACATTCATCAGCTCCATTCCTAGCCATTTCCTTGTTGGTGATCCAGAGCTGGCTATGCTTGCTTAGTTGGCTAAAGGTGTGTTGGCATGTCTTCCTTACCCTTCCTTTCCTGATTTCTCCAAATTCCTTCCTTAGTGTGATCATAAATTTCTATGTTTCATTTTGGTAGAGTGATATGCCGTAAGTTGTTCTCCCCCCCCCCCCCTGTGTTCATGGAAGCTAGCTTATGGAGGATTGGTTTCAGCTGTGTATAGGCTCCCATGGCATTCCTTCTAGTTATGGGGAGAAGGTTTTGAGTCGTTTTCTAAATAGAAGGTGGTTTTGCGTGTTACCTATGTTCTTGGGTAGCTCATTCCAGGTTTTTGGTGCAAGGTGAGAGAAAGAGGATCCTCGAAATGTTCTTTTGTTGTATGGCTTTGGTTCCAAACCGATGTCACTGCTAGATCTGAGTGGTCTTGTTGGGTGGTAGACACTTATTTTCTTTCTAAGGAACTACACGCCTTGACCGTGGATAGCTCTGTGCGTACTGCACATTGATTTGAACTTTATTTGTTGTTTCATTGGCAGCCAGTGTAGCGTTTTAAGAGCTGGTATGATGTTTTCACTTCATGGTAGTTTAAGGAAGAGTGTGGCTGCCGCATTTTGTATGCGTTGGAGTTTTTTTAGAAGTCGTTCTGACATGCCTAGATATAAGCTGTTGCCCTAGTCTACTCTGGACATGATGAGAGCAATGATGGTCAGCGTTTTGTGGACGAATGAGAGGAATGGTAGGATCCTTTTTACTGCTTGTAGGAGGAAGAAGCCTTTCTTGATTAGAGTGTTTATTTGTAGCCCTAGAGTTAGTTCGTTGTCCATCAAGACTCCCAGGTTTTTTACTATCGTCGATGGGGCTGGTGCAGTACCAAGTTCCGTTGGTCAAGGGATGTAGTGATTGTTTTCTCCATTTTTAGAGATGATCATTATTTCTGTTTTTCCTCGGTTGAGTTTGAGGTAGTTCGAGTTCATCCAGCTGTAGATTTCATGAAGGCAGCTATCTGGTGTTTTTTTTTTTCTTGTGTGTCCTGTATTTTGTAGACTACGTGTGTGGTGTTGGGTAAGAATTGGTGCAGTCACATTGTGTGAGACTACACAAGACCTATCTGCTTGGTATTAGGTAACCCACCTTTTGGTATATGTCTGTACTACACAAGTCGGTAGTGTGACTGAGCAGCCAGGCCTATCTCAAGAGGGGTAAATGCGAGCTGTAGAGCTGTAGCAATGACATTCGTAAATACAGGTAATCAAGTAACACTTACGCCCAAGGATTCTGTTTTAAATTATTTATTTAACATACATTTTTAAATACGCATTTGTTAAAAAGGCAATTCCTGTAACAAGGTACATATACTTTAAAATACTTTTCAGGATCAGCACTAGTTAGTGGATACTCTTTGTATATGCGTCTTACACACACCCCGAGGTGACTTAATTCACAAGGACAGTGATGGCATTTATATATCACACTGGTTATACTTTGCAGATTCTGAGGTTGCAGAACGGAAAAATTTAAGGAAGAGGTTTAAGGAAGGAAAAAGGTTAAACAGGTTCTCAGTATATTTGAGGACATTTAAATCTTCCAATAAAATCTAGACAAGCCTTTCCCAGCAATAACAGTCTAAACCAAGTTGGAACACAGTCTATGGAGCTGAGGTACTTCTTAGGTAAAAAGTCTTGCACAAATTTAGAGAAATTGTGGAAATCACTTGTAGGGTCACAAGCTGTGAAGCCTGTGAAAAGCAGAGTTGGAATCATCTCTAAAGGTAAGCTAATGCAGTTCCCAACTGAGAAGAACACAGCTAAAAAGACAGTGAGGGACTTCAAGATGGCCGCTGACACAAGATAGACATGTTGATTGCGCTCCCGAGCCCATACGCACCAGCAAGCGGTTCCATCACCCCGGAAGAGCCTTGCAGGACCTCAGAGGCAAGAAGAAAAATGTGTGAATATTCCGGGTGAAGTTTTAGCCCCGTGGACAGGGGTCGAACCTGTCTCCAAGCTGTGATAAAGAGAAGGAGGAGGGCCGGAGAGGAATCCCGGGACAGCTGGCCCGGGAGAGCGGCAAGCCGCAGTACCTCGCGCTTCGGGAGGAGGGCTGCTGTGGAGGAAAAGTCGCAGCGTCCTAAGAAAAGCTGAGGGTCAGCTGAGGGACCCCTAGGCCACCGCAGAATTTGGGACTGCTGGTCCGGGAGGGCTGCAAGCTGCAGCTCTGCCTGCAATGTGAGGGGAGCGGCCGGGCAGGAGAGGTTTCCACACCCAAGAAAGAGCTAAGGGAAGCACTGACAGCCACGGGCAGCCGCCGAGAGGAGGAGGGGACGGCACAGAGCGGATGGACAGAAGCCCTGAGGAAGTAGCAGGCATAGTGGAAGGTGGGTAAACTACACGACAGCCCGGTGAGGGAGAGCGGCACCGGAGGTCAGACACGTCCCCCGGACAGAGGAGGAGTGCAGCAGAGTATTGGAAGACACCACCGGCATGGGTGACTGCAGGTGAACCTCCCCCATAGGCCCTGAACATATCCCCAAGCACCGGCAACGGGAGGGGTGAAACGGAGGAGTTGTTTGCCCCCAAGCCTCGCGGAAACAGAGGCAGGGGACCCGGTGAGCGGCCCAGCTGTGGGCATTGGGGAAGAGCCCTAAGAGCCCTACGGACTCCTGGGGAGCATTGAGCGGAACATCAAGGGACAGAGCAGAGGAGGGCTACCACAATAAGGAGAGGTAGCGGTACCTGGAGGGTAAAGGCACCAAAAACAGAACACAAGCCCACATAGTGGGACAGTTGGGACCCACCCTCCCCCAATTTACACAGTAGGATAAGGGAGCATAAGCACAAAACTCCACAGCCCGGGCCTAGAACCCCCTCAAAGGCTGGGAAGACAACTAAGAGTAGCCCAACCAGGCGCAATACGAGTGCAAGGAAGGGGGGAACCCAGGCTATCCCCCGAATTGACCAAGCGCACCCGATCCCAAGAGCAGGCCAACTGCTACCACCCTAGGACGTGGGAGAAACAGGTTTAGGAAAGGTTGGCAGGCCCAAATAAAGAGGGAGAGACCCCCGAGCGGAGAGGGAAAGAGAAGAAGAAAAGGAACAAATCAAGAGGAAGCTACTGCAGAGCAAAGGCACAGGAGGGCCGGACAAGCCCCGGAGGATCAGACACAGGAGGGGAGAGATCTGGTGCCCCCACAGTGAGAAGGGGGATCACCTGGAATAGAAGAGGAGGAACACGAGACCAGGAGCGGGCGGGGAGGCACTCTGCAGCCCCAAAAGGACAGCCATGACAAAAAAGGCCAAAGGCAGGACAACTAAGGGGGGAGGGCGACACAGGGAGATGCTCTGGGAACAACGCTCGCAACGATGTGGCCGGCCCAGGAGACCAAAGAAGCACCAAGGGGTACCCAGGAAGGAGCAACAGGTCACAGTACTCCCAGAGGACACGGATCCAACGACCCCAATGTCACGACTTCCATGGGGAAATGATCTTCCTACAGGCCACCCTAGCAAGGATGTTCCAGGAACAATTCCAACTAATGTCAGACCTCAACTCTGCCTTGGTGGAAATAAGACCGAAAATGAGTCAACTTGGCGAGAGAATGGATTTCCTGGCGAAGGAGCTGCAGGAGGTGGACAAAGAAACCATGGCAAACAGTGAGGCCATAGAAAGGCTGGACGTGGCAACGCAAAACCTGACCTGAAAGACATGCAGAATAGATCCTGGAGGGTCAACATCAGACTGAAATTACTACTGTAAATGGTTTCAGACAGAGTTAAAGAGGGTTAAAGGGGGTTACGCAGGAAATCTTTTTGGAACTCCTGGAAGAAACAAACCCAGGTACCGTCAAATTGGACCGGGTTCGCAGAGTAGGACGCTTAAACAAGAACACAAACGCAAGACATAGAGACGTCCTGACAACATTCACAAATCGCGCTGCACCAGGACTAGCCAATAGCACACTAATCAAGCGATGTCAAATGGGTCCAATTCTTAAAGTGCTCAAGGAACTAGGGATTAAGTACAAGTAGACGTTCCCCTTTGGACTTCTCTTCGAATGGGCAGGAACGCATAGTCTCACCGCAAGAGGGGGCAGACATACTACACCTGGATTTGGGCTCTGACCAGCGGGACAACAGATCACCAGCAACAGAGAACCGATAAAGACTTAGACCATGGGAATGGACCACAGTGATGGACAGACGGAAAAGGACAACGGCACTGCGCGGCCCACCCTGAAAGGAGAGAGGTGAGAAGTCAAGCACGAGGGGGGGAGGGGCGCCAACGGGGAAAAACCATGAGCAGGTAGAATAAAAAAGGGGTGCTGGACTCAAAGGGGACCTAAGCGGCAGAGGGGTTGAGGGGGTAAACATCATGGAGTTAAAAAGGGCGAAGCAGCCCGGTAGGGGGAAAGGGAGGGTAAGAGGAGGAGCAGTTGTCCCTCAAGAGGAAGGGGGGGGGTAGGAGAGGAGTTGGGGTTAGGGAAGGGGGCAGGGCAGCAACAGGGGACAGGTAGTGGCAGTGTGGAGAGGGGAGCAGGTTGGGGGGACGGAACAGCGTGGGCTATGAAGAGGATCAGAAAGGGGGGAGGGTACAAATAGAAGGGGCAGCATGGAAGAAGGGGGAAACACTAAAATAATAATAGGCACCGACCGCAAGCGACAACACATTCAAGTGGCTGACCCATAACGTCTGGGGACTTAACACTCCCCTGAAAAGGAAAAAACTACAAAAATTCAACAGGAAAGAGGGCCCGATATCCTGGGATTGCAGGAGACACACCTCCTGAAGAAAGATCAGGGATGGTTAAAATTACGAGGATTTGATCAAATATTCCATGTATCAGGCTCGACAAAGTCAGGGGGAGTGGCTTGGCTATTAAAAATACAGTGGACTTTAGGGTAGCGGAGATCATTAGGGACAAGGTAGGCAGGTATATTATAGCTAGAGGGACCCACATGGATTCCCCCTATACCATAGCTATCATCTATGCACCCAACTCAGGCCAAGAAACATTCCTTGGAGTTCTGGAAGACAGTGCGAGGGGTCACATAATAGTAATGGGAGATTTCAACATGGCATGGCATAGGAGGCAAGATAGTTCAGGGGGGGAGGAATGGGTGGGGAGTAGTGGCATCAGCAGACCTACGAGACAGAATGGACCGGGCGGTACTAAGTGACGTGTGGCAGGGATTGAAGGGAGATGAAGGAGTATACCTTCATCTCAAGAGTATACAGCTTGCAGTCAAAAATTGATTATATATGGGTGTCAGCGGCCCTGTTGGGGTGTGTCAGGGAAGTAAAGATGGGACCCATTGGGGTAGCAGACCACAAGATAGTCTCCATGCGGATGGAACTACAGAGTAAAAGTGGGGGGTTGGGGGGAGTGAATACCCGGGGAGCCTTCTAAGGGAGACAGTGATAAGGGAGGAAATAGAAGGGAAAGAGTACTTTGAGATTAACAATAGTGCGGAAATAAAGGAGAACACCAGATGGGAATGCGTTTAAAGCCATGATGAGGGGGGAGTTAATAGCTGCAAAATCACAAAGGGAGAAGCAGCTGAGGGCACTGGAAGCACAGCTGGTGACGGAGGTAGAGGTGGCAAGGAAGACAGCAGGGGAGACCCCTACTAGGTCCTCCCTTAGGGACTATAGGTGGCCGATTGGTCAGCTGGGGGTCCTTCGAACAAAGAAAGCAGAAGGGGCGCTACTCTTTGTCAGACAAAAATATTACGCTAAAGCCAATAAAGCAGCACCCTGTTGGTTCGACTTCTAAGGGGAGAGGGGGCTAAAAAGGCGATCACAGCACTGAAAGAGGAACACAAGGAGCACCTTACACGCACTGAGGATATACAAGAATGCCTGGCACGATTTTACTTGGTACTATACAAATCCCAAAATCCCCAGCGATCAAGCGGGCTTCCTCAAGAGCATTTATTTGCATAAAATAAGTAGGGATGCCCAAGAAACACGAAGCCAGGTAATCACGGAAGATGAGGTGAGGAGGGTCATCGGGAATCTACCCATGAACAAGGCACCGATGCCGGACAGCTACACAGTGGCCTTTTATAAGACATTTGCACCATCACTTGTCCCACAATATTGACACAACTCTTCAACACATTTAAAAATACAAGCCACATTACCTCCTCCATGGAAGAGGCTAAAATAACCCTTATGCTTAAATCCAATAAAGATCCTTTGAAACGCACCTCATACAGGCCCATCGCGCTGATTAACGTTAATGCAAAAATGTATACCAAAATATTGGCGAATAGACGAGAGGGGCTTCTCCCAGAACTGATCAGGCCGGATTCATAAGGGGAAGGCAAACGGTGGACAACATTAGGAGTGTGGCACACCTAGTGGAAAAAGCACAGAAAATGGACACTCCTGTGGTACTTTTATCACTAGACGCAGAAAAGTCTTTTGACTGCGTGGAGTGGTCCTTCCTGTTTCAGGTCATGGAGAAAATGGGCCTGGGACGAGATTTCCTCAAAATGTTCCAAGCCAACTATCGGGCACCAGTAAAGCGCCTGGCGGTCAACTGAACCATGTCACGCCCCATACGATTGGTCAGGGGAACAAAACAACGGTGCCAACTTTCCCCGTTGCTTTATGCAATCTACCTGGAACCCCTGCTACAAGCAATATGCGAAACGGAAGTGATACAGGGC
The DNA here is from genome assembly GCF_040938575.1 of Ambystoma mexicanum. Taxonomy (NCBI): domain Eukaryota; kingdom Metazoa; phylum Chordata; class Amphibia; order Caudata; family Ambystomatidae; genus Ambystoma; species Ambystoma mexicanum. The sequence continues at coordinate 961,885,012 of NC_090941.1, read as the reverse complement.
ATACCATTTGGGGGGGAGCAGCAACATGAAGCTGCAGCGTTCGCCGACGATATGCTGCGCTCATTGATTTGACCCCAGGAATCCATTCAAGCAGGCAGGGAGCTACTTGAGAAATGTGGGGAGGTATCGGGCCTGCGCATCAACATTGGCAAGTCCGAGCTGATGAGTCTTACGCTGGGGAAGGGAGACCAAAATACACTGATAACGTCAACGCTGTTTGTGTGGAGCTCCGGGATGGGAGGGATCAGGTATCTAGGGTGCACATCACGCCAGCTCTCTCAGGTGATATGCAGCCAACTACCCTCTCCTATTAAAGGGAATAAAGAAGGACTTCCACAAATGGTGGAACCTCAGCATATCCTGGATAGGGAGTCTGGCAGCGGTTAAAATGGTTACACTGCCCCGCATGTTATGCTTCTTCCAGGCAATTCCACAGGCGGTACCGGCAAGCTTCTTCAGGGCGATACAGACACTAACCAATGAGTTTATCTGGGAGGGCAGGAAGGCAAGAATTTACCGCCTCTTGCTCATGGCCCCCAGGAGGGAGGAAGGGCCTGGCCCTCCACAACTTCCAGCAGTACTACGAGGCAACACAACTAAGGATGATCAGGGAATGGCTCCATGAGGGACAGGGGAAACAGTGGGTCCTGATGGACCGAGCGATGTTACAACACGACTTGAAGGAAGTACTTGGCTGCCAAAGCAACACTGACTGAAACATGTGTATGTGAGTACCATCATGAAGCTAGTAGTGGATATTTAGGACAAGCTAGTGAAGACGCAGGGAGTTACAACCTACCCGTCCCCCTTTACTCCTATCTTGAATAATGGAGACTTTTCGCCTGGGTTAGAAAACGGTGCATTCAAACAGAGGCGCTAGGGAGGATGTAGGAGAATACAGAACATGTTCCAGGGAGAGGATAGCCTTTCCTTTACAGTGTGCAAAATAGAATTCGCAGTGGGGGGAAAGGGAGAGACTTATGGACGCCCAACTAAGACACTGGGTATTGAACTCCACAATTAAGTAGGCGACCACCAGAAAGCTAACGTCATTCAAAAAGCTCTTGCTGACGAATGACAGGTCAAAGGACTTGATCTCCAACTTGTATAACATACTGGATGACGCCATTCACACACAGCATTAGCCATACATGCGAAGATGGGAGCAAATACTGGGGAATGTTATATATGTTGTAAACTTAGTTTAAAAAAAAAAAGACACTGAGAGAAAGTATCCCAAGTCTAAACAGTACCTCTGGTTAGAAGAAGAGTGGTCCAGCTGGATTGTGTCTTATTGCAGTGGTGCAGACCCTGGGTTCCTGAGCCTCAGTCGTGGGGACAAGAGGGAAGACGTCTGGAGAGCTCCTGCAGTGGCAATTTGGAGGTCGTCGGCAGCTATGGGCTCTTTTCTGTTCCGCTGCATTTCGCAGTTTCAGCGCTCAGTAAACAGCACTGTTGCGGGTCTCGGATACCGGTTGGGCTTCCTTCACTTTTTGGGTCCTGCACTCTGGTGAGGGGCTTCGAGCTCTGGTCGTCCTGCTTCCGGAGGGTCCTTAGGAGACTCTGGAGCTTCTGGATGGATTTCAGATGTTTCGACTCGACTATGGATTTCTCGACCCCTGGCACTCTGTTCTTGCAGCAGCAAAGAAATACAGCCAATCAGGGAAGATGGTCCAGTGGAGGTAGTCTCAGGGTTAGTTGGTCCCACTAACCCAAGGGAAGAAGTTGTCCCTTCCGGAGCTTCTCTGTCGAATTGAAAAAGGAGTTTCAGCACAGCAGTAGGGCTATTCAGAGGTCCAGGAGGATGCAGCAAGCTTTGTTCATGGTTTCTTCGTCAGGTATTTCTCTCAGTGGTCGACTCTGCCCCTAGTCCCAACACCCTTACCTTTTAAGCAGGTTTCTCCCATTCATGCACAGCGTAAGCTGTCAATAATAATAGTCAATCGCACAGCAGGATGGCTGTCCTGAAAGGACAGCTAGCCAGCCAGTCAGGACTGGTTACATTCATGCACTCCTAGATGCAAAGGACAGGGGAGTTTCGGGAACCTCCCTCACATCCTGCCTTTCCAGACACACAAAACGAACAAAGTGATCAAACCTGGCTCAACGCACAGAGTAAAACCCAAAAAAGACCTCACAAACAGAAAATGGCAAAAAAAGAGGACCGGGCCGTTTTGACAAAAATGGTCACCGATGGGTGCTGTACTGCAGCTGAGGATTCAGCCTGCGGTAGAAAAGCACAATGGTAGGAAAATTTAAACCACTGTCACCAGCCATTGCTCCTGATGAGGATGTTGTGGTTAACTGTGTCGAATGCTGCAGAGAGATCTATAAGTATCAGAGTGGTGCTATTGTCTGAGTCTGCGTTTGCTTTTAGATCATCCCAGGTTGATAGAATTACTGTTTCTTTTCCTCTCATTGGTCTGAAACCTACTTGTGCCTGGTCCAGTAGGTGGTGTTTTTCTATAAATTCTTGTGTTAGTCTGCAGATGTAGGTTTCAAGTAGTTTCGCCGGGTACGCAATGTTGGAGATAGGTCTGTAATTAAAGAGGTCCTCCACGTTTCCTGCTGTATCCTTGAGTAGCGGTTTTATGTATGCTGATTTCAAGGATTGTGGCTTTTTCCCTTTTGAGATTGAGTGGTTGAAGAGGTTTCTCTAGTAATCCATGGGTGTTCCTTGTGTGAGGATTGATTTGTATATGTCGGAAGGGTGGGGGGTGGCAGGGGTCCATGGGGGGGAGCCTGTTTTGTTGCTTTTGTTTACTAGTTTGATGAATGCCTCGGCTGATATTTGTGGGAAGCTTCAGAGTTTGTACGTTCGTTCCTCGTACTGGTGTTTGGGTTGCATATTGCAGTTGCATGGTCTGCTTTGTATGGTCTATTGGATAGTGAAGATTTTTTCAATGGTGTTGCAGCGTTGTTGCAGTCAGGGTTTTTTAAAATTTCATTTATGGTTTTGAACAGTTCTTTTAGGGTGTTTGGTGTTTTGATGAGCCTGTTGTCAAAATATTTCCTTTTGGCATTTTGGATTTCCTTTTTGTATGAGTGGATTTGTTGTTTCATGACACTGATTAGCGGGGGAAACCCTTTTGCTGTCACTCTTTTGTGTGATGTAGTAAAAGGTTTTTCTTTGGCGATCTTGTCTATTGTTGTTGTGATCCAGTTGTGAAGTAGTTCTTTTTTTCGTCCAGGTCAGCTTCGTCCATAGTTGTTGCTTGTGGTTAGCTGAACTACTGGAAATCTGTGAAAGGTACAGTGAGAAAAAAGTGTGTGCTGCAAACTCATCTCAGAACATGTTATCATGCTATGTTCTTGCTGGAGAGGACCGCCTGCTACCTTTTTTGAAATACTGGAAATCAGTAATGTTGCAATTTTTGATGGTCCTCCAGTTTCATTTCATGATAGTCGTCAGACTGTCTTGTTGCTTGATTATTGGTGTGGCCAGCGTGATCGTGAAAGGGATGATGAGGTGGCCGCCCCATAGGATCTGAATTGATGGTGTTGTGGTGTAAAGACTGGAGGGGGTGTCTGTACTTCTGCTCTCTATATGGTAGAGGAGAGGCACAGAGGACCCCTGCCAAGATTCTCTATTCGGTAGCTATGGTTGAGCAATCACGTCCTAGCTTCTCAGGAGGTGATGCAGGCTGGTTCTTAAGTACAGTGTAGTCCCCAAGCCCCCACAAAAGAATGTCCACACACTGTATTAGTTAAAACACAGTCTTTTATATAATTAATATTCAAGGTTATGTACACTATCACAATAACTCACTTTGTGCTCAGAAAATCAACAATGGTAAATATATACAGTTCTAAAGTGGTACCACAAGCATTATCAGATCTCATTAAAGTGCACCAACTATACTGTCAAAATGTCACACAGATCAATAAAGAGGAAACCAGCAGTAGAGAGAGGAAGGAAAGCAAGATGGTTGAAACAATTGGGAGAATATTGGCCTGTGTGGAGATCCCCCCCACCTTCGCAAGCAAAGATGTATCACAAGCCCAGTCCATATATTGTTCTACAAGTCTTATTTCCCTCTACAATAGTTCTACAGCCCCAATGTACCTGGAATTGTAGCGTTCGTCCTCGGGGATTCAACGGCCCTTCTTGACTGCCCTCCGTTTAAGGCAGGAGTCACGGGTCGTCGAACGTCCGACGGAGAACAGGGTGAACTACGGCGGTGAAGTGGCAGCTTCGTTCCTAGCGGTGCTGGCCGATGACGGAGCGTTGGCGTCCTGCAAGGAAGAGGCATGTGGGGCACCTCAGTGACGATAGTTCTGGACCACAAAGAGATGATGAAAAACTGTGGCCCAGCAAGGGCGTCGAGTCGTCGGCGTCTCTGTGGTCTTTAGGTGGCGGGAAACCCACCGGCGGATGCTCCTTGGCGCGTCGACGGTCGGGCCTTCTCCAGCGGGATAAAGCGGGCGGCGATGCAGACGAGAGCATCCTTGGCTCAAATTAAGTTCTTAGGCAAACGGGAGCATGCCGGCTCCAGTCGGCGATGACGGTCGTAGACAGTGGCGGAAAACAGTCCAGGCGCTTCTCTTCTTCTCCGGTCAGCAGCCTGTCGTAGGTCTGTCTACCAGGGAGCTTTGGCAAAGATCAGCTGGTGCACGATGGTCCCTCGTAGCTCGGGAACAGGGCGCCTTACCAGGTCCTCTCTGGGTCAGTTCTTGGAGACACAGCAGCTTTCAGATTGTGAAGGAGAGCAACAGCAATTCTTCTCTTCCAGCAGGGCTTCAAGGTTAAGGTTCAGTTTCACTCCAGTTACTCTTCAGCTTCTGAACACGAATTCTAGCAGTGAGAGGCTACCAGATATACTATTTGATCTCCCATTCATTCTGCTGGGTCACACTCAGGCAACCAATCGGTCAGAAGGGCATTCATGCAGGCAGGCAGGCATCCAATCAGGTGCATAGTGCAATCAGGCCATTCACTCCTCTCCAGACACTCGCAACAAGTTATGTGTATTGGGACAAGTACCCAGCCATTCAACACTCCACACTGCATTCATACCAGTTTCGGGTAGGGCTGTCTCAGTCAATGTGTCAACCACCAGATACTAGACACCCACAACACAGAATGCGTATTCGTCACACACTCCATTCACCCAGGTCCCACCCACAGGGTGTACCCACAACATACAGTCACTGTGAAGGCTCCAGCCAGTCTGGCCTGGACTTCACAACACCACCATATATGGAATTTCCACCCAACAGCCGGTCAGGGGGATGGGACAGAGTCAGGGCTTCCCAGGACTTTGGGAAACATGTTAACAGGCAATAGAAAGCAAGAGGCCACGGGGGCCATCTTGTTTCCCATCAGGAATCAACTGATTCCAATGGCAGGCCTGGGTATCCCAAAATGGAGGATACTCAGAGCACCTGTCAAATTCAGCATGGAGCTGCCACCAGCCCATACCCTACTCTGTGGGCCACACCCATGTGCCCAAAAACATACACTAGGGGTACAGGGTTGTAGCCCCACCCATGGGTGCCATACGGGTATCCCATGGGTCTGTACACCAAACCAAAAGAGAGAGCTGCACCGCCAGGAGTCCCACATGAACTCCTGCGTGGAAAACATGACGGAACACACGATAAAAAGCAGTAAAGGACAATGATACGGAGGCCCTGTCCCTCCGATGCATTTCCAGCATCACACGTGGTAATGAGATTTTTGTATACGTAGATTGCGTCTAGAGTGTGTCCTGCCGTGTGGGTTGCTCCTTTGACTAGTTGATGTAATTTAATTGTTTCCAGTTGTTTGGTTAATGATGTTTGTGTAGTTGTGTTTGCTTCATCGAACCATATGTTGAAGTCACCGATAATAATCAGGTGATGCTGCCCAATGGCCATGTTGATGATTGCTTCTGTGACGGCTTCTACGACGGTCGCATCGTAAGTCAGCGGTTTCTATACCAGTATGAATTTCAGGTTTGTTTTGGGATTTGTTGAACGGCGAAGGATTAGGGATTTGCAAATTTTCATGTTTAGTGGGTCTTCCAGTTTAATTTCCAGGTGTTCTTTGTGGGCTGTCACCAGTCCCCCACCTCTTTTGTTTTTCCTGTTTGCTTGGACGCACTTGAAGTCTTCAGGCAAGCAGTTGTGGAGAATGATTTTGTAGTTGTCTTCTAACCATGTTTCAGTTATGAGTAGAATGTCGACGCCTCCGTCGCATAGGAGGTCATAGATTTCGGTAGCGTATTTGGACATTGATCTAGCCTTGATTGGATTGCAGTGGATCTTTTTTGTGTGGTTTTGTTAGTTTTTTGTTTCCTGTTTTGACTTGTGGATGTTTAGGTGGAATGCTTCTGTGTTGTTGTCGCCGATTGTTTGGAGTTCCGTGGAGGCCGCTTCATCGTTGAATCGGTCTGTTAGGTTGATCATTGGATTGATGAATTCTAAGGCTTTGTCATCTTTCGTGTTTTGATATAGTTGTCGGTGGTTCCCTGCTGTTCTTGTGATATGTGGAGTAAGGGCGTCAGTATCGTCCCTTACTCTCTTGGGTCCATCGTCTTTTTTGCGAGGTTCGATATGATTATTAGCTTGTTTTCACATGTCAATGGAGCTGAAATGTCGAGCTTCTGTGTTTGTTGCGAGGTACGGTGTAAGGTATAGTGCTTTTCCTCTTATGATGTTTGTTTTGTTGGTTGTGTTGCTTGCTGGGGTACGTTCTATATTCGAGGCAGCTTCTGCTGGAGAGGGGTGAGTTTGTGTACCCGCTGTGATTGATCCTTGAGCCAGGTCTCTTTGGCATCGTCGAATTGTGCGTCTGGGCATTTTGTATCCTCAGTAAAAAGATTGGTTTGGGTTTGGTTTTGAGTTTGCAGGGCAGTAGCCTACCTGTCGGGCACGGTGCTTGGATAGCATTGAGTTTTATCCTCTTAGGTTGTGATAACTGGATACTCTCTGAGGGTGTCTGTACACTCAGTCGGTTGATTTGGGTGTTTGTCTATCTATGGGTAGACTGTCTAACCGCAGTATTAAGTGTTAGATCCGTGGTGTAGTTGGTTGTGCGAGGATTATGGGTTCTTGGTTATCTTGGGTACTGATTCTAGTTGTAGTTACTAGATTTCAATGGTTGCTTGGTGTTCTTGGGTAATGGGAGGGACCTAGCATTCAATGATACACCAATATTTGAGATCCTTAGATAATTGGGGAAAGCCTAGGTTTCACAGAGTGGTTTTCAATCAGGTAATACTCTGGAATATTGGGATCCTAGAGAGTGGGAGAGAGGCCTGAGTATCACAGAATGGCAAACTGTAATTAAGCACCTAGATTTGAGACTCCTGGATAAACGGGAGAATTACCTAGGTTTTACAGAATGTCAGGCAGTATTTAAAAGACCTAGATTTGAGATTCCTAGATAACGGGAGAAAGGCCTAGGTTTCACAGGATGGCAGGCAGTAATAAAACACCTTTATTTGAGATACTTAGATAATGGGTGAAAGGCCTAGGTTTCGCATGATGGCAGGCAGTAATAAAACACCTAGATTTGAGATTCTTAGATAACTGGAGAAAGGCCTAGGATTCACAGGATGTCAGGTAGTAATAAAACACCTAGATTTGAGATTCCTAGATAATGGGGGGGGGAAGCCTAGGCTTCACAGGATGTCCGGCAGTAATAAAACACCTAGATTTGAGATTTTCCTAGATAACGTGAGAAAGGCCTAGGTTACAACATAAAGTAGGTTTTTCCAGTGTATGCAAGTGAGAGGTATTCACATTGGATTCCCAGAGGATGTCCTGGTTGTGTCTGTGTAGTGGTTAGATTGCTTATTGCATGGGGTGGTAGTAGTTAATACCTGTAGTTCCCCCTACGTTGTCTTTCACGATGCTTGATTGCTGTCTGTTCCTCTTTCAGCATGTGTGAGCACTGTTCGATGGTGTTTTGTGCTGTTTGGGGGCTTCTTGAGGTGTTTGCAGGAGGCTTGTGAGCAGCCGCTTTGGCAGTCAGTGGCGCTTGCTGCTGCAGTCTGGCATCGGTGTCAGTGATTCTATACCTGTTGTTTGGTCTCTGCGTTGTTGTCATGATCTCTGCTTCCAAAAGGTCAGGGTTTTCCCAACTCCCTTGGAAGCAGATCCATAACCCAGGTTCCGAGTGCCAACCAGTCCCAATTGGGACATTTTGGACCCAGTCCTGGCGCCAGTGGCACCAGGCTCATAAATATGCCCAGTCCCAGCGCTGGAAGCGCCGGGCTCATAATGCTTGGGTGGACTTACCTGCAGCAGACCATGCTGCTTACTTGCCTGCCAGTTGAGCCTCTGATCCTCTTCTGTTTGGAACTACTTTTCCTGTTGGGTGGGGCAGGAGCCACTCCCTAGGTTCAGAACACTGGAACTCTTCTGGAAAGCAGGAACTGTTTTCTTACCTAGGCGTGGCTGTAGAAGGAGACACCTAAGCACTATAGGAGGCTATTTAAACCACACCCGATGGATGAATCTTGCTTTGCGTTATTCTGCATCCTCTGCAGCAGAACGCTCATCGTGTCTTCTGCATCTGATCCTGGGCCTAAGGAAAAAGGCTTACCATCCTGAATCCAGTCTTCAGCAACACCTATAAAGACAAGAAAGAACAGGTTAGCATTACGGTCTTCAGTGACAGCGCTTCACTTACCTGGTCCATCGGCTGTCACCAACGCCTCGCGCTGCATTCCGGCATCTGAAAGACAAAAGCTTACCAACTCTTCGCACGCTCCGGAGGCCTTCGGCGCTGCATCCTACATCTGAAAGACAAAACAAGGTGCGTTTAAAGACATTGGGGAACTTTAATACTCACGTGCCATTACTCCTTTCCACATCTAACCCAGTGGGTATTCCGGCACCCTGCAGCCGCTCCGAACTTGTACCTGCAAAATAAAAAGACAGTTAGAGCGCATCGTGAAGCAGGCAACAAGCGCTTACTTACGTGCTTCCAGGCGCTTCTATTCATCACACGGGCTCCATCTTCAACTCACTTCAGCCCGTCATCCGCCATCGCCGGAACCCTGCAAAACAAGAGACATCATTACTAAAGACTTTTAAAGACATTAGAATTACTCGAAACTTACCATTCGTGCAGTAAACGACGGACAGCAGTCCTCTGAAGTCAAGAGGCCTGCTCCCCTTATCCAGTGAAGAAACTGGTTACAGCACCCTGCCCCGAGGCAGATGGAGAGCACGGCGTTCACTTACCTAAGGTGAGAGCGTTAACCTTTGGGGTTCTACAGGAGAAGAGAAAGGGAAGAAGAGAGAGACATTCAATAACCCAGTTCATTAATCCCATATTTTCTATCTGCAGACATCTTACCCTTCGAGTCAGACATACAGTGCACAGAGGTCCAGCCCAAAGAGCCAGCCGTGTGTTACACATCACCTTTGAAGATACGGTATACGCCCAGTCAAGACCGGCGCCTCTACGGGAATCAGGTGAGCGTTACAGTTGTTTGGTGTTTAGGCGGATGAGTAGGAGGTCAGGAAGTGGGGTAATCTAACGTACACTGTATGTGGTTGTGTTTGGAGTTGGGGTTTGGTGGTAGTGAGTGGTGAACAAACTTTAATAGGCTGATATTCCGCTTCCCCTGCTGACACCTGCAGACACCTCTTGGGGTTGCCTGTATGGGGTTGCCCTTTACCTTGTGGCCCTTTGCCCGTAGCAGCCCCTGCTGCTGAGCACTGCCATAGCACTATGGTTTTTATGGGATCCGTTGGCCAATAAGTTGAAGGGGGAGGGAGGTGCAGCGAGATATGGGAGAGCCAGAACCCGGTGTGCGACTTGGTGAGCGCGCCCGTGCCGGAAGAGCACATCTACTTCGAAGGCGTGAGGGTCGTGCTCTACACAGCTGAGCTTTTACACCCAAAAAGGGCTCAGGGGGCAAAACGCTGGCCAACACGCTTACCTGCTGACTGGGATAGTAAAATGGCACAGGTAGGTGGGGTGCCGAGGGTTAGGCCCTTGTTGTTGTGCACTAGTTTGCTCAGCCAATCAGGGCCTGGGGGCCAGCAATGGAGGAGGGCTGGGACCGGGCCCCAGGAAGGGAGTAGGGTGAGGCCGAGGGTCGCGCTCTACACAGCAGAGCTTGAACACCCAAAAATGGCTCAGGGGGGCAAAACGGGTGCCAACACGCTTACCTGTTGCCTGCGATAGTAAAAGGGCACAGGTGGGTGGCATGCCGAGGGATACGCCCTCATTGTTGTGCACTAGTTTGCTCAGCCAGTCAGGGCCTGGGGGCCGGCAATGTTAGTGAAATGTTAGCGAAACACCAGTCTTCTTTTAACAGTTATTATCTCTCTTCATAAGATTAGGATTCACAATAAGTATATTTGTCAGGATGACCTCACAGTGCTGCTGCTTCTACTTCAACAACGTCACTTCTACTAGAGTTTGCAATGAGGACATTCTCCTTTGCCTAATAGCACTCCACTTCATTTGGACTACTGAAGTATTGCATCTACTGATAACCAGATATACCACCACAGCTTCAGTACTTCTCGTTGCAAGACAAGTTCTGACGAGATTCACTTTAAGGCACTGCAACACCTTTATCTAGGCAAGGCATTCTTCCTCTGAACATCTCTCTTCAAAAGGGGCTGCCTCCTTGCACCTCTTTCCTGTCTGCCACACCATCAACCTATGTTTGCTTTTATGACGCACTTCTCACTTTTTCTTACAATCTTTGGCAATATAGGTTATGTAAACTTCAAGTAATCTGTATAAGGCACAAGGCTTCCCTTCCCCAACTTTGCCTTCACCTCTCTGCCAACTGTTAGCCAAATAATTACCCAGAAGCCTTTGTGCCGTTCTCTTGGCTTCAGGTAATGCTTGCACACTTGTATCTTTGGCAAGGTTGAACCTCTATTGGGCTTACAGTAATTGCGAGATTGTTTTCTGCCTTTCAGAGCGGCTACTTTAATCTAACTAAGGGAATACTCTTGGCTTGGTGTGCTTTTTTGCTTTGACTAGGTAACTATTTTACCTTGTCACTACATGAAGGAGGATCTTTCCCCCTGTCTCTTGGTCTTTTACTCCTTTTATGGGTCACCTTTTTATGTCTCTCCATAGTATATGGTTGAAGTTATAGTTTCCTTCAACGTTTAGGCTTAGCCTGCGTTGCCCCAATGGGCTGATGTTAGGTAAGAATTAGTGCAGTCCAACCGGTGTGGGACTACACAAGACCTATCTCCTTGGTATTTGGTAACCCACCTTCTAATATAGGCCTGAGCTGTGCAATCAAACCAGTAAATGCAAGTATCCAAAACACTTACACACTTAGTACTATAATAAATATTTATTTATTTATACACAAAGATATGTAAAGCATTCTTTAAAAAGGAATAATTAGCTGGAACATTAATCCCAAATTAGGATTCGATTCAAACCGTGAACAATAAAGTAGGTGAGTAAGTCATTCATATGTTACACATGTTCCAGCACCCAGAGGTGACGTCACTCGAGGTCAGTATAGCATTTATATAGTAGGACCTTTGCAATATTGAGTTTTTAAGGAAGGAAAGGTTTGATCAAAACACACTGATGGGTTGTATGAACAGTTAGATTCTCCCAAAGGGATGCAGGCAGTCAATTATCCCAGAATTAGTGTTCAAAATGTAAAACCTGTAAGGGAACAAGCACTGCCAAAGCTAAAAGGTTCAGAAGGAGGCCTTTGGGGAGCCAGGACAGCCAACGTCAGTGGGCAAAGGCAACGTTCTGATGCTCTGCTTCTTAGAAACATGTTCTTAAATAGTCACTGTTCAAAGGAGAAATCACAGAAACTTGAGAGGAGTCACCTTTAGAAAGCACAGGCTGTAAGGCCAATGCAGGTAAGTTAAGGTCAACTTGGAGTAGGGTTAAATCACACTACCAAAGATGGGAAGCACCCCAAATGGCAAAGGAATAAAATACCCCAAACCCCACAGTACCTTGAAAATGAAGAATGTTTTCCAGCTGGTTGCCTTCACGATGCAATGCAGTAGACCTTTGTTCCTGGTCCTTGGTCGTGGTGATGAAAGGGAGGACGTCTGGTGGGGTCCTGTGGCAGCACCCAAGAGAGGGACTCAGCAGCAATGGATTTCCATTGATTCAGCGGCTCTTTGTGGTTTTGGCGCCTTTTTCTCAGAGCCAATGAAGAGCAAAAAGCTCTGAGTAGGATTTCCTTGATTCCCTCGGCCCTGGACTCTGGTGAGGGGACTCTGGACGCGGAGTCCTTGCTTCTGTAGGGTCCTCTGGATGCCCATGAAGACCTGGCCGAATTCGGACTTAAGAAGACAATGCACTCACAAGTGGTTGAGATATCCCGGGTATTGGGCTTCTGCAGCCTTGGAAAGTCGCAGTAAGTCGGGGGTTGCTCCCAAATAGAGTTTGTTGCGAGGCTAGTTTGTCCCACCAGCCTAAGGGAGGCAGTCGTCCTTTACAGGTCTTCTGTCGATTCGAAAAACGGGGTCAGCACAGCTGCAGGGCTTCACCAGGCACTTTGCGGTCCACGAGGGTGCTGCTGGCGTTTTCTTTCATCTTCTGCTTTGGATGTTGTCCTCCAGTGGTCGACTCTGCTCTTAGTCCCAAAAACCTCGCTTTTTATTCAAGTTCCCATTCATTCACAGCCCTAGGCTTTCGGTCACACAGCATGGTGGCTGTCCCTTCAGGACAGCCTGCCGGCCAATAGGAACTGGTTTCACTCAGGCACACCTAGAGACAAAGGACAGGGAAGCTTCGGGACCCTCCCTCACTTTATGCTTTTCCATATACACTGGAGCCTGGGACAGCTTCAGGGCTGAAGCCTGCCAAAGGTGAACTACACAAAGGACTCAAACCTGATGCAAACAACAGAGTAAAAGCCTAGAAGAAACGAACTAACAACAAATGGCGAACAAAGAAGACAGTGGCCGTTTTGAGAAAATGGTCCCCCTTGTGTGCAGCGCTGCAGCAGAGGGATCAGCCTGCAGATACATGTCACTATGTATTAAAAAAAGAAACCACTGCCAGCAGCCATTCATGTAGGTTAGTGTAACAAAATGTTACATGAGGAATGGATTAAAAGGAATTACTAGGTAACCCTACATCACTCACCACTGGTGTGTGCTGGACAAATAAAGTAAAAGTAAGTAAGACAGGGGTCATCTTATTTATTCATTTTATTTATTTCTTTAGCATTGGAGACAAAGACCCTGAAGCGCTGAAACATGACAGACAACAAAGAACAAATAAAACAGTGATAGGTAGTAAGGGAAGACCGGCTAGGTTGCGACAGGCATCCTAGGGGGAATTATTCAAAAAGAACAGATTTCAGCTTTCATTTGAAGATAGAAAGGCTAGGGCAGAGCCGTAGATCAAGCGGAAGGGTATTCCACAAATGTGGGGCAGAGAATGGAAAACAGCCATTCTGTACCAGTACCAATTTGGCTTTCGGTGCCCATAGTATCCCTGAGCTGTTTGACCTCATGCAACGTCTGTCAGGGAGCCATTTGAACTGATTGGCGTAGGTAGGATGGACAATGGCCAAAGAGACAGGAGTGTGCTATGCAGACGGTGCAATACTGCATTCTTTTGACAATGGGCAACCAATGTAGTTCTCTCCTGCCGATGACGCCTAATCCAACTTGGATAATCCCAGTACCGCCCTTACATTATTGTTCTGCACCACTTGCAGACGGTTAAGTTCCCCCTTGCGCACCCACAGTAGTTCATCCAAGAAAATGTAGTTTAACATTAGGAGAAGTCCAAGGGACTCCTCTGTGGTACTGCACAAAAGGTGCTGTGTGTCACAATGCAAAAGTAGATGCCTGTGGAGTTTACAAGACTCCTTAAAACAGTAAGGAACATAGAAAATCATAGTCAGGAAAACACATGAGTGAGAAAACTGTCCCACTCACTCGGGAGGAAAAATTAAAAAGCCTTGAGTCCAGCAAAAGATCTGGGGGTCTCTAAGGTTAAAGGGAATTAGCACAGAAATGAAAATGTCTCCCTAACAGCTCCCCTGTTCATTTCTCTTTCATGTACTTGGGTGAACTACAGTTCCTAAGTAGTAAAGAGGGATTTTCATCCCCCTTTACATTTTGTATAGTGAGCCTGCACACCCCACCTTATGTGGAGTGTTAGGGGAATGCAATGTATCCCCTTTCCTACTTACCTGGCAACATTTAGTTACAATTGTGAGTTTTACATGGATGGCTGGTGGCAGTGGTTTTACCTTTAAGACAGCCTTTCTGCACGTCTTCCCCTGTGCAGCCTCTGCACTTCAGGGGGAACAGGGCACTCACAGAACAAGCAGGTGAAATCTGCTGTATTAATGTTCCTCTGGTTCTCCCACTGTTTAGATTACCTACGCTGTGCCGCCTTCTTTCTGCCTCTGCTACTACTGCACCCACTGCAGTCACAGTTCCAGCTCCTTCCTCTTGCCTGACCTGAGGGGGCCTTTTATGCCTCCCAGGTTCCTTCAGGAGTGGGCTGTTAGGCTTAATTGCCTGATTACTGCTACAGCATGCCTCTTCCGTTCTCTTTTGCGTCCCAATACTAATGGTTTTATGGGACGTGTAGTCCCCAACAACAAAATGAATTCTTTTAACTTCTGCTGTTTGGCAAACAGCCATTAAAAGTGTGGGATTACAGGGAAAGTTAAACGGGGGGTTTTCCCAGTGTTGCTAGACTGTTTCCCCCTATTGTGATCCTCCCACAGTACACCACTCCAAGGGTCTGGATCAGGAAGCGTCTGCCTTTCTCAGGCCACATGAGATGGGTCCCAGGCCAGATTTCTGGGAGGAATAATTACTGATGCATCACATTGTGTAGTAAGTATTAGCATTAGGGATTTTCTACATATTTTCCCTGTTGGTAAAATTATGTATCCCTTTTTCTCCTTACCCCTACCATATTTCTTAGGTGCTGACCTCCAGGTCTAGGGCCTTCCACATAGACTACGGTAGTGCCTTTAGGACCCTGTACTGAACTGTGCAGGCCTATACAGGGTGTACCTGCTTGCTATGCTTCATGGGTCCCTGGTTCTCCTCACACCCATGTTATTTTGTGGCAGGTACTTTCCTCTGGTAGTCAGACCAAATATAGACATTGGGGTTAGGAGAGTCCTTGTTTAGAAATTGTTTTTTAAAATTTGCTTGGTATTTTTCTAATGCTGTATATTTATGCCAGAGTATTTGTGAACTGATAGTTTTAGATGTGTGGCTTTATTAAAAGCATATGCATATTAGTGTTGTGTATTTTCTTAGAGGTAAGTGTGTGGACTAATTGTACCTTTGTTGACCTTCTAACCCTATCTGACTGTTAAGCATTGTCTCTCTGACCATGTAACCTACATTAAGCAAGGTTTGGCTTCCCTTTTATGTCAGGTGTATTAGCTCCCCATTAAGTCCAGTGGTTGTAGTGCTTCAGCAGAGGGTGGTACAAAAACTGCCATACAAATTAATATCTGGGTAGTACCCGTTGGCTGTGCATGAAAATGGGATTACTATTACCATTTCAAATGGGTCTCCTTTTCCGACTGTTGCAGTAGCTCCTTGATTTGTGCTTTTTGTTTATTTGCTCACTTCTTGCTTTCTCTGCTCCCTCACTTCTCATGGTCTGTCACTAGTGTTCTACATTTAAGTTGTGCCCACACAGATTAAGAACAAAGGAAGAAGGTTTTATTTGCCTTATATCTGTGTGAGATCTGCATCACTGTATTCAGAAGTTAATCATGTCTAGAAGCTGTCAGGATTGTGTGGAAGTTACATTGTTAAACATATAAATGTCCAATACTGACTTGTATTTAAATTGGGAGCTGTTCTAGAATATACACCGATACACACTAATAGATAAATGTGGCCTACATTAAGCAAAATCAACTGGCAATTTGTAATGGATAAATCACATTTAAATTATTCATTTCTTTAGTTAAGTGTTTCCTTTTTTTGTTTGACTGAGGCTGGTTCCATGCTTTCCCCTCATCTAACACTTTCTATCTCTTTCACTATTGTTTGGGTTTCCCTTATGTACAATCATTCTCAATATCTTTTCTCAGTTTTCTTTCCATCTTTCCTGCTCTCTCTCTCTCTCTTCTGCTTCTGCTATCCATATCGTTGCCTTTTCACCTTCTCATCTTGGTTTATGTTAGTTGTAGCAGTTTTGCATTTGACTGCTTTGCCCCATTAGTTTATTTAGTATTTTATTTTGGGTATCTCTTTAGTCCTAACACTCATTGATGAGACCACTAACTTGGATTCCTTGCCTTAAGCCAATCTGCTCCTTGCCTAGTAACATGCTTGCACTTATTCTCCATATCTATTAAATGCACCTTTGAGTGAAAGGCCAATGCAGAGAACAATAAGTGTAAACGACTTAAAAGAGACAATAGCAAATGAACACTGTATGCGTTACAGTTACTCTGGGAATGATACAGACCGGATAGCCTTGCTTTTATTAAATGCAAAGTGTTCTAAGTTGGCATCTCAACTGTGCCAAGCAGATTATTCAAGGAGGCTAGCCATAGAGCTCTAAATAAAATGCTGTTTGTTTTGGAAGCTTCTATAATGAAGAAACATAAACATTAGAAATGATCCTGTCTGCACTAGGCTTGCTAAAATGCTGAGTTGTAGCATGTTGTGTAAGGATTTTTTCTTTTCACAGGTGATCATCGTCACCACTTCGCCAAGCTCAACATTTGTTCCCAATATTCTGTCTAAGTCCCATAGCTATGCTGCAGTCACAAAGCTCATCCCCACGTCAGTGATCACCTCAACGACGCAGAAGTCGCCGGTGGTGGCAACAGCTTCTCCGTCTGGCCTTATCAGCAGCAGCTGCACAACTAGCAGTAGTTCCTCACCCACTCCCAGTTCCATTGCTGTCACGACTATGGTGACATCATCTCCATCCATGGTTATGTCCACCACTGCACAAGGTAAGACTGCTAATTGCACTGTGGCAGAGTTGGCAGTTGTAAGGGCTTCATCAAGGCACAGGGTGTGGATTATTCTGAAAGAGTGCAAAGTTGTGGGTTGTTTGTCCAAGTCTTGCTACCTGTAAAAGGAGGAGGTAGTTTGTGTGGGAAAGGAGTGTAGTCCTTGATTAGGACATAACAAGCACACTGTGATGCTGTTACAATGCAACCTTTGATGGGGGTCAAAGACTGGGACTTAATGCAGCTTCGGTAATTAGGCCCCAAGTTTTTATTTGTCATTTGAGCCTGTTCCAGCTTCTCACTGTTAAGGGCTTTTGCTAGGAGAGATCACTGTCCTCCTTATTCCTGGGTAACCTAAGCACAGTGCTCCAGTAATGCAGGCAGAGTATTATGGTAATAAATGTATCATCAGCAGTGACCTTTGAGATTACCAGCAGTGCTTTGTTTACTGTCCTCCTCATTGAAAATTGGGGCCATTTATCTATTTGTATTTTTAACAGTGTGAATGTTTGAGTTGTGCGTCAGGACCGGGCTAAACTCCCCCCTCTTCCTACTGAAGTCCTTCCAACCAACTGATGCTTTTGCAGAGAGTCTCTGTACAGTTGTATGTTTCTGGAGTACACAACTAGAAGTTGGCATAGTAGTGTGTGGAATGTCCTTAATCCGGATGTTGGCCTCCTCTTAGTGCCAAAACAGCCGCTTCCAATTAATTATCAACTGTGTATTTGGTTGGACAGCATCTGTAAGGAAGTAAGCAACCAGTACGTATAAGTGACGGGGGTACACTTGGCAGTCCTTTTGTTCTTTTCTGCCATCAAAGTGATATACTATATGATCCTGTGACATTCAGCCTGATCACATTGATTGTGCGCAAAGCTAATTGTTGAAAATAAAAAATAACCCTACAGAGACTGTAATTCAATGCTAGATGGGCATGTAACCGCTTATTCAAAACTTGGTGGTACATATGGCAGAAATGTGCACTCTCCAGTCAGTTTGAGTCACAATGACTAATGACAAGCAGTGGATTGATGGATGTGCTTATGTAGCCCACATGTCATTTTGTGTACTCTTGAGTACTGATTTTCAGTTTTTCTGGTCAGGAAACAGCCAACCAAGGCTGTCTGTGATGCGTTTGCTGCTGTACCATTACTTAGTGGATTATATAAGAAAAGTGGAGATTTTAGAAAAATAGGAACAAGTAGTAATTGCGCAGACCTGGCCTAGTTCTAAGAGGAAAAAATGTGTGACTATATGGCTAATAAAAAGAAATTAAAAAAGGGTACTGCGTAGAAAAAAATAAATAAATCCGTGTCCCACATACTTGGCTATTTGGGGGAAAAATAGAGGAAAGTGTTGTCCCCATGTCATTTTGTGGGTTCAGAATGTACAGACCACGAAATAGTCTAAACAGGCTGCCAGGGAGTGCAGGGGTTAAACTCTCACCTTTTTAATACCTGATGTTATGTTATGCTGGTTGTTTATTAGTTGGGTGGTCCTGAATTGTGGAGAGGGGGACTTGCCTGTAGATGGCAGTAAGGTATCTGTCTGGGAGTCAGTATTACTTTGGAAATGCTTGATTGAGAGGATGGCAACAATGTCTGTAAGGACTTCTGACCACATAGAGAAGCTGAGGCTTTCTGTGTGAGAAGGCTGAAAAGGGGTAGATATATTTTCAGGCAAGTTGTGATATAAACCGAGTCCCTCACAGAGAGGGGTCCCACGTAGGATTTCCTATGATTATCCCTTCAGCTAATGGGGGAGGGGTGAGTCTATAAATATAAATACAAGAGACTGGCATTATTTGGGTGAATGCGTTATAAACCAGGTCCCTTTAGAGAGGCTAGCCCATAGCTTAGGCCAGGGCATCCAGGAAAGGAATGATGCCATTGTGTTTTGATGACAGAACCTCGCACAGACTGACAGGAAAGCTGAAATAAATAAACATTTAATTAAAAGGAGCTGGGTATCTGGCATTGCCCAGTAAACCCGAGTGACCACGGGGGAACATGCGCTATTCTATAGCATGTCGCTGATTTATAGTATTTTTGAGCAACATAGATTACCAAGTATGCTTGAAATGTCTTTTAGATGTGTCCGAAACACACACAGTTAATGTCACAAAGGTATGTTTTATGGCACCAGTTAGCCTGGGAGCCAAATGTAGCTTCTGGTAGCTTTTTGTATCAAGCCCACCAAGCTCGCCAAGGCTATAACCAGTAGGTAAATATCTCCAACGTCCCTGCAATTTCCAACCCTGGAAAGGATGTACAGGACCATTAATTACATGACTGTAGTTGTAGCGGAGGAGATGTAAGGGAAGTACTCTCTGAACCCCAAGTTATTATTTAGTTAATACAGTTATAGCCCTGCCTGATGACAAGGCAAGAAAATGCGTAGCTATGGTACAGGTGACAAGCGGTCACTTTGTACAGAGAATGCCTTGACTGGTATAGTCAGGTCAAGCCTAAAGAGAGTTGCCCCTCGGATATCAACTTGTGAGTGTTTTATCCTACTCTCCAAATCCCTTATTAAAACATAAAAGGGCAGTCCTTGTGACCGGTGGCCAGATAAGGAGAACTTTAAATCGGTTACAGGTCACTGGAAACCTTAACAGGGACCAGGTTAACTTTAGCCAGAGGTGGAGTTGTAGACTTTCATCCTTGGTCTTAGATGAGCACACATGGTCCCGTCTTCATAACAAACGTCTCTGAGGGTCATGCAGGTTATTTAGTTCGTAAAATTGGGAATGTGGTACAGAGTTCAGAGCACCTCCTTACTCCTTCAGAGTCTTGGACATAGACAAAAAGGTTATATATCTTGCAGGCATTCGTGATTCCGTGGTGTGTAGTTAGTAGCTATGTTAAATGCCAGCATGCCTGGGCCTAGATAACTTCACCTCTTGGTGCCATCCAAAATGTTCTTACTTGAGGTTTGGAATGCATGAGAACTCCAAGAGTTCAGTTGGAGCCTGTGGGCTGAAGTGACCGCAGCCAAGGACTTTGTCTTCACTTACCTCAATAAACTGGTTTTACCTTTTCATTTGTGGCGAAGTCTTGCATATTTCATTTGGCGACAAGCCGCGTTGTTAGTGGCTGCAGTGGAGGACGGAGCAGCTGGGAAACTAATTCTGAGTTCTGCTGGCGTGCTGCCGTTGTCTCTTCCAGGCGGATTGCGTTCTCAGGGATTCCAGTAGTGGGATCCTACTGCAGAGGTGTAGGAGCAGAGCTCTGCTCAGCAGGTGCCTTGGGGGCAGCTGGCTGAGCAGTGAAGGGCCGTTCTCCTCAGCGCCCTGTGTGCAGTCCCTGCCCCGGACAGACGCGGCTTGGCAGGCGGAGATCGTTTTGGAGCCATGCTGCGACTCCACGGGCGAAATTGCTCTGGTGCCATAATGAAAGGATGGTGCGTCTCTTGTCACCTGGGATGCAGTAGCAGTGAAGTGCTTTCCAGTACAGCGCTTGGCTGTGGTGTAACCTGGGAGCGCCGGTAAAGACTGCTTCAGTGCCATGATGACAGTACAACAGCTCTGCTGTGTTGAAGCCTGGGAGGGCTGGTGTACAGCGAGCAAAAAGAGACAGCAGTGTTTTCACCGGTCCGTTCTGCGAGCCCTCCATTTGAGTCGATAAATCGTAAAAGCGAGAGAAAAGTACGTTAAACATATGGAGCATTTTGGTTGCCGTGAAAACCATCGTAAACTTCAGCATTACAGTGTTGACACAGCGTGCATCATCCTCGTCCCAGCAGATTTTGTTTTTTTTTGTTTTTGGCATCAGAGCACAACATACATCGGCATAGCTTTGCATAGTCTGACAGCCAGTCCAGTGGATACTTTGTGGTGCATTGATTCTGTTGTGCCATACTGCCAGCAGAATCTCTTTTTTTCTTTCTTTCTTTTTATTTCTTAGTTATGGCGATTATTCTGGTCCTGCACTGTGTCTCTCTCAGGGTGGTAAGCCTCTCATTAAGTGGAAGGATTGGAGGGAAGACTTCCTTAAGTTTGTACTAGCAGTTTGTCGGAATTATTCTGTGGAATGGAAGGATGCAGTACTGTACCATTACTTAGGCCATGGGGGCCAGGAAGTCTTGAAGAGATTACCAGCACCGTTCCTTGATGATGGTGTGGCTTTAAATGTGTTTGAGACCGGTTTGGTCACCCAAGAGCAAAAGAAGGGTGAGGGCGTTGAAGAGTTTGTCACAGCTCTAAAGGGTTTGTGTCACGACCCTCGCCCAAAACCCCCTCTGGCAAACCCATTGGCCAGTTGCAGTCAGGACTCGGGCCTCTAGAGCCTGGCATCCTCTTCAAAAGCCCTCATGGGGCCAGTCCTGGCGCCTATGGCGCCAGGCTCATACACCATGAACAACAATGTGCTTGGGAACTACTTTATTGTATTGTCAGCCAACATGGAGGCATCCACATAGCTTGGTTCCTAAGAACCAAGCTATGCAGTCTAGTGTTTTGGGTGTGGCAGGCCTGGAACTACTTTCCCTGGTACTACTTTACCTGGGCTATATAAACCACACCCTGACTGCAGAGCATGCTTCGTGTTACTTTGCAGCTTTCAACGTGACCCTCACAGTGTCCAGATATTCCCTCGAACCTCGGAGAAGCAGAACCTGCAAGGAGACAAAAGGAACATGATTAGCAGCAGCATCTTAACTGCAGTCTTCATCTTTAAACACTCGCAGCTACTGAGAACAGCTTCCTCGAATCTGCACGCCTCCCGGACAGAACGACCTCAAAGAGGAAGATAGAAGCAACATTAAAGAAAGCTGTAGAGACATTTACAAATTACGAACTGCTCAAAAGGCTTACCTGGCTGTTCGCCTCTCGGCTGGCACCACTCCGGACATTCCACTCGCGCTGGAGAACACTGCGATCACAAAGAAGGAAAACGCAGGTTAGCAAAGGCAAGACTTCGCAGCGCTGCCCATAGCGCTTACTTACCGCATCATAGTGCTCTTAATGCGCCATCATTTACCAGCGGGGCACAACCAAGCCAGTTCGCCGTGCTGAAGCTCAGCATAACTAAGGGAGAAAAAAGAGACCTTTTAAACAAAGAAAGGCATGCAGGATAGCAACAAAACTAAAGAACAGCAATAATACTTACCTGAACAATATCAAACGGGCTGGCGTCAGTGAAGTAACTGGACCGCACTCGCCCATGAAAGACAACGCGCCCCTGCATAGAAGGCAGGACGGAGAGCACGCCTAATTCTACGACAAGGTGAGGAGAGGGCGCCAGAGGGACTGAAAGCATACGGGGGTGGAGGGAGGATACTTACCCCAGTCGGTCAGTCTTGAACAGAGTCCTCCTGTATTTTCAGGCAGAACCTTCCCCGCAGACCACATCAGGGCAAAGCTGACAAGCATACCAGCGAGCAAACCAGCTCACCTGGTATCCACAGGTCCCTGTGGATACCAGGTGAGCCTAACAGTTTGGCTGTCAAGTGCCATTTTGGGTTGTGCTGTCAGGAGGAGCACTTGAGGGACCAACTAATGATCAAATGCTCTGATAAGGTCCGTAAGGAACTGTGGAGAGAAATACCCCAATTTAGATAGGGCCATAAAATTCGCTAAACCGGTTGAGCATACCTCCTTGTGCATCAAAGAACCGGCTAAGCAGACGATCAAGAGTGAAGAACCGGCTGAGGCCAATCTCATACGCAGGAACAAGTCAATATCCAAGGCTAACAACAGAAAAGAGCCTCACAGAGACGCTGAAATGAAAAGGCGTTACAGGTTGAAGGGTGGTGTTCCATTCCGCAGAGATGGTCCTGCGGGCTCTCAGCAAGGATCTCATCAAGGGTCCTGCACTTGCCGATTTGGCAGTGCACAGCATCTGGCCTTTGATAAAGAATGTAATGCTGCGTTCCTTGAATGAGGATTGTGTGGGGAAAATAGGTAATTTGGCCAAGTGTTGTAGGATATCTGCTGGTTCTAATGTCAATGAAAACTTTGGATATGAGGATTATGATGCTTTTGGTGGGTTGGAGGTGGTGCATATGATTAATGCTGTATGTGAAGCAAAGATGAACAAGCCTAAAGCCATGGTGTGAGTGAATGGATTGTGCATTGACATCCTTGTCAACAGCGGGCTGATTACACCTTGATCAGTCGGAAATCCTGAGAATGAATTATCCTGTTGTGTGTTGAAGGAAGCCAGAGTGAAAGCTCATGCCTATGGTGAGAAGCCTATTGTTATTGGTGAGCTGCAAGGTAATTTAGCATTTAAAGGGAGGCATACCTATATTCTGGTGTTTGTCACGGATGTTGGTAAGAACGTGCGATCATGGAGCGGTCAAGCTGATCTGGGAATTAAATTTGACCCAAATGCATCAGAACATGTGTATATTGTTACGAGTAATGTGATATCAGAGATCAAAGTACAAGATGAGAATGAGGTGGCGAAGTGGGCCCAGAGTGTGAGGACAAAGTGGGTTGTATGAGAGGTTTTATCCACAAGATCAAACTTAAGAGATGCCATTTTATCAGTTGCCAAATTGCATTTAGTTCCCATGTCCTTCAGCAAGGATGTTGAAGAGGAGCTGGAGAGGATGTTCAAAGAGGGGGTCATTGAACGTGCAGATACCTCTGAGTGGGTCAGCCTCATAGTGCTAGTAAGAAAAAGCAATGGCTCTATTAGGTTGTGAATTGATACCAACAATGTGGTCACTGAGAGGCTTTCTCTACCTCAGATCAAGGAGTTAAATGCTGATATGGCTGATTCAAAGGTCTAGATTTGCGGTTGGTGTATCACCAGATTTGCATATCCCCTGCCTAACCCCCCCCGATTTGTATGACATCCTTACCTTCATTACCCATATAGGCATGTTTAAGTGTGTGAGTATGCTGTTGGGGTTGGTCTCAGCAGACAGTGTCTTCCAGGAAGTCATGCATAACATGCTTGGTGGCCGACTGGGGTCAAATTTGATCAAGATGAGATCTTGGTATGGGGCAATGACAGGGATGAACTTGATCGCAGGCTGAGATCTGTTGTGTGTAAATCATTTATTTATTGTAATTCTGGTTGCTCATACTCAACCTTACACAAAAGTACATCTAAAAACATCTTAAAGACCTAAACATGTCAAATGCAAATGCAATCACATATATACTTCAATAGTTATAAAACAATTCAAGACTTTTGATGATTCCAAAGAAGACATTTCTAAATAACTTAGAGGGGGAAGAAGACCCATCACATTTCATAATCGCCACAGCAAAAATAATCAGCACCTCAAGTAGCTAAGCCGCTTGTGTTGCCTACCATCATAGCCTTATCAAGCTAGCCTTATGTAGGATCCTAACAGCAAAAGTAGTAATGGTCTCCTGACCACTTGATAGTCAGGCAAAAAAGTGATCTGTATTGAGCAGAGCAAAATTATGTACATAACGCCCCATCCATAAACTTCTAACTACTGCTACGGCGGGACAATTCCATCAATATGCCCTCTATTTTGTAAGACTGCCAAGTCCTTGCACAATGAACAACTCATGCCAGTCACCATATTCAGTTATCTAATCTGGCATATCTCACCCTTGGTGAGCAGGTTCATGCTATATCGCAAGAACTGGCAAGCCCAATACTTGTTCAGGAATTTTCTAATGCTACCCCGGGGCTTATCAAGTGGTGACAGACTGCTGTATAATTTATATTGCCTCATCTTTGAAATTGTAATTATCCAATCATGTCTCATCAGACGCTTCTTTACCTCATTTGGATTAGGATTAATAATAAGATCACTGGTTGATAGCACCACCTTATTCAGGATTTTGTAGGCACTTTTCCTAAAGTTGGTCACAGCTAGTATTAAGGATGTGTGTAGAACCCATAGCAAGCCTTCAAGCAAGGAGTCCTTTTCAGGCTCCAAAAACCTTCTATACAGCAAAATGATCCTCCACTCTTATCAGGCACCTCCACAAGATTAAACCAAGATTATACCTCAATGAGGCCATAAACATACAATCTGGTAAAACAAGAACTTCCTTCCATACCCTGGATTCGATCTTGCCACACTGAAGCGAGCGCAGCTCGTGATTAATTTGTGTGACATATAGCAACTGAGGGACACCTTCATTTTATAATATTTAAGCAACGGGCAGATGAAGGAACCCACCGTATTAAAACCAAATCTTCATCTGCTACGCTGCTTGAGATGCCTTCGTCAGCAGCCGACCCACCGGGACATCAATATTAATGTTGATATTGACGTATTGGGGTCTTGGGATATCAACTTAAAATGCCCTGCGCCTGTGGTGGTGTTGCATGCTTGTGAAGTTACGGAGACTACCCCTTGCTCCGTGCTAAGTATACCAGAAAAAAGGAAATGACTCCTTCACTTTTTGCGCAGAGCCACATAATTCATGCAAACACGGATTATGATTTTCCTCAATACATCCTAATCTTTATTAGGTAGGTTCTCACATTCCTTGATAGAATATTCTAATTGCCCTTAGTGAAGGATGTATTGAGGAAAATCATAATCAATGTTTGCATGAATTATTGTGGCGCTGCGCAAATAGTGAAGGAGTCATTTCCTTATTATTGTGGCGCTGCGCAAATAGTGAAGGAGTCATTTCCTTTTTTTCTGGTATCAATATTCATGTGCGTATCCATTATGAAGCCTAAATAGGTTAACGATTGTCCCGGGAACAAAATTTGATTTTTCATATGCCAACTGTAACCCATTTGGCTTTTTTTGTTAGCAATATCTAATCACTTTGGTCTTGCTATTGATACACAGTTCGTTCCTGTTAGGCAACCTTGTATGCAGTACCCTGTGGGAGACTGCACCAGCCTTGACCTCTTGGCAATAGTTAACCCAACCTTTGGTATAAGCATGTAGAGTGACTGAGCAGCCAGGCTTATCTCAAGAGGCGTCAATGTTAGCTGTAGGGTTATCACACAGAGATTCACAGTTACAATTATCCAAATAAACAATTACACTCAAGGTTTCTTGATTAAACAATTATGAATTTATTAAACAGTCAGTTGAATAAGCCTTATTTAGAAGGGAGCAATCTATATGTAACACAGAAATATACTTCAAAATACACTCTTAGTTTCTCTGAATCAACAAATACCCATTTGGGATGGCACACAGATTCTTCCTACACCCTGAGGTGACTTAAATATCTAGGGCACTGTGGACATTAATATATCACTGGTACATTTAGAGCAATACTGAGGATATGTCAAAAGAAGTTGAGGAAATAAAACAATGGTTAACACATATTCTTAAGCAGGTAAGTACCTTTACAGGATCTACATGATCCGACCGCGGCTGATTTTCCCGTGGCCGGAAAGTTCGCATGAGAAATGTGCGACCCACCAAAGGTTTGCACATTTCCCATGCGAACACACGTACACACCCCTACATACCCATACCCCCAACCCACACCCACAGCACACCCCCACCCTCACAACACCCACACCTCCAACATAAACATACCCTACTTACCTTTTTCTTCACGCTGAGTCCCTGCAGCGCCAGTTCCCTTTCATTTCTGTGATCGGGAACCGGCGCTGCAGGGTCCTTTTTTTACAGGGGCTGCAGGGGTTTCCCCCTGCAGCCCCTGCTCACTATACTGCAAAGTATAGTGAGCGGGTTGTTGCGTTGTTGCGGGGGACACCCCTGCAGTCCCCATTTTTTTTATTATTTTGTTTTTTCAGGTGTGCTGCGGTGTTGTCCCCCGCAACACCGCGCTCAATATACCACACAGTTTTTGGTGTTCGAACCTTTGGTGGTAGCATTTTTCTGACTTTTTGTTCATGCGAACCTTTGGATGCGGCCCCTTCGTACAAATCCCTTTTAGAATCCTCCAATACAAAGTAAATGAACCCTTTCCTGGGATAAAGGCAACGTACAAAGTCAGAGGTAAGAAGAAACTTTCAAGTTTTTAGAAGTTTTTGTATAAAAATGAAATCGCTGTAGGGCCACAAGCTGGGAGGCTTGTGAGGGGCAAAGCTGCAAGCAACTCTGCAAAACAACCAAGACAAGTTTCAACTGAGAACAAGTGAGGCTACACGACAAGTGGTAAGTCCTCTTAGTTACAGTACCTTTGGTTAGAAGAAAAATTGCTTCCTGCTGGCTTCTGTTCTTGTGTAGGTTTGCAGATCCAGTGTTCCTGGGCCTCAGTCGTGGGGACAAGCGGGAGGACATCTGGGGACTCCTGCACTACGAATGGAAAGTCGGCGGCAGCAATGGGCAAACGTCCGATCAGCGACACTTCACAGTTTCAGCTCGTCGCATCTCTCGCAAATGGCACCACTGCGGTTCTCGGATACCACTATGGACTTTCCTCACATCTGGGGTCCAGCACTCTGTTGAGGTGGCTCAGGCTTGGTCAGTCCTGCTTCATGGGAGTCCAAAGGATCTTCCTGGAGCTCAGGTCCGGCTTAAAAGCAATGCCCTGGATCTGGCGTTCCTCTCCCTGGCATTCGGTTCCTGCAGCAGCAGTGAAAGTACAGCCAGCTCCGAGAGGATGTCCATACGAGTTCACTTTGGGGTTGATTGGTCCCAACAACCCAGGGGGAGAAGTCATCCATTGCAGGGCTTCTCTAGTCGAGGCGAATTCGGAGCTTCAGCAATGCAACAGGGCTTCACCGGGCAAACCAACGGACCAGGAGTTGCAGCAACCGTCTCTTTTAAGTTCTTCTTTAGATTCCTTTGTCCAGTGGTCGACTCTGCCTTCCAAGCAAAAGGCCTTGTCTTGTATGCAGGCTTCTCCCATTCATTCACAGCCTAGCTGTCACTCACACAGCAGGATGGCTGTCCTCCAAGGACAGCCAGCCGGCCAATCACCTTTTGGGTGCATTCCTGTAACCAAGGGGCTTAAGCACAGGGAGCTTCGGGCACCTCCCTCGCTTCCTGCCCCTGCCAGACATGATGGAGCCAGAGGTGGGCTTCACCAGTGAATACCGCCAAAGACAAAACTATCAGAGACCAAACCTGGTTTGGCGCGCTGAGTAAATCTCAAGAAGACATTTCCAACAAGAAATGGCGAAAAAAGAAGACTGGGGCCATTTTGACAAAATGGGCACCCATGGGTGTCTTATTGCAGCCCGTGGTAAAAACACACAATGGTAGGAAAAAGTAAACCACTGCCACCAGCCATTAATTGTGGAAAGGGTGACATAAAAATGTTACATGAGAAACTAGACAAAGGGGATACAAAGTAACCCCTCCAGCACCCTATTGTAAGATAGTTTGTGCTGGGTCTAGAAAGTAAAAAAGTGTAAGTAAAGTCAATTTTACTTCACTGCTCTTGGAAACAGTAGTTTCGCCAAGAGAAGGTATTTAAACTTTGGGAAATCTAAGAGACTTCCTTGTACCACTGCACTGAAGGTGCCGTGTGTCACAAGGTAAAGATGATGCCTATGGAGTTTGTCAGACTCCAAAGTCAAAAAAGAAACAGAGCCCAAATCACAGAAAAATACATGAGAGAGTGGATAAAAGGGATCACTCTCTCCAGGTCCTAAAGTACAGCAAAAAGAGCTGGGGGTCTCTAAGGTAGAAGGGAATTAGCACATTTCTGAGAATTCTCCTTAACAGTTTCCGAGTGGAGTATTGCCGGATGGCATGAATCTGTCTTTGCAGGTCCACCAGGGTCTTATCTATGAGGATGACATTGTCAGCGTAAATTAAATATGGGCTTGCCATGGAAGAGAACCTAGGTTGAGCAAAGGAGGATGCTGATAACAACTCTCCCAGATCAGACTGGTAGAGGTTGAAGAGGCAGGGAGCTAACACACAGCCCTGACATAGCCCCCATCTAGCAGGAAAGACCCTGTGCGTTCAACCGCACCTGCAAGAGTGTGCACTTGTGGAGATGAATCAGAATAGATAAAAGTGACTCAGGTATATTCCAGTCCCTCAGTTTACACCATAGAAAATTGTGATTTACCACAGTCAAATGCTTGTGTATAATGAATGGCAGCCATAAAGGCAATCTTCCAGGCCCAAATGAGTCTTCCCTTAGCCAGCTCACCACCAGACCATTAAGTTCTGTACCTAGCCCCTTACCGATGCCAGTCTGATACTTCTGGAGGTGGCCTGTGAGAGGAGCCCAATCCACCAGGTTGCAAAAACCACCCCAACAAAGATCTTACTTTTGCTGTCAAGAAGGGAGATGGGAGATGGATTGAGCCCTGGCAATTATCGGGACCAAAGACGGTACAAACACATTAACAAACACATGGATCATTTACTGTGGGGCGGAGGCAGAGAGCATAGCAGGGGGGAGATTTATTCAAATAGGAGATTTTTAAAGTGTTTTTGAAACACCAGATAACGTGGTTCCCAGTGTAGGTCCGCGGGCAGCCTGTTGCAAGCTTGCGCTGCAAGGACGGGAAAGCGTCGCCCTGAGCCTCTAGCTCTTTTTCATCTTGGGACAGTCAGATATCCACAGTTACTTGAGCAGAGTGATCTTGAGGGGACGTATAGGATTGCTTGTTCCTTGAAATAGATAGGTGGGCCGCCATTGAAACATTTGTGGATCAGAGAACGAGCCTTAAAACATATTCTTGCTGATACATTCAGCCAATGAAGATTCCTTCTAGCATGGGAGATATTCTCCCCCATTGGGATGATACAGCTGATTCAGGCAGATTCATTTTGAAGTATTTGTAGTCTGTTTATGGAGTATATGGTATCACTGAGGTCCTCCACACTGCCTGAATAAAATAAACAACATCTTAGACCACATCACGGGTCATTTTTTAAAAGAGTGCTTGACATACCATTTGGGCCGGCGACCCTTGAACTAGAGGCTTTCTTAATTAGACTGTCAATGGATTCCAAAGACATATTCAACCAGACCACTGAGTTGAGAGTGTTGACCAAGAGAGGGTTCAACTTTGACTGGTCTCATCTTGCGAGAAGGAGTTTACACAGGTCAAGCAAGAGTTAGTCAGTGCCCGGTCCTCCAGAGATTCAGAGAAGGGATGAGGACTATGCTTCATACTGATGCGTCTGAATGGGGCTTATGTGCTGTGCTTTTAGAGGAGGATGGGAGAGTTGAACATACGGTTGTGTTTACCTCACGGAAGCTCAAAGATGCTGAATGCAGGTATTCTGTTATTGAGCAATAGGCCCTGCCAGTTATTTGGGCTGTCCTGAAATTTGAAGTGCATTTGTATGGGAGATAGTTTGTTATTCGGACCAACCATAAGCCCTGTGTGTCTATTTTCAATAAGAAAGGTATTTATGGTGTTTACAGGCACATCTCGAAATGGATAACCAGATTGCAGGGTTTAAACTTTACGGTGGAACATATGCAAGGCAGAGAGAATGTTGAAGCCCCAATGCTCACGGTAGGCGCACAGGACATCCTGAGAACATCACGGAGCACAAAACAAAGTATG
Source organism: Ambystoma mexicanum (assembly GCF_040938575.1). Classification (NCBI taxonomy): domain Eukaryota; kingdom Metazoa; phylum Chordata; class Amphibia; order Caudata; family Ambystomatidae; genus Ambystoma; species Ambystoma mexicanum. Next base: position 961,854,780 of record NC_090941.1, on the reverse strand, counting down.
TAGATGAGTGGGGAGGCGCCAGGGGCAGAGACAGTCCAAGGGGGGGCAAGTAATCCCATAGTCACATGAATGGGTCTGGGACCCTAGCAAAAGTTAAGACTTTTGGAAAGCCTAATCAAGTGATCAATACTTGTCAGAACAGTGAACTAAGTTCTGTGGCGTATGGGGTGGGCCTTGAGAGTGCCTGCTCAGATGAGGCAACTGGAATATTAATATTAAAAGGTAGAATAAAATGATCTGTCCAGAGGACAGGCAGGGCAGGACACACGGTTGAATGTTGCAGCTGAGAATATAAGATCCAGTGTGTTTTCATGATTGTGAGTAGGTTGGTGAACCAGCTGCGGGAGGCCTAGATCCTCTAAAGCTAATGGTGGAGTGATCAGTAGGATCATTAGGGTGCAAGTTAAAATCTCCAGCAATGCAACAGTGAGTAAAGTGCAATTTTAAGTTGGCAACAAACTGAATAAAAAGGCCAAGGGAAAAGATGAAACGGGTGTCGGAGGCCGATAAACTAGTAAAACATGAAGGGTATGTGACACTAAGAGAGATATGCGAATGAGCAATAACTCCATATCCCCAAATACTTCAAGGTATGAAGATTCCGGAACTGTCTTTTGTCCAGGGGAAGGGTGCCACTCCTTATGGGCTAGAAAGACCCTCTTTTTTTCATTTAGTTTATACTACGAGTGTGAGGGACAGAGTTATGATTCTGTCATACATTGGCATTTTTGCTTTGGACATTCTGACACTAGCTATTTCAGTAGAGGCTGGAAAACCCCTCTTAGATTTATGGCAAGATAGGTTTTTCTTTTCCTTTTTGCACTTGAATAAACATTTCTAATAATTACTATGACCCCTCCGTGTCAGAGTCTTACTTCTGCACCCTTACACTTTGTAAAATAAAAATATTAAAAATCAAAGAATATGTAATGTAAAAAATGTATCAATTATTTTCCTTTTTGTGCATTCCACTGATGAGTTCTTGTGTTTAGTTGTATTTTTCTTTGTCATTTACGTTAGCCCAATGGCTGGCAAGAGGGATTATAGATCCTGTATTACCCGTTGGTACATTTTTCACTCCTGGGGAAATGGATGTCCATGCTGTTACTTGCCAGGGTTGCATTTGAGTCCTAGCAGTAATAAACTGCTTGATATTATTTTTAAGGCTACTCCTGAAACCTTTCCCCAAGCACTATGTATGTCTTGTCAAGAGTGGATGCCAAACCTGCCATGGCCTTCTAAAATGACTTATTTACTTAGTCCTTTGGACTTTTGCTGAGTTTCCCATTTTTGCCTTTCTAGTAGATTTGATGCTGTTAGTTTTTCCCTTGTACTGACACTTTCCATGGTGACTCTTGTACTGGCAAAGCACAGTGCAACTCTCATTTCATTCAGTCAATACATCTGTCATCTGTTTTAAGAACTGGGGTAGGAAGGAGGTGGCTGGATCATAAGACGTTTGAGATGAGGTGATCTGGCTCTTCTGCCTTTTCAAATGTCTTAACCCTTTGCTATTTGTATCCTGGCTAACTTGCAATCCAGATTCCCATCCTACTTGTAGACGCCCCATTAACTTGGAGAATGAGGGACTATGGACTACAAGTACAAGCATCAATATGGCATACAAAATGTTTGTCAAGGCTCTGATAGTTACCGGTTAGTTGGTGGCAGTGTGAAAACTCCCCTACCCTGCCCACATGTCTGAGACTTTGCCTCTTGTGATGAGTTGCTGCTGTGTGATTTTCCTTACTCGTATGACTTTGTATTACAGCATCACTGTGCACATATTTGGTTTCCATCTTTATTCCACAGGCACCCCTACATCAGCAATTAAAGTTGCTTCCACCAGACTTCCATCCCCCAAATCTTTGGTGGGATCTCCTACACAGATCCTGGCGCATTTCCCAAAGCAGTACCCACAGACGCCAAGGCAGCCATTGCCTCAGATGTCACAACAGTCACTACAGCAGATGACACAGACCTCTCCAGTAAACCAGCAGCAATCCCAGGTGCAAGCAGGTGTCAAACCCACCATACAAATCAAGCAGGAATCTGGTAGGTTGATATGCAACACTTTTAATTTTAATTTATCTCAAGCTGCTCAAGGAGAGCAGGAACGTTTTAGTAAATAAGATGAATAATTAAATTCAATAGGGGTAACTGCACTGTCTCAATATCACAAATTGCAAACAGCTAAAAAAAACTTCTATCCGCAGAAATGGTGTCCGATGTAAAGTTGTCAAATGTAAGAGTTGTGATCTTAGTTTATGGGGCAAGGTCCTGCAACATGTAGCTGAATAAAAAACATTTTAAGTAGCGTTTAATGCAAACACAATCCTTCTTTGAAGCGCTTACAGTTCAGTTTTCATGTCTCTGGGCATCTCATTAAGTGGGGCTGTGTTAATTGTTACCTGTGCCATTCGTCACAGCTGTAAACACATGAAAAAGGTATCAAGGTTAACAGACATTCTAAGCAGGTGATTTTCATTTTGTTCCTTCCCCATCATGGGCTCTTCATTAACATTCGTAAACATTATTTTCCATCCACTTGTGGAATCCTGGAACACTTTTTAATAATAGAAACCCCTCAATAAGTGTGACAAAGTTCCCTGCTTGGAACTTTGTCTGGTGTCCATGGGTCACGCCACTCAGGGAACCATGACAAAGCCAACCCATTTAGAGAACAATACATTTGCCACAATGCCCCTCAGGAACCGAAACAAAATCTAGACTGGGTCCAGGAAGCAGAAATGGGTATGAGGTAAACCAGGTTAAATATGCATGTCACCTAAGCCAGGGAAGACATTAGGAAACCTGTCTTGGGGCCAAAACACTGATTTTGTACGAGTCAATCATCCTCAAATGGCAGCTGGCACTTATATAGGTATTGACCAGCCCATGCCCCAATTTAGGAACATCATATCTCCCTTCGCCCAGGTGCAAGGTATTCCCTTGAAGCCCAACCCAAAGAAGGAGCCATCAACAGTTAAAAGCTAGTCAGCGCAAGCAACCTTTGCCAGTCCTGGAAAGAACTTGGAGGAATGTATATCCTGGGAGACCCCACAGCAGGAGACTTGGCAGCGACCTGTCAGACCAGAGAGAAGCTGACCAGAAGTGTAAGGAACTCATGGTGGCAACAGTAAAGACAGACACAAGTGATCACAGTTCAAGGGTGTTTATTAAACTGTAAATGTAGGGTGGAAAAACACCCTAGCTAAATCTAAAATGGGACCAATTGTCGACCAAAGTATAAACTTTATTTGGAACACCCAACAATAGTTCTAGGGAAGTCAAAACTGTGTGTTATCACAAAAGTAGTTATAGGTCAAAACCTTTTCATACTCATTCAGTATAGGTCACACCTATTCTTGGGGAGTAAAAACCAATGATTACTTTCACATTTACATTCAGTAATGCAAGGGCAGTAGACCCTGCCAGTTGTACAGTGACTCTCAGTACAAATCACTTAATCAGTCAACTGGACAATTATACTTTTTGTGAATAGTGGAACACTTATTCCAGGTACTGTAAAAACCTATAACTACTTTTGTGATAACACACAGTTATACTAGGTGAGTAAAACCTAAGGATGTAATATTCACTTACAGGTGCTTTTGAGATCAGTGAACACAGATTGAGATAAGCAGTAACTGTTGTAACTTATTTTTTGGATGGCACACAGCTAACTCAAGGTAATTAAAACCCATATAATTCTTTAATCTCACAAGGAATCCAGGTTGGATCTTTCCCAACTATACAAGTGACTGATGTAGGACTTATAAGGGACGGTTAAAAGCACAGACTCTGGCTTAGATAGCACAGGGAAAGTAAGCCCTAATATTACACTTGAGTAAAGTTATTCTAGGTAGGCAACAACCTATTACTGAATTATTCTGGACTGGCTAACAGCAAATCAGGGGATGCTAAACCCAGTTGGGGGACACTCATACAATTATCCTAACAGGACTAATCTGGTGATACCAACAATTGGAGGACACTCATCCAATTGACCTGCATGAATCATTTGGTGAAACCAACACATTACTTTTGGGAAGAGGCACACCCTAATCACAGGAGAGTGATATACCTTCACATCTACTTTCTGGTAGAATGGCAAAACATTTTCTAAGGAAAGAAAATATGTTAGCCATACTTTGAAGAATAGTGCATCACACATCCAAGGTAAGTAAGAATTACTGTAACTGTTTACAGTTACCAACCAACTCTTTACAAGTAAGTAACTTTTAAATACTTCTTTTCTTTTCTAGGCAAAATACCCAATCCCTTAAAAGCCTTATTCTTGGAGCATGAGTGTTATCAGTGGCAGAAGGGGGAGGTCACTAGGCTCTAGTGTCCAACAGGCAGTGTCAGGATAGCTTCTTAAGTAACAAAAGTCAGAGTTCCTTACTAAAACTGGGCAAACAGGTGAGTATTTTGCTTCTGAATTAGAAGAAGGTCCATGGGTTTCACAGAAGACACTCTAGCAGGATTCTAGCAGTGGGATTGGGTGCACTGGATGGGAGGCCTCCCCATCACAGAAAACACCCCACAGCTACACAGAAATCCTAAGAGACATAAGGTAAGTACATGCCCAAGCCAACACAGTACCTCAGCATTGAAGGTTTTGCAACAGGAGGATTTCAGGGTCTGCAGCCAAATACCTGGTCAGTGCATTTCTTGTCGTGGAGACTGAAAATAAGACCTCAGAAGGAAATCTGCAGCAGGGATCGATGAAGAAGGCTCTAGGCAAGGTTTTCCTCACGGCTGAATGTGATTCTGCGGATTTGGTGCCTTTTTAGGAAGCACAGAAGAAGACAGAACATGAAGGTTGAATTTTCGTTGTTACAAAGGTCCAGCACTCTGTCGAGGGGACGTTCAGGACTCGATTTGTGTCTCTGGAGATCCAACAGGATGCCCACAAAGTTTCCGCGCAATTCGTAATTCGGTAGACCGTGAACTGCACAGTGGCTCCAGGTCCCAGGTTATTGGGGTATTGCAGTAACGCATGGTCGCAGCAATGCGTGGGATGGCTCAAAATGCAGGTCTTCTTGAGCCTAGTGGTCCCACCAGGCTATGGGTCCGGGTTGTCGTTTTCAGAGTTCCCAGGTCGATTGGAAGGAAGGGCTATTGCAGGCTCCGCTTACACAGCAGGTTCTCCGGTCGCTGAAAATCCTTTCATCCGCTTTTCCTCCAGTCGCTGCCCAAGCCGCTTTAAAACTGCTCTGAGGCCTGGTCTCATTGTTCACTGGTAGGGGGCAGGCTGTATCAGCATCTAAAATAATGGCGAGCCATTACTTCAGATGCGTGGTCACTGGAACCGATTGACTACGGCTACTGCCTTCCTTTCATACGACGGCCTGACGACAATCTACTGGGGAAGCACTCTTTGAGGGTTCCGGATCCGCTCCGTGTGCAGGAGATTTTGACCCTGCTAGAGAAAGGCGCTATAGAACCAGTGCCTCTGGCGGAGAGGAACAAGGGTTGGTATTCCCCGTATTTTTTTATTCTAAAGAAGGACAGAGGACTGAGACACATCTTGGACTTGCGATACTTGAACAAGTTCCTCAGGAAGGACAAGTTCAGGATGGTCACTGTTTCTCAGATCCTTCAGGCCCTCCAACTTCAGGATTGGTTGGTGTCATTGTACCTGAAGGATGCTTATTTTCATGTGCCAATCCATTTCAAGCACAGATAATACCTTAAGTTCACGGTTGGCGGCTCGCACTATCAGTTTTGAGTGCTGCCTTTCGGGTGGACCTCCGCCCCGAGGGTCTTAACCAAGCTCATGGTGGTGGTGGCAGTGCATCTCAGGGAGGGGGAATTCATGTCTACCCCTACCTGGACGATTGGCTGATCAGGGCGCGTTCTCCCAAACGAGCCTTGGATCATTTCGTTGTCACCTGCCACTTCCTTCACAAGCTGGGCTTCTCCCTCAATTTCAAGAAGTCGCATATGACACCTTCCCAACAGCTCCAGTACATCTGGGCTGTGTTGGACACGTCCTTGGGGATGTGCTCGCCAACCATGGTGAGGGCTCAACACATTCTCCAGATGGTCACCAAATTTCAACAAGCCCAGAGTTTTCCGGCTTTTGAATTCTTAAGGTTGCTCGGCCTCATGGCTTACCTGCATTTCTCTGGTGCCAGAGGCCCGACTGCGGATTTGTTAGGCAGAGTTTGTATGCAGTAAACTCTGGGACCATTACACACAAATATGACTAGAGGTGTAAGCAAACCGACCTTTGGTATAATTCTGTATTACACAGTTTTTGTAGCGAAGCTGAGCAGCCAGGCTTATCTCAAGAGGGGAATGTGAGCAGTAATGATGTTACACAGAGGTCTACAATCACAGGTGTTCAAATAGACTATTACACTCAAGGTTTCTTAGTTAAACACTTATTTATGTATTCAACGGTCAGTTATAAAACATTCACTAGAAGGAGGCAGTTAAATATTATACACATATATACTTCACTACTACACTCTTAAGCATTCAACTACTTTGAAGGAAGAGCAAAATGGCATTCAGAGTACTTTGAAGGAGGAGCAAACAGGCATAGGTTATCAGAACATAGAAAGATTACAATTATTCTTACAGTACAGATACTTTGAGTTCACCAGAAGAGTCAATGAAATTCAATAGGTTAGGCCAAAGTCAATGGGCTAAAGTCTTGGATAGGATAAAACGATTCTGGTAAGTAAACGGTAAAGTCTCTGTAAAAGTTCTCAGAAGTAGTTTGTAAAAAGAAGAATCATATGTTAGGGTCATAAGCTGATTAGGCCTGCGAGTTGCAAAAGTTTCACGCACTTTAACAGTGAGAGGTAAGTTCTCTCAGTCGGGTTTTCACCGTATTTTACAATGAAGAAAAAAATGCAGCTGAAGACTTCTGTTCCTGGCAGTTCCTGGCAGTTCCTGCAGATCTCGCTGTTCCTGAGCCTTAGTCGTGGGGACAAGAGGGAGGACGTCCGGGGACTCCTGCACTGGGACTCGCCAAAAAGCTGGCAATGGCAAATCTTCAATTCCGGTAGCTGTAGTCAAGCACACAAACTGGTGTCCCTCTCCCTGGTTATTCGGTTTCCTGCAGCACTCTGAGGAAAATACAACCAGCTCTGAGATTGGTATCCAGGTGGCTTAGTGTCGAGTTGATTGGTCCCACCAACTCAAAGGGAGAAGTCGTCCTTGAAGGACTTCTCTGTCGAGATGAACTTGGCAATTCGGACCTGCAGCAGGGCTTTGCTGGGCAAACCAACGGTCCAGGAGTTGCAGCAGCAGTCCTCTTCCAGCTCGTCTTTGGTTCCAGGTGTCAACTCTGCCTTCCAAGCCAAGAGACTCGCCTTTTCTCCCATTCATTCCAGCCTAGCTGTCACTCACCCAGCAGGGTGGCAGGTTGCCGGATAGTCAGCCAGCCAAATATGCCAGAGTGCATTTGGGTCTCCTAGGAGACTAAGCACAGGGAGTTTCGGGCACCTCCCTCACTTCCAGCCCACCTTAGACCCTTGGGCGCCGGAGGCGGTCTTCAGTCCTGAAGCCCGGCAAAGGCGAAGGAACAAAGGGACCAAACCTGGTTTGGCACGCAGAGACAAACTCTAGAAGGACCTTTACAAAAAGAAATGGTGAAAAAAGAAGACCGGGACCTGTGTAAACAAAGGGTGCTCAGACACCATCTTGAAAAACATGGCTCCCGTGATTTAACGCTACCGTTGTTCGCAGTTGGGAAAAATCATGGTAGTTTGTTGCAAAACCACTGCCACCAGCCATTTCAAGAGGAAAGGGTAGCATTTGACTGCTACATGAGTATTTAGACACAGGGGAAACTAAGTAACCCCTCCAGCACTCTATTGTAAGATAGGGTGTGCTGGGTCTAGGAATTTAAAAGACTAAGTGAAGTCAATTTCACTCCACTGTCCTGGGAAACAGTAGTTGATCCCAGAGAAGGTATTTAAACCTTGGGAAAGCCTGAAAAGGCTTCCCTGTGTCACTGCATTGAAGGTACTGTTTAACACAAATAGTGTAACACAAATAAACAAGATGATGCCTATGGAGTTGGTTAGACGTCATATCCAAACAAACACACACAGAAAACACATAGAATTAAAAAGTTAAAAATCCCAAAGTTTAGCAAAAGAGCTGGAGGGCTCTAAGGTGGGAGGAATTGGCACATTTATGAGAATTCTCCCTAACAGGATGCTATCCCTTCAGTGGGCTTTCGGACTCGATGGTCCCAGTTCTCGGACCAGATGTCGGATCTCCTTCATGTTCCGGTAAAGGTCTCACAGGATCTTCTGTGGTGGGCCAGTGTTATGCAAGATTGTATGCAGTACCCTTAGGGTGCACTACAACAACCCTGACCTCCTGGCAATAGCAACCCATCCTTTGGTATAGGTCTGTACTACGCAAGTTGGTAGTGTGGCTGAGCAGCCAGGCTCATCTCAAGAGGAGTCAACGTGAGCAGTAGGGAGATTAACAGTGACAAGTATCCAAAAAAAACACGTAAACACAAGGTTTCTTGATTAAACAATTATTAATTTATTTAACAGTCAATTTGAATAAGCCTTCTTCAGAAGAAGCAATATAATAGTAACACACAAATACACTTCAAAATACACACTCATAGTTTCTCTAAATCAGTAAGTACCCATTTGGGATGGCACACAGACACTTCCTACACCTTCAGGTGATTTAAATAGTTAGGACACTGTGGCCATTAATATATCACTGGTACATTTAGAGTAATACTGAAGTTGGTGTCAAAGAAAGGAGGTTTCAGAATAGGACCAGAGATCACACAAATATTCTGAAGCAGGTAAGTACTTTTGAACCCCCCCCAATGCAAAGCAAGTTAACCCTTTCCTGGAAGGAAGGTAAAACACACAATCAGAGGTGAGAAGAGTCATCAGGGAGCCAGGCCAGCCAATGTCATTTGGGCAAAAGTCTAAGTGAGCTGAAGCACTTCTTGCAGGTAAGTAAAAGTCTTTGTAGAAAAATGTAGACTCAAGTAGGGCCACAAGCTGGGAGGCATGTGAGTTGTAGAAGATGCAAGCAACTCTACAGAAGCAACCAAGACAAGTCTCAACTGAGAACAAGTAAGGTTAAAAGACAAGAGGTAAATTCTCTTAGACTGTACAGTATCTTTGGTTAGAAGAAATGGTTCCAGCTGGCTTCTGTTCCTCTGTGGCTTTGCAGATCCTTTTGTTCCTGGGCCTCAGTCGTGGGGACAAGAGGGAGGACGTCTGGGGACTCGGACTCCTGCAACACAACAGAACGGCCAGCGGCAGCAATGGGCAAACATCAATTCAGTGGCACTTCTGCATTTCGCTCCTCACATCTGACAGCAAATAATAACACTGCGGTTCTCAGATATGACTTCAGACTTTCCCTGCTTCTGGGGTCCAGCACTTTGTTGAGGTGGCTCAGGCTTGGTCAATCATGCATCAGGGAAGTCCGAAGGATCTTCATAGCGCTCGGGTCCGACTTAAAAGCGTTCCACTCAATTTGGTGTTCCTCTCCCTGGCACTTCGGTTCCAGCAGCAGCAGTGGAAGTACAGCCAGCTTCGAGAGGATGTCCAAACGAGTTCACTTTGGAGGTGATTGATCCCACCAACTGAATGGGACAAGTCGTCCATGCAGGGCTTCTCTAGTCAAGGCGAATGTGGAGCTTCAGCACAGCAGCAGGGCTTCACCGGGCAAACCAACTGTGCAGGAGTTGCAGCAGGCGTCTCTTCCAAGTTCTTCTTCGGATTCCTTCGTCCAGTGGTCGACTCTGCCTTCCAAGCCAAAAAGGCTTGCCTTTTATGCAGGTTTCTCCCATTCATTCCAGCCTAGCTCTCATTCACACAGCAGGGTGGCTGTCCTTGCCCAACAGCCAGCCGGCTAATCCCCTTTGGGTGCATTCCTGTAACCAAGGGGATCGAGCACGGAGTTTCGGGCACCTCCCTCACTTCTACCCCTGCCAGACATAGTGGAGCCAGAGGTGGGCTTCACTCGTGAATCCCACCAAAGACAAAACGAACAAAGGGACCAAACCTGATTTGACGCACAGTAAATCTCAAGAGGGACCTTTCCAACAAGAAATGTCAAAAAAAGAAGACAGGGGTTATTTTGACAAAATGGGCACCCATGGGTGTCTTACTGCAGTTGCAATTGCAGCCCGCGGTAAAAACACACAATGGTAAGAAAAAGTAAACCACTGCCACCACCCATTAATTGCAGAAAGGGTAACATATAAACATGTTAAATGAAAAACTAGACAAAGGGGATACTAAGTAATCCCTCCAGCACCCTATTGTAAGATGGTGTGTGCTGGGTCTAGAAAGTTACAAATGTAAAGTCAATGTCACTTTACTGTTCTTGGAAACAGTAGTTTATCCAAGAGAAGGTTTTTAAACCTTTGGGAAATCTGAAAGACTTCCCTGTGGCACTGCACTGAAGGTGCTATGTGTCACAATGTAAAACGATGAGGCTAAATCGTCCTAGATTCAAGTAAAAGTGCTGGGGGTCTCTAGGGTATAGAGGAATTGGCACATTTCTGAGAATTCTCCCTAACACCACATGTGCTGGTTTGATCTCTCAACGCCAGAACCGTTTCTGGGCCATTTTACTGCCGCTACCCACAGTTTACCGCCAGAATTTTCTGATTGGCTGTGGGTCGATGCAGAAGTCCAGAAAGTGGTTGAGGTCTCAACTACCTGCCAGATCTTGGTGCCCAAGGGTGTCAACAGATGTTGCCTCCATACTAGGACCATTTGCTGCCATGCTGCTGCCTTCTTTTGCTCACCGTTCTGTTCAAATCTGTTTTCCTATTTTCCCTCCTAGCCCTGAAGTCTCCCTGATCAGATTTTTCTCTTCTCGCTTCAAGGTAGTGTTTCTTTCCTGGGTTGCTGGAGCCAGGGTTCAAGTCGTAGAGAGCCAAATCTTTCAAACTTCACACGTGGGAAAGAGCCATGTACTCAACTGATTGCATTGCATTGGAGCCGTTTTTGACAAATCTACCGACTAGAGTCCTGTGGGTCCTGTGGTGGGTGATTATTTGAGATACTCTCCCCCACAACCTCCAGGTGTTCCACTGGACCATGATAGAGATTCCCTTTAGGCGTGTCTTTGCTGCAGTCCCCATAGATTTCTATTGGTGGTCCCCTTGTTCCGCTTCTTCTTTCTCTGTGTCCTGGGGCCTTTTTCCAACCTCTGGAAGACTTCTTTGGGGGACTCCTGTAGGCTTCTTATGTGACAATTTCTACTAACTCTGATTTCCTATAAATTATTGAATCCGCTAACTGTTATTAAAATGTTTTGCTAATTCTTGGAAAACTTTGCTAGGCTTTATAGTTGTTCAGTTCTCTCTTTGCCTATAATATATTATTGTATGTGCCTGTGCATTAATACTTGTTTATTGCCTTAGGGAGTTAAAATTAACATGGAGTGTACTGTTTAGGCCTTAGGGATATATTACTCACATAAGGCTTCCCAGAGCGGTCGTTGCCCTTGACAATGCTGCTCAGAGAAAAGGTCCCCCAGTGTTTGTGGTTTTCCTTCAGCTTTGATACTTGTATCCACTGGTTTGCCTCTGCGAAATGGCACAACATTCTGTCCTATCAGTCAAAGTCTAGCAAAGGAGGAATCCAATCCCACTAAAAGTAAGGATCCACAACATTTAAACAGGTAGGCGGCTGTCAGGTAGTGGAAAGTCAGCTGCCTCCCATCTGCCCAACACAAGACATCACACTGGTTGGAATGTGGCGCTGTCTGGACATCTCCGCTCCCCCTTTCCTGCAATCACGTAGGTACCAAGGATACCCTCCTTGTCTTTTTGCAAGAATTCCATGCAGATAGATGCTCTAATAAGATTCTCTCTGAGCTGAGACGGTAGAAAGAAAGCTATAAAAAAGATGAATCCAAAAACAGGGCTTATACTATGATGTCCAGCCATTTTAAGTATATGGTACTCAAAAAGGCATCATTGCCATTAACACAAAGGTGCATGCAAGTGCACCTGGAACAAATAGTAAAAATGGTTTCACTGCCAAAAGCTTCTTGAGGGCAGATTTAAAAAGTAACAAAAAGTTAATTTAGTGAAAAGAACATGGGGCACAAAGTGTCCCTACAGTTCTCCAATTGTGCCATTAAAAAGTGAAGGTGAAAAAGCAAATGGGAGCATTCTCCCTACTCTGGTAACCAGTGCACCCCCAAACAATGACTACATCACTTATCCCAAAAATCTGTTGGTGTCCAACTCCATGGGAGAAATGCTGAGGTCACATCGAATTCAACGGTGGAAGTTGAAAAAAGAAACATTGTTCCTTGACCCATTGAGTAAAATCCATCAATTGATGCTAATTTGATGCTAATTTACAGGGAGCGGCCCCTAACAGTGTGGTCCCAAGTGGTTTTTCTGATTGGCTTAGTTTCTTTTTCTTAAATGCAGTTAAATGTGATTCTCTATATATAGGTAATGTTAGATCATGCAATGATTGGTCATCATGTTCTTATCCTTTCTTTTGATACATAGTTCTATCTCATAGTATGATCACTTAACGCTGTTTACTGTACATTGCCTGCTTGCTTTTCTTTCATTTTTTTTGTTGACATTTTTCTTTTCCATGTAGGTGTTAAGATCATCACTCAGCAGGTTCAGCCCAGTAAAATTCTTCCCAAACCAATGACTGCTACTCTGCCCAGCAGTAGCAATGCACCCATCATGGTGGTGAGCAGCAACGGCACACTCATGACCACTAAACTGGTCACAACGCCTAGTGGTAAGTGGAAATCCTCTTGGTGCTTTGCCCGGAGATAGTGTACATATAAATGCCTCTTGGGGGATTTGAAACAAATTATTTATGTTAACTAACGAGCTGATTTGTCCAAATACTGTGTTCCTGGGCCTGAATTAACCTTTGCCATAGAGTGAGTCACCAGACATTAACGGTACAGCGTTGAAGGTCGGAGTAGAATTTTCAATGGTATCTTTGCAAATAGTATATATAGATGCGTACATTCACATTTCAATGTGCCCAGTGCACAGGAAATACCAGTGCTTCTCCAGCATTGGATCTTTCATAGATTCAGATGCTTGAATATTCCCCGTCGTCAGACTGGGAATCCTCGGTGATAAATTTAATAATACATTTTTTTTTTTTATTTAAAAAATATACACACATTGCTACCTAGCAGTGTATGTACATAGCCCATTATGGCCTATGAGCCATTTCATTGTGTAGTCCCTCCACCTCACTTTGGTCCTTTATGGCCCCAGCCAATGAGGTGGCAGGGCTTAAGCTCCGCCCCCGGCAGCCATCTTTAGATTTTTCACCGCAGGGAATCCTCAAGCTCTCTGAGCTTTTTCAAATTCTTTCTACTTTTGTGTGGAATATATTTATTAAATATATTCCATTTTGTTCCCCTTCTCAGGGGCTTTGTTTCCAATTAACCTGGGAGACAAAACTTGTTGTTTTCCTCTCAAAATCGTCGACTGAACTTTTCTTCAGAAATGGAGGCACCTCAGGCTGTCAGGAAGCCTTCCCTGTTCAGGGACTGCACGAGGTGCAAAAAGAAATTGGTTTACAACAAAGACCCCCACGAGCATTGCATTTATTGTCTGTACCCACATGACATTAAAAAATGCGAGATTTGTAGAACTTTTTCCACCAAGACCCTTCATGACAGGCATAGAAGACTCCTTTCTTACCTGGAATCCAGGGATCAATCTTCGGACGAAGAGTGTGTCAGAACAGCTCCTGTCCAATCCAGCACTCCATCTGAGAGACAAACTTCAAAGAGAAGGGCCTCTTCAGTGGAAAGGAGTTCCTCTCCCAAGTCCAAAAAGAGGAAGCTGGAATTGATACCCTTTCTGCCTCCAGTTGATTTACCAAGCCAGAAGAAGTCTGCAAAATCTGCCTCCAGAGGTAAGGAGGAGTTTGCAAAAAACGGGGGGGGGGAGTCGTCGGCGGGGAAACCGCCCACGAATGAAGGGAAAGGTAAAGGCCCGTCATCGGCCATACCGTCGACGAAACCAGCAACGACGACGACCACGCTTAAGACATCGTCGACAATAAGATCATCGTCATCGGACACGTCGACCGCGAAGCAATCGTCGACGAGCAAACACCACTCGTCCACGAAGCATTCATCCATGACGCAGTCGTCCACGAAACGCATTCCACATTCGTCAACGAAGCTCTCGTCGACGGCAAACCCTCAGTCGTCGACGGAGAAGCCCTCGTCGACGGGAAAATCTCAGTCGTCGACGGGAAAATCTCAGTCGTCGACGAAATCTCATACAGGATGTTTGTTGACGAAGATAGCACCGCAAATTACGGAGGAATTGCGGCCTTCCACATTTGAAACTCCTGTCATTGAAAGCAATGTCATTGAGAAGAATACTGAAACTGAACCACTGGTACAGCAATTTTCACCTTTGGGTCACATGGCAGAACTTCCGGATGTAATTCTTCAGGAAGAATTCTCTGATGCGGAAGTGATGGAAGAGTCCACCGGTCCCTTACCTAAACAATATAGCCCTCCTTGGCAACCGTCCACGGGAGAATCCGAATACCCTCATGACCCGATACTCATGTTATCCGTGCAGAGGATTGTAGAAGAATTTTACAGGCGGCAAAAGGAGAAGCAAATTCCGATTGATCCCATAGAAACAGGAATTATTCCTAGAGAGTCATCTCCGATTCCAGGCACATCTGGTTGTTCTCCTCACAGGAGTAGACCGCAAAAACGGATGGGATCACCGGAACCTGCTCGAAGACCAAGGAGCAGCACCCACAGTGCTTCACCTACAAGAGTCCCGTCGCGACAGTCATCGTGCAGACCGCGATCTCCGGATGTGGACCCCACTATGGTACCGTCCACCATCTCGGTATCAGACTGGCAGGAGGATCCTTTTAGAGAATTCTCGGAACCAGAAGAAGGAGAAATAACACAGGAGCCAGACGCATCCAGTGAGTGGGATGACTACGTAGTCGAGAAGCCAAGGAGGAGAGACTCGCCGGGCAAGGCCTCACCGCCGGATGATCTCGTCTCTTTCCACACCATTATAGGTAAAGCCGCAGAATTGTTTAAAATTCAGGTTTCTTCTGAGGAAAGGAAATCAGTGCTCTATGAGCACAGGGACAAACGAAGGAGGACAGTGACCACAATTCCTCTCCTCGATACCATCTGGGATTCCGGATCCAAGATCCTATCCACCCCCTTATCGACTCCGGCGCTGGTGTCCAGGCCAGAAAAGAAATATAAAGCTCCGGATTCGGCACCTCTTTGTTTGAGAGGTCATACGAAACCAGACTCGGTTATCACAGTGGCGGCCAGAAAAAAACTCGCCAACCCCTCCTCACCGTTGTCGGCACCACCGGATAAGGACGGACGTAAACTGGAAGCCATGGGCAGGAAAGTATCATCTTCTGCATCGCTTACAATCAGAGCGGGCAATGCGCTGGCCATGACCGCAAGGTTCGATCGCGAGCTTTGGCTCCGCATGTCTAAATTGGCGACACAATTACCACCAGAGCTCCAGGAGGAGGCAAAATCGATAATCGCGGATGGTGAAGCAACATCGGATCACATGATCGATGCAGCGGTTGATGTGGCCGAATCAGGCTTCAGGCAGATGGCGCACGGCACAGTGCTCAGAAGGCAAGCCTGGATGAAGGCTACTAACTTTAGACCTGAAGTCCAGGCGCAGATATTAGACATGCCGTTTGATGGACAAGATCTCTTTGGAAAGAAGATAGACGATCATTTGAAGGGAATCAAGACAGACACGGACACAGCCAGAGCCATCAGTTCTTTAAAGGACAAAAGTAAGGACCATCGGTCTTTTCGTCCCTTTAGAGGCTCATCTTCCAAGTTCAGAGGATACGGTCGTTCCTCGTATGGTCAAAAAGCACAAGGCGGCACGTACCAAGACAATAAATATTAGTCATCCAACAGATACGCCCATAGAGGCAGACGTGGCTCCGCCCAAGGGAAGTCGCAAGGCAAGCAAAACTGACGAACAATGTTTTTCCCCTCTTCACCACACCCCGGTGGGGGGAAGGGTGAGCCAGTTATTCCAGCGCTGGCAATCAATTACATCGGACAAATGGATGTTACAGGTGATCCAGAAGGGTCACACCTTAGAATTTCTGGACCAACCTCCTTCCCTGCCTCCAACATCTCGCAGAGTGCATATGTTAAGACAGGTCATGTCCGAAGTGCAAAAACTGCTCCAGAAGGCAGCAGAGTCCCTTATTCTCAGAGGGGAAAAGGTTTCTACTCCTGATTCTTCCTCGTCAGAAAGAAAAACGGTCAATGGAGACCCATCTTGGACCTGAGGGCACTCAACAAATTTATCAAGCGCATAACATTCAAGATGGTAGCTTTACAAGGGGTGCTACCTTGGTTAAACAAGCACGACTTCTTAGCCACTTTAGACTTGGAGGACGCATACTTCCATATACCGATCCATCCAGCGCACAGGCAGTTCCTCAGGTTCACGGTGGGAGAGCTTCACTTTCAATTTCGAGTGCTCCCGTTCGGGCTAAAATCGGCTCTGAGAGTTTTCACAAAATGCTTGGCGCCGGTAGCAGCAAGTCTCAGGAGGGCAGGAACGGACGTTTTTCCATACCTGGACGATTGGCTGATAAAGGCAAGTTCCGCTGCAAAGGCTCGCTCGGCAGTGTCGAGGACTGTCAACCACCTAAAAGAGTTAGGTTTCTCCATAAACCAGACAAAATCCTGCCCTATTCCCAGCAAGGTAGCTCTCTTCCTGGGAGCCGAACTCGATACCAGCATTCCCAGAGTGAGGCCATCCGCAGAAAGAATAGCAGCGATTCTACGCTCAACTTCAAACTTCCTACAGAAAGAGACAACATCCGTACGCTCTTACAAATCCCTATTGGGCATGATGTCATCATGCATATTCCTCATACCGAACTGCAGGCTTCGCATGAGACCTGTGCAGGAAGCTCTGGACCACCAATGGAAACAAGCTTTCGGAGGCTGGGAAGACATTGTCCAGATTCCATCGACGTTGCACAAGGCCCTTGGATGGTGGAATGTTCCGAGGAATCTTCTGCAGGGGATGCCGTTTCAAGCACCGACATCGACCCTTCTGCTGAGGACGGACGCTTCCTTATCAGGTTGGGGCGCTCATCTTGCGGACCTCCAAACCAAGGGCTCTTGGTCGACACAAGAGTCCCAGCTCCACATCAACGTGTTAGAGCTCAGGGCCGTAAGGTTGGCGCTGAAAGCCTTCCTACCGGTTATAGCTGGTCAAGTTCTTACAGTCCAGACAGACAACACGACCTCCTTGCACTATACAAACAAGCAGGGAGGCACGAGGTCACAGATCCTGTCGCAAGAAGCCCAACAGCTTTGGGCATGGGCCTTGCACTACGGGGTGCAGATCAGGGCAGAGCATCTTCCAGGAGTGGACAATGTCCTAGCGGACAGGCTAAGCAGAGAATACTCAGCGTCCCACGAGTGGGAGCTGGACTAAAAAGAAACCCAACGGATATTTGCCTTATGGGGCCATCCGCAGATCGACCTTTTTGCCACGAGGAACAACAAAAAATGCAAGAGATTTGCTTCAAGATACCCGGAGCACCAATCACTGGGAGACGCGTTCTCAGTGAATTGGTCGGGGAAGTTCCTCTATGCCTTCCCACCCATTCCCCTCATGTCGAGGGTACTTCGCAGGGTAAAAGAACAGGATTGTTCTTTGATTCTAATTGCACCGGATTGGGCACGGCAAGTCGGGTACCCGACGCTGAGGCACCTATCCTGTCAACCCCCGATTCGTCTCAAGACGCATCAATATCTACTGACGCAACAGAACCGCAAGGTCCTCCACCACGACCCGAGGAGCCTGTCTCTCAAAGCATGGTTCCTGAGCAGCGCAAACTGATGCACCTAAAGTTACCATCGGAATGCTGGGATATCATCAGGGCCGCTAGAGCCCCGTCCACGCAAGTCACCTACACAAGGAAATGGACCAGGTTTTCCAAATGGTGCGAGACCTCTGCAATCGATCCCCTCACGGCCTCGGTTAATCAGATTCTGCCCTACTTGTTGCACCTGGCTAAGTCAGGGCTCTCTCTGTCCTCTATCAAGGTCCATCTGTCAGCCATAGCGGCTTACACAGTAACCGCGGAGACGCAAGCCTTACTTTCCTTACCAGCGGTTAAAATCTTCCTAAAAGGACTGATGCGTACTTTTCCACCTACACCTACACCAGTTCCGGAATGGAGCCTCAACACCGTCTTAACAGCCCTCATGCAACCTCCCTTCGAACCCATACACAGATGCGAAATGAAATTCTTGTCCTGGAAGACATCTTTCCTGATAGCCATCACATCAGCCAGAAGGATCAGTGAGTTACAAGCTTGGTCTTCTGAACCCCCGTTTACTTTGTTCCAGAAGGACCGCGTCATCTTAAGGCCTCACCCGAAGTTCCTCCCCAAGGTACTTTCTGAGATGTCGTTCACTGAGCGCATTGTTTTACCAACCTTTTTCCAGAATCACGCTTCTGAAGCGGAAAGAACATTACATTCTCTAGACGTTGCTAGAGTGTTGAAGTTTTACTTGCAAAGAACCAAGGAGTTCCGCTCCTCAAACCGGCTATTCATTTCTTTCTCTGGCCGTACCAAGGGTCAGCATATATCTAAACAAAGTCTGGCACGCTGGGTATCGTCCTGCATCATCCACTGCCATCAGTTGAAAGGCGACCCTTTAACTAGACCGCCGTCTGCGCACTCCACCAGAGGAAGGGCGGCGTCAACAGCATTCCACGCAGGGGTGGCATTGAAGGACATATGCAGAGCCGCCACGTGGAGCACTCTGCATACTTTCGCCAAACACTACTGCCTGGCTGAAGATACCAACAAAGAAGCTGCAGTTGGACAGGCAGTGCTCCGCCATCTCTTTGTATAAGGTAGGACCAGCCTCCTTTCCCACCTTTCCCGAAGTATGTAACCGTTGTGTTGCTGCATGGTAAAGGTTTGATCAGAAATATGTTTTTTCTGTATTTATGCATATATATATATATATAGGTGGCATGTTTTAACTGCTTGGTATTCTATTCAAGCATCTGAATCTATGAAAGATCCAATGCTGGAGAAGTCTTAGTTACTTACCTGTAACTGTATTTCTCCAGCATTGGTATCTTTCATAGATTCACATGCGCCCGCCCGCCTCCCCTGAGAGGCTGCTTCTATGCTCGGCATCCATCATACTGTAATCTCTACGGTTCAAAATCTAAAGATGGCTGCCGGGGGCGGAGCTTAAGCCCTGCCACCTCATTGGCTGGGGCCATAAAGGACCAAAGTGAGGTGGAGGGAATACACAATGAAATGGCTCATAGGCCATAATGGGCTATGTGCATGCACTGCTAGGTAGCAATGTGTGTATATTTAAAAAAAAAAAAAAAAAATTATTATTAAATTTATCACCGAGGATTCCCAGTCTGACGACGGGGAATATTCAAGCATGTGAATCTATGAAAGATACCAATGCTGGAGAAATACAGTTACAGGTAAGTAACTAAGACTTCCAAATATCAGTGAGACACCGGATGGCGAGAAACAGTATCCCTCTACTCCCTGTAACACCTTTATCCCTTCTTTCCCGATGGGATATTTAGAAACTCAATCCCCCTGACCCCGTTTTCCGGTACGAACACTCTTACACGGACAGCCCGCTCTGGGAGAAAAGACTTGCACCCTAGCCATGCAACTGACATGTCCCAATACCATGGTCAGGCGCGGTCAGGTAATTATCGTCAGTCACTCACACCTGACTTCCATTGCACTTCCTCCCCACATGGATAAAAGGCGGAGCACGAGAGCACTCTCTGAACGAGGTGAAGCACGCAAAAGTACAGCAGTTTCGAATCAGCAGATGAATGAGGGGAGAAAGATGGCAAGGCACAAGAGGTTCGTGAGAAGGGTAACCCCCTTGACCTTTTCGGCAGGAGGATGTTATTTTCATGAAACCTTCAAGGCAGAAAGCAGAAGACCAGGAAACCAGGCTGAAGAATCCTGTATTGTGTGTCAGAGATATCGAGGGCCCTCCCGCGTAGCTGACCAAGGAGCGGAGGAGTTGCAGACACCCTGGTATCGTCCTGGGCTCCAAGAACAAAGAAACAGACCAACACATCTGGTGAGTTGGGGAAACCAAGGCCAGACCGGTCTGTGTTGAATCCAAGGCTGCAAGCGGCAACATTGTAAAACGAACAAACATTGTTAAACACGTTCGATGAAAGACGCAAGTAAAGCTAAATTGCTGGTGAATGTTTGAACTTAAAAGGAAGGATATGATACCGTTGACGGAGTGGTCAGGCACAGTGAATATGCTCTATCGAAAGTCTCTGTACGGTGTTGCAACAAGGTAAACAAAAGTAGAAGATTGCTGTAAAGTACAATTGTGTAAAGGAATCTAAGTGGTCCTGCAACGGTTAAAGCAAAACCCATTGCACATTCAAAAGTCTTTGATTCAGATGTAAAAAAGGGATCTGAGCCCGGAAGAGGGGAACCATGGTCTGAGCCGGGGTGAGGGAGACCAGATTGTGGACATTGTGTGAAAAGGGATTTAAGCCCGGATGAGTGGGATCCATGGTCCGAGCCCAGATGAGGGAGACCAGTCTTGAACTTATGAATCTGAGGATACTGACAAAGGAAAGGAACTTTTGTGTTTTATTAGCTACATCAGGCCTTCTGCAATAATAGACTGTCATTGTGAGAGAGACTTTGGTGGAAGACCCTGATGCCTATGTGTTGAACTGTTAAATTGTGGCCAAGACGCCAGAATGTATGTGAAGCCCGCACATGCCGCCTTGCCCCGTGCTGAAAACGTGGGGAAGGGGGAAGCCAACTGCTCAACTATCCTGACCTGTCGTTTCTTGAACGCTTTTCTTTTGTATACATTGCTATCTCACATAACCTTTTATTTAGAAGTAAGAATTGGCAATAGGTTTAATAGTATAGGCCCTTTTATTTTGACAGACTGCACTAGGACTGCGTTACTATTATATGATGGTCGTAGCTTGCTCCCATCCTTAGATTTAGGTTTAGATAGGCGTTATACCAACCCAGTGAAGTTCAACAAACACCCTTGAACTGTGATCACTTGTGTCTGTCTTCACTGTTTGATACCATGCTTTCCTTACAATACCAAGACTTTGCATAAAAGTTTCCCCAAACAGGCTCCAAGGGGAACGCCCTATGGATGAGTTGGTCAGGGAAATCTGCTTAAGCTTTTCCACCGTCCCCACTCCTCAACAAAATAGTGCACAAAATGCACCAATAACAAGTCACTCTGAACCTAATAGACCAGATATGGGATTGACAACCATGGTTTTCACACCTACTCAAACTAGCAATGTGCAAACAGATCACGCTTCCTTGCCCACACAACATGCTTTCCCAGTACAAAGGGACAACAATCCATCCATACCCTCAAACTCTGAACTTGGCAGCTTGGTTAATGAAGTCATAGAGTTTGGACATTTAAACCATCCACGGAGGTGTATGGCCACTCTAAAACAAGCACAGAAACCTAACATAAGACACTGTTATTTTAACAAGTGGAAGAGATTTTTCATTTGGTGAAGGTCACGCAACATTAATCCAATTGACATAATCCATCGCACTTCGTTCACTATATGATTTACCTCATAGACTCGGTTCTAGTCTTTAATTTAAGTTTACTTGGCAGCTCATATCAAAACAAAAAATCGTGGTGGAAAGTACCAGTAGCTAAGCATTCATGGAAGGAGTTCAAAGACTATATCCTCCCATTTCAAGGATGGGAGGATATACCTTTTTGGGACCTCAATGTTGTACTCGCAAAACTCATGGGCCCACCTTATGAAACCAATGCACAAAGCCAGTCTTAAGCATTTAACTTACAAGGCTGCTTTTCTAGTGGCTATCTTTTCTAAAAGACGAATCAGTGAACTGCAAGCATGGTCAGTCCAAGACCCATTAATTATCATTCACAAAGACAAGGTGGTTCTTAGAACACATCCTAGGTTTTCACCAAAATGTAACTACACAGTTCCATGTTAATCAGTCCATCGAACTTCCTACTTTTTTCCAACATCCTACTAATTCGGCAGAAAAATCTCCCATACGCTAGATGTAAGCAGGGCTGTCACGTACTCCCTAAACAAAACTAAACCGCTAAAGAAAAACAGATCAACTCTTTGTTTCCATAGCAACTGGCAGAGCAGGAGATCATCTCTCTAAAAACACGATCTCAAGGTAAATGGTCAAATGAAACCAGCTTTGCTACTCACTCTCAAAAAGACTTTACCTTCTACACCGAGAGCCCACTCTGCTCGAGGCACAGGGGCTTATTTAGCATTTACTAGCTGGGGTACCCGGCATTGCCCCTGTCCTGATCGAGTGGTGTCTCATGTGCCCTGGATGATGTTGCTTTTGTCCTCTTGTCGGCAAGTCTTGCTTAAGTTTGCTCTGGTGTTTCATGTGCCCTGGAGGATGTTGCTCTTGTCCTCATGTCAGCAAGTCTTGCTTCAGTTTGCTCTGTCATCTTATTTGCCCTGGAGAAAGTTGCTCTTGTCCTCTGGTCGGCAAGTCATGCTGCTGTTTGTTGTTGTGTTTCAGAAGGTCTTGATATTGATTTTCGCTTTGCATCAGATAAACCTTTTCCAAGTGATGTTTGTTTTTTGTTCGGCATGTTTCAGTCACTCAGTGGCTTCAGCACATTTGAAAAAATGTCCAAGAAAGATTGATTGATTGTGCTCTCTTCTTGTGAATGAAGTTAAGTAAACTGTAACCTTACCATTTCCCATATTTGGAGTGGCTTGATAAGTACAGAAATTTCTTTTTTTTGTATTCCCTTTAAAAATACTTACAGTAGTAATACATTTCAAAGGAATAACCAACACATCGAACATTTAGCTTCAGCCACTTTTCAAAATTTTGCATCCTTCTAGTACCTACTGTAGTGAATCGGGGTGAGTATCAGTAAATGAGGGTTTCGAGGGGATTGGGTCCTCCGACGTATTCCATATCTATGACATGTAATCACCACAGCTGTGCTGCTTCGGAAACTTTTTTCTGCGTCCTGCGTCGATGACGTCGATGCGTCGTCGTCGAGGACCTCCTCAGACGTCCGACGTCATCCGATGTGATAAGTAGGACGCACGACGCCCGTAGCCTCAGTTCCGTTTTTTCCGCGAACGTGTTGCTTCGTGAATCTCGGTTAACGCCTCGACTCTTTGGAGTTCTGTTCTTCTCGGTTCTTCGAACCTGTTTGTTTTTGTGAAAATCCTTCGTGTGAAGATGTCTTCTACTTCGTCTACGACCCCGCGTCCGGGCTTCAAGAAGTGCGGGGAGTGTGTGTCCAAGATGTCGGTGACGGACTCGCACGACGCCTGCCTCTGGTGCCTCGGGGAGGCCCACGACACGGATGACTGTATCGACTGCCAGTCGCTCACGTCCAAAGCCTTACGCGAACGTAAGAAGAAGTTGTCGGTAGGTCGGGTGTCCAAGCCCCGGAAGTCGAGGTCTGCGGGGCTTTCGACGGATGATTCGAGGGGTGACTCTCCGCGTCATCATCGGAAGTCTCGTGGGTCTCCTTCTAGGAGTCGGTCTCGCCACTCCTCAGCCTCTTCGAGGCATTCTCGGAAGCGCCGACACCGGTCGTCTTCCAGGTCCTCTTCGGAGGACTCTGCCCGGCACGTCGCTTACCCCACCAGCCGTGCGACGCCGGAGGAATGGGCTTCCTTCGGGAAGAAAATGCTGGCGATTCTTGAGTCGCACGGTACTAAGCCGTCCGCGCCCCCCCGAGTGGGGTCGGTCGTGAGAGGTCGAGAGACACCGCTCGCAAGAGTGGTCGGCACGAGTCACGGGAGAGGTCCCGTTCGGACAAGGAGACTTGTTCTCAACGTACCCGTTCCAGGTCCCAGTCCTCGACGCGTTCGAGACCGTGTGCACCTGTGAGGTCTTCGAGGAAGACATCGACGTCTGAGGCGTCGACAGGCTTTCTCGAGGCTCCGGCTCCGAGGAAGTCGTCGAAGCCGTCGAAGCTCAGGTCGTCGAAGGACACGCTCGGGGCTCAGGCTTCGAGGGCTGTGTCGACGCCGCCGATGCTGGCGGCGCTGCATCTGACGTCGACGCCGATTTCCTCGACGTCGATCCTCTCGGCGCCGATGCCTGTTCTCTCGACGCCGGCGGCGATTCGATCGACGCCTTTCGTTTCGGAGGTACCCCGTGGCACGGGGGAACCCCCTAGGAAGGCTCTGGTTAAGAGCAAGCACTCTCGGGTGCCTTCTTTTCGCCACCTGGAATATATTTCAGAGGCGGATGAGGATTCTGATGGCCTAGTTCCTAGTCAGGTTCCAGATGAAATTGTCTCGGGCCATAGTCGGTTTGACGATTTGAGGCAGTCACTGCATGATGCCAGTGGACTGGACACCTCTCAGGAGGTGGAGTTTTGTAGGCCTGAGCCTGGCTCTCATGCCGATTCCTCGTACCAGCGCCTTATGGCTAGGGTTTCTGAGTACTTGGGATGGTCTGCTCCCCCAGGGGAGTTTGTGCAGGATGATCTAACGGACATCCTTGATGTTGGTCCCCCAACTGACCCGGTACTGCCGTTCCATATGGCTTTACAGAGAAGGGTGGCGGCGGCTTGGACTGCTCCGGAGAGTCTCCCGGCGGTGGGCAGATCCTTGTCGCAAAAATACCGTCCAGCCAGTAGCGACCCCTGCTACTTGACCAGGCACCCCACTCCGGAGAGTTTGGTGGTGCAGGCGGCCACGGCCCCGGCAAAGCAGGCGTCGTACCCTACCATCCCTCCTGATGGGGACGACAAACATTTTGATGGCTGGGCGAAGAAAGTGTTTTCTTCTGGTGGTATGGCGCTTCAGGCGGCCAACTCCATTTGTGCCTTGTCTCGTTTCACACACACTCTGTGGAACTGTGTTGCGTTAGCGGCTGAACATATTCCAAAGGGGAGGAACGGGATGGTTTCCTTGCTATGGTCCAGGATGGTAAGGATGCCATGTGTGAGTCCGTTCAGTCGGGTTTGGACTTAGCTGAATGCGTCAGTAGGTCCATGGCGGCGAGCACCGTGATACGCAGGTTTGCGTGGTTGCGGAAGTCGGGGTTTGCTCCTGATGTGCAGTCCCGGCTCCTCAACCTGCCCTTTGACGGTGAACACCTTTTTGGCAGCAAGGCTGACGAGAGCCTTGAGAGGTTGCAGACCTCAAAAGCTGCCGCGAAGTCGTTGGGCGCTGCAGTTCGCTAACCTCTGCCTTTTCGTCCTAGGGGACAGCAGTGGAGGGGTGGTTCCTTTCGCTATTACTCGTCCTTCAGTAAAGCGAGAGGAGCTGGCAGTCAAAGAGGCCAACGCAGGGGTACCAGAGGTGGACGACAGGGTACCCGTGGTGCCAAGGCCGCTCGGGCAGTTGCCTCTTTGCACTCGGGTAACGCCGCAGCCTCTCCCACTCAGTCATGAGGCCATGTCCCATGGTTCGCCGGTTGGGGGAAGGCTGGCGCAGCATCTTGTAGAGTGGCACGCCATTACTTCAGATGTGTGGGTTCTAGAGATCATAACCCACGGCTACTGTCTTCCCTTTCGGCACAGGCCTCGCGACAATCCACCGGGGAACCTCTCTTTGCAGAGTCCGGATCCGCTCCTTGCGCAGGAAATTCAAGCCCTGCTGGCGAAAGGCGCCATAGAACTGGTGCCTGTAGCGGAGAGGAACAAGGGATGGTATTCCCTTTATTTTTTGATTTCAAAGAAAGACGGGGGATTGAGACCCATCATGGACTTGCGCGGTTGAAAAAACTCCTCAGGAAGGACAAGTTCAAGATGGTTACTCTCTCTCAAGTCCTCCAGGCCCCTCAGCGTCAGGACTGGTTGGTGTCTCTCGACCTCAAGGATGCTTACTTCCATGTGCCGATCCATCCCAAGCACAAGAAGTACCTGAGGTTCGCGTTTGGCGACTCGCACTTTCAGTTTCGGGTCCTGCCGTTCGGATTGACCTCCGCCCCAAGGGTTTTCACCAAGCTCATGGTGGTGGTGGCAGCGCATCTCAGGCAAGGGGGGATTCACGTCTACCCCTACCTGGACGATTGGTTGATCAGGGGGAGCTCTCCCGAGCAAGTCCTGGATCATCTGTCCGTCACCTGCCACTCCCTTCACAGGCTGGGCTTCTCCCTCAATTTAAAGAAGTCCCATTTGACGCCAACACAGCGGCTCCAGTACATCGGAGCAGTGCTCGACACTTCCCTGGGGCAGTGTTTTCCTCCCCAGGTGAGGGCTCTTCACATTCAGCAGATGGTGCACAAGTTTCAGCATGCCCAGACGCTCCCAGCGTTCGAGTTCTTGAGGTTGCTCGGCCTCATGGCATCCTGCATTCTTCTGGTGCCAGAGGCTCGCCTGCGGATGAGATCTTTGCAGTGGGCACTCACGACGCAATGGTCGCAGTCCTCCGGCAGGATGTCGGACCCGGTTCAGGTGCCGCCCTCGGTCGCCCGGGACCTTCTGTGGTGGGCCGTCGAAGGCAACTTGATGAAGGGGGCTCCATTTTGGCTTTCCTGGCCGGAGGTGACGATCGTGACGGATGCATCCCTCACGGGATGGGGAGCTCATGCCAACGGGCTGACAGTCAGCGGTCGTTGGTCTCCGTCGGAGTCCAGACTCCATATCAATCTGTTGGAGCTGAGGGCCGTCAGGCTAGCCCTGAAGGCTTTTCTGCCGACTGTGCGAGGAAAGAGTGTCCTGATCCTGACGGACAACACAGTGGCCATGCACTACCTCAACAAAAAGGGCGGGGCAGGAACACTTCCTCTGTGCAGGGAGGCGATGCAGCTCGAGTTCTGGGCCATCCAGCAGGAAGTTTCGATCTCGGCAGTTCATCTGGCCGGAGACGAAAACGTGACGGCGGACGCTCTGAGCAGGCAGAGCGCGATCTCTCACGAGTGGGAGTTGGCTCAGGAGATTCTCCTGGAGATCTTCGCCCTTTGGGGGACCCCTCAAGTGGATCTCTTCGCCTCCAGTGTCAACCGGAAGTGCGAAAGGTTTTGTTCGCGGGAATTTCCTCCAAAAGGAGCCTTAGGAGACGCGTTCGTGGTGGAGTGGTCATTCCCGCTGCTGTACGCATTTCCTCCAGTCCCCGTCATCCCGCAAGTGCTGCAGAGGTTACGGAAGTTTGGTTCCCAGATGATCCTCATTGCCCCGGAGAGGGCTCGGAGGATGTGGTACCCGGACCTTCTCGACTTGTCCATCTGCCCTCCACGTCGTCTTCCCTACCGAGACGATCTGCTCTCATGGGAGGGGGGTCCGGTTCTCCATCCAGAGGTCAGATCCCTCAACCTTCACACTTGGCTTCTGAACGGTTGAGGTATAAGGATTGGGACCTCCCTGAAGACGTGATGGAGGTGTTGCTTTCGGCCCGAAGGCCAGCAACAAAGTCTCTGTACCGTTGGCGTAAGTTCTGCGACTGGTGCAGAGTTCAGAATGTGGATCCTTTTGCATGTGACATCCCCATGGTTCTGTCCTTTTTACTTTCTTTGGCCCACAGGGGCTTGCAAGTGGGTACCATTAAAGGTTACCTGGCGGCGCTGTCCATCTTTAAGCGCTCGTCTGAAGAGTGTTCTTACTTTAAAATCGCTTTAATTTCACAGTTTCTGAAAGGGCTCACTAATGTGTTCCCTCCGTCACCTTTCCTGGTGCCTGGTTGGGATTTAAACCTTGTTCTTAGGTTTCTTATGGGTGCTCCGTTTGAGCCTTTACTTCTCCAGCATGGGGTCTGGCATGGATTCACATGCTCATGAATATTCCCCGTCGTCAGGCTGGGAATCCTCGGTAAAGAAAAAACCAGTATCAGTTTCGTTTCTGATCTGTCTTTCGTAGTAATAACCAATCACTGGTCTCTGCGTCATACTGACCACAGCCAATGACTGCCCTCTACCTAAGCACCGCCTCTGGCAGCCATCTTCAGATTTTTACCGCACGTTCATGTGTTGGGATCCTCGTGCTATTGCTCTCGAGCGTTAGTGCTATTTTTCGCGCTTTTTTCACAAAAACTTCGATTCTTTCGGTCAAAAGAGCCTCAAGCTCCACCGATCCTACATCCGATCAACGGGGACCCGTGTCGGATTCGTCTGCGCCCCTCAAGGGTGAAGATTTCGTCGAGCTACACTTCGGAGGACTCCAGAAGCTTCTCAGGCCCGGTCTCGGAGATGGCCCAGGAGAAGGGAAGCTCGACGCCCGGAAAGCTGTTCAGGGTCTGCCCTGGATGCCAGCTGCAGAACGTCTTTAAGGAGGACGAACACTCTTTCTGCCTTTACTGCCTTCATGAGGACAAGACGCACGTGGAGAAGGACTGTGCGTTTTGCGGCAACATGTCGGAACGGACCATGAAGGACCGCCATCAACGTCTCGCCAACTGGCTGGAGGGTAAGAGCCCGTCTGGCGAGAAGAAGAAGAAATCCGAGCGGTCTTCTAAGACCTTTGAGGGCGCCCCGGCGACGGGGGCCCAACATAAGGCCAAGCACCGTGAGTCCGCTGGCACCGGGAGCGCCGAACGGTCGGGCTCTACGGGCGCCAGGCAGGGCGCACCCTCCCCGGCACCATCAACCACGAGCCAACGCTCTGGGTCGGGTAAGAGGAAGGCCGAGCACCCGGCGAAGCTCCTGGAGAGGCCCCGGTCGAGCTCTAAGGCAGAGGAGGAGCGTGGCAGTGCCCCCTCCCTCAAGGATAAGGCGGTGAGCGCACCTAAGGTGGTGAAGGCCTTGATCCATCCGACCAAGCCCTCTATCGAAACGGTCGCGGCGGCCCTGGCCCAGCCTGTGGAGGCTGCACCAGTGGTGGCGACCTCAGGGCCCAGGATCTCCCTGCCTCCTCGGAGGGAGTCTTCTTTTGTGCCCATCGATAGGACCCCCGTGAAACCCTCCGTGGGGAAGAAGAAGGGGGGGCAGGGCGTCGTCGTAGATTCGGCCTCAACCTCAGAAGAGGAGCTGATCGAGGTCTTAAGCCACGGCCTAGGAGTGGAAGAAGGCCAGCCCGTCGGAATGGACCCCGACGCAGGTGACGACGACGACATCGTCGAGGATACCGACGGGGCCCCTGCTCGCCCGTCGGATTCCCCTCTGCCAGCGCCGCAAGACAACTCGGCGGCCATTTTGTTGGCCATACAGTCCTTATGCTCCGAGATAAGGACGAGGCTACCGTTACCGACGGAGGAACCTCTCCCGTCGGGGGATCCAGAACCGGGACCTTCTGTTGTTCCCCCTACCAAGAAAAGAAGGATCCATCCACCACCTCCTTTTCAACCGTCGCGCCCCGTCCAGCCCTCCTCCCCGTCCACCCGAGGGGATGATACGGGGTCTGACACGGCAGCGACGGGTACGGACGACGAGGCATACGACGAGGATATTCCGTCGTCGCCTCCCACCAGGGCTTCTCCGCCCGACGAGATCGGATCTTTCCACTCCATGATCTCCAGGGCTTCCGAGCTTTTCCAACTCTGCCCTGAGGAGAAGAAAAAGGAAGGCTTCCTTTATCAGCGGCGCGAGGCCAAGAGGAAGACGGTCCTCGCAGTGCCTCTGTTGGACGACATTTGGGATGAGGGCCTTTCCCTCCTCAAGAACCCTTCCACTACGCCAGCTAGAAGAGACCGGTACGAGAAAAAGTACCGGGTCCCGGACACGGCCCCCCTATGCCTCCGGGCGCAGCCTACCCCGGATTCCGTCGTCTCCGCGGCAGCCAGGAAGAAAGCGGGGGGGGGTGCGGCCTCCACATCGACTTCCCCGCCGGACGGCGAGGGAAAGAAATTGGATGCTATGGGACGTAGAATCATCTCGTCGGCAGCGACGACGATTAAATCGGCCAACGCCTTGGCTATCGTGGCTCGCTACGACAGGGAGCTGTGGTACAAGATAGCTCCCCTGCTGGATTTTCTGCCGGACGACAAGAGGGCGGAGGCCCTGGAGATCCTGCAGGAAGGTGAGGTGGCCTCGGACCACGCCATCACCGTGGCGACGGACATCGCCGACACTGGGTTCCGCCAGCTGGGCAACGGCGTTTGCCTTCGACGTCGTGGATGGCTCAAAGCTACGGACTTCCGGCAGGACGTCCAGACCAGAGTCCTGGACATGCCCTTCGACGGGAACAACCTGTTTGGGAAGACAGTGGACGATTCCCTTCAGGCCATCAAGGCGGATACTGAGACGGCCCGGGCCCTTGGAGTTCTGCAGCAACGACGGACGCCCTTTCGGAGCGGCGGAGGCAAGGGCGCCTCCAAAGGTTCCGGCGGCGGTTTCGCTTCCTACCGTCAAGCGGCCCGCTCGTCGTCGCAAGAGGCCTACAGAGGACGAGGCAAGTCTAGCGGACCCCGCCGTCATCGCCAAGGAGGTCAAGGCGGCAAGGCCGCGTCCAAGCAGGATTGAACCGGCCGTGGGGTCGGGCCCCCACCGAAGCACCCCGGTGGGAGGCCGGCTGGCGGGCTTCGTCAGCGTGTGGGAGTCCATCTCCACCGACCGTTGGGTGCTGGACGCCCTGGCCCGGGGCCACGCGCTCGAGTTTCAAAGAAGGTGCCCGCGCGTCCCCCCCGTGGCCAGGAAAGAACTTCACGTCCCTCAACTTCTCCTGGAGGTAAAGGCGATGCTCAGAAAGGGCGCCATCAAACTCGTCCCAAAGAGGCTTCGGGGCTCCGGAGTCTACTCGAGATACTTCCTCGTGAAGAAGAAGACGGGAGGATGGCGCCCCATCCTAGACCTGCGACGTCTGAACAAGTTCATCAAGGCGCAGAAGTTCCGGATGGTCACCCTCCAGCACGTCCTGGGTCAGCTGGAGGAAGGAGACTTCCTATCGTCGTTGGATTTGGAGGATGCCTACTTCCACATTCCCATCCTAAAGGGGCACCGAAAATTCCTCAGGTTCGTGGTCCAGGGGCGTCATTACCAGTTCAAAGCCCTTCCCTTCGGACTACGGTCGGCACCCAGGGTATTCACCAAGTGCCTCGCACCGGTGGCGGCGCAGCTGCGCCGCGAGGGGATTCACGTCTACCCCTACCTGGACGACTGGCTCATCCGCGCCAAGACGAGGGAGCTCGCCGTGGTCCACACGGCAAGGACCGTCCAACTCCTCACGGACCTGGGATTCTCCGTGAACTACGCCAAATCCCACCTGGTGCCCGCGCAAGTCGCACTGTTTCTGGGAGCGAGGCTCGACACAGTGTCCCTTCTGGCCTCCCCGTCGGAGGAGAGGACCAGGACCATCTTGGGCAAGGTGCAACGGATGTTGGTGGCCGACGCGGCCAAAGTGAGGTCCATCAAGTCCCTCCTCGGGATGATGTCTTCCTGCATCTACCTCATTCCCATGTGCAGGCTACGGATGCGCCCGTTGCAAGAATTCCTGGATGCGCGCTGGATCCAGACGACGGGCAGCTTCGAGGAAAGGATCAAGCTCGACGAGAGTTTCCGACGAGCGATACGGTGGTGGGGCACCCGCGCGCATCTGACGGCGGGCATGGACTTCCAGACCCCAGCCCACCAGGAGACTGTGACCACGGATGCCTCCCTGGAAGGGTGGGGAGTGCACACCGAAAATCTGCACGCAAGGGGACTCTGGCTCCCGACGGAGAAGTCCCTGCATATCAACGTCCTGGAGCTCCGTGCAGTGTTTTGGGCCCTCAGGTCCTTCCTTCCGTCCCTCAAGGGCAAGGTGGTGAGGATCTTCACCGACAACACCACCACCATGTTTTACATCAGGAAACAGGGCGGAACCAGGTCCCCAGCGCTGTCCAAGGAGGCGCAGGACCTGTGGCATTGGGCCGTCGCCCAAGGGATTTTTCTGGTGCCGTTTCATCTGGCAGGGATAAAAAACACCATCGCCGACTCACTCAGCAGGGAGCTGCGCTCGTGCCACGAGTGGGAACTACGGCAGGATCTGGTGGATCGCCTCTTCCGACGGTGGGGCACACCCCAGATCGACCTGTTTGCGACGGCGACGAACACCAAGTGCCGGAGGTTCGCCAGCAGGTTTCCCCAGACGAGGAGCATGGGCGATGCTTTCTCGTTCCCCTGGGAGGGCCTGTTCCTCTACGCGTTCCCTCCCTTGCCTCTGCTAATCCGGCTCGTCAACCAGCTCAAGAGGTCACGGTGCAGGATGATCCTCGTCGCACCTGCGTGGCCGAGGCAGATATGGTTCCCGGACTTGCTGGACTTGTCAGCGTCCCCGCCGATCAAGCTGCCGGCGGACGCGTATCTACTCTCCAGGGAAGGAGGCGCCATCCTCCACCACGACCCGAAGTCGCTGAACTTGCAGGCCTGGCTCCTGCAGCGCTAGAGTTTGGAGGATACGACATACCGGCCGATTGCAGAGAGGTTCTTGCAAAGGCCAGGGCGTCCTCGACTCTTAAATGCTACGGACACAAATGGAAGAGGTTCTCTGTCTGGTGCCACGCACAGAAGATTAACCCTCTACGGATTACGGCTCCCCAAGTACTGCCGTACCTGCTGACGC
This sequence comes from Ambystoma mexicanum, assembly GCF_040938575.1. NCBI lineage: Eukaryota > Metazoa > Chordata > Amphibia > Caudata > Ambystomatidae > Ambystoma > Ambystoma mexicanum. Next base: position 961,822,302 of record NC_090941.1, on the reverse strand, counting down.
TGGCCAAAGCTGGTCTGGCACACGCGTCCATCAAGATTCATCTTGCTGCGATCTCCCGATACACCAGAACCACGGGGCGGACGTCCTTGTGGTCTCATCGTCTGGTGAAAGAGTTCATGAAGGGACTGTTCAGATCGTTCCCGCCGGTGAAGGCTCCGGCCCCGGCGTGGGAGCTCAACGTGGTGCTGACCAAGCTCATGGGACCTCCGTTCGAGCCTCTGCACTCGGCCCCGTTGAAGTTTCTATCGTGGAAAACAGCTTTTCTTGTGGCCATCACCTCCGCACGACGAGTGGGAGAGATCCAGGCCCTTTCCTGCAAGGCCCCGTACTTGACTTTCCACGACACGAGGGTAGTGCTCAGGACGCACCCCTCCTTCATGCCCAAGGTACCGTCGGACTTCCATCTCAACGAACCCTTGGTGTTGCCTGTGTTCTTCCCGTCGCCTTCGTCGCCGGCTGAGAGGACTCTGCACTCGCTGGATGTGGCTAGAGCGCTGAAGTTCTACGTGGACCGCACGAAGTGTTTTCGGAAGACGTCACAACTCTTTGTGAACTTTGGACCTGTCAATCAGGGGAAGGCTCTCTCGAAGGCTTCCATTTCCAGATGGCTCTCCGGCTGTATCATGTACTGTCATCGGTTGGCAAACCGACCGCTGCCTGGCCGTCCGAGAGCCCATTCCACCAGAGCGATCGCAGCTACCACGGCGTTCCTTTCTGGTGTGCCCCTGCTGGACTTATGCAGGGCTGCTACGTGGAGGTCGACGCACACCTTCACGAAATTCTACTGCGTCGACCGGGATTCCAGGGAGGAGTCCAGGGTCGGCCAAGCAGTGCTGCGCAACCTGTTCGCCTGAGGTGAGCCTGGTGAGGAGGTAAGATGCTTAATGTTGAGTTTGATGTAATGCTTAATGTTGAGCCTTTGCCACCTCCCGTGGTTGTGCATGTGTGTACTGCTATGTATTCTTTATTCATGAGCATGTGAATCCATGCCAGACCCCATGCTGGAGAAGGAACAAGTTACTTACCTGTAACTGTTGTTCTCCAGCATGGGTCTGGCATGGATTCACATGCGAACCCTCCCGCCTACCCCTCTGCGGCTCTTCACTTGGTCATACTGCCACTTTACGTGCTTCCAAATCTGAAGATGGCTGCCAGAGGCGGTGCTTAGGTAGAGGGCAGTCATTGGCTGTGGTCAGTATGACGCAGAGACCAGTGATTGGTTATTACTACGAAAGACAGATCAGAAACGAAACTGATACTGGTTTTTTCTTTACCGAGGATTCCCAGCCTGACGACGGGGAATATTCATGAGCATGTGAATCCATGCCAGACCCATGCTGGAGAACAACAGTTACAGGTAAGTAACTTGTTCCATTCTTGCCCTTTGAGGCTGTTAACTCTGAAAACTATGTTTTTAGTTGCGGTTACTTCCGCTCGCAGAGTGAGTGAGTTACAGGCACTTTCAGTTAAGCCACCCTTCACTCTATTTCACAAGGACAAGGTTGTCCTTAGAGTTCGTCCTTCTTTTCTTCCAAAGGTAGTGATGAAATTTCATTTGGCCCAGAAGGTTGTTCTTCCGGCATTCTATCTTCCTCCGCATCCTGGTAAAGAAGAGGAGAGGCTCCATAGGCTTGATCCTAGGAGAGCTTTAAGCTTTTATGTTTCACGCATGTCCCGGGTCAGAGTGGACGATCAACTCTTTATTGGTTACGCTGGAAAGCGTTTGGGGCAAGCTGTGACGAAACAGACTTTGTCTCGCTGGATTATTTTGGCCATCTCGGAGTGTTACCGCTTGGCGGGTAAGGACCCACCGGCTGGCTTGCGGGCCCATTCTACCAGGGGTATGGCTGCATCTACTGCCCTGCAGAGGGGTGTTCCTATTCGCAACATCTGTGATGCAGCCACTTGGGCTTCAGTACATGCATTTGTACGTCACTATTCCCTCGATTCCATCCGAGGACAGGATCTGGCCTTTGGCAAGGCGGTCCTTTGCTCTGCTATTTGATTGGCTATTCTAAATTTTGATTCTAAATTCTTTCCCTCCTCCTTGCTCTGGTACTGCTTTGGGAGTCTGTCGTAGATATGGAATACGTCGGAGGACCCAATCCCCTCGAAGAACAAGTTACTTTCTTACCTGGTAACGTTCTTTCGATGGGATGGTCCGATGACGTATTCCATATCGCTCCCGCCCTGCCTTCCCCGCTGCAGAATTTTCTTTACGTTCCGCAAGGCTTTGTGTCTGACTGGCAGTTGACTAATGTCACACGTTCTGGAGGAAAAAACTGCAACTGAGGCTACGGGCGTCGTGCGTCCTACTTATCACATCGGATGACGTTGGACGTCGGAGGAGGTCCTCGACAACGGCGCATCGACGTCATCGACGCAGACGCCGAAAAAAGTTTCCGAAGCAGCACAGCTGTGGTGATTACATGTCATAGATATGGAATACGTTGTCGGACCATCCCATCGAAAGAACGTTACCAGGTAAGAAAATAACTTGTTCATCTAGGGAGTGAATTGTTTGGCATCCAAACATTGACTACAATCTTGCCCCCAGTCAATTGAGAAATCCATTAAAGATTTGGTAAACGTGTGTTCAACAGTGTGGATTTGTATAGCCGGACAGAGGCACACACAGTCTCTCCCTCTCCCTTTTTTCGCTCTCTTCGCTCTCTTCGCTCTTTTCGCTCTTCTCTCCCCCCCACCCTTGGATGCAATTTGCAAGTCTGCTCCATTTGTGCCTTTACTCTGCATTACTGCCGAAACACACACACTAGAGCAGATTCAAAGGTGGGACAAGCGTGATTAAAACATCTATTTACTGGTGTACCTTCACATACCCCACCTACTGCTCGATAATCTATGCACAGCATTTGACCTAACCATATCTGCACGCCACAGAAAGCATACATTACTCACCGTAATCGTATTTCTGATGTTTGTATCTGCTTAGTTTCACATGTGCCCACCCAACTCCCCTCCTGGAGTTGAAGGTGCATTGATGTTTTTTGTATCTTTACCGTTCTACGTTATCTTTCTTGTACTCACGCAAACACTTCATGCACCCTCATGTTCGACGTGTGAAGGACCATGGGTACAGTAGACGTCACACAAGGGATAGAATTACAAACCCGTCCAATCAACATCCCTTTTTCGAATTTCGGAAACAAGTCCTGCAATACTCTGTGACTACCACTAAATGTCAGCCTATGCATAGCATGTGAATCCAAGGAGATATAAGCATCAGAAATACGATTACGGTAAATAATGTTATATATATATATATATATATATATATATATATATATAATTAATTAATTTGTGGAATCTGCTTAGATCACATGCTGTGCGTAAGCCGACATCTAGTGGAAGCTACGGAGTATTATAGTTGTTGTTATCAAAATTTGAAAAGGGACATCGACATGGCGTGCCAGTAATACTATACCTAGTGTGACGTCCACTGTACCCATGATCCCTCACACGTTGGGGTCCCTCAAATAGTTTTTTTCCGCCATTCTAGACGGAAGCTTAAAGCAGAGTTCCTCTTTCGGCTGATAGCTATTTACGTTTACCTAATTACAGATAGTTCCTTCTTTCTATCCTTTATATCATCGACTATCGACATACAGACGCCGGTTAAGGACAGGAAAAACGACCGTCGAAAGACTTCAGCAACAAATCTGTTTCGGCCTTGGAAGGCCGCTACGGGCTTCGGCCCAAGCCGTAGGGAGAGAGGGGAAGGTCATTATAGAATATATATGCCCCTTTTCTTGCACTACCTTCGCCTAGCTGCCACATCTTTTCGTTATGGACAAGACCCCCTTTAAATTCTGCCCCAAATGCAATAGGAATTTTCGCAGGGTCGATAAACACCCAGGGTTGATGTAACTTGTGTCTGCCGAGAGACCACGTTGAGTGTTCTTGTCGAGCGTGTAGGCTCTTCAAGCCCAAGACTTTGAAGGACCGATCTAGCAAATGCTGGGCCTGCTACACCAGGCAACTCAAGGCCATGGAAGTAGAAGGTGTTTTCAGTGATGGCAGCAACGACGCAGTTTCTGACTGTGAAGGCGATGGGGTGGCTTTGGCTACCCAAGCGCAGGCCCCCGACCCCTGAAGACAGGCAGTCGGCCTTGTTATGGGAACAACACCCTGCGGCGGAAACGCTAACACTTCATCCACCGCTAAGCACACAACCCAATGCCGAGACTCGACACACGTATCGAGCGGACGGCAACGCACGACGTCCAGGGGAAGGTCCGTAGAAACTCTGTCCTCTGGGCACTCTCGTTTGAGATTACCGCATGACAGGTCCCGACCGTCCAAGGACGGTACAGGCATCGCGTGAAAAACTGCCACTGAGGGGCGATCGTCTGCGGACGAGACTCCGGTTCGGACCGCACCCGAAATTCGACGTTCTGCATCAAGTCAAGTGCTAGGCCCCAAGCAGTCTGTTAAACATGCTTAAGAGAGAGTCAAAGCAGGGAGAAAGAGCCCAAGAATAAGTCCCCTAACACCCCTCATAGGGACAAAACCCCTCTTAGGGAAAAGAACCCTCATAGGGAGAGATCTCAGGAGGCTAGGCTCACCCCTCATAAAGAAAAATCTCAAGATAGGCCTAAAGAATCTGTATTACTTCCTCCAACAGATGAAGATTTAGGGCCCCCTTCCCAACCATTGGTCATCCCTAGTTCGGCACAATAGTTGGCTGAGGATATAGACAGGGTCATGAGGAGAATGTCCTTCATGGCCAACTTCTATGAAAAGGACCCTGCCTATTCTCAAAGTTTCCAGTCCACTCCCCTCACTACAGCCCCCTCTGGGTTGCATATCCCTGTTCTACCTGCTCATCCCCCTGCTAAGAGGTCTTGCCCCGAGTTTCCAGGGCAAAGCACAGTCATTGATCTCTATGACCCGGTCTCTGACCATGAAGACCTCTCTATTCAAGAGGCAGCAGACCATTATTACGGGGACGATGCAGCAGACCCGTATTACAGGGATGATGAAGGCAAATATGTATCCCATAGACTCACCCGTTGATCAGGATCCCCCGGTCACGGACGCACCAATTGACAACCAACCTCTTCTGAATGAGTTGCTAGTCAAAGCGGCAGAGCATTTTCAGATAGAGACTCAGGAGGTACAACAATATTTTGTAGAAGAAATCCTTGGGCATAAGAAGGCTGTTACACAGTTTATCCCACTCCTCAAATCCATTCAGCGGAAAATACAGCCATCGCTGGAGACCCCTAATCCTATGCGGGCAGTGAACCCCTGCATAGAGAAACTGTTTAGACCTTCCCGTTCTGACCTGCGCTATATCAGAGGGCAACTGAAGCCCAATTCCTTAGTTTTAACTACAAGAAGGAAAAGGGCTAGTACTCCCCTAGCTTCCTCTGAGGCCCCGCTTGACAAGGAAAGCAAGAGAATTTACACGATGGGCAGAAAGGTTGCATCCTCCGTGGCTTTCCAGACTATAATTCTACCCTATTGGCCAGTTACAACTGCCACAAATGGGTGGAGGTCTCGGCCTTACTATCATCGGCCCCAGAACCACTTAAGTCTCAGCTTGCTCAGGTAGACGCAGAGGGCAGAGCAGTGTCAAGCTGCTTATTAAAGACCAATCTTGACGCCGCAGACAATGCAGGCAGAATAATAGCGGAGGGTACTATTATCAAGCGTCATGCTTGGTTGCGCCAATCAGGTTTTAGATCACAGACGCAAGCTACCCTTATCAACATGCCCGTTGAGCCCAATGTGCTCTTTGGCAAGGTTGTAGAAGACACCTTAAAAACAGCCAAAGAAGAGTACAAGACTCTCGGGTCTCTAGGCCAAATCACCAATAAACCCACTGGCCAGAGGAGAACCGGGAATTTTCGTCACTTTCGCTGGCCAAAATTCTCAAAGGGGTTCCACTTATAGCCAAAGCCAAGGTACTAACTGGGGAAACAATCCGGGTCAGTCCTCTCATTATTACCCAAGAGGAGCGCGCAGAACCCGCGGACGCGGTAGAGGCAACTCCTCCCGAGGTGGCACTCCACCTCAAAAGCAGCGACTATCCGCTTCAGGTGCCCTCCCATGCCTCTCCAGTCAGAGGGCGCATATCCAGCTTCACCCATGCATGGGAGAGAATCATCACAGACAGATGGGTACTGTCCACTGTAACAGGCGGATACTGCATAGAACTCCTCCAGCAACTCCAGAAACACCCACCACGACAAAAGACCCATTCCATGGAGCACCAGCGCATACTCCTTGAGGAGATCGCCACGCTGCTTCTAAAGGACACCATCGAGGTTGTCCAGGCCAACTGGGTAAAAAAGGGTATTTATTCAACCTACTTCCTTGTGGCAAAGAAAGATCTAACAATGCGCCCAGTATTAGATTTGTACCCTGCAAACAAATATGTCCAGCCACAAAAGTTCTGCATGACTACTCTACAAGAGGTAATCCCCCTACTAAAAAAGGGGGGCTACATGGCAACACTGGATATGAAAGATGTCTATTTTCATATTTCAATGTTCCCAGCGCACAGAAGATTCTTGTGTTTCAAGATAGCGAACCAGCACTACCAATTTAAAGTGCCGCCCTTCGGAATAGCATCTGCTCCAAGGGTATTCACAAAGGTAATGGTGGTGGTGGCAGCACACCTGCGCAGGGAGGCAATCCCAGTGTGCCCTTACTTGGATGACTGGCTGATTACAGGGGAGTCTCCCCTAATTTGCAGAAAAAACATTCAAAGAACTATCAACCTTCTCTTTCAATTGGGCTTCTCCATCAACGTGAGAAAATCAAGCCTAGTGCCAAGCACGACCAAACAGTTCCTAGGAGCTGTCTTAAACACTCAAGAGGGGTTGGTCTTTCAGTCAGAGGAAAGAGTCCAAAACATGTTATTGCAAATACCGCATTATCTGGCCGGCCGCCAGATAAGGGTGCGCGAAGCTATGCGTTTGCTAGGCATGATGGAATCTTGCATTTACCTGGTACCTCACGTGCGCCTTCGCATGCGACCCATGCAGGAGTGGTTGGCGAAACAGTGGTCTCAGGTATTGGTCAGTGGGATGATCTAGTGGTTGTTTTGCCAACACAAGTACAAAATCTTAGCCGGTGGACAAGAGAAAACCTGTTGAAAGGGAAAACCGGCTACGATCTGGAAGTGCAAACGATTGTCACAACGGATGCCTCACTCGCTGGGTGAGGGAGCTCACTACCTTCACCACACAGCTCAGGGTCTGTGGTCTCATGCGGCAGCACAGAACCACATCAATCTACTAGAACATCTGGCAGTATTCAAAGCCCTTCAGGTGTTCGAGTCTCACCTAGCGAACCAATCAGTGCAAGTCCTGACAGACAGCACTACAGCAATGTTTTACATCAACAAACAGGGGGGCACACATTCTCCAAATCTGTCCAGGTTTGCGCAGCAAATTTGGAAATGGGCATTCAACGGAAAATATACCTATCATATTGCACGCTCCAGGGGAACTCGACTCTCTCGTAGACTCATTGAGTAGAGATCCCCTACCAGAAGAACACGAGTGACAACTTCACGCAGGAGTTGTAGAACACCTCTTTTCTCAATGGGGTTTACCCACAATAGACTTGTTCGCTACAAATGAAAACAAGCAATGCGCAGACTTCGCGTCCAGGTTCCCCAAGCCAGGTTCCAAGGGGAACGCCCTATGGATGAACTGGTCAGGGAAATTTGCCTACGTTTTCCCCCCAACACCTCTAATGAGGAAGGTGTTGAACAAGATCCACAAGGAACAGCTGACACACATCCTAGTGGCTCCTAGTCTTGTGGGCAAGACAATCCTGGTATCCACATCTGCGCAATCTGGCGATGTGCGATCCCATCAAACTCCCGTGCCCGCACAATCTGCTCACTCAGCACGGGGGCCTAACATTGCACCCTCAACTTCACTCAATGAACTTGACAGCATGGCTCCTGAAGTTACAGAGTTTGGGCATCTTAATCTGCCACAGAGATGTATGGATATCTTGAAGGAATCAAGAAGGCCTAACACTAGGCACTGTTATTTTAACAAGTGGAGGAGATTTGTGATTTGGTGCCAGTCCAAACAAATTAACCCCATAAAATGTACCCCTTCACACATACATACTAACCTACATGCTCCACTTGCTAGATGCAGGGTTAGTATTCAACTCATTAAAGGTCCACCTGGTGGCTTTGTCAGCCTATACCACCTCCCACAATAAGGTCTCATGGTGGAAGGTACCTGTCATCAAAGCATTCATGGAAGGGATCCGCCCTCCAATTTCAAACCCACCGCCAGGATGGGACCTCAATGTTGTGCTCGCTAAGCTCATGGGACCCCCTATTGAGCCGATGAATAAGTCTAGACTCAAACACCTGACTTATAAAACTGCCTTCTTAGTGGCCATCACTTCCATGAGAAGAGTTAGTGAAATACAAGCATTGTCAGTGCAGGATCCTTTCTTTGTTGTTCACAAAGACAAGCTGGTTTTTACGTTCTCACCCTAGGTTCTCCCCTAAATTCATCTCCAAATTTCATCTAAACCAGTCTTTTGAGCTTCTGGCTTTCTTCCAGAAACCCACCAGCTGAGCTGAAGTAAAACTCCACACGCTAGATGTGCGAAGAGCAGTCCTCTACTATGTAGATAAGACCAAACAGCTAAGAAAAACAGATCAACTGTTTGTCTCCATAGCGCCAGGCAGAGAATGCGATCACATTTCAAAGAATGGCATCTCTAGGTGGATAGTCAGATGTATACAATTGTGCTATTCCCTATCAAACAAGGCACTGCCTTTTACGCCCAGGGCTCACTCCATGAGGAGTACAGGAGCCACCCTGGCTTTCATTGCAAATGTCCCTTTAGAAGGTATTTGCAAAGCAGCTACATGGAGCTTAATATATACTTTCACTCAGCACTATTGCATTGACACTCATTCCAAGACAGATACACAAGTGGGACAAGCGGTTCTTAGACATTTATTTGCTCATGAACCTTCTCACATCCCATCTCCTTCTTCTAACACTGCTCGCTAATCTATGAACAGCATGTGATCTAAGCAGATTCCACAAGCCTCCGAAGGGATACATTACTCACCGGAATCTTATTTCTGATGCTTGTATCTGCTTACATTCACATGCGCCCACCCTTCCTCCCCTCAGAGAGAAGGCGCATGGATGCTTATGAGCTTGTCTGATACGTATCTGCTTGGATACAACTGTACTCGTGCTACACCTCATTCTACCTCATGTCAGAAAAATAACAATCTTTTTGGGATGGCCCACAGACCCAAGATACACCCTCAGGTGACTTCAGTCGCTAGGGTGCTGGGTGCTAGGGTGCTGAGGAAATTAATATATCACTGTTGCATTTAGAGTCATTTAGGAGGAAGCCAAAGGAAAAGGTTATTCGAACATACAAGAGACCACAAATATTCTTAAGCAGGCAAATACTTTCAGATCCCCTAAGAGTCATTCAGTAGAACAGGCTAAGCCAAAGTCAATGGCCAAAAGTCTATATGAGCTGAAGCACTTCTTTGCAGGAAAGTAAGAAAAGTCTTTGCACAATGTTTTAGAAGTCTTTGAAGAAAAAGAACAATCAATGGAGGGCCATAAGCTGTTAGACTTGTGAGTAGTAGAAGATGCTAGCAACTGTACAGCAAGAGGTAAGTTCTCTCAGACTTTTACAGTACCTTTGTATTGAAGAAAAAGTGCAGCAGATGACTTCTGTTCCTGAGCAGCTCTGCAGGTCTCACTGTTCCCGGGCCTCAGTCGTGTGGACAAGAGGGAGGATTTCTGGGGACTCCTGCACTACAATGGAAGAATCACCCCTCGCAACCGGGCATCTTCAAATCAGTGGCTGTTCAGTGTTTCAGCTCCTCGCGTCTACTGCAAATAGCAACACTGTGGTTCCTGGCTGTTCAGATGGGCTTTCCTTGCTTCTGGGGTCCCGCACACTGTTGAGGGGGCTCCGACTCGGTCAGTCCTGCTTCCCGGGAGTCCAGAGGATCTTCCTGGAGCTCTTGGCCAGCTTCAAAGCAACGCACAAAATCAGGTGTTCCTGGCATTTCGGTTTCCAGTAGCAACTCTGTGGAAAGTCAACCAGCTCCGAGAGAATGTCCAGGTGGCTTAGTTTGGAGTTGATTGGTCCCACCAAGTCGAGGGGAGAAGTTGTCCTTGCAGGGGCTTCTCTGTCGATACGGATTTGAAGTTTCAGCACAGCAGTAGGGCAAACCAACGGTTCAGGAGTTGCAGCAGACGTCCTCTTCAAGTTCTTCAGTTCCTTCATCCAGTGGTCGACTCTGCCTTCCAAGCCAAAAGCCTCCCCTTTTATTCAGTTCTCTCCCATTCATTCCAGCCTAGCTGTTAGTCACCCAGCAGGGTGGATGTCCTTGCCGGACAGAAAGGTGGCCAATCACTACAGAGTGCATTTTGGTGTCCTAGGAGACTAAGCACAGGGAGTTTCGGGCACCTCCCTCACTTCCTGCCCACCTCAGACACCCTGGAGCCAGAGGGGGGGCTTTACTTGTGAATCCCGGCAAAGGCCAAGCGAACAAAGGGACCAAACCTAGTTTGGCGCGCAGAGTCAATCTCAAGAAGGACCTTTCCACAAAGAAATGGTGAAAAAAAGACGACCAGGGCCACTTTGACAATAATTGCACTTTTTGGTGCTTTAATGCAGCTGCGAACGCAGCCCACACTATATGCACACCATGTTAGTTCAAAGTAAACCGCTGCCACCAGCCATTCATTGAGGAAAGGGTAACATAAAATTGTTACATGAGAAGCTAGACAAAGGGTATACAAAGTAGCCCCTCCAGCACCCTATTGTAAGATAGCGTGTGCTGAGTCTAGAAAGTTACAAATGGAAGTAAAGTCAATTTCACTTTACTGCTCTGGGAAACGGTAGTTTATCCCAGAGAAGGTATTTAAACCTTTGGGAAACCTGGAAGACTTCCCTGTGTCACTGCACTGGCTGTGTGACACAATGTAAAAGATGATGCCTATGGAGTTTGTCAGACGCCACAACCAAAAGAAACGCAGTGTTCAAAATCACATTAAAATACACAAGAGAGTGGGGAAAAAAGGTCTCACTCTCTCCAGGTTAAAAAAAAATCAAGTCCTCAAAATCCAGCAAAGTTGCTGGGGGTCTCTAAGGTAGAGGGAATTGGCACATTTCTGAGAATTCGCCCTAGCAGTGCCCACTTCTCCCAAAATTATAGATATATCCCCATGATGCATTGTGGCAGAGAGGCTTTTCCGAAATGAAAAAGCTGCCATCTTTTTTTTTTCCTATGCTAAAGATAACCGCGGCTATACCCGTAGGTACACGAAAACAAAAAGCAGAAAACTGGCATTTAGAGTAAAGAAATTGTAAAATGGCACCAGTGTAGGTGGAGCGAGGGGGTAATATGAAACTATAGATAGTCACGGCTATATGTAATACATTCATATTATAGCTGCGTGTTAGGGAGAATTTTAATCTTAGTGCTAAATTCCTCCCACCTTAGAGACCCCCAGCTCTTTTGCTGGACTTAGGACTTTTGAATTTTTACCTTTGAGCGAGTGAGAGCTTTTTCTTACTTATGTGTTTTTACCTGATTTGGATGTTTTGTTTTCTCTGTTTTTGGTGTCTGACAAACTCCATAGGCATCTGCTTTTTTGGATGGTGACACACAGCACCTTCAGTGCATTGTCACTGAGAAATCCTTTCTTTTCGTTTCTTTTCCTTTCATGGTTCGCATATTTGTACTGTTACAGTTCTCCTGCTATTCTTGTTTACTCATTTATCTATCATTCCCACTCTTGGTCTCTGAGTCAATTTTTTCCAGCGCTGACTGTAGGATTTTAGTAGTGGCAATGGTCCAAGCAGTTCTTTGGCCACTGATCATACGCGGCCACCAGCTCGATTCTTCAGGGACCCCGTAAGGCTCTAAGACCGGTTTTAGATAGCTTTCTCGTATTGATTGAAGTGCTGTGCATGAAGTTACTAAATAGCGGATTGATTCTGATTCGGCCTCCTCCTTGCATAGTCTGCAAGTATTCGTGATTGCCAATCCTCTGATGAAGCGGATTTCATTAGTTGGCAATAGGTTCAGTCTTGCTCTGATAAAAAGATTTCGAAGTTTTTTGCTTGGGAATTTTTTGTAAATTTCCGCTGGATCATTGATTTTCCTTGCAAAGGGTGGCAGATGCCTTAGTAGCTTATTCTTTGCCGCATTTTCTTGAGTCTTGATCCAGTCTAGATCTTCAAGTTTTTTTTTAATTCTCAGTGGGTTCTGCAACAGTTCAGTCTCTGAACATGCAACAGATTCCAGCTTGGATTTTCTCTTTGAAGCTCAGGCAGTAAGCATTTTTGATCTGCCTGACTTGAGTTCTTTTTGGCGCAGGATATACAAAGGCGGAGCTTCCGGGAGCAAGATGTTTCTGTAGAGAGACCTGCTGTTGTTTTCAGCCCGGGCCTCCAAGGAAATTAGGCCTAGCTCTCTCCTGATGGCCGACATGGATGTGGAGTTCGGTAGAGACAGAACTGATCTCCATAAGAATCCTTCGATCTTTATCCAAATCTCCTCTGGGAGAGCTGGCATGGCTTCTGCTCCGTACAATAAACTGGGAACCACTTTTGACTTGTAGTAGGTTAGCAGCGGAATCGGGGAGAACCTGTCGAATTTGTTGTCTAGCATTCGTGCTTGGGTTGCTGAAGATCTTGCTTTCGACCATATGAAGCGTTGCATGCAGGTTTCTGAACGTGAGTTGTCCAGCATGACGCCCAGGTATTTGAATTCCTTTGCAACTTCAATAGGGTTGCTTTCTAATTGCCATGACGGGCACTTCGAATTAGAGCTGGTTTTGTTTCTTGGACTTTTTCCCAAAATCATTATCTTTGTTGTCTTGACATTGATTTGCAATTTGTTCGATTTGATGTAGCTTGTTAGATTGGTTAGTTGTCTTTGCAGGCCGATGGGGGTTTGGTCGGCCAGGGTGATGATATCCACATAAAGTAGTCTTCCGATTGCCACTTCTCCTATTTTCCGAGGAAAACTTTTCGCCGTTTCTGCAGTGACATTGAAGTCTCCTAGGAAGGCAGTAAATAAGGCCGGGGCAAAGGGGCAGCCCTGTTTTACACCCCTGGATGTTGGAATTTCTTCTGACAATAGGCCTTTAGTGGTCAACTTTACTCGCATTGATGTATTCGTATGAAGGGCCTTTATTGGATTCAGTATCGCCTTAGGACAATTTGCGGCTGCCGGTTTGTTCCACAATAGTGGTCGGTCCACCATGTCGAAGGCCTGTGAGAGGTCTACGAATGCGAGGAACAGCTGTACGGCTCCATCTTGTGATTTGCTTTTGAGAGTACTGAGTAGCATGATGTTAACGATGGTTCCTGAGTTTTTCCGGAAACCCCCCTGAAACGGATCGTTAAGGCTAGTTTTCTTGAACCAGAGCTGAAATTCGCATAGCAGGAGAGAGGCGAACACTTTCCCTATTGCATCAAGAATTGCAATTGGTCGGTAGTTTTGAGGGTTTGTCCTGTCGCCTTTTTTAAAAATCGGGGCTACCACAGCTGTTGTCCATGATCTCGGGGGCAGGCGGCTCTTTGCACAGGTTTCGAAGACTTTGGAAGAGAAAGATGGACCATTCTCATGGAAAGTTTTTCAGGTCTACGTTTGTCACCCCGTCGGGGCCCAGTGCCCTTGAGTTTTTTAGTTTGCTTATGGCAGTTAAGATGGACTCTCTGTCTGCGACGTCTACCCATTCCTCGCTTGTATCGGAAATCCCGCATTCAGAGATTACAATGGAGCCTCCAAAAACTTTGTTAAAGTGGGCCGTCCAGCAGGTTTCACTCACTCTGTTGGTCAGAGACGGCTCAGCGTGAGCCCCCGAGGATTTGATCAGTGACCAAAAGGCTCTTGCGTTTTTTCCCCCCATTTTTGCAAGCATTGCTTCTGAGTCTTTTTGGTAGAGGGACAGCCGTTGATTTCTTAACCAGGCTTTATATAGTGTTGTCTCTTTTTGCCATTCCAGAAGGGCGGCTTGTGTGTTTGCAATTCTAGCCTTTCTCTTTAGGCGTCTTATTGCAGCTCTTTTCGCCACTAGTTGTTTATCATATTGATGCGCGAACTGGTCGCTCGTAGGAAGTTTTTTAGTTGTCCTTGATTTGTAAGGGCTCAACAAGGGCTGATAGTCCGGTTCAGAAAGCCCTGGAGTGACTTTGTTGTCCAAACTGTTGTTGTATCTAACTCTTAGTTCCTTTATTCTGTGCTCCGTTAGTTTCAATCGGGACCTCTGTTGGTTGCACTCAGTTTGGGATTCAGACCACGTAGCTTCTGGGGGGGACACAGTCCAGGTAGCTTTAAGCAGGTTGTGATCGCTTGCGATCGTTTTTACGACTTCAAACGAGGTTGCCAGGTTGAGCATATGGTTACATGTGAAGATATAATCTATGGTAGCGTTTGAAATGTGGTTTTCCCATGTTGGACATCGATTAGGATTGGGAAATGCTAGGGCGAGATTTGCGCATCCTCTCGACTTCATCAACTCCACCCATTGTTTACCGCGGTTTTCCGCTGAGGTAGTGCCATGTTTGATGTCGCTCGGGGTCGAGGGGGATCTCGCATTTAAATCTCTGCAGATTATCAAGGCGGACACTTCTTTTTCTGTATACAGCTGGTCGATAGTCGCTTCGATGGAGTTGAGAAAGGCCTCATCCTCTATAATTTGAGGATTCCAATAGACTGCAATAATTGCAATCTGGAGTTTCATAGTAGTTCCTTTTTTTGTAGGATCCGGCAGTATCCAGCTGGTAAGAACTGCAAGATGAGTTCTTGAAACTGATATGGTCTGCTCAAGTGTGATTCCTCTGCCTGATTGAACTGCAAGGAGAATTCCTGCTGACGGACGGCCTAGGACGTTTTATTTTAGCTGGCGAGTCCACTATAGTGAATCCGTCAAGGTATGGAGTTTCTGATAACCAGGTCTCTTGCAAAGCCAAGATATCGTAATCATTTAGATTGACATCCCCTCTTTGCATCAGATGCCGGAACCCACGTGTGTTCCAAGATCCCATTGTTAAGACTGTTGACGATAGGACTGGTTTTCCTAGCTTACCCGACGGTTGTGTCGTGAATCGTTTGGTAGCAAACTGCTATTTGTGGCTTCTGATTGACAGCTGTTTAAGGAACCACGCCCACAGTTTTTCTAGGGGTGCAGTTAGCGATTTGCTTCCTTTCACGTTGTTGGATTTGATTGCGGACCTGTCCAGCTTCTCGCTGGGTGCTGTGAGCGACGAGGTACTAGATTTGCTTTGAGTTCTAATTAGCTTAGTTTGGTTGACTTTTTGCTTGCTATTGTCAGCCCCAGGCTCGAATCTGGGCAGTTGGTCCATCTTTGGACCATACTCTGTCGCATTGATGGTTCTGCTATGACTAGGTTGCCGCTGCACCATTGGATTGGCCTTGCCACTCGACGTTCTTCCCGCTTTGGTGGAGTCTCTTATTGTGGACTTGTGGTAAGTTCTGCTTGGCGATTGTTTTAGCTTGTGGTTAGGGGCTGCAGAAGTTGTTAGAGATTTAGTTAGTATTGAAAGGTGAAAACCCTGTGAAGTTAACTCGTCCAGGACTTTATTCATTGAGGTTGGGAGTGCAGTTGTTCTTATATGGATGTAGGCTTTCGCTGTTTTACCCTTATGGTAAGGTTCAATCCTCAGGTAGTCTTCCATTTCCAGGTGTTTAAGTGCCGGGATTTTGCTGAAGAGATATCTCACCATTCTACGGTTTAGCACCATGTCGTCTTTGTTCCTAGTTGATTGTTCTAACTTCAGGGATAAGATCGATGGTGAGCGGCCTCTCCTTTCCCCAGTGTCGGAAAGTGCTGTCTTTCTCTTTTCCTAAGACCTTCCCCTTCGCGAAAGTTTGCGAGGGCTGTTTCTGAGTGCCGATTCTGCATCTGATGGATTTACTGCGCTTTTATGCTTTGAGGGTGAGGCTTTATTCTCTCGGTGATGGAGTTTAGGAGGAGTTTTCAATGATGCTCTTTTGGCTCTGCTGTATTCTAACTCTTCCAACCTCTTAGTGCTACACTGCACTGCTCCCTGCGGGTATCTTCGTCGCTCTCCAGTATGCAGTTTAGGTGTTCGCTCCATTGCTGTCTGGTGTCTTTGGGTGGATCTGGCGGTCGACGGAGTCCTTTGAGTTCTTCCATCCTCACCTAGTACAGTGTTGTTCAATTGTTGTGAGAGAGCCATTAGAAATGAGTCTGCGAGAAAGTCTTCAGTTGTCTTAGGGGATTGCATGTTGGACTCACGCAGAGTTGCGCCCCTTTTTGGCGTCGC
This sequence comes from Ambystoma mexicanum, assembly GCF_040938575.1. Taxonomy (NCBI): domain Eukaryota; kingdom Metazoa; phylum Chordata; class Amphibia; order Caudata; family Ambystomatidae; genus Ambystoma; species Ambystoma mexicanum. The sequence goes on along the minus strand of NC_090941.1, from coordinate 961,805,979 downwards.
CGGAACGGTTTCTGGTATTTTTTTCCTGACAAGGGATTTGATTTTGTGGGATAGTCTGGCGCCTGGTTTTGGCCAGTCTGATCGGCCAACTGCTTTGGCTGGTCCGAAGGATCATTTAATTTCAGAAGGACTTGGTTTTTTTTGGCGATCTCTGAGCATTAGGAGTATGTTCCAGCGAGCTCTTGGTCTCCTGCGAAACCCTCACCAGTCAATTTGGACTTTTCTTGGCAAGCTTTCCTTGAAAAAGAAGACCTGCGGCAGGTTTGCACTTTTGGGGGACTTTGGGCCACTTGAGAAATTGAAAATGCTAAAGTTGTCCCAGTGTAGATTCTTTTTAGTCACTGGGTGTGGTTTTTTCGGATCTGTTTGAGTGCTTTGAGATTTCATTGTGAAGCTCTTTTTTCTCAATATGGCCTGGTCTGTATTAATTTGTGAATTTTCCGATTCATTGTGCATGGACTGAGTATTGGTAGTTGGAGTAGTAGAACAGGCTTGCCTTTTTTCCGGTCGCTTGGATGAAACCTTCTAAATAGATGAGTTTCGTGTGCATCATCGCTATTAAAGTTGTTTGGTCTCTTTGATTATCATATAGCGCTTCGTAATGGGCTCAACGCGATGGTAAGGGCTGACATGATAGTTGACAAATCTTTTGACTTCGATGGGGTTTCTTTGAGGGCAGGCGGCAGTTGATTTCCCAGGCTCTGACGTCTCTGGGGTGTACTCGGCGGGGAAGAAAGATTGAAAACATGGGCTGGAAACAATTGAGGTGTTGAATGTCTTTCAGGTCTACCCAAAGGTGGTCGTTCACGGTCTTTTCCCGAGCCCACGTCCTGCTGACTGAGAGACTTTTGAGGCTTCGTTAGCCGAGAATTTGAAGCAGGATGGTGATTAGGGGTACCAACTGGAGCAGGGCTGGAGGGCCAGTCAATCGGTAACGGCTGATCACAGGCTTTCCCGGCTGACAGATCCAGTTCCCCCAAGGGTTCTGCCGGGGGGTTGAACCCCGAATTTCAGCCAATTTTGCAGGTTTGTGAGTTTCTTTAGAGTTTTTAGAAGAGTGGATCTGAGGCTGGGCAGTGTGCATTTCGATATCACTGGTCTGGGTTGCTGATGCTGCAGGAGGTTTGTTGTTTAAGTCCTTTGTTTCCAGGTACTTCCCAGCGGGCTCGGTCAGGCCCATTGATGTTAGAGAGGCTGTGCTGTTGTTAGTTTTCCTTATTTTTTTCCTTATTTTTATGGCCGGAGGAGGCTCCTTTGTGGCCTCTAAAATCTCGGCATCGGAGAGCTCGTCCATTTGATCGTGGTTTCTTTTGCCTTGATTTATGAAAAAGTCTTTCAGTGAGTTCAGTTGGACCATTTTTCGCAAAGGTTTTCTTCTGTTTGTTAATTAGGGCCTTTTTCCTGCTCATTCCTCTCTTTTGAACTGCAATGATTTTCCGTTGACATAGTGGCTTTGGCTGACCCGCTTCGGCACTCTTTTTTCTTGTGTCTTTTTTGGATTGTAGTTGGCTGAGTTTTGGTCTTCGCCGAAAGGACTCTTTTATCCATTTCCTTGAATCCGCTGGTCGTTCCGTCTGCTTTGGCGTTCCTGCAGAGAAAGATTGAGATGGGAAACCAAAGAAACTGTTTTGCCCGTTGAGCCATCGCCAAGTGGCGGAAGCATCTCTACAATCAACTAGACCGCCTTGCTCATGCATCCGTTTCCGCGGAACGGCCTTCCTGCAGGCACCGCGCCTCCCACGGGGAGCGCGCTGCGATCTTCAGATCCTGCGGCCGGGAAATCACCGGATTGGGGACCATCCTCACCGATCCGAGGGCTACAAGGTAAGAAGACCCAGGGGGATTCCCTTAAGGCCAGTAGATCCGTTGATGATTCCGGGTTGATCGCGGATAACTGCGGGGTCACCAGGATGGAAGTGCTCGCCGGTAAGGTTGTTGGATTTCCACTGGGTGACTCCCGCAGTGCAGCTCGAGCGTCGTCATTGTTTTCCAAGCCCGAGACCGGGCTGATGTGCGGCTCTGAAGTTTTTGTGGTTTCTGGGTGTTTCACAGCGGCTGACAAAGGCTCCGACACCGAAGACCCTCCGGTCCTCGGGACCGAAGATGTCGGAGCTGGCTGAACGTCTGGCTTAGGGCGAGGGGAACCCGCAGCACGGTTTTAATCGGGTTTCTGCATGTTGTGGTGACTCCTTTGCACCTTGCTCGTCAGTGGGGTCCATGTGATCTTCTAGGCTCTGTGTCGAGAGGTGGGTTTGTTTCTCTGGTGTTTCTGGTGCTACCGCAGCCTCCGAACACGCGGGAGTGGCCAGAGAAGTCCTCACATTTTCGCGCTGTGATTTAGGCTGCTTGCAAAGTTTCGATGGTGCCGACTGCAGGCGGCTTCGCTGAGGGGAACAGATTGGGTGTAGGTCAGTTCTGTTTTGAATCGGTTTAGAGCTACGGAGAATTCATTTGGCTCTTTCACCTTCTGCTTCTTCAATTTGCAGCTCAGTTGGTGTCAGTATTTTGAGTCCGAGAGGCGCCGAGGGGGAGGCATGTCTGGCAAGTCCTGGCACGGACTGCACTGACTGCTCCTATCTCAGCGACTAGCTCCGTGGCCTGGGGTGGGTTTTTGAAGGATCCTCCCACAGCAGAAAACAGTAGATCTGGTAGACAGACTTCCAGGCAGATAACTGGAAAACAGGAGCTCAAGGAGGTAGCGACTGCCCTGACTGCTCCTACCTCAGCGACTAGCTCCGCGGCCTGGGGTGGGTTTTTGAAGGATCCTCCCACAGCAGAAAACAGTAGATCTGGTAGACAGACTTCCAGGCAGATAACTGGAAAACCGGAGCTCAAGAAGGTAGCGACTGCACTGACTGGTCCTACCTCAGCGACTAGCTCCGCAGCGCTGAGAAATATACAATGGGCACTGCCAAAGGCTGTGGCCACTGGCCTTGCAAATGGCCAGTGGTGCTGAGAAAAAACTATGATATAACAAAACCCTTGAAATTCATGGAAAAACTTTAGTTGAAGTGCAGTTTAAGTGACTAAACGTAACGCAACAAAACCCTTGAAAATCAGCACATTGGGAAACTCAGAACCAGCTTAAATCGGCACGTTCCTGTTGCAAAGCCCAAGAGCACATATATATTTTAAGTGAAGGGATTCACAATGCCATATAAAATGACATTATGGGGGATATAGCATTATGGCGTAGATCAACGGGAACGTGCTGAGTAAAGTTGGTCCTGAGTTTCCATATGCACTGAAGTTCATGGGTTTTGTTGCATTAATTCTGCTCAACTTAACTGCACCTTAATTTTTTTTTATGAATTTCAAGTTTTTTTTTTTTTATACCATAATGTTTTTACAGTGTACTAGCCAGGTGTTTCGGCCATGTCCACTGTACATGCTCCCTGAATATGTTTCTTCCAAACCTAGTAGTTGGCCATGGCCTACTGCCTTGGCAACTATACATGTCTTTCGGGACCAACAGCCAGGGTTTTTGGCCCTGGCCAGTCAGCACCATGGCCTTTGGCTGTGCCCACTGTATATTTTAAAACCCTACCGGGGCACTAGCTAAGGCCCCCAATCTCACTGTGGCTGTAAAATTTAATTTTTTTTATTATTCCAATTTATATTTAACTCTCTGTTTTGTAAAATAATTTTGTCACATGACCGTGGTTATGGAGACAATGTAGTACAAATAACCACTGCTGTCTGTAGGCGCCCGCAAATAACCGCAGTTAGAAATGTGCAAAATCCAAAACTCTTCCTTGCCCTCCCAAACCCTCACCAAGTGCTCCCCTCCTCTTGGAATGCTCCGCCCACTTCCCTCAGGTCCTCTTTCCCTCCTTAGCCCTCTCCCATTCCTCCCAAACTCGTCCTTACCTCTGGCACACTTTCATTCCCAATCTAGTTTTCCATCATGACAACGGTTATCCTGCCGAAAATGTTCTAGTTCTGAACTTGGTCCCCTCCCCCCACAACGCCGCAATTTCACATGGTGTCCTTTCCCCCCTCCTCACCTCTAGCCTGATGCTATTTCATGTTTTCCTCCTCCAAATAGCATTTTTTCCACTTTTCTTTTTCAGCGAACCCCAGTTATACACGGTTACCTCTCGCATTGAGCAGAAAAGAAAAGCAGGCCTTTTCTATTTCTGAAAAGCCTTGCTGATGCATTGTGGCATACATATATGGCTATAGTTTTGGGAGAAGGGGGCACCCCCTTCTCTGTCAAGTATTTTAACTGCTACTGGACGGAATAACCCCAGAACTCGCCCACCACCCTTGAAAATGTTTTTAGCCTCTCTACGGCAAAGCGCCAATACTGATATAAAGGTTTTAAGGTGCAGGGGGTGCCCCTTTCTCTGTCAAATATTTAAAAAACTACTAGATGGATTTACCCTAAACCAGTAAAGAAATTTAAGTCGGCACTTTGTGCCCAAATGGGTTTTTTAGTTGGTCCAACGGCGGTTTTCATGCTACAGTTGTTCAAAAACTGCACTTTGTATCTATGGGAAAATTAATGGGCTGAAAACTGTGAACATGTGGTATTTTGTTTTCTTAATAAGTTTTTCTTTTTATTACATATTGTTTCCAACATTTCCAATTTGCGGGTAGGGGGGCGCTTGACAGACTTTTTATTTTGAGAATGCCATTCAAATTCATCCAGCAAGTCAAATGTTATTAGCAATGTAATTCTGTTGAAAAGGGCTGCTTTTATATTTCTGACAACCCTGTCAAAATATCTGCTGCAAAGCACCATAGGAGATATAGGTATAATTCTGGCAGAAGGGGCACCACCTCTGTCAAATATTTTAACTACTGGATGGATTAACCCCAGACTCCCCCCAGAAATCGAGTCAACGCTCCGTGCCAAGTTGTTTCATACCTGGTCCAATTCCGTCCAGTGGTTTGGGCTCTGTGCTGAATCTATGGAAACATGAATGGCAACTAGGCTGAATCAGCGGTTTTTTACGTTCTTAATAACTTTATCAATTTTTAACAGCTCTTTCCCAAAATGTCCAGTCTGGCGGAGGGGTGGGGGCCTGGTGGTGACAAAAATTTAGTTTGCCAAATGTCATCCAAATTTCAGCCAAATCAGTCACTTGAGTAAAAAGTTATTAGCAATTCATTTTTCAGGTTTCCTATGCAACTTGATACTCACCTTATAAAAAGGGAAAACACACTGTAAACTGAACAGCTACATGTGCTTCAGTACTCTGTGCTCCTTCATGATCTTGGGTACCTGATTCTTCATGCACTTGTGCAACACGAAATGCCTAGAAGTACTATTAAGTATGATTTTGTTAACCTATTTTAGCTCATTATTTTATGTTATATTTTAGTTCATTTTTTTTGTACAGTACTCTGCATTTCCCTACCCAGTGAAGATGTCCCGATTTCCAAGACTATGTTCTAACAGTGGATTTGCAATGATGGGTTGAAGGAAACGCCTAGTAGACTTGTTAAAGTTCAAATTGCATTTATTGTAGTTTATGCAGATTGAAACATTGTTCAAGACCTCTCCAAGTGTTTCACCACTACAGAGTGGTTCATCAGCAGGGTTTACTTGGCAGACAATTTAGCTGTTAATAACAAAATATACATATTATCCAATCAAATACAAATATATCCAGAGCAAATAGAAAGTTCACTAAAGAAATCTTGAATTCAAGTTCTACTATGCACATTCACTGAAGTGAATTTGTTTAAAATTTCTCACTATGCTTCTGGTAAATCACCACATCTAAAGAAATAATGGCATATATATAATCTATATTTATATATATCAAGACCAGTTAACAAAATTAAAGAATCATAAAGTTGTCCTAACGAAGATATGCAGAGGTAGATTCAATATGCCCTCAAACATATATGGGTTCCTTAGCTCTTAATGGTGGTTCCTATAGCTTTAACACAGCAACTGGATGTTCTTGACCAGGAAAATCTGCACGCTGATCCACGAGGATTCAGCGTTTTCAAAATGAGACTTAGTGGCCACTGCAGGGTTCGACTTTTTTTAAACATCAAATAATAATCCTGCTAATCAGTCTCCAGGCCACCAGGGCCACATTTGGATTTTGCCGTGTATGTCAAAGGCATACCCCCTGCATATTCTTTCTTTTACACAGCCAACATGCCTATTCCACCAGATTTAAGACGCATCAATAGCCTTCCAGAGTCACGCGCCCATTTGTGACATCTATCCAGTGACCAACTGGGCTACCCCCATGTGTTCCTTAAGCAGTATTCCGTTGATGTTTCCTCTAGGTGATGTGCTTCATTTGACCAGGAACCTTGGTGTAACCTACTCACTTGAAACCCTCTGACAATTGCTGCACCTCTTGACCACCAATATATTCTTATCTAATCTGTTCCCAAATGTTGGAAAAAGAGCCTATTGGGCGTAGAAGTAAAGAAACATTACCATTATGGTGATTTGGTTACTCTTAGTACATGACTCTCCCTCCTTCATAACTCCCACCCAGCCAATCCTTCGAGTATATGCCATTGCTATTTTTAATTATGACTGGCGTTAAAACTCGGGATCTGGCGTTTGGGGTGCGGGGCATGGCTATATCTCTATATAGGGGAGCGTACGTACTTGCTTCCCTAATGGAGACGTTCACCTACCAGGATTCTATATTTTAAATTCTATTACCACTTTAATGCAGCATCTTTAGGGCAGTTGTCCTCCTTGACAGGTTTTAGTAGAATGTCCCAATAAAGTGAAGTAGGGAAGGCACAGACTAAAATGTCCCTCAATCGCTGCAAAATTAATGTATTCTTCTTTTACCCATGGTCTAAATGCTTCTGGTAAAACATGTTTGCTGACTTGCAGTAATGCCTGTCTGTCTCGAAAGGTCCCGTTCATTGAGCTGTTTGATATTTTGCTAGACCTAGGCCAGCAATTGATGCGACTGCCTTTACATGTATGTGCATAGCAGTTATAGGTAGCTTCACATACATTCTGCGAGCATTAATTAAGATCTTGTGAGTTTGCCGACAGTTGCCTTACCAACCTTGTAGTATACAATTTGATGGGCGCTTTCTTTATTACCGTTTTCTATATCTTCTTAAGATTGGCCACTCATTTGCACATGTTTGGATGACAAACAAGGATGATGATGGGGTATACAAGTTATTTGCTTCTTCTCTGTTTTTGCGCAACTCAGTATTACTACTATCCACCCTCCCTGTCTTTCTGTCCCACTAATGTGATCTTTACAATGACCCTGACACTGTGAAATGAAGCTTTTGCTGTTAGGGTTCTCAAAGCGTCCAACGCCATGGTCGTGTTGATGCTTTGAAACTAGTGTAGAACATATGTCGTCATACCTTTATAGTGTACAAGTGACATCTATCTCACTGTCTTAAATATTGCCATAACTTTCTAATTTGAAGTCGCACATGGAAGCAGCATATCAATTGGCAGAACCCACCAACAGCTCCTGCGCTTAACACCATTCACCGAAGGATTGCATCCTCCCTGCCCTTCTTCGTTCATGGTTTGCAAAAAATACATGTCCCAGCCAGCCCATCCCTGACATCCATAGCAAAGTGCACTCTAGACAAGGGCACTGTTGATTGGGCCTGCTAGGCCCCAGCCTCCCTACTTGTAGCAAGGACAATGCAAATTCAACCCTGAATCTTATCTTGCTGTTGTCAGTTCCTCCTGTCGGTTCTCGCTGCTCTGTTTTGCTTCTCCTCGATCCTCTTCCATCGAACAAACCTTCTGCTTTCTATAAACCTTTTGACCTCCACTGTCCTTCTCGTACTTTCACTCCTATCCTATTTCCACAGCCCTAGATTAACGAAATGCGACTGTCAGTAGATGAGGAGGAGAGAGGGTGTGCAGTACTTTCTCAAAGAGGCTCTTCTCTCCTTCACTGCAGCCCTTGACTTGACCAAAGCATCTCATTTCATCAATCTCCTCTCCAACCTATCAACGTGGCAAACTCTCTTCCACACTTCAAGCCTTGCTGACCCTTCTTTGCCACAGGTCGAGGTCTTCTTCACTTTGCCAACACGTTAACCTCCTACTTCTCTAAAATTGATACAATCTGGTCCACTCTTACCACTCTTTCGTCCCTCCTTACTTTATCCCATCTCCAGAGGACACAGATTCAAATTGCAAGCTACTAGCCAGACATAAAGAATGCAATACATACACACATCACACCATATCTTACTCGCCAAGAGTGAAATATCACGAGCCATTGGCTAGTGCCGAATACAGCTTTTGCACCTGGCTACCTCCACAACCCATTAACTGCCTGTCTAAACCACCATCTCCCTAGGTTCATTGTCCCGCACCTCCGCTCAAACTTGCCCCCATCCTCTGGACTGCAAACCCCTCTGCCACCCCTGTTGACCCCTTTTCCTTCCAGATAGTGAATGCGCTTGTACACCTACTCCCATCCCTCATCCCTATGCAACATCCACCTTTCCATTGGTGTCATTCCTTCCTGCTTCAAGGTGGCAGCTGTCATTCATTTACTAAAAAATGCATTAGCAGACCCAGACAATCGCAACAACTATCGGTCTGCATCTTTCCTCCCTCGTTACTCTAAAAGGTCTTCAGTAGAATCTCTTCCTACCTTGATTTGAAAATTCTCAGGGATCTGTTCCAATCTGGAATTTGCAGCCAGCATTTCACTGAATCGACCCTTACCCATGTTTGCAATTTCTTCACCTCTCCTTACCTCTCCAAACTATTGCCCATTCTAATACCTCTTGACATCTTAGTTCCCTTTGTACTGTGACCAAGTCTTCTCTCCGCCAGTCCTTTGGGGACCAAGAAGTCCCCCCACAGTGGAACCTTTATAAGAAGAGTCCACTGTTCACAGAACAAAAGTAAATGCAGGAGGTGAGTGAGATAAAACAATGTCTCACTCACCTTCAAGGTGAATGAAAAAATCCCAGTAAGCCCAAAGGTAGTACTGGTACGCTCATGACGGGCGGGGGGCGTTCATGCCAGAGGGGCGGACGGAGCAATGGGGTCTTAAGAGGGTAAGATTTGACAAAAGATAATCTTCCTAACACACATGAATCCTCAACAAAGGCAATTACAAATGTATGGATGATGTTTTATAGCGTTTGTTGGCATGCCACCCTAATGTCTCTTGGGAGCGCTCTGTAACCAGCCTTATGGATAGATTATAAGACTCGGGTGTGGGAGCTAAGTAAGCAAAGGAAATATGCACTTTTAACTTACTGCGTGTGGTGCTGCTGCTTGAACCGTTAAACGATTGCCCAATTACTCATGTTTATCATCTTTCTGCGTGGATTTGTGAGATCTGTACAGAGATATCCTTTCGGCTTTGAAGCAAAATATATTTTTTCCTGGTGGTTTACTTATGTACTTTAGCCCGAAGCAGCGAGTCTGCTTCTCCAATCTACCGCATCTTTGTGTTCAGCACTATTTCTCCAGTATGCTAAAGATCTACAGTACTCTAAAGTGAACACAAGAGGGAGACAAGGTGCCATTACAAAAAACATCAACTACTGTATCGCCAATGGGAAATAGGTGGCTCGAGAAAAATGTGGTGACCCGGCTTGTTGCAGCCTTTATGTATTTGTTTATTGTTCCCAACTTCAGACACTTTTTCTATTCATGTTTAATTTGTTTCATTGTTCTAATGCATGCATCCTTGGTTGTCATTTGCCGAGTGCTGCTCTCATTTCCGTTTTGCAGTTTTGAATCTTAATATCAAAGGGCTCTCTTTCTGTCTCCTTAAAGGGTTTTTGATTCCGCACAGTGTTTTTTTGTTGTTTTGTTGGTCCAGCGTCTGCAGCTGCTACAAAATGCTGCAGCTCCATTGGCCCTGGGCGCCACTAGGTTTTCTCATTCTCGTAGCCTGCTTCAGCAACTCCATTGGCTTCCGGTGAACAACCGTATCATATTTAAGATCCTTTGGATGGTGCACCGCACAATTCATAAAACTGCTGCCCATTATCTACAATCTAAATTGATCCTCTGTACTCCAGCTAGGGTGCTTCCTGTGCTTCAGAGAATGTGTTGAGTGTTTCTAGATTTCGTAGAGCTATGGCTGGAGGCAGTTCTTTTTCAGTTCTGGCTCCTTCTCTGTGGAATTCTCTTCCTCGTCATCTTTGCAAAATTACCAATTGCCTTGTTTTACGCAAAGCTCTTAAGACCTATCTATTTAGCTGTGTCTTTTTCTTTACTTTTTTTGTCTGCCTCTTTCATGGACTGCCTACCTGCCTGCCTTAGCGTCTAGATGCCTTTGGGCCATAGTTAACACGTTATACATATAATTTCACTATATAGAGAGGGATCTAACCATTCCCTTAGTGTGCTAAAAGTTTGTGGCAAACATTTGAATTTCCTTTCATGTAGCTCCCAGCCATTCCAGATTTCCTTCAAGTAAATATGTATCTTGCAAGTGGTTGTAAGGTGCCACTTTGCCCTATTTGCTTCATTGTTCACAGGCAAATCACTAAATCTGTTATCCAGTATGTTCCGCCTTTCAAAACAGTGTTCGAGTTTTAAAATTTGTGTGAGAACTCCTTGATGTTTTTATTACTTACATAGATAGGACTTTTTCGAGTAATGTGGGAGGAATCAAAATAAAATTGATGGTTGAGTGGGAGGCTGATCTAGAACATGTCGGCTGACTGAGGAAATCCCCCTTTTAAATGTCTATCAGGTTCCATTTAGCCATACATTCAGCACAGTTAATTACTCTTGATTTATTTTTGCTTTTGACATTCACGCCTTTCTTAGGAGGTAGCGTGATAAAGAAGCTATTGTGCACCCTACCCTCCCTGAAATCTGGAGAGTTACAATTAAAATCCCCAGCACAGATAACATTAGAGGAGCCACCATTGCGCTAGAATGTTATCCAACTATGATCTTACTGGTCCTCGCACACTCCGCCCTGCGCTTACAGTGCAGGTTAATTAAAAGCATATCCTGATCTTTGATACCATTATCGCTGGATAGGAGCATTGAGGCAGCGTTGTTATTTTGAACCACTAGTGTCGCACATAGATCCACTTTTATTGCTATCATGAAACCACCAGATGCTCAAGCCTTTTTCCCGGTGGTAGCCTTGCTCATGGAGATTTTAAACCAATCAGAAACCGCCAACTCAGTCAGCACACTTCCTGTAATATTGCACATGTACAAACTGTTCATAACATGAACATTCAAAAACCTATTAAACCCTCTTGTATTCCCCCATAACAATGACAAAGGTCCACGTTTAGCACCCCGAACACATGCTGACTGAGGGCTGCAGGACATAGGATAGGCACGACCAATCTTGTGAATCGATGCATTTCTTGACGTGCTTGATAATTATAAAACCTGGCCTTTACCAGACCTCTCAATTAAGCATTTTAGATTGACATCATAATTTAAGGCTGGAGGAGGCTTCTGTTTACGTTATTAAGCGAAAATCCCCTTTTCACTTTACCGGAAAGAAACCAGCAATGGCAATGCTAATAGTTTTGGCGTTTACTGCTGTTCTTTGCATTTTGCATTTATAGGCACCAGGGTGCAATGAGGAGAGTGCAAAATTTGAAAGGGGGATGCAATAAGGGGTGCAGGTGTGCAATAGAATGAGAAGAGGAATAGAGCACAGGAGAAAGTCGTTGACAGAGGGCACCATCAATGATGAGCAAGAGGAAATATGAGCGAGAAAGGGTGAGAGAGTAAGAAATAAAGCAAGTGTGTGAGAGGAAGGATGAGAGGGGACAGGAAGAGGGGGTAAGATGAGTGGCTGAGGAATAGAGAAGGTAGGGTGGGCGGGTGCGGTAATAAAGGTGGGTGGGGGTACAAAAGGTGATGGTAGGGTCGGTGAATGTAGACAGAGTGGGGGTAGAGAGAGTGAGGGTAGGGTAGGGTGGGGTGGGTGGTTGGATGGGGAGAGAGGGTGGGGTAGGTTGGGGGTAGAGAGTGGGGTAGTTTGAATGGGGGTAGAGAGAGTGGGGTAGGGTTGGTATGGGGGTGAGGTAGAGCGAGTTGGGATAGGGGTGGTGTGAGAAACCGGACGGTATTCTCCCATTCACTCCATCAGGATCTTCCATTCAGGTGTCCAGGGAAGGGCCATTGCTTTTGGATCCCGACCCTGAGGGTGGACAAGCGAGGGAGGATCACCTGAGTGGATGGTCACGAGGGATTATGAGGAGGATGCTCAAGTGTGAGACATGGTATTTCCCCAATCCCAAACTACCCCAACCTACTCTCCCTCAGCCTTTATGGGGTATTTCCAATCTCGCCCCATCTCCCCCTCCCCATTTCCAACAAATACTGAGAACAGGAAGAGGCAACTAATATCAGTAAAGATTACCCATGGGAATAACATGGGGGGAAAATAAGGGCATTCCTACGCTAGAAAGAACTCAAGTTGTCCAATTAATAGAGTCAGGCAGGGCCAAGCATTCACTAGTAACTATTCACGCCCGACTACACTTGACTGGTCTTTTCGCTATAAAAGGTGTGGTTTTACACAAATGGATGAGCAAGTAGGAGAACAAGCAGGAGAGAGAGTTGGGAGGAGAGCTGAGACGCCAGCGCTGCCAAGGACCAGAGACCGGGACGCCAAGACGCTGAAAAGCTGCAGTTCGTAAGAGCAGAAGTGTGGCGAGTCAGCTGTGTTTCCTGGGAGCCCAGGAGAGTCTGCGTATGGGAGCTGAGAGGCATGCTGGTCTCCGGTGGAAAGCTGCGGATGCAAGTGCTCATTCCCCTGGGCCGGTGAGACAGCCCAGGAGTGTCCGAGAGGGCAGGTGATGAGACCCTGACCTTGGAACAAACAACCGTTGTGAAGCCAAAGTGCAGAAGTTAGCCCGGTGAGTCTAAATGCATTGCAGAGCCGGGTTATGAAGGGAACAATACAAAGTTGCATTTGAAACACGTAAGAAAGAGGGCCACGTTTTGTTTGAATATTCGAGTGAAGTTGAAGGGAACTTCAACGGTGTGAAAGTAACAGTGGAAGTGTGAAACTAGAGAGACCTGTGTGTGTGAAGTAATAAGTGTAATAAAGTTGGACATTGAAGTGAAAAGGGGCCAGAAGCCGGTGGAAAAGGTGCAAAAGGCACGAAAGGAAATAAACTGCCAAAGGGGCCAGAAGCCTGTGGAGAAGCGTGCAAGAGGCACGACAAAGAGGAGCAATACAAGACAGTGGAAGTGTGCTCGACAAAGGGAAAGGAATGTATGAAAGTGTTGCACGAAGCACCTGAAGATAAAAAGTGCAAAGAGTAAGAAACCGAGAGAGGGGCAAAGGGTCAGAGTGGTCGCGCTGAGGAAGAGCAAAGATACTGGCGTTTTCAAAAGTCTCCTATTCTACCCCGTAGTGGATGATGTGTAAGAAAGACTATTTGTAAGGGAAAGTCATATTCTGACCAGTTGAATTGATGTTTGGAGCTAGAGGGGCCTGAGCTTGAGGAAAGGTGCCCTATGAAACCAAAAAAGTAACTGTGATATATTGTTTTGTTTTGAAAGCTGGAAGACACCTGATCTTGGGAAAGGTAACCCTGAGAGGTCTATTGAGGAATCTGACTCAGTGTTTTGTGTTGAAAACTGGAAGAGTCCTGAGCTTGGGGAAGGCCTATTGAGAAAAGTAAAGTGAACAATTTGAAACTTGGGGAAGGGAGTCTCAAGGACCTTAAGGACAGTGAAGGTATTTGAAATCACTGTAAGGGCACTGTGGCGATGGTCTTAAAAACAGCCCTGTTGAGTGAGACCAGCTTTGTGACATTGACCAAATTGAACCGGTTAAGAAGACGACTTAAACCAACTCTGGTTTTGCCATTTTTGTTGAACCACCATTTTCCCTTTTAAAAATACTTCCTATCACATTTTTGTACAGTGTGATGGCAAACATGGGTTTAGCCACAGGCAGACTTTTATTGTGGACTATTAGACGCGACTGCGACAGCGACATTAGTTAAGAGAATGATCACTTTAGAGTTGGGGCCAGTCAGGCATTCCACCAACCCAGGAACCTTCGTAAATATAGGTTTTAAAACAAATGCTTTTGCCTCAGTGTCTCTCTTGAAACCATATCTGTCTCACTGTGAGTAGGGGGTGGTTCAGAGTTTGAGGGATAGGGTGAGTAGGGGAAATACATGTTGTAGTAACATACACCATCTTAAGACTCTCACATTTGCCATAAATGTTTATTTATAGATCGAACGAATTTTAAAAATAACAAATATTTAGCACAATAGAACGTATTCTCGTCTCTGTGGAGTGAATGTATAGGACTATGTAGAAATCAGGACAGTAGCCGATGTGGAGTTTTGTAGACCTTTATTACACACTGGTTAAATGTAATGTCTTAACCACAGTAGTTGAACTCCAGGATTGACCCCACAGTTACTTCACTGTGAGTAAAAGGCACCAGGAGTTCCTCTTCTCTGGTAGTGTCTCCTATTTTCCCGGACCCGGATAGGCCCACCAGTTGCTCTCACTCTCCTCTCCTTCTCCCTGCAAAAAGCAACCAAAATGCCATTAGGCCAGTCCCTTTTATACCTGGTGCTTGGAGGGAAAAAGGGCCAATCAGGGACAACTGCCCTCCCCCCCTTTCCGATTGGTGGGGACTCTAGGCACCCACCCTCTATAAATAGAGCTGCCTCCTCCTCTCCTCCTCCTCCCTTACTCTGGCTGCCTTGTTCCGGCTCCCCCTCCCCTTTGTCAGCCACGCCCTCTCCTTTGGCCCCGCCCCCTCCCCATGGCGTCTCCCCTGAGGCATGCCTCCCGGAGGCCCGTACTGTTCGAGGCCCCAGGTTGCTGTTAGGGGTCTGCCCTGCTTGAGGTAAGGAGGGGGCTCTATTCTGTTCCCCTTGTTGTGCTCCTGTCCAGCTGTCTGGCGCACCTCCGACGCCGAGCGGTCGGCACACGCCGGGCTCTCCAATTCCCGAGCCTCGCCGCCGCTCGCCGCCGGAGGCCGCCGAGTCCTGTCGGGTTCGCGGGTCTCCCAGCCGCAGCGCCAGTGTACCAGGTCCTCGTGGACACACGCGGCGCTGCGGGGACCCGCGCCGCCGCAGCCGCCACGCCGGCACTGTCGCGGGCCGCCCACAAGGCTCTCCCTTCAACAGGGACGCCTCCCCGGCGGCCGCCCCCAGCGTCGCACACGCCCGCGGCATAGCGGGCTCCCTCAGCCGTGCGTCCTGCTCCTCCCCGTCCACCCTCACCTCCTCACATACCCCCACCACGGATCCAGGCCGGTCGGGCCGGATCGAACACCTGGATAAGTAATCCGCCACCAGCTGGAAGCTGGCAGGTCTATGCAAGGTAACGAAGTCGAAGGGCTGGAGGGACAGGAACCATCGCAGAACTCGTTGGTTGGAGTCCTTGTGTCTCGCCAACCACTGCAGTGGCGCATGGTCTGTATACAACGTAAACTTCCTCCCCAGTAGGTAGTATCGCAAAGAGTCCACCGCCCATTTAATGGCGAGACATTCCTTTTCAATAGTGGAATACGCTAACTCATGTGGAAGGAGCTTCCGACTCACAAAACAGATCGGTCTTAGGAACCCGTCTACCTCCTGCGTCAGGACCGCCCCCAACCCCATGCCAGAGGCATCCGTCTGCAGGAAGAAGTGCTTCCGGAAGTCCGGGCATACCAACACTGGGTGGGACGATATACTGCGCTTCAACCCTTCTACGGCCAGTATGGCTGCGCGATTGGTTGACAGGTCCGGGGAACCCCCGATTTTCAATGCCTCGGTCAGTGGCGCAGCCAGGGAAGAAAAACCAGGAATAAAGCGCCTATAGTACCCTATAAACCCCAAGAAGGCCCTGATTTGTTTTCTGTTAGTTGGTACTGGGATCCCCTGAATAGCCTCGATTTTGGACACCTGTGGCCGAATCACGCCGCCACCGACTATATGTCCGAGGTACTTGGTTTCCTGGGTCCCTAGCACCGATTTCACTGGGTTGATGTGGAGTCCGGCCCGGGTCAGGGTGCCGACCACCTCGCGTAGATGGGTCAGGTGGTCATTCCATGATGCGCTGTATATCACGATGTCGTCCAGGTAGGCTGCAGCGTACTGGTCGTGGGGCTGTAGGAGGGCGTCCATCAGCCTCTGAAAGGTGGCCGGAGCCCCATGCAACCCGAATGGTAGTACTTTATACTGAAAGAGCCCCTGGGGTGTAGCAAATGCGGTTTTTTCTTTGTCAGCTTCCCGTAGGGGGATCTGCCAGTATCCCTTGGTGAGGTCCAAGGTACTGAGGTACCGGGCAGCACCCAGCCTTTCCAGTAGTTCATCCATCCTGGCCATGGGATAGGCTTCGTAGTGGGATATCATGTTGAGCTGCCTAAAGTCCATACAAAATCGTACACCCCCGTCTGGCTTGGGTACGAGTACGATCGGAGAACACCACGCACTGGTTGATGGTTCAATAATATCCAACCTAATCATTTCTTCGATCTCCTTCTTAATGATCGACCTTCGGGCCTCTGGGATCCTGTAGGGTCTCAGCCGGACTGTCTGTCCGTTTAGGGTTTCGATACGATGCTCCATTAGGCCGGTCCTTCCAGGTAAATGGGAAAAGGTGTTGCTATGTGGTTTGAGGGTCTCCAGGATCTCGTTCTTCATGTGTTCAGTGAGCGTTTCACCCCATTGTACCGCATCCAATTGGCCGGTTGCGTGGATCAACCCCGTATCCTGGGTGGCTAGAATATCGACCGGGGCAGGCTCAGTCCATTTCTTCAGCAGGTTTATGTGGTAGACCTTATGTGATGGGCTCCGGTCAGGTTGGTGTATCCGGTAATTCACTGGCCCCACCACGTCCTTCACTACATAAGGACCTCTCCACCGAGCCAACATTTTGTTCGTACTGGTGGGTAGTAACACCAGTACCTTATCCCCGGTTTCTAGTTTTCTTAGGCGACAGCCCTTGTTGTATGTCTTCTCCTGACGGTCTTGGGCTATATTTAGATGGGATTCTGCTAGTCCCCTCAAAGTAGACAGATGGTTCTTAAGGTCCTCAGCGTACTCGGTGAGAGACGTTTCCTTAGTGTTTTCCCAGTCCTCCTTAACCAGATCTAGGATTGTTCTGGGCTGTCTTCCAAACAGCAGCTCGAATGGGGAGAATCCTGTCGAGGACTGGGGGGTGTCCCTTAATACCATCAGGATTAGGGGTATGACTCGGTCCCAGTCCTTCCCCTCCGGACCTGTTACCCTCTTCATCATTTTCTTTATCGTTTGGTTGTACCTCTCCACCAACCCATCCGTTTGGGGGTGGTAGACGGAGGTACGCAGCCGTCTGATTTGTAGTCTTTCACAGACTTGTCGCATAACCGCCGACATGAAGTTTGTACCCTGATCGGTGAGGATTTCGGTGGGTAGGCCTACCCGTGCGAAGTAGGGGATGAGTTGGTCACATATTTGGTTAGCCGACGTCCCCTTTAGGGGAAAGGCCTCGGGGTACCGGGTGGCATAATCCACAATGAATAGCAGGTATCGATATCCACGACTGACTGGCTCGAGCGGGCCTACCAGGTCTATACCTATCCTTTGAAAGGGTATGGTGATCAAGGGCATCCGCTGAAGAGGCGCCTTGGCTGGCTTTTCCCCACTCGTCAACTGACAGATTTTGCATTCCTTACAGAATTTCGCCACCTCCCCATAGACCCCTGGCCAGTAGAAACGTTTTAGAATGTTTTGCTGTGTCTTTAGGGAGGCCATGTGGCCGCCACACGGGTGGTTATGTGCCAACTGGAGGACGATGCCCCTGTGTGTTTTGGGGAGGAGTAGTTGTTCCCTCCGTGCTCCTCCCTCCTCTTGGTAGACCCGATAGAGCAGGCCCTGTCTAGATGTAAAACCAGCTCCCTTGGTCAGGTCGGGGTCCCCATTTGTGATGGCTCTTTCGCGGGCCAATGTTAAGGTAGGGTCCGTCAAGGTTTCTCCCCGGATGGAATCCTCATGGTCCTCCGGGTTCCAGGCTATCCGTTGGGTGGCATACATGGAG